>NC_140421.1:35644128-36244128 GCF_965140295.1 Lepidochelys olivacea
TACACTATTACCTTCTGTAACAACCTATGTTATTGAGAACCAGGTCTTTGAGGATCACCCAGTCCAAGAGTGATCTCTCAACAGTGTAAAACTGATATGGGAGCTGGTATGCCATACCCTTCCTGCTGCTGTGATAGTGTTCGGAAGAGGATATGGTCAGGAAACTCCTGTGCCACTCTGATCCTGGGCTACATTTTTGGCTCCTTGTGACCTGACAAGTTACAGGCAAGGTCAAATACGTGACTCTGCATCCACTGTATTAAAAAAATTCCTCTGGACTTATAGGTAGCAATTTCTTAATAATTGTAACAATTTAAGGAAAGCTAAATTTGGAACACAAAACACACAAGCTTCAAACAAAAGCTCTCTCAAGTCAGCAAACTGAGCTGCTTCACTTCTTCGGAAATCACCTCCCTAGAGATACACAGCTATCCACCTGGTCACTTAACAGCCAGGTCATGATTATAAGTGAATTATATTTAAGCAGAAGGACTTATTTACAGTAGGTAGCATTCTGAGGCTTACACCTACCAGTCAGTTGCATTTTTTTTTATCCTTTTAAATGATTTAAGAAGTTTTTAGATTTAAAATTAGAACAATAAGGGCTTCAAATGCAAATAATACCCAGGAAGAGATAAAAGAATAGCTTTACACTTACTTGGAAACAACAGCTTACTTTCATGACAGTATATACTCAGATGCAAACTATTAAAAATATATTGCTTTTTTGCCATACACTCCTAAGGACTGGCCAGATGTCTGAACTGCTAAATGTAGTTCAGGCGAGTGCAATTAGACACTAAGTGGTATAAGGGAGGTTGTAGTTATGCAACTCCCATTAAAGTCAGTAGGAGTCATCTATCAAATGCATCAAAGAACTTCTTAGAAAATGTTTGGATGTACGCGCAAATAATTACGTACCTCCAAACCAAGGAGGACCTGCTTACCCACAAGAGTTGGATAGATGGCTTATAGCCAGATGTTGCTGTGTTCCTTTTCTCTTCCTGAATAGTCAACTGAGAAAGCAGTAGAAATAAGATCTTAAATGTATAAAGTATTATCACAGATCACTTCTATACACCAGTGAAATGCAGCAACTGCTTAACAGCTAGATAATCCTACCAGAGCAGTACAGGACAAAAACTGAGGAATTCTGTATCCAACAGAAATTTCTAAGAATTTTCATTAATAATACTTTTAGTCTTAAATCACTTTGTAAACAGAAATTACTTAGGGACAGATTTTGCCACCCTTACTCACCTGGGGGTATAACACTGTACTCAGTGAACAAAGGAACTACTCACTGAGTAAGGAACTACTCATTATAGTGGTGGCAGAACTGACCCTAACTGATTTCAGGACCCACCCTGCAAGAGCTGATGTGCAGAACTGTTATTCAAGCCTTTGGGAGTCTCAAATGTAGAGAGCTTGCAAGACTGGATCCTTGCCCATGGCTACAGGCAGAAAATGGAATCCAAAGTGAGGATGTCTGAGGCATAGTCAGAAATGGAACCTAGATCTTTTGATTAAACACAGGACCATCTTCCCTCTGCATGTGGAAAGCAATTATTCTGACTTGAATCTGGACATAATGGGTCACACCTTTGCTTTTGTGAAAAATACCACAGTAGCTTTATAATGACTATGAATGGTCAAGCTCTCAACTTTATGTTTCATTCAAAACCATGCTGGAACATTTCTTTAGTACTGACTCTGAAGGAAGGATGCCATTTCTAAGAGTGCCACCACACAGCACTTTATGCAGTACCTGGCTTACTTCTGAAGGTCTGGTTTCAGAGTAACAGCCGTGTTAGTCTGTATTCGCAAAAAGAAGAGGAGTACTTGTGGCACCTTAGAGACTAACCAATTTATTTGAGCATAAGCTTTCGTGAGCTACAGCTCATTGGATGAAGTGAGCTGTAGCTCACGAAAGCTTATGCTCAAATAAATTGGTTAGTCTCTAAGGTGCCACAAGTACTCCTCTTCTTTTTTTCTGAAGGTCTGTTACGCAAGTGCTACCCAGATCCAGTCTAGCTTACCTCGTGACAAAATCCTAGCCCGAGGTGGAATAGCTTCATCCAGGAAGGAGGAATCAGTGCTTTGTTATCTATTGCAAAATTGTCATTTCCAGAAGTAGTTCTTCTCAGAGCAGTTATTTTTCAAATGGCAATTCAGTGCCCTGGGCTGCTGGGTAATGTTTAGAAGCCTTGTGTGTTGCATGGTGAAGCTGCAGCTGCTAAATAAGAGCTGTTACTAATTGAGGAGGGGCTTCTAAACGAAGCTATATGGTTTTTGAGATTTTTTTGATCTTTTCTACATTCACACATGTGCCTTTCTGTAGCCTGTGGATCTTCTATGTGGCTCGGTGGGTACACGCTCCACATGGTATTCTGCCCTTCTGATGTTGAAAATACAGCACATAAGTACATACTGGTGCGGGAGCTGTCCTTTGATGGACACATAGGCAAGAAGGACTTTCAAATATGGGCAAACGACTGCTTTTTATTTTATGGCTTGTAGGTGTAAGTATGAAGTTGAGCTTGCAGAATTTATTGTCTTTAGTTCTACTAGATATATTAGAAAAAAAGTGTGGGAAAATCCTTCCACTTAATTATCTTTCTCCTTTAGTCAGTTCCAGAAAGTGTGGTATAAGCTATTTACCACTTGCCAATTTTAAACATGTGCAGCTGATGGGAAAGCATTGTCAATAAAAGATATGATCAGGAAGTAGGACAATATTTTACTTTGTCACTAAAGAGAGAAGTAGTGTCCCTACCCCCTCTTTGCTAAGGTCCCACTAGGAAGAGTCATTCTATTCCCTGTGTTTTCTCCTTGCAGTATGACACTTTCCTTACGCCCTGGGTTTCAGAATCCATCTTAAAATTACCCACCTTCTATTCAAATTTCTGCATGACTTTTCTCTATTGAAGTAATGTCATCTCTGAGAAGTACTCATTTGTTTGCCAATATGTTCCTATAAGGTTCAGTTAAGTTATTGTAGGTAATACATAAGTAGTATGTGTATTTTATTTGTATAAGAAGAGGTTTTATTATTGATATATTTATGTTTTACACTTCATACAAGTCATCCTCCTCTATATTTAAAGGTTTCTAGAACTCAGTGGTTGGGATGTTCCTGGAGGTAAGCTCCAAAAGAAGTAATACGTTACTGTTGCACTGAGTTCTGCCTGGCTGCCTGTGAAGGTACCTTTGGTAGGAATGAGCTGAAATCGCAGAGCCAATTGTAAGATGATCTAGAATAGGACATACATGCACACGCAGAAAAATTCCACATGCGCACCGTGAATTCCATAACGAATACTTGCAGAACACAAGTGCCACCGCACATTCTGTACAAATTCCACAATATCTGTGAGTAGCGCTGGATAAGTAGCGCAAAATCAGTTTGTTTTTTTCAAATTTGAAAACAAATTTTCATTTCAGTGCATTCTCAGTCCCCCCAGTGTGGGAGAGTGGAGGACCAGCATAACTCATGTTGTGCTGAGCATGTGGCCAGAGAGCACTGCACTTCAGCTACTTCCCCCAAGCTGCCAAATGGCCCCCAGCTATTCCAATTAGAGCCAGTCAGAAAATGAAAATTCCATTATCAAAAGTAAATGTTTTGATAATATTGAAATGTCTGTATGATAGTATATTTTTTGACCAGTTCCAATACTAATATTTACCAGGATGGCATAGAACTGCCCTTAGGGTCAGGTTGTCAAAACTGACTGTTTTAAAGCCCTCAGACCTGCACCCAAGAGAAACTGGGCACAGTTGAGTATCTAGGCCTAACTGTTCAAAGTTAGTGTGGTTCTTTGAAAGGCAAAGCCAAGCTGAATTCAACTGAAACATATTTTTATGTTATGCTGCCAGTGATCACTGAACCAGCTCTATGTTGATGCTGCTACCGAAAAAGTCCTAAGAAAGAGAGTCTTTAACAGTATCTAGAATAACAAAAAACTCCAGCCTTGAATCATTTGTATAAAATTTCATAGTATCAGCTTTTTCAAAAAGCAGCCTGATTAAATATCAATACATGCTTTGCAAGCATTGTGAATTTTACCCTACTATTGTCTCTGTAATATGATTTTCAAGTAGTGAACAGATATTACAGAAAACAATCCACATACCCCCAAAATATCAAAGAATCCTGCTATCACATAGAAACTCTGGCACTAGGCTATTGTCCTTTTGTATCCCAAACTGTTAGAGTTTTCTACCTGGTTTGGTTATGATGGCCTCTATCCAACTGTGCATTATAATCTGCATCCCTTGTTTTGTCTCACCCTTCCGTACGTCATTTAGCTTGCATGTTTGTATGTATATATGGATACTTCAGTACTCTTTAAAATATTTTACTCATTTAACATGGAAGAATTCAGACCTCATCCCTTTGCTTTGTAAACAGGGATTGTTTATTTGATCACTATTACAATGTAGGATTCTTTCTCAATTCACAGTTCACCAATCAAGGTAGCATATGTCGTCTGCTTTGCCATGCAAGTCATCATCCTTAAAATTTAGAACAAAACCACTGTCAAATCTTTCAATTTTTAATTCAAGAAGGGATTGAATTAGGATTTTTCTTTTGATTTCAAGAACAAACACACACCAAGAGAATCCAACAGTTAGGGTAAACAAAACTGTATACCTTATTTTCAACATATTTACTTGCTTACTTAGGATCACTGAGTTATGAATGTTTATATGTAGCACAGAAAAGAAACATAGCATATCCAATCATACTTTGTCTCCATATAAAGCTTACACAAACCAAAGCAAAATGAAAGTGCTGAAGATGAATTTGCTGGTTTGTTGATACTAAATTTAAAATCAATAACTTTTTTTTTGCCAGTGAACGAAATATTTAAGGCCTAATTTATGAGCTAAATGATGGTTTATTCTTGTTTTCTCAAAAGGTGGCATCCAGAGGGAAACCAGAATGTACCACAAAAGGGAGAATAGTGTATAGTTCAACTCTCATTCCCCGCTGAAGTGATTTATTCTTCATCTACTGATTGTATTAGAAAGAGGATCTGCTGTACAAAAAAGTACAGAAAAAGAATAGAAACCATCATTCCTAGCTAGACTGGGTGAACACTTAAATGTTCAAGATACTCAGGTCCCTTGTCTACCTCTCTCTATAGAGAAAGCCAGCATGGTTAATTGCCAAGAAGTGCCCCCTCTGATAAGGTCTTGTGTTTTTTACAATGATGCTGCACCATTAATAAATCTAGATTGCCCAACTCTATTATATCATCCCTGGACGAACCCACTTTTAAGGAAAAATATTCTGTGAATCCATTTCTCTCCTTCATAGCCCTTCTCAAGACTTACTTCATTCAGGTGACCTTAAACCACTGACCTACATTCTGCCATTCTCCTGCCAGACATTGCTCTATACAATCCTAAATTCAGCATTACAACACCCAGGCACACCATTTACTATAAACAAAACAAACAAAATACCCAGGAGCTAGACAAGATAAGTTTGCAACAAAAGCATTTTCCCTGACTTACAAGGGAGCTTTTGCCCTTCCCATATCAACTAGCCTTTTAACAGCACATTGTCTGTTCCAGGTAAGGGCGAGGCAGAATGGTGGCGCATGGATTGTCTCTTTCGTATTTGCCTAGAGGTGACATTACAGGAATAGGAAATGCCCAACCCTACTGCTGCAATCCACAGACTGGTGCACAAGGTGGCACAGGCTATACCCCACACACAGGTTTTTATAGAAGGTGAGCTCTCCTTTGTTGGAGAGCTCCACACACAGTTCCTTATCTTGAGGGCAGGTATTCGGTCTGATTTATCTGTTAAAGACTTTGGTAGCTACCGAAATAGCAATGTATAAAAGCAACAACCCCATTGGAGATGGCAATGGCTGCTAGTAAAGGAGGAGTACAGGAATCAGCAGTAAAAGGCAAACATTTGTGCATGGTTAGTCTGAATACCATATAAAAAGAGCTATCATTGAGCAAGTCAGACATACAAATCTAACACGCTCTGTAACTGCTACCGAATGTGGGAAGTGTTTTACGGAGTCTAAAAATCCTTCAAAACTTCACATTACACACACACCCCCCACCTTCACTGATTTTTATTTAAAACAGCCATAATTTATTCATGAGCAAATAATACACTTTTTCTTGAGATGTCATATTTAGCAAAGCTGATGACAAACAGGGAACTAAACAAGACAGACACATGATTTATCTTCCATAAGATACAGGAAGAATAAAAACATCAATATTTACCAAATGCAAAAGGACAAAGAGGGAAAGAAATGTTATTTCCAAATTTCTAAGTAAGGGAGACCATAGAGAAACTGGAAATTAAAAAATATATATGCAAAGAAGTAATTGATATTAACTGTTCAAATTGCCAACTAGTTATCTTATAATGATTCCAAAGTCCATCAACATCCTGTGTGTCTACAAAAAGTGAATATTTTATCCAAAATATTTTCAAGTCCACTGAGCAACATGCAAGCACAAATTTAGGTCTGACTGAAATAAGGAGGGAAAATAACATCAAGTGTAGTGGGTGTAAAACATTTCTCCTCAGAGGCTGAGCATAAAGGATACCCCCTACTATCAGTGCAATGTATCTCCTCAGTAAGGTCCAGAAACTTTTCTTTTTGTTGTGGTAATGGAGTTGTCCCTTGTTCAAGAAGCTAATTCAGGGTGTTCTGCTTTACCCTGGACACCATTTTGAGGAGCTGGTACTGTACATTCTTATCCATGTTAAAATACAGTTGCATGAGCATTTCACAAGAATTTTCAAAGCAAGCGCTTGCATAATAAATTGCACTTTCTACAGTACATTGTAAACTGGCCCTATGCGATATTGTTACTTATGTGTTATCCCCCAATATGGGGGAGGGGGAATGCAAGTGAACAGGGAGTGTATGTCTACAGCCTCTGCCCTACAAACATTCTCACTTTTAGTATCTACAGCATAAGCCACTTTTGTGTGTGTGAATAAGGTCCACTACTGAAAACAATCATTTCAGAATCTTGTTTCCCTCTTACTGGTGGCTAGGGTTACATTGCAGATTGAACTGTAAAATATTCCTTTACTGCTCCTTCATTTCAGGTAGATAGAAAGTTTTGAAGATATTCTACATGAAGAATATCCAGGGACAATTCTAGGTGTAGAAAGAAATATGCAAATATTTTTAGGGTTAAGAGAAAAGCACAATTCATTTCCATATAGTCATCTTTAATATTTTATCAGTCCAACCATCTATTTGAAAAACAATAAATACACAAGGATCAAGAAATAACTGCCAGCCTCTTCATATTTTGAGTTCAGAAAGTGTTTCCATCTGCTTAGATGATTTTTTTTTAAACTACTTCTGTTACACGAGCTAATGGAAACTATCATTTTTATGGTAAAAAAAACTGCTACAGAATCTTTATTAAAAAACAACAACAGTTTTTATGTTGTGCCCTATCCAGCTGACACTGTCCTTTTGGAAAGCCAATGACTTGTTAGTACCCCTAGCAGCAGCGTGAACAGATGCGTCCCTGACAGGCGATGGATGGTCAGGGTCCATCTGGCCAGTGCAGCCCGGACAGAAATGATGTATACAGCTTCATCAGAGAATGACTGTCATCAATCCTGTGCCATGGATAGCGTAAATGACAGCTACACTGCAGCTGAGGACCAGGTGGGAGACTGAGGAGAGGTGTGATTTAAGAATGCCGGGTAATCAGGAATGTATAGTCTTGTGGACTATAATTTGTATCTTTAACCTCCTATAAATATCTCTGTATATTGTAGCAGGTATGTGTTTTTAAAGAGTCTGATCATGAAATTAGCTTCAGGATGACAGCCATTCTTTGCTCTCCTTTAACTGCTGATTACCCCAGTATCCAGTATATATTAACAAATGCATGCTGAGCTCTAGCCACTGTACTGTGGGCTCCACAATTTAATTATTACCTCATTGATTTTTCATGTATTTCAATTTTCTGTTCTTCAAGTCACAGTGGCTGTCCTATTGGGGCAATGTTTGTTTTCTCTTTCCAAGATTTCCTTGTGGAATTTATTTTGAATCAAGGAATTATTTTTTTTAACCCTTCAGGAATGCATAGTTGTTGTAGCCTGTCTGTTCCTGGGCAGTAAATAAAGAAATCCCAAATGATTATGCTGAACATTACAGTTTAACATGGGATACAAACAGAAAACAATAATGCAATGACTACTGATAATCACTAACAAAAGGTACCTATTTTTTTCAAATCGTCCCTTTTTTAGTATGCATTAAAGATCATGCATAATTTGCATCTATTAGCATTTTATTATTCCACTGGCACTGGGGAAAGGAAAATGAAAACAATTATTGTATCCTCGAAGGACATTTCTTTACTTATAACTATTTTACAATAAATCATTTTTCTTTATCAGTATACTGTATGTGGCTACTCCAGGAAATCATGAGAATGATATATTGTAGTTTTTTAAAACCAAAGGAAGTTAGAACTGTATTTATGCATGTTTTCATAGAAAACTATAAATATTTTCAGTACATGAAAATGAACTGTGTCAGTTTTCATCCATAGACAAATACCTATATCAGATTCTACCAGAGTAGATAATTGCTAGGGCCCACATTTTTACCAGTTAAAGGCTTATTGCATGCATGCTTGTAAAGGATATGTGTGTGCAATATAATTTACAGGGTACACTGGGCATTTTGCATGCACAACTTGAGTGTGTAGAAAAGAGAAAAAAGCAATATGTGGCCCTGGCTTTTTGCACAAGTTAAGGGCCAAATTCTGTCTAAAATAAATATGTATTAAAAATGGAGCCTCAGTGACATGCAGTAAGGGGGGCAGGCCATAGCCCTAATTTGGGAGGAATTTGGTTAACTTTAGTACTACATGATTATAAATTCCAAATGGCACAATCATAGCAGATGGTCAAGCACTGCAAGCATCCCTATTATTGCCAATAGATCTCAGTTCACATGAGCGAAACCCTTTGTATGAACAGGGAGGATCTCCACAAGAGCCCTGGAGAGGCAGTGGATCAGAGATGGTATCACAAATCTGTATCTACATAGACTGGTGGCCAGGATAACCCATGCAACTTGTGTGAAGGCTTTGGCTACTTTTCCAGCCCAGAGGTTGAAGGCAATAGGGATGGGGAGGCTGCCCAGGAATCTTGAACCCTCGTCTTGGGATGGAGCCTAGAGATTACCTCTCCATTCAGTTTGTCCTTCACCCATGTCAAGTTTGAATATAGGACTATATTGCTACAAGTGAATTTCACCCACAATGATTTAAGATATTAAAGTTTAGGGGGAGATTTTCAAAAATGCCTACAGAATTTAGGAGCACAAGTCCACTAGGAGGACACTGGGACTTGTGATCTGAAACCCCTCAGGCAGGCTCGAAAATGTCCACCTTCAAATAATATTTTAAAAGTTAGTGCTTTTACCTTTAACAGTTTAACAGATCCTCCATCTGTATAGGTCTGCATGTTATAACTAGTACTGTCCAATACTGACCTCACTGGAGCAGGAAGTATAATGTGGAAGTGGGTCACTGAGCTCTTTCCCTAATGAGTCACAGTTACAAGAACACCTGTGCAAACTAACTTTGTGCTGATCCACTGAGAAAATTTGCAGAGTGCTAAATAGCTCTCAAGGCATGTCTACACTGGAGCTGGGAGTATGACTCTCTCTATCTTCACTGGAGCTAGCACACTAAAATTAGCAGCCTGGATGTTATGACACACCCCTTTAGTTTGGGGGGAGGGATAGCTCAGTGGTTTGAGCATTGGCCTGCTAAACCCAGGGTTGTGAGTTCAATCCTTGAGGGGGCCATTTAGGGATCTGGTGCAAAAATTGGGGATTGGCCCTGCTTTGAGCAGGGGGTTGGACTAGATGACCTCCTGAGGTCCCTTCCAACCCTGATATTCTATGATTCTATGCACAGCTGCTCTGGCTAGCCACCCAAGGTCACACCTAGGATGGTTGGGCAGGCTTAGATTTGGGTGGCTAGCCTGAGCTGCTGCCCATGCTGCAATATCCACACTGCTATTTTTAGCACGCTAGCTCCAGAAAAGCTAGCACAAGTCTGTCTACCTGGGTTGGGAAGCACGCTCCCAGTTGCAGCGTACACATAATTTGTTAGTCTCTAAGGTGCCACAAGTACTCCTTTTCTTTTTGCGATACCTTTAGGAAGGTTTTGTTTTTTTAACTATACCTTCAGAATACATCTTTGTGTTTTAAATGCATGCATCTCAGTCTCTGTATCTATACTGAGCTGCTTTGAAACACTAGTTATTCTACATGCTTGAGAAATACAGTACAGTAATTATACGGACACAATGCAAATATTGGACGAAACATTCATTTGTTAATGAGCACTACTAATAAACTACATCTGCACATCAAAAAGGAGAGAAAATATAATAGCGAAACCAGTGACTACCGCAGTGTTGGTGGGATAAATCAATGTATAATATTTTAAAACCAAGCTCCCTTGCAATCTATTATAACATTTGGCATTTTAGATACTCCTCAGCTTCATGATTCTATTTCACAAAGACAGACATTCAAATCAGACTGTAGAGTGAACTATAAACATGAAGAATTTTAGAAGAACTGCCATTTTATCAAAGTCTTTGGGAAACAGGAGAGGGGGAGCTTCTT
Source organism: Lepidochelys olivacea (assembly GCF_965140295.1). Taxonomy (NCBI): domain Eukaryota; kingdom Metazoa; phylum Chordata; order Testudines; family Cheloniidae; genus Lepidochelys; species Lepidochelys olivacea. The sequence continues at coordinate 35,654,799 of NC_140421.1, forward strand.
CTGTCCTGTCTTTTCAGCTGGGCCACTCCTTTTATTAGGGTTGCCACCCATCCGGGTTTTTCCCTGACAGTCCAGTTTTTGGCTTCTGTATCCAAGTGCCTTTAGAGTTGCCAAGTGCCCAGTTTCTGACTGGAAAGTCTGGTCTAAAAGGGGACCTGGCAACCCTTAAATGGCACCCAAACCAAAATTCCAGTTACCGCGGGGTGGAGGAGGCATAGAGCATTAACTCGCACCAGCCCCTGTTCAGCCAGGGCTACTTCCTACCTGCAGGTAAGCTTCTTGAAATGATCCAGTGAGCGACAGGGGGAGGAAGGGAGAGGAGTGAGTGATCAGGGCAGGGTTTTGGAGGAAGAGACAGAGAAGGGGTAGGGCCTGGGGAAAGAGGCAAAAAGGGGGATGGGGCCTCAAAGGGAGAGATGGCGCAGGGGCAGGGCCTTGAGGAAATAGGGGACAGGGGCAGGGCCTCAAGGGTCCAATTAGAAAGGTGGCAACCCTACCTTTAATCCTACATTTTCTGTGAGCAGGGGGAGGGTACTAAACCATTTAATTCAGCATGCAGCAGAACAGGACCAAAATTAATGTCCATCTCTTTTCAGACACATTAGCACTTCTCTGGGTTCAAATTTGGATTAGTTCACAAATGAAAACAAATGTAGTTGTCTGAACTGTCTCCTGGAAATGTTTTGCTTATCTGAGGAAAATAACAGACACACAAACACAAGAATCCAACTGTAGTTGGATTCATGAAAATGAATGATTAATTGTTCCAGCTAGAAAGAAGCAAGGGTTGTGAGTTTCCTCATTTTCTGGACCTACATAAGATCTAGATTTTGGCCAAAAAGTCCCATTTTCTGACCTCTTCTCCAGCATACTCCTTCCTTTCAGATCCTATCAGATCCTCCATTAAGAGGCCCAAAGATAGTTGGTCCATGGAACACAAAGCAGCCAACTGGGAAAGGAGAAAAGGAAAGGGTCTTAAAGATTTGCCTGAGCTGCTGTTACTGCTGACAAAGAGAGTCAATGGTACCTGGCCAAGGTGGGGTACAATGAATGTGAGAAGGGGAAAAGTGATGTATTGTGTGAGGGCTGTTAGTGAATTTAGGGCCAAAGGGTGAACTGACATAGTTCAAGGAAGACTTGAATAGTGGGGTGCCACTTTTAATTGACCCTGTATAGGCAGATCTGCACATATCCCCAGTGCACCCCAGAACTGACTTCCAACACTCCTGTTACTCCAGTTTTGGGACTTGCTTGGGTGGAGACTACAACGCATGTTTAACTATGCCACATTTTTTCCCTTGTGATTAAATGAAGGTTGGCACTAACAGGGACTTGAGGACCTCTGCCCTCATGAGATAGTAAAGGCCAGGATTTCACCCACGGTCTTTCCCACCTCTTCATTGTGATTCTGTGTTCAAATAAAGTACTGTAGCACAGAACACAACACACATCCAATGGTAACAGCTTGATTCTCCATCCATCTGGGTGTTTAGGATCCTGGAAATGGTAAAGATAGATTCCAAGAGGGCTGTCAATTCTTTCTGGTTAAAGATTTGCTCACCATAGTTTTTAATTGATGGTTGGTAAGGTAATACCCTGGGGAAACACGAATGTCTCCGTTTTATGAACTCTCCCTTAAAGCATCTGAACTCCAGATGATGAAGACCACTATGGTCAATATACAACATTTTCAAAGACTCACTGTAACATAGAATCATAGAACTGGGAGGGACCTCAAGAGGTCATCTAGTCCAGTCCCCTACACTCATGACTGGACTAAGTATTATCTAGACCAGGGGTCAGCAACCTGCGGTACGTGTGCCAAAGGCGGCACGCGAGCTGATTTTTACAGACTGATTTTTGCCAGCCAGGGTCCCAGGCGCTGGCCCCACTCAGCCCACTGCCTGCCTGGATGAACGGAACCCCAGGCCAGCAGCAGGCTGAGAGGGGTCGGTGGCCAGGACCCTGACTGGCAGGAGCCAGCGGCCGGAACCCCAGACCAGCAGCGGGTGAGCCACTACCCCAATCTGGGGTTCTGTCCACCACCCGCTCAGCCCACTGATGGTCTGGGGTTCTGGCTGCCTGCCCCTTGCCAGCCAGGGTCCCGGCCATTGGCCCCGCTCAGCCAGCCGCCGACCCCGCTCACCTCACTGATGGTCTGGGGTTCCAGCCGCCTGGCCCCCTGCCAGCCGGGGTCCTGGCCACCGGTCCTGCTCAACCTGTTGCCAGTCTGGGGTTCCGTCGGGGGGTCCCTGTAAATGTGAAATTTATTACTGGCACGCGAAACCTTAAATTAATGAAGACTTGGCACGCTACTTCTCAAAGGTTGCCAACCCCTGATCTAGACCATTACTGACATACCATAGTTATTTTTCTATTCTAAGTTAAAGGAATAACTACAGGATCTCAGATCCCATGATGTGGTAACTCTTGATAAATTATTACACTTTGCAGTAGTGACCTCTGTGTTGAATGTCACTATGTATATGTTTATAATGAAAGTTTATATTGAAACAAATATAGTAATGTTGACCACAACGACACATGCATAAAGACCAGACTCAGGAAAGGCACTTAAGCATGTGCTTAAGTCCCATTGAAACTGATGGGACATAAACATGTGCAAAAAGTACTTTGCTGAGTAGGAGTGGTCTGAAATATGGGTTTAAGTGCTTTCTTTAAAGTACCCAATGACCTCCTGAAACCAGATATCCCAATGCAAAACCAACAGTATTCAACTGCCATAATAAATTGCAGCAAATCAGTATGGTAATAGCTTCTTACAGTGGCTTATACATAACAAATAGAAGCAGCTACAGCTACAAAATATGCCAAACAAGTCTTAAGACAAGCCATCAAAAGCAAGGAAATTCTGATTTCTAGTCAAGGCCTGTGACATTTACAGGGCTATCCAAGAATACATGGGATGTTATACAGCATTGTGCATCATTATTGTGGAAGTCATTGTTTTCCTCATTAGTGCTCTAGATCTGTACATTACTTCCATTGCAGGTCTTGACCTTAATGCTGACAGTCCATCCTTATCTCACCCTTTTGTGTCTAGGTATTGCAGCAAATTTGCTATGCTACGTGATATCTCACACTTGAATTTTCTACAATATTTGAAGGCATTTATCCCATTCAAATGCACTCCTTATCAACTCAGTGGTTTCTAAGAAGACATGGGACACATTTATGAACTAAAAGTTTCATTTGATAACTATTGCTTTTATATATAAATCTTATAAAGTATTTTGAATATTTTTCGTAATACAATAGCAGTATTTCCCAACTAAATAGATCAATAAATAAAAGCATGAGTTCAACGGAGAAGTGAAAAACGGAGTAAAAGTGGTGATGTTCTTGTCTTCGTTAGTTCTAGTCAGAAGCATAATTTTACCCCCTTTTGGACACATTAGACATTAATGTCACTGAAGAGGAGCCAAGGGGGTAAAAGCTAGTGACAATTCTGAAAGCCTGAAAATTTTTGATTCATGAAATACCATTCTGTAATGGAGCAGATAGCAATGCCACTATGCTAGATCGTCGCAATTCATAACTTGATTTCATAAATCTGTGGAATTATTACAATATATTGTAAGGGCTTTTTTTATGATGCACAGTTCCATTGCGATGTAGTGACCATTACAATGTTAATATAAATATATTCCTAAAGATTGGGTGCAAGGAAAGAAGTTAATTTTCACATTGTAATCACTCACCTTCAGTACCAGAAGGCACGAGTCCAATGTGAGAACTCGAGGTGAAAGAAGTATAGAATCTCCATCAGTCTCTGTGGTATTTAATAAGTTGTACGCTACATTCTTTTTCCCTTTCAACACATTTTAAAGCTATTTCCATAAATTGCTTGTAATTTGATCAACAGTATGAGAAATATTTATTTATAACCATGAAACAATACAGAATTCAGCTAGTTTTATGGTCAAATGTAGAAACAAAACCAACCAAACTCATCCACACCTGTGAACTTCTTTAGGAAAACAGAAGAAAAACCTTTTGCTTTCTCTTGGTGGGCACACATTTTTCAAAATTAAGTTTTGTGGTTTTGTTTGGGATGCTTTTTGGCAACTGGCACTGCTATGACAATAGGTCTTCTTGATCCCATGAAACTATACACAATCAGAAAAACAAACAAAACATATACATAAACAATGCATAAGGCTAAATGAAATTAATCAATTCCGTTTTGATTTTCAGCTTTTCCATATGAGTTCAGATAAAATAGAAACCCATGTGAACTGAAACAGTTAAGCATCATATAGCTACTCCTAATATATTGATGGTCTGAACAAAACACCGTATCCGAACACCTTTGAAATGTGTGGATGCTTCGTTCCGGATAAAGATCCAGTTTTATGCCTCAGCTCCAGCTCCGATATTAACTGATAGTCATATTTTAAAATGTCCATCCATGTTCCTATACAACACAGTTCTGCCTTAGCTTTAGTTCACACTCCTGGATCTTCCATTTACCATAATACTGACAATCGCAGGGGGAGATCTTTAGCTGGTAAACATTTGTGTAGCTACACTGATGTCAATGGAGCTGCCCTGATTTATACCAGCTGAGGATCTGGCCCTAAGTGCCTGCAAATTTACATTTTATTTTTATGGTTAGTATTTTTAAAGTGAAGTGTGACACAGAAACATTTTGTACAACCTGAAATAGTGCTTTGTGCCCCAAATATAAGAAAAAGAGTGACTAAACTGATATATATTCTATAAAATATATAAAACAAAAAGACGGTCTCTAGGCTGAAAACTTCTATACTCACTTTTGGTGCAAAGAAAATCTTCATGATCAAATTATAAATCCCTCACAAAGTGGGTTTGTAAAGGAAACTCTGATATATCTTTATCTATAATGGCACAGCTGGGAGCTACTATAATAATCCTTTAGCTTTCATGTGGCCATCTGGAGGCCTATTAAAACCAGTATCTACAACAGACTCCCCAAGTGTGTTGAGTTTGCCAGTTTCTACTAAGTCACCAAAATAAGGGAGATTGCCCTGCTAGAGGGTGAAGTGGCCCTCCACAGAGGGAAGAAAACTTAACCTCTAACCTTCTCCACTGTGAGTATGTTGTGTACTGGTTGATTTTGATACATACACTGTAGTAATAGTGTAGAAATCTACAGCTAGGTGTGTTCTACACCTTTGGGGTTGTATGATGAGATGGCTGAAGCTAGAGAATCTGGGAAGGAGGAACACTGAGCTTTAATGAAGAATGTTCCAAGAAGATAATGTTCCTTTTTGATTTGTGTGTAAAGCAACTATGAAATATTGAACTAATATTGCAAGATTCTATTTTTGTTGCTCAAATACAATTTCAGATTTATATACACACACTTTGTACAGCACATTTTCTTCAAAAGTATAATCAGAGAAATCTATTTTGTAATGTGAAAATGAAATTATATAAAGTTTAATCTTTTTTGTTGTTATATCATTAAGATGAGCTTGGTAAGGATTCTACTTATAATAAATGTTGACTCAATAGGCACTGGATATCATTTGCCCAAAATGGAGTCCTTTCAGTAGTCCCATTAACCATCTTGTTCAGTAGTGTGGTTGCATCCTTTTAAACATGATACATCAAAAAATTTAGGTGTCTCAAACTGCACTAGAACTCAGAACTAGGACCAAATAAGATACATTAATTGCTTTATTGCTTCACTGCAAAGCCACTCTTAAAACATAATTCCTTAATGAAGTCCGTTAATTTGTTCCCGGCAGTACACAAGCTGTTCAAAATGACACAGAATTGCACTCTGTTTTCTAACCCCTGCAGTTTCTTCTGTTAGTCACTCTGTCTTGTGTTGTTATCCCATGGATAGTAATTATTTTATAGTGGCTGTAATTAGAAGAGAATTAGGCTTGGTAAACAAAACCTGCCTTCTCCTGTTAATAGCTAAGGATAATAAATTTGGCTCTGACATTCACTATATTTGGACACGGCTTGGCCTACTTCCAGTTTTCCCAATAAGAACTTTATTATATAATTATGCCTTGGAGGGGCTCATATTACAAGGTAATTTTTTTTGTAAAGACACATATTGTATGGCTTCCAGCCAGTAAATGATATACTGTAATATATGCCTTCAATAAATGTTTTAAACAAAATCTCTCTAAGCAATATCCTACTGGAGCCACACACTGCTATTCAGCATATATTATTTACAGGAGTTTTTCATAATGCAAATTATTTTCTTTTGCTCATATTGTCCAACACTATAACAAGTGTCTAAAAAGAAGCCTTGGATTATTTTTATCTGCAAATGACATGGTTAGATTCTTAACTTGTCATATCTCAGTAGCTTTAGGAGAGTTTTTTATACTTCTTTTTATTCTGTAAGTAAAGTCACAGTTTTGTTGACGTGTACTGAAGTGTGGTATTTTATTTTCTATTTCCAGCACGAATTAAAAAGCAGCCTATTGTTCCATCTTTCAGTCCACACACCAATGCATCAACCCCCACCCTTGCTCTTATTTTATCCCATACTTTTTATGTAAAATACAACTTAAGTGAATACACAATATTATCACAAAATACTTTTCAAAGGCAGTCAAATCACAAGCAAAACAGAAAAGGAAGGTTTTAAGGAGAGATTTATGGAAAGGAAGTAAGTAAATGGCTCAGGAGAAGCAAATTTCAGTCACGAGGAAGAGACAGAGATAGGACCGAGAGTGGAAAAGGGAAGTAGCAGCGTAATTTTTAAATAATCTAATAAATGTGTACAATAACTTATCTAATAAAATAAGTACAGTAACTCTAACCCTTTCTACCTGAACTACCAATGTTACTAATATGTTGTACTTTAATATCACATTACAAGCATGTGCTAAGTGTCCAGAGCTCCCGGTGAGATAGGTAAGTATTATGGTGTATTGAAAACCATTAAAATTATGAGAAATCACTTTAACAATTCAGGGGTTTTCCTATTCCTGCTTGCAGTCTAGGGGGCTCTGTAGAGAGAGGCATGTGAACTGGGTCTTTCAGTGGTCGCTATAGAAAAAGCCAGCCTAGAGCAAGATGGGATGAGTTATAGTGGTCTGCTCGGGACTAATTTTAAAGACTGACCCAAACCCAACTAGACCACAGCCTATCCGAACCCAAGCTGAGTCCAAAGGTGTTGAGTTGTTTTCATACCTGACCCAAACCTGACACTTGTAGTCAGATCCGATTGGGTTCAGGTTCAGGTTGCAACGGTCTAGCCATTGGCCCAGATGCCATTTACTTTGTTTCTTCTGCAGAGCCCTTGGTTCTGTTTACCTACTCCAGCCCATTGGCCACTCCCTGCCCCTGCCAAGCACTGCACACCCCAAATGCAGCCAGTTCCCCTCTCCTCCCCAGGATGCTCTCTTCACTGGCTCATGCTTGGGGATAGTCCTAATGGGGGCTTCCTGCTCTCCACACCCTATGTCCACAATCCATTTCTAGTCACCTCCTGCCTGTAGGGTTAGTTCAGTGGCAGCTGTGTGCCTGGCTTCTGCCAGCTGCTGCTGCTTTTCTGTGCTGTGTGTGCTGCAGAGCTAGATGCACAGTGACTCATCGGCACACTCACTATGCAACAACACAAAGAGTGTAACAAGGTGGCTTCAGCAGGCAGGCGCAGGGCATGTAGCTGCCCTGCCAACTCCATGTGTATCAGAGACTACCTGACCCAAACAAAGTCTGAGAGCGTCAGGTAGTTTTCAACCCAATCCCAACCCTTGTAGTCAAGTCCCGTTATATTTGGGTCAGGCTGCAAGGCTCTGTTGAGTTGTGCCTCTTTGCATTAGGGAGCATCCTGCTTTCTCTCTCTCTCTCTCTCTCTCTCTGTTTTTGGTTTCAGTATGTTAAGGTAATGAATTTTAAGAAATAAAGTAGTGTTACATTGCAGCCTTCCAGCAAGGGTATGTTTTTTATCTAACATCTTTTTTTTTTTATGCCAACAACAGTAAGTAGCATTAGGTTATACATCTGTAAAGTAGATATAAGTCCCAGAGAGGGTAAATGACTGGTAAGTTATTGGAGAGTCAGGAACAGAACCCCGTAATCCTGATTTCAGGTTGCCTGTTTTGAGCACTGGAAAACACTCAGTTCCCAATAGATTTATAAGTTGTTATACTAAATGTAGGCTACTTAGGAGGATACATTAGTGGTAACAGAGATGGGATTCCTAAACCTTAAAATCGCCAGGTTAAGATTGGATCGACTTGACATTGAATCTGAAATCTTGTATTCCTATTTTTGGTGTACAACTAGCATACTTAGTATATTTTTAGTACACTTTCAGCATAGTTGATATGTCTTGAAGGAGAACACTCTTTCATAAAGACATTCAGTTCAGTAGTGATACGTATATACTTGGTATTAATTCCCAGAGAAAGATCAGGAGAGTAGAATTGGGATATGTGCCAGGACTGTCCTCCCTACTATAGCATGCCAAACTACTCCTGCATATTACCTTAAAAATATATGTGTCAAGCACAGTACTAGAGTAAATTAGCTTTATTAAAATGCAAAAAAGAAAAATTATACTACTTAAATGATAGAAATAATGTTGATGTGTCTGTAAATACACTGTGGGAGAGATGTGCATTAGATTTTCAGACACACTTTGGCACTAAAAATTAAATACCTTGGGTGAAATTCAACGCTGATGTAACTCCTCTGACAGTGGATTAATTTGGCCCCATTACCTCCCCATAAAGAATTTGAAAAATCAAAGGGAACTGCCTTAGTTCATCAACAGTCATTAGAGATCGAAAAAGGCCTATTAGGTCATCTCATCCATTCTTCTTCCAATCTGTTAATGTAAGATGGGCCCTGACATAATATTCTTCAAAGATTTGACCAGAGCAATTTTTGTGGCTCTAGCAATGGGTGTCTCACCCCTTTCTTTGGAGATTATTTCACAGCCTATTAGAAAATGTTCTGTGTTGTTTTAATTATACCTTGGTGTATATACTCTTCACATATTTGTAGGAAGTTGTCACAACCAACCTAAATCATTATTTAAATTAAAAGAACTAATGGATAACGAGCTAATAAATCCTCCTAATCATTTCTGCAGCTCTACTATGAATATCTTCCAACTTCTCAGCATCTCTGTAAGTGAGACTGCAACAATACTCTACAGAGTGGTCTACCAGATCTGCCATGGGCCAGCAAGGGTCAAAAGACAAAGGGCCACTTTCCATTACCTTGACTCATTTGGAGGTTGCCAGGGATGGAAGAAAGGCACTGAAGCAGGTGCTCAGCAAGGGAGCACTCTGAGTTGGAGGAAAATTTTCAGAAAGAAACTTTGCTTCTAGGGCAAAGGAAGACTGACAACTTGGAACCTCACTGACTGAGCCCTGAGAACAGGAATGCAGAGGAGGTCTGTTTCCTGGCTAGCTCCAAGAACTAGAGAATTTCTCAGCTGGCATAGATTCTGAGAGAGAGGAATTTTTACTGCTGCCTCTTCTCTCCTTTTACCTATCTTCTTTCCTTACCTGTATTTTTTTCTCTACTCTGATCTTTTATTCTTGCTCTGAAGAGCTGCAGAGGAGTGGGAGATAGAAAAGCATGATACTCGAGGCATGTGCACCCTGCTTTCATGATCTAGGCGTGAATGTGCTGGTGTATCTTGACTGACAATTCTTTTGCCTCCTTGTTTCTTAGTAGCTAGGGTCATACAGCTGCCAATCTTGTTGGTTAGTTGGAAGTGAGATGTTCAAGCATAATTTTAAATTATTTTTAAAACTACAGCCACAGCATCTAGGAGAGTCAGTAATTAAAAAATCTCTTTAGAGAAAAATAAAGTTATAGTTACGTATTACGTCCTAAGCTGCCCCAACCTGCCAACCCTCAAAGCCCAGCTACCCGAAAATCACAATTAAGCCAAAATAAAGAAGGTGTGTGTTGAACTCTGCCTCCAAAAGTGACCAGACACTGACTTTCATATATCTCCAGCGGGAAGCATATTTGAGCACTGAAGACTCTGCACCTAGAATACACTTCTACTCATCCCCAGGAGATGACTACAGGTATATTTCATTTAATCACAAGTGGTGTAATGAGTTTTAGGGTAAAGAAGGTCACTGAGAGCTTTACAGAGAACAACAATAATGTCTCGGTTTGCAGCCAGAGCAGATTGGGACCCAACATGCTACACAAATCACAGGTGCTATTGAATCCTCACAGAATTAATTATATATGGAAATGATGAAAAAGTCCTGTTCATTTCCTGGTCAATGCAGGATAAAACCTGATATGCTTTCACTGGCCTGTCCAAATGCTGTAAGTAGACATTGATATAATAGTCAAGCCTGGAGGTGATAGAGACACAGGTAGCTTTGGAGGTGAAAAGTGATCAAAGTCAGAGTCATATAAATGCTCACTGGGCCAAATAAAAAAGCATAGAAGGCATTTCAGACCATTCCTGTTACTGGCAATCTAGGAGCAGTGAAAGATCCAACAACACTCTGAAATTCTGAACTACCAAGACGAAAATAGGGATACCCCTGAATGGAATCAGTCACAACTTTCATCAGTTTACCCACAATACATTTTATACCTACCTGTATTGTCTATATGAGCCTAAGGCAGCCTGCTGTGACAGAATATACCCATGTTCACACCCTACTGTAATAAATTTTGCACAAGGCATGTCTTGTAAGGTATCATTTGAAAACTCAGTGTCATCCCAATAAAATATGTGTTGCAACATTGTATGTGAAGTTATAAAATTCCACTCGATGGTGTTAACAATACATGTTCCAAACATCACAGCTCTGCCCAAACTAAGGTTGGGAAACAGGTCTGTCCTAAACAAAGGAATGTGTGCTCTGCTTAATTTGCATGTAAGCAGCAAACAGAGTCATGAAGCAGGAAGGGAAACAAAGAAAGCTCAAACAGGTGAGAAAAAAGCAAACAGACTCTTTGGGTATGTCTACAGCAAAGAAAAAGCCAGCTGATTCAGACACGTGCTGCTCAAGCTGCAGGGCTGTTTCATTTTTGTGTAGGCTTCCAGGCTGAGGCTGGAGCCCAAGCTCTGCGACCCTTCCACAGCACAGAGTCCTAGAGCCCACGCTCCAGCCCAAGCCCAGACATCTACACAGCAATGAAACAGCCCTGCAACCCAAGCCCCATGAGCCCAAGTCAGCTGGCCTGGGCCAGACGCAGGTGTCTAGATGCTGTGTAGACCTACAGCGTGTCTCCTAGTGCCTAGCTGGAAATGTTTTTCAAGAGAGGGACTGAAACTATAAAAAGGATGGACAAACACCCTCTTCCTTCTCCTTGCCTATCACATTCACTGCACCTGAAGCAACAAAGATAGTATTCATTGAATCTGGGAGAAGGGGTCCTCACCTACAGAATTTGGGTCAGTTAGACTGCTGAAAGCATGTGGTGAGAAACTTTGCTTGAATCTGATATAGTTTAGTAAGTTAGGTAATAGTAAAAGTCTTATCTTTATTTTTCTTGTAACCAGTTCTGACTTTTATGCCTCATTACTTGTACTCACTTAAAATCACTCCCTTTGTAGTTAATAAACTTGTCTTATTGTTTTATCTAATCCAATGTGTTTAAATTGAAGTGTCTGGATAACTCCATTTGGGGGGACAAGTTATGTACATATTATGCTCTTAAAGGAATAATGGGCTTAATATAACTTATATTGTCCAGGAAGGGACTAGGCAGTGCAGGACATACATGTTGAGAACAAGTGGGGTGACAGGATGGCAGGTCGTGACACCCTTCCTATAAGATGTGTCATGGCTTCTCACAATCACATGACTCAATCCTAAAATATTTTCTACAAATTATAAGTGAAAAATGTGGATTATAAAGATAAGACTGCCCCCATTCTCCCTGCCTTGCATCACTTCAGCAGGGCAAATGAGGCAGAAAGCAACTTAATCACCCAGTTGGAGATCCCAATGTAGGGAATCCTCTGGTGGTGCTGAGCTGGCATAAGGGATGTTTTGAGGATGTGGTCAATGAAAGGGAATCATCCCCAGTTGCTGGAAAAGCCCTTTGTGGACTCTTGTAGTTGGGCATTACTTAGAAAAGCCCTAGGGAGAGGGGGTAAAAGTGGAGCACAGCCACTTTTGCCCGTCTCTCAAGTGCAATGCTCAGCACAGCACCACCATAACCAAGGATTAGGCCTGCTCCGTTTTGAACAGAGCACGTTATTATTTTAGCTAAGGAAAGAAAACTCAGGGAAGAGCACAGTGAGCAGCAGGGGACCAAAGCTCCTTTTATCATTATTCCAAAATGAGATAAAGTGAAGAGATGGGCATGAAGAATATCAGACACTAAACAGCATCCCTCTGTGAAAATCTGAAGTGTAAACTTTCAGTTAGATGAAGACTTGTAGCGTGAGATGGTTTGCTAGGAGAAAAAATATTCTGAGAAAGTGTGAGAGATCTGAGAGAGTCCTTGTAAAAATATTAGGGAATAAAGATAGAAAGGTTTGTTTGGAAACTATATCCATAAAAAGTGTGTTGGTTCTTTCCCAGTTACCAGTGAGCCATTCTACAGACAGGGGAATAGTAGATGGTATATGCCAGGTCAATGGAGCATACTCTTTTTCTCTCTCTCTCTCTTCTTCAGGTAAGTATATGTCTACCTTCAAGCAGCTATGAAATCTCCATATATTGCGGGTAAGGCCTCAATGATATGGACTCTAATTCTTTCATAAGGCAGTTTGCCAGGTAACATATCCCTTGACTGGAACTCTATGGTCATTTATAAATGTGTAAAATCTTCTCTCCAGCTCCACACTGGTCAGGTCACATTTAAAATAATTGCTTCTACTCCTGGCCCATCTATCTGTAAATATATGTGTCTGATGGCTTGCTTTACTCACAATGCCCAATTGGCCCCTGGACAGCAGCAGTCTTTAACAAAGGCCTTACTTACTGGTTGGCTTTTGGCAAGTCTATGTGATGCCAACCAATCATAAAGAGCATTGTTAGTGATGCGGATCGTGCATAGTTTACAGCTGAAAGAAGTGTGAGAGTTTCTGATTCCTTTCACATATGTTAAAATCAGTGGACTTCAGGAGAAGTAAACAATTTCAGGCTTGTTTAAGGTTAGTCAGTGTCTTTACCAACATCATCAAGAAAAATCACTTACTACTACATCCAGCGAATAGAGATTCTCCTTTAGCTGAAGTGGTAGATGCCTGTGTTTCTGGAAATAAAGGACTAAGGTGTGGGATTAGCTAGTATATGTGCCTGTAATCTTCAGCACACAATTTAATGCTCAAACAGCAAGTCCAGCCACCTGACAGGAGACTTTTTGGTAAAGTCAGTGCTATCTGATATCACAGCGAAGCATTTGGTTCTCTTGACTTCATAGATAATAAAATATTGTTCTCTTTTCTTTAGAAAATCTCTTCTAGTCATTTCACAGCAGCAATAGTGCATAATTCTTTAGGAAACCAATCCATTTGGAGGGGGTTGCCTCAGTGGATTACATTGGAACTCTGAGCAGAAGCACAAATAGCATCAGCATATTTTTCAAGCTCCTTAGTGATGGCTAATGGGAGGTGGGAAGGGATAGTTCAGTGGTTTGAGCATTGGCCTGCTAAACCCAGGATTATGAGTTCAATCCTTGAGTGGACCATTTAGGGATCTGGGGCAAAAATTGGAGATTGGTTCTGCTTTGAGCAGGGGGTTGGACTAGATGACCTCCTGAGGTCTCTTCCAATCCTGATATTCTATGATTCTATGGCACTGCATAGTGACCAGTTGATCAGAATGATATGGTATCTGGGAATGTCAGGGCCCAGAGTAACAGTTTTACATTATAATACACGGTAAGCAGTAATAAGATGCTGTAGAATAGTTTTGGGTCTGAACCAACATTTCAGATTATAGATTTGGAGCCAAACTTTGAGGCTTATCCCTAGTTGTGAGAAAGCACAAAAGCTAAAGAGGCAGAAGCAGGGAACCTGCAAATAAAAGTGATGGTCCCTAATGTCAGGAAGGCTAATAAAAGAAAAAATGGCTTGTATGAATGCCAGTTTCTGTCCATGTCTCATACTGGTATTTAGGGAGATGTTTTCACTTAGTCACTTCTGTCCCTTTGCAGAGGTGAGAGAGATGCTGTAAATAACAAAGACTGTCCCTGATGATGGCAAGTCTAATTACAGGGGGCAAAAAAAACCCCACCAAGAAGGTAAAATGAAAGAAAAGATTTGTGTTTTTTTTCCCCTGGACTTCAGTTTATTACCAGCCTGACACTATAACTTTAAGGGTCATTTCTCTGCAATCACTAAAATACCAAAACAACAGGAAAAGCAGAACATAAGCAGAAGCAAGAGTAAAAACCCTTGACAGTTCTATTCTGAAAATATTTTTTCCATAATACCACCTTGTAAAAAGTTCCCTCCTCACACACTTTTAATTGCATTCCCTTCTTTACAGAAAAATTAATTGGAGAAAGGAATGACTGGTTTGAAAGATACTGAAACCAGAGCCTAAATAAAATACTTGATAAAAAATTCACTCTTTGTTCTAAAGAAAATGTTAGGATTTTGCAGACATCATCCTAAAACAATTGCACTGCTTTGTAATGTGACCTCAGAGTCATCTCTAACTTCACCCCTCTAAAATTGAGTCTATATATTTGTTAATGTTAACCTCAAACTACAAAGTCTAGATCTACATTTAAAATACACCCAAAGTTCAGATCCAGGATTGTGGATAGAAGGGCCATCTGTGAGTAGAGTACCGAGGCTGACGGGAGAAGCTCTCCCATTGGCATAGGTAGCATCTTCACTAAGCGCTACAGTGGTACAGCTGCATCAGTGCAGCAGAGCCCCTGCAGCGCTGTCAGTGTAGACAAGCCCTGATTTTGTATTTCTAACATTCCTAAAGATCAGCATTGTTCAGATCAGGGGGTTTTGTTCAGGCCCATCTCCATGAATTTTGCACCTCAACAGTGATCTGCAAATTAAACACCAGGGTTAGCACACCCACATCAAGAAGTTACTTTTTTCTAACTGCCCAGTTTTCATGCAAAATGCCATTTACAAGCACAAATGCAAAGTTTTGAGCAAGCAAAGTTAGCTGCTAACCTATCTGGATGAAGAACTGAGCCGTTATTCTCTCCTACTAAACACCTAACCACTACGAAGAGAATAAAGATAAATTTCAGCCCAAAAGGTGAATGCTTGGAAAAGTTACATGTTTGAAAACAGCTACTGTCTGAAAGAAATGAATTTAATTTAATCATAGTCTAATGGGTATGTGCTACAAGGTCTGCCCATGATGGATTCCACATTTACATAGAGGCATTCATTGGTACAGCAATTTTGCACAGTAACAGCTTCATATCAACTAGAATTCATAAATTGTACAGAGAGATTCCCCAAATAATCACAGAGGTAAAGTCCAATCTTTGGCACATAGGTTTTTTACAAAAATACAGATTAAAACCTGACAACATAACTCTGTAGGACTTGTTGTTCTGACCTGGATCATTCACAGCTCTCGTCAGACAATCTTTGATCATTTGCTGTCCAGGTCAATTACCGGCCCAGGATCTTACCACCCTGACCCTGGGGCAGCATTCTTACAAAGAATCAGTTTGCACTAAATTATATAATCTCATTTCACATTTTGGGAAGCTGTATTGAACTACTAGATTTCTTGATTAATTTAATCCTGAGCAGGGAACAGAGAATGACATAACATGGGAGTTTATGGGTTGATCCAAAGCCCTTTGAATCAATTGGAATCTTTTCATTGATTGCAATGGGATTTGGATCAGGGTTTCACTTACTCAAGGCAGTCAATACAACATATTTCTTAGACGAAGCAGGGATGCTAAGTTTCAACATTTATTCATTTGGATCTTTCACTGTTTAATGAGTCTCTTCATCCTACTGCCCTTCTCGCTCTTAGCCATGGCAGGCATTAGCAACGCACTAGGCAATGGAAGAAAGACTGGCATCCATCTTTTGAAAGAGAGATACAACTGGGGCCACCCATGGCCATTAAAGATCCCATCACACTTTTTTCAAGAGCAAAGATATTAATACCAGCATCCTGGCCAAATCTGTGTAATTACACTCTGCCTATCTAAATTCCTCCTTTAGTTGCAGTTGGAAAAGTTATCCCCCAATTTCCTCCCTATTGCTGTAATGAATTCTTTATGAAAATATAATAAAGACTAGAAACATACAGCATGTACATCTAATGTCACATACAGGATGTCATTCCATTCCAAGACAAAGCACAGAATACACCATGCATCTCACAATGTAATATATATCAAATACAACGTTCAACCAGTGCCCTCGATCCTGGAGGATGAAAATGTCACTTGTGCAATGCTCCCAGGTCTAGCAAGCCTGTGGTGCAACAGCCTGGAGGGCATTCTTGGAGCCGCATCCCCAAGCACCAATAACTTATGCTATTCACTGAGATAGTAGGAGTCTGAGTTACAAAATGGTTTTTATTCAATATATGTCTCCTCCCCACACACACTATTTTGTATCTAGCTAGCTATCCACATATACTCACGTGTGTGCACACACACACACACTTCTCTTTTTTCTTTAGCCCTGATATGATTGACACACTCTGAAACCCAAAATTGGAATGAAGAACATGTACCAATGATGGTTTCCTTAGCAACGGGAACCATGTGAATGCTCTCCTTCCCTCCTTGGTTCTCTGTGCAGTTCATTTAGTAATTTCTACATTGGTTTGCTGGGAAAGGAAGCCTAATTCTCAATTCAAAACTTTTTCAATTAACCAAAGTGGAAGTTAAATGTTTTTGTTGTTAATTAAGGCAGCTCTTGATATTATATACTCAGGGACATAGATGACAGGAGGGCAAGGGAAACCAGTTCAAGGTAGCAAAAATAAAACAAAACAAAAAACAACCCAGCCCAACAAAACTCTACTTCCTGGGTATAGCATGTTTGAAATCTAGTTAGCTTTTTTAAAAGAGTTAAAAGTAGTTTCAGGCAGAACACCTTCCCTTGAGTTCCTAGTTCAACTGTTTCTGTGGCATTTTACGGGCATGGTTAACCCATCAGTCAGTTTCCAGACTAGAAAATTCTTTCAGAGTATGAGAAAAATGTTTTTCCCGCAATACACTCAATCACTTTCACATGTTGTTTGAGAAAGACACAATGGGGGAAGCTGACTGATTGTAGAGAGAGTACAGTGAAACTGATTATACACAACTCACAGACAAATGCACAAACTAAACAAATTGAAAAATAGAGGTTTTTTCCCCTCTAATTTCTTTCGGTTATTGCAATCTTGTAACAAAAGAAGGTATACAATTCTCAGACAGCTGTGTGACTAACATATACTAAAGGTACATATTACCTTTAGTAACAACATTCCTGTTTCAGAGTAACAGCCGGGTTAGTCTGTATTCGCAAAAAGAAAAGGAGTACTTGTGGCACCTTAGAGACTAACCAATTTATTTGAGCATAAGATTTCTTGAGCTACAGCTCACTTCATCGGATGCATACTGTGGAAAGCGTAGAAGAAGATCTTTTTATACACACAAACCATGAAAAAAATACCTCCCCACACCCCACTCTCCTGCTGGTAATATCTAAAGAGAGTGATCACTTTAGATAAGCTATTACCAGCAGAAGAGTGGGGTGGGGGGAGGTATTTTTTCATGCTTTGTGTGTATAAAAAGATCTTCTACGCTTTCCACAGTATGCATCCGATGAAGTGAGCTGTAGCTCAAGAAAGCTTATGCTCAAATAAATTGGTTCGTCTCTAAGGTGCCACAAGTACTCCCTTTCTTTTTGCAAATATTCCTGTTGCCACTTTGCTTCCTGAGATGGTAATGCCACCAACCAATTATCCATTATAATTTGGGTTGGGTCCAAAGAGCTGTTTGGATTCTTAATTGGGTAACATTTAAGAGAGGACTCAAAATTCATCCTATCCTGTCCTGTAGATTTGAATGTAACAATTTCTCACATTTACCCACCCTTTCTTGGGGTTATTCAGCCAAAAAGAAATCAATCAGATAGCTGATCCCGGGGTAGGGTGAGGGGCGGAAACATATGGAGAAAAGATATCCAGTAGTTTAAGGTAGAGAAGGGAGTTGAATTATGAATACCTGGAAGAAATTAAAAATAGGAAAATTCAGGATGAGTGTCATATTGTGAGTATGACGCTGGCAGGCCAGATGCCAGCTGTTGCCCAGGCTGCAGGCATTAGCTAAGAACTAACAAACTCATAGCTGGAGACCAAACCAGTTCACCTGTATGTTTGTTTTGCTCAGAATATGTATTAGTCTTATAAGACTGTATTTAGTGTTTAGACTCGATGAAATGCTTGTAAATTGCTGCTTGTGTTAATCTCACTTGCAATGTCTGTATTTCATACTGTAAGAAAATATGCTTTATGACTTTGAAAATGTTTGCTCTGAACTTCTGAGCTCAGGCACAGGAATCACACAACCCCACTCTCTTCCAAAACAGGACTATCAAAATCAGATGGGCCATCGATAAACATTACAGTACAAAGGGTTAGTTAATGGCCCTATCCCACCTTGGAAGTGTTGCATGCAAGGAATCTCCTTCTGTGGACTTGGAAGCTGAATGAAGGAAATAAAACAAGGTCACAGGAAAATTTTCCAGCTCTTTGCTGTTTGAACTCTAACAGGGCTAGAGACACCAAACTGAAGCCGGAGATTCCCAGGGGCTGCCTCCTGGGTCCTCCCTGAAAGACACTTTGAATTGACAGATCAGTACAACCTAGTTGTTCTTACAATTTAGATGATAACATTTGTGTGTATATATGTTTGCTTGCTTTAATATGTAAATAACAGTCTCATTTCTTTTTCCTAGTTAATAAACCTTTAGTTAATTACAGGATTGGCTACAGGTGTTGTCTTTGGTGTAAGATCTAGGGTACCAACTGATCTTGGGTAAGTGTCTGGTCTCTTGGGACTGAAAGCAACCTGAATATAGTGTGATTTTTGGTGTAAGTGACCATTTATCACGAAATCCAGTTTGTCTGGGTGGCAAGATATACTGGAGAGTCCAAGAGGACTGTCTATGACTCCACGGTAAGACTGTTATAGTGATCCAGGAGTTCACACTTGTTACTGGCTTCGTGAAATCTAATTAAAACACACCACCAGTTTGGGATGTCTGCCCTGAGATAGGCACTCACGGTTGTGAGCTACTCCAGACAGTGTGACTGAGAAATTGCAGATTGATTCCCAAGTAGAGTGGTGTGCACCCTACTGCTTAAAACAAATTACAACTTCTCTGGACAAAACAGTACAAAAATTATTGTCTTGGCAGGAAAAGAGAACAGGTAATCTCGAATTCCTGTGATTAATTGCTAAAAAACCTACACTGTCATGTCTCTTTCTTATTCTTCTGCAATGGGTTTGGCTGTCATTAAACTGTTTTCAACACCAAAATAAAAAAGAAATAGCAGCCACCAATGAAAGTATATTTCATAATTAAAAGCTTGCTTTATCCTCATTGATATGTTAGGGGTCAGGCTGAATGACACAAGTGGCCCTTGCTGGCAGGACTGTCTAGGAGTAAGCACATAATTGGAGTGTAAATTATTTTTCTTCTATAAATAATTCCTGATGATATTGCAATTTGTAAACAGTGCAGTTTGTTTTCCCCAAAATAGCTTTGTGCTATCTGACAGCACTGGAAAGTCTTTGAGTTTTGGTTATGTTATATTCCTGTTTATATCTCAGTAGAATCTCTCTTTCCATGCTCGCAAGGAATTGGGTCTGCTTTTCCAGCTGCTCTATTAGAGCCATATCACATAAGTGCCTTTTATTTCCTCAGGTGGGAAAGTGATCTGCCTGCACACATACTTCTTATTTTTAAGTCTTTATTTTTATGTTACTGCAGTGGTATATATCACAGGTGGCTGATGGCGCTCATTAGAATTATTTGGAACTCCTTGGTGCTCCTTAAAAGGCAATTAAAATGAGAATGGAAATGACTGCACGTGGTCAGGTGCACAGCTGACTCACATGGCTGCTACCCTACAACTCACACATTTGCCAACAGAATGTATAAATGTATCCCTTGCACCAGCACACGATAGTGCAGCTGCACTAATGGCTTTCCAAACTTTGCCACTCAAACTTACCCAAGAGAATCCTTAAAACTGCACCTGTTATCAAGACTTCTGCATTAACCTTTCCAACGCCATGCCAGTTTGAAGACCTTTTTAGCCTATTTAGTGATTGTAATGATAACATGCTACATAGTGCATGTCCGCAGACCTCTGAGGTGGACAGAGTATGCCATCAGCCTTACTGGAGAGTGCAATACTATCAAGAGATAGCTTGAAAGGGCAATGGCTTCCTTTTTCTCAGTAAAAAAGAGAGAGCTTGAATTTGGTTCATCACAGAAAAGACTAAAAATTCTGATGCTAGATTTGACTTGCCAACCCAAAAGTCAACCTGTAGCACAACCTATTGCCACGTCAGAACCTACACTGAGCTTCCAGCTTGATTCCAGGGGTGGTAGGGGCAGGAGTGCTGTGGAATGCAGCCCATAGGGAGGAGGAGGAGGAGGAGCACTTCATGTCGCTTTGTAAAAGCTTCTTTGGCCATTTCACGAAAGACACTGATACATCAAACTCTCCCAGCCAAAGAAGGGACAACACAATGTTAGGGTTTTGTAGGTGAGTAAAGGGACTAGGAGCTAGACTGGGAAGGAGTCCTGAAAGGATTATGCCCTTTTTTTATTATTCATTTATTACGCCTGTGGCTCCTGCAGTAGTTAAAGCTAAGCACCTGCTGAAGTGTTTTGCTGAATCCAGGCAAGAATTCTCAGCCTCTGGCAGGATCAAGCCCTAATTACACAGGGAATTCAAGATCTCTTGCCTCCTCTAAGTGTATTTCCTGGCCCACGCAGCTCCAAAGGCAGTACTTGTCCTGAAGCAAACTGGAGGAAAAACAGTCCTACAGCAGAGAAGAATGCCAGACAATGTACAGGAGAGTCTATCAGTGTATTTAGAATTTAGCCATCCGCATGCACCAGAGAAAGAAAGATAGAACCTGAATACTAGCATGAACATATTTTAATGTGTAATTCTCTTGTGGAAAAGTATGTAGGTTTTTAGAGTAAATTCTATAGAACCCTTTGGTTTAATCCCTAGTAACTTCCACAGGACTTTTCATAAGGTAGAGTAACGTTTTGGTTCAGTGTTTCAATAGTGGCTAATGTGAATAATAATCACAAAGTTATTATAAATTTTAAATGGTATGATAATAAACTACCATAATAGGTTACACTTCTAGTAACTCAGGAAATTTCACAAACCTTCTGTCATGTTCCTTTCCTATTAATATTTGATTGTTATTAAGTAGCACCATATGAGTGCTTAGCACTTTACAGACATATAAGATGAGAAGATCCTTGCCTCAAGGAATTTATAATCTAATACATAGTTAACAGATTTTCCCTTAAGAGGAACCTTGCATTTTTCCTTTTTCTTTTTGTATTTATTTTTCAACCATGTACATGGTTCCTAGAGATCTATAGCTTTAGGTGCAATAAGGTTTTTAATCTCTTCTGGCTGATCCCTGGGAGGACGTTAGAGAACTTTCACCTGAGCCACTGCACCATCTCATAGAATGCTGCTGTGTTGGGCAATTCATGGCCGGTCCTACCAGGACCTTGTGTGACCTGAAAATTTGGAGAGTGAGGTTTGCAGGAAATAAAACCTCGATCAGCACCATCCCTGCACCTAAAGCATCAAATAAAACTTCCCCTCTTCTCTAGATTTTACAGTTATAATCACACAAAACAACAAAAACAAAAGAGAGGTTCTCTGGAACAAAGAGAAGGCTGACCATGGATGGAAACATTCCTGCCTCAGGGGAGAGGAGATGGAGATAGAACACAGGAGGGAAGAAGAAGCAATTTAGAGATTCAAACACTAATTAAGTAACTCTGACTACTGTCCAGCACCTCTCAACAAGATTTTAGTTGCTGGGCTGTGTCGTAAGACAAGAGAAGGGAGGACAAAGGCAGAAAGTATCAGCTTCAGAAGTGAGAGCCTGGAAATCCTGAGATTGGACAAAGCTGAAACATGGCTAATGCAAACACTGGAATGAGTTGGTTTGATGTTTTCTTTCTAAACATCAATTCTGAATTGCTGTTGTAAAAGGCTTCCTGATATTTTTCTGCTGTGTGTACACATAACTCTTCTTAATGTTAATGAGAGTCACCTTTAGATAATGGGGGGGGGGTGTAATAGACCTTTTCATTATTAGTATAGAACCAAACGTTTTCCCAATTTGCAGGATTAGGAGGCGGTATGTGTCCTGAATTCCAGTTGATCTAAACCACCCTCTCAGAGCCCCATATATTTAGAAAACAGCAGTTTGGAAGCCTTCAATTAATCAGGTTTTGTTGTAATTGCAACCCATATTAATTGGAAACATAGTAAAAATTGCCTTTATGAGGATGGGTGAAAAGTTGAGGGGGGGAAAAATCATCACATGTTTTTCTATTTGCTTGTCTCATGGTCATTATTTTCTGAATCTGGTTTCTTTCTGAATGATTATTAAAAACTGCATATCAAACAGCATTTATCTAAGCATTTTTAAACCACGCAAAGATGAAAACTAATCTTTTTGTAATCAATATGCAGAGAAGAAGAGAAGCAGCAGCAAAGCAGTTGCTGCATGTTTGCTGACAAAATATTTAATCCAAACATTTAATTTCAATCTGCCACTGTTCTCAGTTGGTATAATTACCTTAAGCAAATATCATGAAGTAAGGAACAGAAAATAGTCTCAGCCACTGAAATGTAAATAATAAAACAATCACATTCACACTTTTAAAGCCAGATAATTCCATCTTAGAATCACTTCTGTGGACTATTTTAAACATAAGTGATTTTAAATTATTTTTAACATAATGAGCTGTGATTCTGGCTACATATTGGTGAGTAGTGAAACAGGTTTAATCTTCCTGGCTGCCCTTGCCTACCATGATGCAGTACAGCACAGTTAAATTACATTTACAGATTTTGCTGATCATTCAGACAGGAATGTGAAAACAGTGACATGGATATAACAAGGACCAACACTAACATTCCCATAAACCTGTGACATTAACCAATCCAAATCGTCTTGAGTTTAAAAAAAAAGTTTAAATAAAAGTTTCTGTCATTATTTTTCAGCAGACCTTGAAGTTTGTGATTCAAATTTAATGATGCACTGGATTTCTTCAGATTTGGGGAGGAAAAAAATCCAGTGACATTTACCAGTCTACAAATTATTCATACTAGAATTTGACAGCAAATTTTGAGTTTCACTGAAAAATCAGACATATGCAACCCTGCTACTGTGTCCCAAAAGCCTGGACAAAATCAATACCATTTTCTCCCAATCAATCAACCTAATCATCAAGTTCTAGAAGACCGCAGTAAAGTAATATCTGAGAGCTAGATCCACAAAGGGATTTAGCTGCATAACTGCCACCTCAACCTGTAGCCACCCAAATTCCCTAGACACCTAAATTTCTGCTGGGCAGAGTACCCTAAATTTCTGCTGGTAGGCATGCACAAGCTACCTAAGTCCTGATGCTGCTAAGCTGCTCAGTGCCTAAGCCTCAGAGGGATCCTCAAACTAGGCCTTCCTCCACCTATATGGCAAGCACTCTTCACCATATTGGGCTCCGCACAAAACACAGCCAACGAGATGGTGGTACCCCAAATATACCCAATAACGCAGAAGGGAGAGCTCTCATCCAAGGTGTGAGAGGCCCAATGAATAGTTAAATATTTTACACACAGTGGAACAGCTTCAACAGGGGTGACTGAGAGACCCATCCCAGAATATTCCATAGCCCAAGAGGGTCAGGACCCTCAGCAGGGAGGTGGGAGACCCGGTTCAAGCCCTTACTCTGAATCAGACTAAGTGAGGGTAGGAGCCTTTCCTCCGCCACATCCTGGGTGAGTGCTCCAACTATTGAGCTGTTAGATACAAAGGGAGCACTGGGGGACACCAGCACCTGCTCCTTGTTTTTTGTTTCACAAAAAAGGGCTGACCTGGCTAAGGCACCTGACTCCAGGAGAGGTTTCACAGCCATGAATCCCAGGTGGAGGGAGGCACCTTCCTCCAGCCATGAGTTAGGCGCTTAACTGCCTTTTGTGGACAGGGCTTGGGCCACACCCCTCCTCTTGGTATATCCTACTGGCTAATTTAGGAAGCTTCTCACTCAGCTTGTTGGCTTTTGTGAAGCCCATTCTTAGGCACTTAACTCTCCCTGTGCAATGTATGGGAAGCCTGGGCACCTCGCTTGGATCTGTGGATTCTACAAGGCACCAGAGCATCTAACTATTAGACAATGCAATGCCCAGTCTAAGTCCCTCTGGTGGACCTAGTCATGTGCTTTCAAGGTTTCTTTCACTGATCACCATTTGCTTATTGTGGTTTTCTAGTGGCCGTGATTCTATGAGCTCACTATCAGCCATGTTTGACTAAACTATTTCTGAAGCATTGATTGGAGAAGGATAATACCTATTCCTATGCTGGTTTCTTAAAGTTATTTAAGCTTGTAATAGTTAAATGCCATACTCAGTGGCAAACCAGATGTGTAGGTAAGAATTTCAAAACAAAAAATATGCCTTCTTAGATAGTGTTATTCTTTAGTCACTTGTTTACTATTCTTTCTTGGGTGAAATTCACCTCTATACACCAGACCAATGCATGTCTCAAGCCCCACTTAAGCACTAATTTGTGGTCTTAAATGGGATTTAAGGGATGCAGAGCCTTGTGCTGATCTTCTGCATAGGGATGAATTTCACCCTGTGCAAAAATATATATATATATACACCCATTTATCCTAATAATATAAAGAGAATGATCATGTACCTTCTGTGTGGGCATGGGGAGGAGGAGGGGGATGATTTCTGTAAAATGGCACATTGTTTGACTATATATTATTCTTTTTATACATTTCTGTAATTTTATTTTACTTCTAAAGAGGTATCTCCTCAAAGACCTTTATTTCTCCCCTTTGCTTCCCCTCTTCAGAGCAACTGTGTCACAGTGACCTGTCCTCTCCTGGACTGGGTAGATAATACTATTAATGTGGACCACTAGATGTTGCTGGAAATCAGTCCACTCCCTTCCCTCACCACCTCAGACCAATAGCACCATTCCCCTAGGGAGCAGGGGACTAAGCTGAGGAATAGGGGACCAATCCTGTTATTTTCTCTCTGCCCCAGACCCCACCACTACCAGTCCATGCTTTGCACTGCCACTAGTTTCTGAATCGGACTATTTATATAATATTGTTCGGACATATCACAGATGAGAGGCAAGCTTGTATAATGTAGGTGTTTTGTGTGTGTATTGTCGTTTTTACTGTTAGCACTGGTTCACTTTAAAACAGCATGGAGGATCTCACTAATTCAACTGGTTTCTACTCGCAAAGAGTACAAATAAATTATGTAACCCAACCCACACAGATCATCCAGACTAACTAGCTATAATTAGGAAACTAGCAACAAAAAGAAAACAGGACAAAGTAAACTAGGCAGATTCCAAAGAACCTCACTGGGTACTGTTGCTCCTAGAATAATTACAACAATAATTCTTTGAAGTGAAGGGTGCAATTTTGTTTACTTCTTAACCAGACTTGCTTGTATTACAGGTCAAGCATGTGTGTCAAAAACTGCTGGCTTTTCAGCAGTGATTTCTGTTACTTATCAGATGTGTTTACATGGCTAAACAGTTAGCACTCCTCTCTCCTTTCTAAACCCAGCACAAAATAAAAGAATTCAGCTGCAGCAATAAGCAAGGAAGGCACAAGCTGACAATGGCAGGCATAATTCTTTATTTATTGCTCCCAGCAGGTGTCAGATGCCGCAGTTTCTTTACAACCATCAACACCCTGGGGCTTTTTAGTTCCACATACAAGACAAGGAAAGATGGTGGATGGCAACTAACCTCAAGGGATTAGGTACCTGAATCCTATCCCAACTACTAGCAGACTCCAGCTGTGTTTAAATGTTTTTTGAAGAATTTCTGATGTTCAGTGGCTGCTGATTACTTCCAGATTTTAGTTCTACCCCAGTGGAGATCTGCTGCAAAGAATTTAGCTGTTGTTGTTAAAAATTGCAATTGTACCAATGAAATGTCTTCTTTAAAACCAGTTTGAAAACATGAACTGTTACAGCAGTCTTAAAATAAAAAAAGAAAAGAAATCCACTGACTCTTTAAAAAGACAGTCAACACAGTGAAAAGAGACTCAAGCAAGGTGTGTGGCAGGGTAAGACTAGACCCATATTTATTTTGGGTTCTCTGCAGATTCTTTCAACAGATATTATGGTCACATTGCTACCTTCAGAAGGCTCATCTTAAACACTGACATCAACCCAAACAACTTGGCACTGAAGTTAATGTAAGTTTTATTTCAATCAGAGCACAGGCATGGGCTCTAACTCTTTCCCTCCATCAATGTATGTGTATGTCTATCTATTTAGATACATCTAAAGTTTTGAAGAAATTATATACAATTTAAGATCAGTATAGTACAAAATAAAACAGGAAATTTGTTCACCAGAGAAAAGATAGGAGACCAAATTCTATTCTTGGATACAGGGGTGTAAATCTGAACTCAACTGACTTCAGTAGGGCTGCACAATGGGTAAGTCATTGCAAAATTTGGTCTATTAACCCTAGGAGTCAGCTCTTTCTGTGTTCACTAGAGCTCCCTTCTGTTTGCATGCTAGTTTTAGGATGAAAAACACACTCATATCTGGAGACTCTATTGTTTCACCAAAGAACGAGGCGAGTTAAAGAGAGGAAAATCTAAGAAATATTGTAGCACATTTAAGTGACTATTCCAGGTTTCTCTACTGACTTAAATTAAGCTCTTGTTATATTAAATGCATTTGTATAACTTTGTAAAACAGAAGGCAAGACTGCTCACAATGTGAGAGTTTTATTAAGCACTTAGGACAAAACAAATATTGTTCAAATCTAAAATAATCTGGGAGGCTCATGATCAGGGTCGGCTCTCGGCACCAGCAAAGCAAGCATGTGCTGGGGGTGGCACATTTCCGGGGGCGGCATTCCAGCCAGCCTTTTTTTTCCGGGCAATTGCGCTCTCGGAGCTGCAGCACTTAGATGGGGTGAGGGCGCCGCGCCCCCAGCCGCCGTGGGAAGGGGAAGCCCCAGCCTGGGATGCTGAGCTGTCAGGGCCCAGCTGCTTCCTGGGGAGGACAGGGCACCTCCTGCCGGGGAGCCGGGGCTGCACCGCTGCCTCCTCTGTGCCCTGGCTGCTGCGCTGCCTTGTGCCACCCCTTATATCAGGGCTTCTCTGCGCGGCCGGGCAGGGGAGGGGGTAAAACCCCTGCAGGTACTGGGAGAAGGGAACATCACTTCCTCCGCTTCCAGTGCCGCCTGCGAGCCCCAGCCCCACCTGAGCTTGGGGCGGCAAAAAACCTAGAGCCAGCCCTGCTCATGATCTGTCTTTTTTCAAGATTTACACTTCCTACCCACCTCAGTTTTTCTCTGAGAATAATACACTTTAAATTCAATATGTAAAATTCTTTCTCAAAACAAGAGACAGCAAGATAGTCAAAGATTATGCAATATCCTCCCACAGCGAGTCATCCGTGAAGCTGTGCAAAATGCTCACGGCAAGACTAAGAGCACACGAAACTCAGACTCATTCCATGTTCACAGGGTTTTGGAACTGTTGAGTAGAGATGGGTCCAAATGATAAAATTCAGCTCTGGAGTCTAACTTCTAAGTTTGCAGGTGTTTAGCTCCAAAGTCAGTAATATTAGGGCTTCTGTCTATATAACAAGCTGCAGAATTGGGCAAATAATCACAAATAGTTGAGCAGGTTATATTTCAACCAGCAGAGGGCAGACAGCAACACATTTAGATTACAAACCAGCCAATACATTGTCTTGAGGCCTTGTGTTTTTCCAGCAACATTTGTCCATAGGGAAAAACCAGGGTGTCTATTAGTCTATGGCATAATCCTATAATGGAAGGGATTTCATTTCATTACAGTACCAAGGTGCAGTGGAATTAAAGTCACAGAATCCTATCACAACATTTTTATTAACAATTATTTTATTATTAAATATGCATGTATTAGACAGGGGTTGTTTGGAGACTTTGTTATGGAAATAAGTAAGAGGCCTAGATGTATCTGGGCACTCAACAAGGACTCTCATCAGCACGACATACCACCAGCTGCATTGTCTGAGAAAGGATTATTTCATTTTGTGACATCATACCACAAGCAACTGTATCTATTAGTACAAATGCAACCTTGTCATTGCAATTGGTCTCACTTTTCTGTGCGTATTGTAGTGCACTGTCGTCTCCTCTCCTGTATCAAATATCTTCCACTCCATAGAATACATGGTACAGTAATGAAAGAGGCATGATACAAGAAGGGAAATAATGGTCATAGCTTCTGATACAAAGACTATAGATTCTGCAGGTTATAGAACGGCATCCCAAGCTCAGGTAGAGGGGGCATTTTGCTGCAACTGCCATTACTTCTGTTATACCACTTGCAACACTGGGTTGTTGCCCAGCTAACCAAAAACTGCACTGGTGTCAATGCTGTAACTTGTGAACCTGAAAAAGCCAGTGATGTGACTAAACACAACCAAAACCTTTCCCCCTCTTTCTTGTCTTCCACCAGAAAACAAACCAGTCACCTCTGCACTGTTGAGATCAGGGAACACAGAATAATCAAAAAGGAAGGTGTGAGTGGAGAGAGTGGTTTGGAAATACAGGTGATTTGGGGACAGCAGTCAATAGCAAGAGTCTGAAGTGTCTTCTCCCAAGGGTCCATTTATAAGTCTTAGGCTTCAGCCTAATTAAAAAAAAAAACAAACATCTTCACTACAAATTTGAAACATAATGTAACTGTGTTAGGGGACAACTGTTTTGTAACCAAGACCACTGACATGGGTTTGACCATCATGTAGATGGGCACTAAAAGGCATAAGAAGAAGACAGACAGATAAAGCATGAGAGCTGTTCCCCATAAATTTCCACAAAGTTCACTCATTGTCCTCTTTCTGTTCCCTCCTTAAAACTCTAAGTGCTATTGTAATACAAATAAAATGATAAGAGGATACAGACTACTTTGGTAGAAATGCAAGAATAAAACATTTGGTGGTGCTACCAATGCCAACTAAGGCACATGTGGGGTTAAAAGAGCTATCAAACAGAACAGGAGAACATTTCAAAGAAAGATGTGCAAAACTAATAGAAAACATAGTTCAACAGTGAAACATACTCAGTAGTTAACAGACCACGTTAAGTACCTCAAGTGATCAATTGCTTATTTTATTATTTTATCATCATTACAAGAAAAGTTTTAACAGGCTTCCCTGCTCAAAAGTAATTTCCATCTCGTTAACATGGAAACTAACGTCAATGTTGCAATTTTATGTAGCATACCCCAAAAAAAAAAAAAAAAAATCCAGCCAGCACAGCAAAAGAATGCACAGCAGGGAAACATCTTAGATAAAATTGAAGTGTAATTCCTTGTATTTCTAACAGAGCTAATGAATGCATTTTAATAGAGAAACACAATAGACACTGAGATTACTAGAATCATAGGCATGTGGAAAATTTGTGTGTGTAAAAATATTATTCACTGTATTTTCTGATTCTCTTCAAAACCAGAAATTTTAAGATGAGTTTGTTTCTATATAGTAACATCACATGTCTGTTTCTACTACTGTTAACACCCGCCCCCTGAAATCCTATTATTTATTCAGCCACAACCTCTACTTACTCTTCAATAAATCTCCAAATAGGTGCTTTGCTCTTATACGGACTTAAATTCTGATCCTCAGAAATGAACACAATATTTTAGATTCAGATCATACTTCTTGAAACAGTTCAAAACATCCCTTCTTTAAGGAATGCTTTCCAAATGCTGAATTTCAGCTCATTGTCAAAAGGTGGGTTCTGAACACCAATACAATAACTCACATAAGAACTTTATAAATATTCTATGAATTATACAGTTTGACCCCAGTTGCCAAGTTTTTCAAGACTTTCCCAGCGCCCACATAGTGCACCCCATTCTTTGCCAAAATCCATAGACCCTTGAGCTAATCTCTTTACAGTTGTCTTTGAATACATCACATGATCAAACTGCAAAGAACTTGTCAGGACACAGTGTTTTCCTTCTTCATCCCACTTTCTTTTAACTTTCTAGAAGCACTTTACAAGAGTCAACATCAATTAATGCTAAATTACAATGGGATTCTTATGGGATCACATGTTATATCCTCCTGGATGCCAAAACCCTTCACAATGATGAATGTTGTACAATGAATACCAAACACTTTTATGATGATTTTGCCATTTACTGAAAAGTGTTGCCTATCTCCCTTTGATTCTGAAGAAGCTGAACATCTTTATCCATTTGAAAATAAGATCTTGTGCTCATGAGATCTACACAAAGGCCCTTTTATGTGGGCCAAAAGGATGTTTCCCCCATGCCCATTTAATATGTTTGCTGTGAAGTTCTGTGTGCTGCCCTGAGGGCCATTCACATGCTGGTGATATGCATGTAACTTTCACAGCAAGTTTTTTCCCCCCTCTGAATCACAATATCTACAGTTCGATCTGATAATGAAATTGTGTAAGTTTTTTTTTGAGGCATGCACCACACATACGGATAGCTATTGCTTTGTGAATAGGACTCTAAAATAGTGACACAGTTTACTAGGAACGCAGCATTTAAACTACTTTCATCTTGACAATGACTGACATATCTCTTTGAGAATATTATATATTTAGAAGATTTTTTTGACGGCTCTGTACTTAAGAAACATATCTCATCATACTCTGTGAACTTCTGAACTTAGTCTTAAATGTTTAAAGAAGGGTCAAAAAGGCACCTCGCTACAAAAGTATGAACCTGCACCCAACTAATATCGGAGAAGAAATTCATGCTGTGAATAATTTTTGGTGAGTTTTCTTTCCATTTTAAAATCTTGTATTTTATCTCGGAATATTTAGCACAGATATTAGACCTGCAACTGAAGACTAAGAAAGCAGAAGGCAAACTCCAAGAAAAAAAAAAAGTACATTGCATTCTTCATAAACTTTGTAAGAATTTCCTCAACACATGCTTCTCCATTTATACAACAGATCAAGGAAGGTGAGAATCCAATTTCAAATCAAATAACCTCCATATCGATGTGCAGTGCAGTTGACAGTGCACTCTCATCAACTCTGTGCTTTCTGGTGGGTAATGTGCACAATATAACTTAGAGTAGCCATTTGGCAGAAAACTACTGTAGTCAAATTGAAATAGCCTTTAGTGCCTTAGTTAAAATGGAGAGCCATAATGTATGCCTGTCATTTGATGAAAAATAGTACATTTAAATTAAGAAAAAAATTTGCAGCGCAGATGCAAAGAGCACAATGACATAGATGTCAGGATCTTATTTAAAAGTGTTAAGGTACAGTACAGCACACAAGCAGAATTTGTTAGGAAACACAAGATCATGTACCAGTGACCAAAAATTTGCTGCCAGATTCTTGTCATAGGTAGCGATAAAATATGAGTTACCTACAGATAATTTAAACTTCTTTAAACTAGTAAGTATCACAGCACAAACATATTATATTGCACCAAGAGATGTAAAAGCCACATTTGACCATGTGACACAGCTAGTGTAGTATAACCTAATCTTATACAAAGCTGCTTCACAAAAGTATGTCTGTTTCTTAAGGAGTGAAATGTATATGTCTGTGGGCAGGAAAATGCCTGTCCTGTAAAGTGGTCAGTTAGCATTAGTGAGGGGAAAACCACACACAGTTCAGTGACTGAGGACCTGATCGAAAGCCCATTGAAGCCAATGGAAAATTTCCCATTGACTAGAATGGGTTTGGGATCAGGTGATATATTTGGCTAAGATAAACATCCAAAACTTTGGATTACTATTCAAAACTTACCCAGACCTCTGTTGTCTGCAGTTGTCTGAATATTTTGTAAGACTATACTTTCTGGTGAGTTTTCCAGTTTTTCCTGAATTCAACTAGGCAAAAAATCTTATGAGGAATAATATTTGTTGCAGCATTTTGGTGTTTCTTTTCTAGTTCCTCATGAGGCAAGCACTTGCAGAGACAGTTAAAGTTAAAAAACAAAATAAAAAAAATCCTCAACATTTCTTTTAGCTCAAAACACATTCGGGTTTGTTTCAAATTTTCACCAAGGTTGTGTACAATTTCTCATTCTACTTGAGCCTTTTAATTCATTCTTATTACCTGGAATTCTGGTGTATTATATCTCTGAAGTAGTACTGACTTACACAAAAGATACCTTTTCCACGATGCCCCAGTCCTGCAAAGTGCTGAAGCAGGTGCTTAACTTGAAGCTGTGAGAAATCCTATTGAATTCAATGGGATTAGGGACTCAAAGAAGGAACCTCTGTTCATTGAATTTTAACCAGAAAATTCAATGAAACACTCAAGTTCATCTGGCTTTTAGATGTGTTTACCACCTTTACTTTTAAATGTTAAAATAGACTATGCAGCTGTTCATCGGCTGGAATTCTGATAAAAGCAGCATCCAGAAGAAAATTGGCAGGTCTATGCATAGAGAAGTGATAACAAAATACCAACAATTAGGAGTTCTCAATCCAAGGAACATGATTTGGGATGGATTTAAAAGGAGCACAAACAGCAGCAAATTATTATTATTGGTCACAATTTTAGTATTTCTCAAGTCTTCCCATTTGTTTTCTGAGAAGGGAACAATCCTTCCATATTTGTGTAGAGTGTTCCAATGTAATCCAGATGTACTTTTTGGTTTCTAGTGCCACCACTGTTTTTCCTAGTCATTTTGGGACACTTTTAAAAATATATTTTATTTACTTATGTATTTTGCAAAACTCATTGAATTATTAAAGGTGCAGCTGGAATGAACATACTATTAGGCAGTCCTTTCCCTGCCTGAAATGACAATGATGGGAACTGGTAACCACATAGTTATAATAGTGTCCAACTACATATCAATACAGATTATAGAGCTCTGCTTCTTTTATTAGTTGGAGTTGCTAAATCAGAAATGGGCAGGCATTGTGTAGCAGTACTATCAAACTACTCTTTAGGCTAATAGCAGAGACTAATTGTAGGACAGGGGAATAAGGGGCAAATTTTCAGCCTGCTATTTACCAGGTCTCAATTTTTGAGGGTTCACATTGTGCCTACAAATCAGCGACTTAGATACCTAGGTGAAAATTATTGCAGGGTCTAATAATTACAGGTGCAAAATTGCACTTGCAGAAATGGAGGGTAATATTTGAAAATCTGCCTCTAAATGCCTATTAGATTTTGATTACCATATTCTGAGACTAGTGAACCTCTGATTTAGTTCATTGAGCATCTAACAGAGTTATCTTGCTGACTGGCTGAATCTTAGGTGGCAATACACAATATATATTTAGCCATAAAGGAATCTCTGGGATGTGGGGATTGTTTTCTCTACCTGATATTCTCCTTCAAATAATGATTTTTTTGGGAAAAAGGGTTCCCACTTCTCTAGAGTTTTGTGCTAAGGTAAAAGAAGGAAGTTTGATTAGGAAGTGTGTAGAATCACAGCTGAAACAAAGGCAGTGATGTACTGGAATGGGGCTCCAGGAGGCCCTTCTTAAAAATTCACCACCAAACTGAGCAGGAGGATTAGAGTTATTTCCTTGCTTCTGCTGGAGTTCAGCCCTTTCTGGATATTGTTCACCCATCCCTGCGGAAGACAACTTTTATCCCTTGGGCTTATAAAAACACTTGTGAAGAGCAAATGTTTGGCCTCTGAATTGCACTAGATTCCACCAAGTTGCAGGCACTGTCAAAAAAAGCTTCGCTTGAGATTATAGTGAAGAAGCAATCTTTTTGGTTATTGGGGCAAGAAAAAGCAGGTTGTCTTATTTTCACTTTTGGCATGTCTGTAATAAGAACATTTCAATTTCTTTTTGAAAGAATAAAACTTTATTAAGAAACAAAATAACTGCTGCTATATATTCCACCAACCTAAAGACATGGATGATGAGCTACTAGAAGAGGAGCTATTTTGTAAAGAAGGATGGTGCAGTGGCCTGGATAATAGCCTGGGATTTGGGAACACCCTAATTCAAGTTTCTGCTCTGCCACAGACTTCCTGTGAGACCATTGGACTCCGTGCCTCAGTTTCTCATCTGGAAAATAGGGATACTAGCACTTCTTTATGCTTACAACACCCCGGTGTGGTTGAGTACATTAAAAAATTTGTGAGAAGCTCAGATACTATGATAACGGAGAGAATAAAACTGCACTGACAACTGTCTTCCATATTACAGCTAATTCTCTGGCAGCACCCTGATGTTTTCAGGAATAAACTGTGAAAATGTGCAAAGTGTGAATACCCAACAACATTTCTTCTTTCTCATTTTGTACTGGTGGAGGCAATGGGACTGCTCACCTGTGTAAGGGTAGCAAGACTGGCTTTATCACAGCAAGTCTCTCATGGTTCAATTACAGCTTTAGAGAGCTTGTATTCCAGATCCCTACATTTCAGTTAAGCACAAGATATGAGCAACTTTTGAGACGAGAGTCCATTCTCCTTTATCAGTTTGCTCACCTAATAGAAAACTAGTTGAGAAGTTCATGAGCTTCTGTTTTCAAGTTCAGCTTCTATCCAGTTTTTCTAATTACTAGGAAATTGCTACTGGCAGGTCTAGGGGCATTATTTTACGTGGATGCAGAGGCACCTGTTTGACCTTGGCTTCTTTCCTTGAAAATATTTTCTTTTAAAAAAAAAGTCATTAAAGATGGCAACTTGAAAAACATTTTGCAACAAAACAAAGGCCAATTTTAACCCCTACACAAACACTCACAGTTACCAAAGGAAGTCAATGGGAGCTGCATGTTTACATTTGAAAAGACAATGTAGACTTTAGAAGGGGAATCTGAAATTATTTTTTAGTAAATAAAAGCACTACATTTGGGATCCCTATTAAAGGTTGTGAAGGAGTGCTCATTTGCTCTCTATCTAACCAAGCCCAGCAACACAACCCTCTGAAATGAAACCCGAGATCCTGTCATTTATAGAAGTCAGGTACAGAGTTAGGCGGGATATAATAGGAAGTAAAGGAGCAGCAAAGATGGCTTTCTTCTGTCACTTTAGGGGCCTGTGTTAGGGAAACTGCATTGGAAGAGAATGCTGACTACCTGCTTCTTTTGTTTAAGACTCTGCAGTCAGTCCTGCAATTTATAAATGACTGTTTTAAAAAGGTTTATATGTTAGACATTTGTGCTTAACACATTGCTAGTAATGCTAATATCAGCCCATATAAAAACTGAAATCTGTGTTAATTCAGTGCCATACATCCATACAGCATTCATCTAAGAAAGTGGCATCTCAACAAGGCAAGTGATGAGGAGAGCTCAGAGGGCTTGGAGATTTGGCTAAGCATCTAGTAGGTCGACAGAATAATACAAACCTCTTCAGCAGCCCAGGCCACCCCATTTTTTTGTGGGAAGGCTGCCTCCTCACCTCAGGTGGGAGCAGCAACTTTATTTTGGGGCAGCCCCAGAATGTTTGTGTCCTCTTTACTACAGCATTCTCTGGGAAGAGGCTCCATGCTTTCTGTATCTCACCCACAATACATTCTAGCAGGAAGAAACACAGCTTCCCCAGTTGTGATCTCCCAGAATGCAAAGTGAGACAAGTTTCACAGTATTTGGGGATTCACAACAATATGGGGGCATCATTACTAGAAAGCCCATGAATGGAGCAACAGCAGTAGAGGACCAGATTGCACAAGACACAGTTGCTGGAATCAAGACCTTGCATACAAATCCAAGCTTTTACCTTTTTTTTTTTAACGTAAGTTTTTGAGCCATCAGGATTGTGGAGAAAAGCTGGAAAATGTGACTTGAGTGTACCCTAAAGACTCAGAAACCAGAAAGAACCCCAAATTTATTCATTTGAAGCTTTTTGGCTCGTGATTCCTAGTGTTCCTTAGCCAGAAGTTATTCAACAAGCAGGCAGAGCTGTTGAAAAGATATTTTTATTAAGCATACTGAGTGTGGTATTGCAGCCTGGCTCTGCGTTGCATTCCTGAGCCCCTGGTGTTCCACGAAACTGAGTCACTCATCGCCCTGCTCCTAGGACCCAAACAAATGGAAAAGTACACAGGAACATGGGAATTAGCATATTGGGTCAGACCTAGACCTGTCTCCAACAATGGCCAGTACCAGTTGTTTCATAGGAAGGTACAAGAAACACTGCTTTAGGCAGATGTGGGATAATCTGTCCCTCAGAGAAATCTTCTCCTAATACCAAAGTATAATACCAGGTATAAATTGGCTTGAGACCTAAAGGCATGAGGTTTTATATTCCTTCTCAAGCTTTATTTTAGTATTGACTATAACAATTCTGGATATTCTTTTACTAGCTGTTATACAAAACCAAATAGGGAAACAAACAATCCTCTAAAGCATCTAGAAGCATATGGCAACATCAAAAACTGGACTTCACATTACCACATTATTTCCACAATAGTAGACATGTAGTAATAATGATCAGCATGGATCTATTGCTTTATATTCAGTGCACTTAAAACATTGAATTATTTTCAAAGTACAATAGGTAAGTAAATATTATTTCCCCCATTTTACACGAGGAAATATAAGCAGAGAAATATTAGGTGACTTTTCGCATGGTGCATCAGTGACATATCTGGATTAAAACTAAGGAGGTTCCTTGCTCATCATCCCATGCTCAACTATGGTGCTTCTCTGTTATCTGTTCAAAAATGATTAATCTGGAAAAGCTCTGGAGATAAATATTTCTTTTTATGTCTTCAGATAACACCATTGACTGTGATTTTGGTCAGATCATGGAAGCTAATCAGAGATAACTTGTTCCAGTACTTTCGTGGAGGCCTTCATTGATTTCCAAGATGCTGCAGGAAAACTGCATTGTGGATTCAATGGGAGGTATTCTACCCTCTGAATCAGTATTAAACCAATGCCCCAGTATGGTGTTAGGTTAGTACTGACAAAAGTACCATGATTTGATTGAGATCAGGAATCAAAAGGGTGCAGTGCAACTGCTTTGCACTCCACTGCCAGAGAAATCTGGCTTGAGAGCCAGTGTGACCAGTCCTGGAAGAATCAACCCACTATAGGCATCATTCTGTGGTGCAGATCAACTGCCCCAGCTCTGATGCCACCCTCCATTCTTGCAGCCACAAAACAAGGTCTGGCTGGAGCTCAGTGGGTGTACGTGGGGCTTCCCTGTTCATCCACAGCTGCCATTTTTGTACCTTGGGGTCCTTGGTAGCAGCATAACCTAGAGCAGCCTGCAGGCCCAGGATAAAAAGAGTGCAGATAAGTTTTAGGCAACCTTTGTGCCTCTTCCTAACCTGTGCTGTGTGCTCCTCAAATGTAGCTAGGGATCCTGCCCAAAGTCTTAGGATCACAGAAATTAGAGATAGAATACATCTGTTGGGTTGTCTAGTTTGTGAACCCAAGCACTGCACTACCAATTCCCTACCACACATGAATTGATGCACTCTTCAGTCTCGTTAAGCATCTCATTTCATGGGTCTTTCATCACTGTCCTTAGGAGATTGTTCCATAGCCTAACAGATTTCATTGTCAGGAAGCTGGTCTTGAGTGCCTGTAATAACCAACGATCCGACTGTAGTCCTGACAAGAGAAGGCTTATTAGACTCAGCTAATTTGCCAGATTCCAGTTTGGGGCCTAATTTTTCAAATGTTTCCACTGAGTTTGGATGCCCAACTTGAGACACAGTGATTATCAGAGGTGTTGAGCTTCTACTTCCACATGAATTCAACTAGAAAGGCCCTAAGTCTGTCAAATTTGGATCCCCAAAAGTTGGTTTTGAAAATTTAGACTGGAATGACTACCTTCTATCTGTCTGAATTCTCTCTCAGTTTTACTTAAGTACTTTAGTCTTCTTCACTTTATGATGCCTGCTTTTTGCCAGTGGGTGAAGTGAGCAAAATTGTGGCTGTAAGTCACCGCCCAGGACTTGAGGGATACAAGAGGGCTAAGGAGGAGCTGTGGACTGATGGAGGTATTGTGCCTGCCTCCAGGAACCCTGAGGGAGCATGTGCTGCCCCTCTAATACCTATGCTGGCCCAGGTCAGATGGTTGGTGTTAAGAAAGCTGGCCTCTAGCCACAGCCCTCCTGGCCCATTTGAAGAGTACAGAAGTTGTCTGCACTAGACTCCCTTAGTCCTTGAGCCCTGGGGAGAGCAAGGATAGGATTGCGTCTGGTCCCAGCACAAGAAGTGAGAAGCTCCTTGAATTCTTTCCCAACTGAGTACTCACACAGAGATAAGCATAGTGAAGCCCAAAGCACTTAGTCAAAGGAAGGCGCTATTCAGTGCAAAATCAGATGTGTTAGGATATAGATATTCAGGCCTGTCTGTAAAGGCCTATACTCTAATTTAGGTGTATTCTTATCACTTAGCTAGTTATAGAGGTATAGAAGAAAGAATCAAAATCACTGTCTGCCAGTGTAAGGGTCTTCTCTTACTGTAACAGTCTGAGGCCCTGTTCTTAGGCTAAGGCCTTTGGCTAAACAGCAGAGGCAGCCATAAGCTGGGAAGCGTATGGTCACATCCTCACATTCCAAACTAGTCACATTGAAATAAGGTGCGATTGGGCTGTTAGGAATACAAACCTGTCTTGATAGTGCCTATCACCTCCAGAGAAAGGGAAGTGCCTAAAAGATGTAAAACGAAACTGTCTGATAGCATCCTGTCTGGCAAGAACTCACTTATCAATAGCTGGGATGTGAAATCCTCATTTCTTTGTTGTTCTAGCATTGTAGTCCCCATTTCTCTATTGTTTGTCTGTATAATCTCTGTCTGGTTCTGTGAGTGTTTCTGTCTGCTGTATAATTAATTTTACTTGGTGTAAACTAATTAAGGTGGTGGGATATAATTGGTTAAATAATCATGTTACAATATGTTAGGACTGGTTAGTTACATTTCAGTAAAATGATTGGTTAAGGTATAGCTAAGCAGAACTCAAGTTTTACTATATAGTCTGCAGTCAATCAGGAAGTAAGGGGGAATGGGAACAGGGAATGGAGGTGGGGAAATTGGAATCATGTTTTGCTAAGGGGGGGAATGGGAACAGGGACTGGGGGTGGGGAAATTGGAATCATGTTTTGCTAAAGGGGGGAATGGGAACAGGGACACAGGTAAGGCTCTATGGGCTCAGAGCTGGGAATGGGGACATTAAAGAAGGAAACTGGAATCATGCTTGCTGGAAGTTCACCCCAATAACCATCAACTTGTTTGCATCTTTGGACTTTGGGTATTGTTGCTCTCTGTTCATGCGAGAAGGACCAAGGAAGTGAGTGGGTGAAGGAATAAGCCCCTAACAAGATGCTGTTATTGTAAATGCTGTACTACTACACTTTAATTCTTGGCTACTGTATAGCCAAAGCTCCTTTATTAATATACTGTCTAGTTTATACCACGTT
Organism: Lepidochelys olivacea; assembly: GCF_965140295.1. Taxonomy (NCBI): domain Eukaryota; kingdom Metazoa; phylum Chordata; order Testudines; family Cheloniidae; genus Lepidochelys; species Lepidochelys olivacea. The sequence goes on from NC_140421.1 coordinate 35,694,305, forward strand.
CCCATTTCTTGTCATTAGTGACAACCTAACTAAGATTAAAGGCTAGAGAGTTCAGCAACTGTGGTTTGATGTTTTGTTTTTGTTTTTTCACTGCGGAGAGATTTGAGAAGCTAAATGAATTGAGAAACACATGCTAAAGGAACTTTGATTTAGCCAGCAAGGAAGTGTGGAGCAAACTATATACACTCTATCATTGTATGCTCTCTATTTGGCTTTGGCAATAAGCTCACCAAGGAATAAAATCTATTTACAACAACTGAAGGGAAAAAGTACAAATAGAAAAATTACCATAGCAGTGGAAATTGTCTGCTCTTATATTGTGAGACCGGCTGTTCTTGGCTTCATCATTTGTAAGTTTGCTGTACGAAGGGTGAATACACGCCATTATTGGAGCTGTGCACAAACTAGCCAGACCTAAATGCCAAGACATAAGCAAGTGAGACTGAAGCATCAGTGGCAAATTGGAATCTAAGGCCTTTTGTGCTTGTTAAATGGTGGAATGATTATAATTGGAAAAAGTGATGTGCATTAGTTCTGAGTGAATGTACAAGAAATGACAAGCGTGTAACTTAACGATTACTTCACAACACTCAGGACTGCCTTCTAGTCTTCCACTGAGCAGCTCACTCCTACAGCAGAGAAAACTGCATGTCTTCTCCAGCTATTCATGGGCATCCTCCACAGGTCACATGGAAATAACCCTGAAGTGATAAGTCTTGGTTTAGGAAGTCTGCTGCTTAAGCTTGTATAAGTCATTGTGACAGAGTTTTTTTCTCTCCCCACAAACCATTGTTTGTTGGCAGCAACTGGTCAGAGTCTTGTTTTAAATGAAGCTAAATACTTTATGTTTAATCTCATAGGCAGTGAGGTATCGGAAATTATGCTGATCATATTTATATGATTTATTGGATGAAACCTTTCCCATGTGTTTTTGTTCATATTCCTATACTGTATCTCATTCCTGTGATATCAAAAATGCAAAAAAAAGTTTCTCTGACTAACTTAATAGAATTATTTCAAGTGGATAAGAAAATTAACACTTCAACATTGTGGCTCCATTAGACTTATGTTTCAGTTTTTATAATTGGTAGAAATATTTTCTCCACACAATGAGAAGCCACAATAAAATTAACTCTCTTCCATTTTTAAATAATCTTTGGTTTAGGAGGAAAGGGATTGTCAAGAATTTTCTAAGTGAAAGGTATATGCTTTGTGCCAGACTCACATAAAGATTCAGGGTTAAACACTCCATGAAAATATACCCACCCATAAATCTACCCACCAAAGTAGCAGACAAAGTGTCAAGAGACAATCATCTCCTGAAGCACCAACGGTAAGATGACATGGATAAAGCATGCCCCATGGTAATTCTTTTCCTAGGTCTATTTGTAAATTTTAATATGCATTCTTTCAACTCAGAAAAATCCCATCTTCTCAAGATCCTGACCTGAATTTTTAACAGATAAATGCAAACTTGCAATTCCTTGCTGGGTCACTTGGTGGCACACGATGAGGTGAAGTGTACAATTAAACTAGAAAGTTCTGGTTGGAGTGAGTACAATAGAGACCACAGTATTGGATGCACAAGTGTAATGGTGGTGTTAAAAAAATAATAGATTGTACTTGAATAGCTCCAGTCATCTGATAATCTTTATAACATTATTTAAAGGCTTGTAAGCCTATGAGTAGCTAAATATTATACCAATTTTACAGATGTGTAAAATGAGGTTAAGGAAGTTGATTAATATGTCCAAGTCAATGAAGAGAGTCAGTGACAGAGCCGACAATAGAGCTTCAGAGTCCTGACTTCCAAGTCACTTGTTCTAACCAAACACCAGACATTTTTAGCTAACTCACCTGTCTGTTCGAAGCAAGATTCCCTCATCAATTTCCACTTCCTTACCACTCTTTCTTGCTTTTATAAGGAGCGTTACCATACAACTAATGACTTTTTGCCTCAATACTATTTATTTCAGTTTTGCAGGAGTCCTTTTTAGGTAGTGCTCCTGAATAGCCATGAGGTTCCATTTGTGCCTGTCATAAAAATAAAGGGAAGGGTAAACCCCTTTGAAATCCCTCCTGGCCAGGGGAAAGCTCCTCTCACCTGTAAAGGGTTAAGAAGCTAAAGGTAACCTCGCTGGCACCTGACCAAAATGACCAATGAGGAGACAAGATACTTTCAAAAGCTGGGAGGAGGGAGAGAAACAAAGGGTCAGTGTCTGTCGATATGCTTTTTTCTGCCAGGGATAGACCAGGAATGGAGCCTTAGAACTTTTAGTAAGTAATCTAGCTAGGTATGTGTTAGATTATGATTTCTTTAAATGGCTGAGAAAAGAATTGTGCTGAATAGAATAACTATTTCTGTCTGTGTATCTTTTTTGTAACTTAAGGTTTTGCCTAGAGGGGTTCTCTATGTTTTTGAATCTAATTACCCTGTAAGATATCTACCATCCTGATTTTACAGGGGGGATTTCTTTATTTCTATTTACTTCTATTTTTTTATTAAAAGTCTTCTTGTAAAACACTGAATGCTTTTTCATTGTTTTCAGATCCAAGGGTTTGGGTCTGTGGTCACCTATGCAAATTGGTGAGGCTTTTTATCCAACATTTCCCAGGAAAGGGGGGGTGCAAGTGTTGGGAGGATTGTTCATTGTTCTTAAGATCCAAGGGTCTGGGTCTGTAGTCACCTAGGCAAATTGGTGAGGCTTTTTACCAAACCTTGTCCAGGAAGTGGGGTGCAAGGTTTTGGGAAGTATTCTGGGGGGAAGGACGCGTCCAAACAGCTCTTCCCCAGTAACCAGTATTAGTTTGGTGGTGGTAGCGGCCAGTCCAAGGATAATGGGTGTAATATTTTGTACCTTGGGGAAGTTTTGACCTAAGCTGGTAAAGATAAGCTTAGGAGGGTTTTTTCATGCAGGTCCCCACATCTGTACCCTAGAGTTCAGAGTGGGGGAGGAACCGTGACAGTGCCCATAGTTTCTCAACACCATTTTGTGGACTCTTTGGAAGGAACTGCTCTGTTTAATGGAATAGCAGAGAAAAAACTTTTGTTCTCTTTTTCATTAGTGATGACCATTTGAATATATGATTTACTGGGGAAAGGGACGTTAATAAGAAAAGCTTTTTTTACATTTATTAGTGGAAAGAAGGCCTGACAGTTGGGAAGGAGAATGTATTATAAAGATTATCGTGTAGGTAATATCCTGTATATTGAGTCTAATTACCCATTTAAAGTTAAAACAGGAGTTGTTAAGAATATAGTGAATTACTCTCTAATGATTAGTGATGAGAATCACCTAGATAATGAAATTGGTATTGAGAAACAGATTTTTAGGCAGAATGATTATCCTGTGAGATTGATTAAAAGGATAATTGTAGCACAATGTAACCTTTTCCATAATAATGGAGTTGAACTTGTTTAAGGCCATTTGTCATAATAGTGTGGCTCTGCCATATCATAAAGAGATTTACCACTGATTAACAAGATATTTATTACTTCCAGTAAATGGAGGTATTGTCACACCTAAGCAATATGGCTTCAATATATCTGCATCAAAAGTTAAGGATATAGTGCAACCACGTCAAGTACTTAGATATATAAAATTCCAAACAGTTGCACATTGTCTGAGGTAGAATAATGTCAATAGAGCATACAGTGTAATGCTGAAAAGTAGTTTAGTCTTGGGGATGAGTTTTCTATTCCCTTTGCTGTGAGGTCCGATAGGACTAACACTATAGCACTCTTTCACTTGTACTGGCATGCTTATAAGACCAGACTGCTTTTCAACAGTTGGCACAGCAAGAGAAAACATCAGTCATCTTTAAGGTCCTACCCACAAGAACTTTTGAAGGAAAAAGAACCTACAGTTTAAGATGAGAACAGTTTCTAGTCTTTGTGACATGTTTGTGGAAAAACTGAAAAAAATAGAGAGAGGGTTTTTTTGTTTTGTTTTTTATTTCATGTGTTTGTCTCAATGGGAAATTTCCCATAATTGTTACTGAATGTGGGGAATTCTTCAGAATAAGGTGCAGTCTCATAACATTTTATCAGCATGATCAAGTAATAAAGCATTGACAGAAAGGAAATTTTTCTTCGTTTGTTTTAGAAGGGCAGCTGGATTTTCACTTGTGAGTACAGCAGGAATGATGAAAACATACGGCAGCCTCCCTCAAGGAAGCAAAATGACCACAATGATGATGATGAAGATATGAGTTTCAGCCTTTGAGGAGATAAAACAAGGTGTCTAGGCTCTGTTCTCACGTGTCGCTTTCACAAAGACAGACCTACTAACTATTTTTTTTCCCATAGACTGCATTTGTTCAGATAATCCCATAGGCCTACATGGAATCCTCTACCTTAGCATTCTTGCTTTTTTTAAAAAAATTCCAGCAGATGGTTGATAATGAGCATGTGCACATGTAGGAGTGTGTGTGGATAGAACCCACAGAATAATTGGGTGAGAAATTGGGTGAGAGATTGTGCCACACACACTTCAAAGAAACTGAGGAGCCACCTGATCAGCATCCTGTACAGCAAACAGGAGAAGATCAAGAATGACTCTCAAATCTGCGGACGCGGCAGGTAAAGAAACCGGTCCAGCGCCCCAGGGGCTTTCCCTGAACAAGCGGCACACCGGCTTTGAGAACCACTGCTGTAGTCATCATGAACAGCTTGGATTATAAAGAGGAGGCTGCCAGGCAATTCTCCAACACCACATTCTACAGGTCACTATCCTCCGATCCCACTGAGGAGTACCAAAAGAAATTACACTATCATCTGCACAAAAAACTCCCTGCTACAGCATGGGAACAAATCTACACAGACACACCCCTAGAGCCCTGACCAGGGGTATTCTATCTGCTACCCAAGATCCATAAATCTGAAAATCCTGGACACCCCATCATTTCAGACATTGGCACTTTTATAGCAGGATTATCTGGCTATTTGGATTCTCTCCTCGGCCCCAGGCTACCAGCACTCCTAGCTACCTTTGAGACACCACCGACTTCCTGAGGAAACTACAATGTAGAAGCTCTTTATATTAATATTCTACACGAGGATGGAGTAGCAGCTGTCAGGAACAGTATCCCTGGTGAAGCCACAGCACACCTGATGGCTGAACTTCGTAACTTTGTCCTCACCCACGACCACTTCAGATTTCGGGACAACTTATACCTTCAAGTCAGCAGCACTGCTATGGGTACCCGCATGGCCCCATAGTGTGCCAACATTTTTATGGCTGACTAAAAACAATGCTTCCTCATCTCTTGTCCTCTAGCGCCCCTCCTCTACTTGCACTACATAGATGATATCTTCATCATATGAACCCATGCGAAGGAGGCCCCCGAAGAATTCCACCTGGATTTCAACAATTTCCACCCCACCATCAACCTCAGCCTGGACCAGTCCACACAAGAGATCCACTTCCTGGACACTACAGTGCAAATAAGTGATGATCACATAAACACCATCCCATACCAGAAACCTAATGACCACTATTCTTACCTACATGCCTCCAGCTTCCATCCAGGACACATCACACGATCCACTGTCTACAGCCAAGCACTAAGATACAACCATATTTGCTCCAACCTCTTAGACAGAGACAAACACCTACAAGATCTTTATCAAACATTCTTAAAACTACAATATCCACTTGGGGAAGTGAGGAAACAGATTGATAGAGTGAGACGGGTACCCAGAAGTCACCTACTACAGGACAGGCCCAACAAAGAAAATAACAGAACACCATTGGCTATCATGTACAGCCCTCAGCTAAAACCACTCCAGCACATTATCAACGATCTACAACCTATCCTAGAAAATGATCCCCCACTCTCACAGACTTTGGGAGGGAGGCCAGTCCTCGCTTACAGACAGCCCCCCAACCTGACGCAACTACACACCTCACCACAGAAACAGGAACCCAGGAACCAATCCCTGTAACAAACCCCGTTGCCTACTCTATCCCCATATCTACTCTAGCAACATCATCATATGACCCAACCACATCAGCCACACCATCAGGGGCTCATTCACTTGCACATCTACTAATGTGATATATGCCATAATGTGCCAGCATTGCCCCTCTGCCATGTACATTGGCCAGACCAGACAGTCTCTACATTAAAGAATAAATGGACACAAATCAGACATCAGGAATGGTAACATATAAAAGCCACTAGGAGAACACTTCAATCTCCCTGGACATTCAATAACAGATGTAAAAGTAGCTATCCTGCAACAAAAAAACTTCAAAAACAGACTTTAAAGAAAAACTGCAGAGCTACAATTCATTTGCAAACTTAACACCATTAATTTGGGCTTGAATAGGGACTGGGAGTGGCTGGCTCACTACAAAAGCGATTTTCCCTTTCTTGGTATTGACACCTCCTCCTCAGTTATTGGGAGTGGCTACATCCATCCTGATTGAATTGGCCTTGTCGTCACTGGTTCTCTACTTGTAAGGTAACTCCCTTCTCTTCATGTGCCAATATATTTATGCCTGTATCTGTAATTTTCATTCCATGCATCTGAAGAAGAGGTGATTTTACCCACGAAAGCTTATGCCCAAATAAATCTATTAGTCTTTAAGGTGCCAATGGACTCCTTGTTGTTTTCACAGAATTATTGAAAACCGTGCCTATAAAATAGTTCCTCAAATACTTAAAAATAGCCTTAGGTTAATAACATCACTGTCTAAATCATCACACACATTTTCTGGAGTCGGGGTGTAAACTTGAATTCTAAGAAATTGTTATTTTCAGTTAAATTTGTTATTTAAATTTTAAAATGTAACAAAACTATGTTATCTTGAATTGTATAGCAATGTTTTAAGCAACTTTGTGCTCAGAGGAGTTGAGGGGAGAGATTGTTGACTAACAAGCTATAATTTGGTATGTGCCCAACCTTAACCTTACTTGGCATCAGAGCTGTAGTCTCAAGATTGGCTTCAATTTGTCCGTTGCCGCAACAACCATTTGTCTGGAATAAATGTTCTCATTGGCAATGTAATTGATAATGCACTGTTATTTGTGGGGCTGATAGCTAAACCAGACTGCTGTTAGATAAAGCTTATAAAGAATTGTTGGTTCATTTGATATGGTCTGATAATTAGTTTAATTTGATGATTTTATATTAACCCACTTTCTTTGATTTGTTTATATTTATTTTATTCTATACATTTTGCTTAGTTATTTAGTTTAGTTAATAAAATATATAAAATTGGAAACCTGTGTGTTCGGACATTTCTTCCCCAGGTGTCAAGGTTCAGGACCTCAGAAGTCCCAGAGTAGATTACAGAAATAATTGTGTGACCCATCTAGTGGCTGTCCATAGAACTGCTCCTATTGTCCTCATAACTGGTGTCAAAACAGAACATTATTACCTTCTGAAGGAAAGTTGATCATTTCTTTCAATAAGCAATGTTAGTTCTAGAACATTTGAGGGCATTGTGTGGATACCAGCCAGTCAACTAAACTCTGACCAATTCGCCATAGCACAAAAATACACCTCAAACCTTTCTAACCCATAGAACTATGGCCAAGGGCCATATGAATAAAGGCCATTAAAGAAACACTACTCAACCTACTTCTGCATTTCGTTCACCAAAGCCAAAATTTATCCACCACACATTCAACTGAGCTCCCTTCATCAAGAGGGAAGTTTAAATCACCACCAACCACTAACAAAGTGTTATTCTCAACCATAACAACCAACTCTGCCAGCTCATTTCTAAAAGACTCCTTCTTTTCCATAGGTCTACTTTGTGGCAGGGCGTATGCTGACATCACACAGTTAACCATACTCTCTATCAACAACCATACTGCTATCCATCTGTCTCCTCTTTTTTTCTATCCTCATGACACCTCAGCAGTCTCTGGGCTCATGATAATAGCATCTTCATTCATTTTTTTTCTTCCGCCAGACCAAAAACTTTTACATCCGCCTTTCAAGATTTTGCTTTTGCCTCCATATTACTTAGTTTTCTGCAGACCTAGTACATGGATTTTCCTTCTAGCCTTTGCCTCAACCACCTCTCCTGACCTACGCATAAGCGAACCTACATCCCAGATCTTTGCCAATTTGTCACCATTGCCGAGAAAATGGAGTATCAGTTACCTCAAACATGGTAACATGTTTTAGATTATTCACACACAAAGAATACATGATACACAAAGAAACTATCCCTATAAAGGTCACACAAGACTCATATCAAAGTAATCTTTACTGATTTCACATGTGGAATATCTATGATGGTATGACATGGTGCAGAGGAACTACCTATTCGCCACTATATAAAGGAAAAGGCTATCAGGAGAGACAGAAGTGGGGAGAAAGTGGGACTCTGATCCTAGCTTCCGAAAGCTAGCTTGATTCCTGGATGAGTTTTTATTTATAACTTTTTGCTTGTGTTACCTAGCTAGATTTGTATTTATAATGACATGGACTCACAGCAGCATCGGAGGCTAATGAGCTATTCTAGTGCACACATTCCAATGCCAATGCACTCTGTGCAACAGAGCAGGGAACTCTGTCCCGTCAGTCCCGCACAGGCTTCACTACCACTGCACAGTGCAGCTGTTCCTGCTGTGAGGTCTGTATTCGTATCCTGCACAGCACCAAGCATGCTAGCTGTACGTGACCAATCAAATAATGCTAACTCAGCAGGATATTGATGGGTTCAGAGGAGCTGCAGGAATGATCAGGAGGCCAAAGGACTAAGGAGGAGGAGGAACTCCCATCGTTTGGGACTCAACTAGACAAAGCACGTGGAAGGGAGAAACAAAAAACTTTGTAAAACTGGCATTTCCTGTTTAAAACTTATGCCTTGGATCATTTCTCCAGCTGTAGGTGGCTGGAAAATGTTGCAGGCCTTTAGCAGGACAAAAGTGAGTATTAATGTTCTGAGACTCTGCCACAGATCTATAAAAATTAATATTGCTGTTCTTTGAGGAAAATCCAACAATAGCAGGTTCAGACAATGTGCAAAATACCTATCCAAAACATGGCGCATATGTGGATCTGAGATCTTATGCTGTTTCTGTAACAATGGTTCCATTGTCACTTATAATAAAATCAGGGGGAAAGACCTTGAGAGATAAACTACTTATTTATTTGTTTCTGAGGCTTTGATAGCATATTGGTTGCTGTGTGATCTTTATAAAACTCAAAGGTGCTAAGTGCAGCTTGTTTTTTGAGAGTCAATGCCAGCAGGACAGACACATTTATTGTAACAACACCCAATGAGCTGTGACACTTCTGTACTCAAGTGTGTGTCTCCATACAATATTGCACCAGCTCCTCAGCTGAGGATCTGGCTGAGAATCTGTTATGTGACTATGTTTATCTAAGTACTTGGCATCCATCATTGTAGCATCTGAATGTCTCCCAAGGACTTTTAAGAACAGAAATAAAAATTATCTTTCTTCCTTCACAGACTGTAGAATATAGGCTTTTCTTTGTTTGCTTCTTTAAATCTGCATAGAAGTAGATGAGAGGTTGGGTGAGCGTGGTGTGGGAAGAAATTACTGAGTAAAAAATTCCAAGGAATGAGTTTTATATTTAATTCTGAAAGTGGTGAGGTCTGTGTGACATCTTTATCTCTGTTGGGAATGAGTTCCACAGTCTGGGCTCAGTGGCTATGAAAGCTCTATCTCCTGTACTCATAAGCCTCCTCTTGTTAGTTGACTATTTCATGGTTCCAGAAGAATGTAGCTGTTGTGGAAGGTCACTGTCACACAAGGAGAGATTGTGCCTCAAGTAACTACAGCTAATTCCATGGTGAGTTATGAAGTTCTTTAACTGACTCCATTTTCAGTAAGAAAGTGGTGTGGAGGCTGTTCTGTCCCCCCTCAGCCTTCTCTTCTCTAGACTAAACGCTCAATTCTTTTAACATCCCCCTGGGGTGGGCAACTGAACCCCAGGCACCTGAATAGGAGTGAAACTTCCCTTTGGCCTCACTAGAATCATAGTGGCCAAACTAGAATCATATTTTTCTGGGTCCCATCTCTGTTCCCATTTGAGGGGGTGAGTGATGGGTCACATAATGGAAGCATGGAGCCTGGGCTCATAGGTGCTATGGACATCACTATACCACAGTCATTTTTACTGCCCACTGTTTAATTCTTTGTCATCACTCACATGCATGCTTTGGGCAGCTGTGTGGTCTGGCTATGGTACATGGACAGCAGTCAGACAGATGGCATGTCCGTCAGACAGATGTATGGAGAGGGCGGAATGCCCCCACACAACCATTGGCTACAGCCAGGGAAGTTGGCAGGCAGGCTACAACCTATGGCTCCTCTGAGAGGAAAAAAGGCATAAGTCAGAAAGGAAAGTGACCTCAGGGCGGTAAACAGGAACACCAAGGCTGCTACCAACTTGCCCAGCTAAGGGGAGGCAGCCAGGACCTAGTCTTTCGGGTATGTCAACAACAGAATTGTTTCCTATGGTGCAGTCAGTTACACCATGCAAACCTTTGGAAGTCAGGGATCTTGTATGAGATCAGTGGGAGCAGAATTTGGAGGCAGTGGCAGGGGTGCTGGAACAATGTCTATAGTGGGGATGCTGAGAGCTATTGAACCAAACTGTAAACCCTGTATATGATGGAAAGCACTTCAAGCCGGGGCTGTGGAAACACCACCAGCACCCTCGTTCCAGCACCTATGTGCCGTGGAGGTATCACTGGGGCCACTGAAGGCAGAGCTTGACCTGCAGAGCCTCTGTTACGGCTGCTGGTGCATGAGAAGGGTTAATGAGAGAACTGATTCCAATGGGCTTCGCTAAGAGTATGACCCGGGGGATAAACAGTGCTGTAGACAAAGGGGGAAAGCAAACACACTTGGGGGAGGCATCTAGAAGGGCCACAGGGATCAGTATAAAGCCTGGAATTAGTTAACACATTCATTAGTGCTTTGGGAGAAGCAGTTAGAGCTTGCTAATGAACGTCATCAACCATCCTGAGCTAGGAGGCACAGCAAATCTAGTGGGATCTGAAAAAAGAAAACTGGAGGGGTGTGTGGAGGGTGGAGAGACCATGAATGTGGGTTGAAAATCCCAACTGAGATCCTGTTTGGGACAATGCAGTTTGGCCACCTGTGGGATAGAGAGAGCAGAGGTTCAGTGACACAGAGGGAGCCAGGAGTCAAACATGGACTCGCAGCAGCATCAGAAGCTAATGAGCTATGGTAATGCACATGCCAATGCACTCTGTGCAACAGAGCAGGGAACTCTGTCCCTTCAGTCATGCACAGGCTTCACTACCACTGTACAGTATAGCTGTTCCTTCTATGAGGTCTGTATTGTTATCCTGCACAGCACTTGGAAATGTGTCATCAGGAGCAATCCTGCTGTGGTCCCAGGGAGAGTGCATGGAGGGGCCATGTGTCCAAGGTATCTGGCGATTGCTATTCACATTGTCATATATGGGGGAGCATAGGGATGCATGTGCTCTGTGTCTAGTATTTGTAGAATAGTGTCCTTTACCTCAGTAACCAACAGCAAGCTCTGTTAAATCACAGCAGGTCAATGATCTGACTTAATTCTCTGCTCCCTGGGACAGTCAACAGGTCTTAAAAAGAATAGATTTTCTACTTTCCTCTGTCTGTCCATCCATCTCAGACTCCCTTATCTCCCCAAAGCACACCTGAGGACCAATTCTGGAGCCACAGAACAAGGGTGTGTTACAGAGTACCAAATTAAACCAGAGAACAGGATGACTTATTCCTTACATACCTGTCTGTACAGTGTGGAAAGAAAAATCTGTTATCATGAGGGACTTAAGTCTGGGAGACATCTGCTGGAGGACTCTTGCAGACAGTAGCAAAACATCAACAGAGTTTCTAAAAATGATAGATGAGTTTCTAAACACATGAGATATTTACACCCAACATAGGGATAATTCTATACTGGACCTCATTATGATAGATAAAGATGAATTAATCACTGGACTGGAGGTTGGTCGTTGCCATGGGACCAGTGATTGCAACCCAATTATATTCAATATGGGCAAAGAGAGGACAGTCCCAACCGGTAATTTTACACAAACACAGATACCAACACAGACACACTGCTTCAAAAGGGCTGATTTCCCAAAGCTGAGAAAAAGCCCATTTTAAACTAACTGATTTCAAAACAAAAACACCAAATTACAAGGATCCCTATTTCAATAGGTGTGCAATGTACAATATAGGGGGCATGTGGAAGTGGCACACATTGAAATACGTAGCACATCATTAAAAATTGTTACTAACTTTAGAATAGTTGAAACCTAAAATACCCTTTGAATATAATGTATTTACAATACTCTCTCTGTATTTTTGGGACACATAATTAGGAGTCAGAAGATCTGAGTTTTAATCATCCATAGACTTACTGGGAGACTTAAGGAAGTCACTTAATTTCTCCATGTCTCCATTACTTACAGTGCTTACTTCACCTGGGTGTTAAGAGAGTTAGTTACATATTGTCTATAAAGCACTTTGAGATCCTGGATGAAAAGCACTGTAAATGCAAGAAAAGTTGTATATATATGCATTAATTATTATTATTATTATTTGCTTGCTCTCCTATAAAGATCATTTTAACTCTGCTATTTACATTTGAACCTTGCATGAATTGTGTTATCTGTCTTTAGAACTCCTCTTAAAGCCATTGTAGAGGAAAACTGAATACTCACAAACACTCAGACCTTTCCTAGGACCTTCAAATTCTGCAAGGTGCTTAGTCGTCTCTTGAGCAATGCTGAGCACTCTAAGATCAGACTGAAGCCAAAGTGAACTGAAGGCCCTCAGCATTCTGTAGGATTGGGCCTTAGAGCTTAGATACCAATACTGCTGTGAGCAGGAAGAATAATCTGGTATTTGCATGGAAATAAGCATAATTTTCAATTCCCATCTTTAGTCACTTGTTAGACTCCTTTAGACCAGATATGCAACCATGGTTATATTTTTTATCCTACGGGCACTCATCAGCCTGGTATAACAACCAGGTTCTATCTTCTTTAACACCATCAGTTTCCTCAAGGAGCTAAACTTACTGCTGCAAACCAGCAAGAAGGTGCCACATCACTGAAAGTGTCAAAAGAAAATATTTTTGCATTATTGGATATTCTAGACTTATTGAATCCTGAACTCACTCATTATAATATCCTTTCTCCCTCATTTTTTGAAAACATTAACAGGTCACAGGGTTCATATTTTTCATTTATATTATTTTTAGCCTGGTGTGTGAGAACATGGTGGAGAGTGGGAGATGTGCAAAGAGAAACCAGAAGGAGCTAGATCCAGTTTACTTGGAAAACTAAGAAACCAGAAAGCTTTATAAAAGGACATGTTGCTGTTTGGGGAACTTAAAACTGGCAGTGTTTAACCAAGCATCTCCTGATGAAGCAATCTGAGCAAAAGGACTTCTTCCTAAAAATCTGCTAAGGGCACTTGTAGGATGCAGCAAGGGAAGGGAAAAGATCATCATTTTTGGTCTTGAGCATAATGTCCAGGGAATCGCCAAATAGTTTACATGCTGTGAAAACCATTGTCCTGAGGTATACTTAGATAGAAAATTGTGCAATAACAGGGTTTAGTCAAATAGCCACAAGTGAGGAGCTCAGAACAGACACAGTTAATTTAATGACATCATATGAAATGTTATCGCAGGCACTGACATTACTCTTTCCTCTAGCTGGATTACCACTTACGTGGTTTTACAAATGCATGAAGCACACATGACAGGCCCCCAACTGGATACAAGATAGAAAAAAAGGCGCTACAGAGAGCCCTTTCCATTTTTCCATCCAAAAAATCTTTTGGGGACACCTTTGATTCCAGGGGAATTGTGGTGCAAGATCAACTGTAGGATCAACGTTGAGAGCAGAAAGCCAGGATACCTGAATGTCAAATGAGAGACTATAGTGCCTGGCATCCTGTTTGGTCAGAGGCGACAGTCAAGAAATTTCTGTGCATTAATAATATGCTTAATTTTTAATACCTTCTCTTCAGAGAGATACTTTTATAGCCTAGAAGTACCCAAGAAAACAGGGAGACTTTTTTCTGGGCACATCTGCTGGGCATTGGGTTTTGAGGCAATTCCGGTCTGCACTGACACCAACGCTCCCTAATCTAATTATCCATCTTCAAAGTCTGGGGAAACAAAGAATTATGGGGAGGTGGAGCACAAGGCTTGCCCTATCAAGTTGTAGAACAACTAATCATTTGAGATATTACTGTTTTCTTGGTTTTGGAAATAATCAGGAAATATGTCTTTGTTCTGATTTATGTTTGCTCCGTCATTTGTTTTTCTTTTCCTAACCTTTACAAAGCCTCTCTCTGACACTCTCTTCCCACCAGCTCAGCTTTTAAGTAATTCAGATCTCATCTTAGAAGATCCCTACTCTTTCTGGCCTCCTCTAATGTTCTCCATTCTCTTTGCAATTTTCCTTAGCCCTTCTTCCCAGTATTCCCTACTTTTCTACTACCCTAAACTTCTCAAATTTCCCTCTAACTTCGCTCAGATTGAGACAGGATGATGAAAGTCTGTCATAGTACTCACTCAAGAACGGGAGGTGTCTGAGGGAAGCCTAAGAAGGCCCGAGGGAGATTTTTAGGGTGGTAGCAAGTAGAGAAGGCTGTGACAGAGGTGACAGAAAATAGGGAGACGAAGTCATCCTAGACACTCAAAGAGATAGTCCAGTCCTTTTCAGATTGTTAATAGAGATATCTACTTGAGACAAGACAAATGGCACCCAGAAACCTTTCATTTACCGAAGATACCATAATAATCATACTGTTATTATTTGTTTATTTATGTTAGTGCCCACTACGTGCTAGGCAGCTTCCAAACACTCAAGGAGAGAGGCGATTACAAATCTAGAGCAGACCGACAAGCAGAAAGAGATAAAAGGAGGGGCAACAACAATAAGCAACGTATTTCTAAGTCAACTCAATTGTCTGTGAGCAGCACAACTGAAGTAAGCATTTGAAACTCAGATGTACTCAGGGTAGGAGCATTTTGGATGAGTACAGGGAGACTGTACCACATACAGGAGGCCATGCAGAAGGACGCATGCCTGTGACCATATAAGAAGGGAGATAACATTAAGGACATTGCTGAAGCTGAGAGGATGGTATGGAGAGGCACTGAGAGATTGACAAGGGAGGATACCAGCTGACACCCCTTCAGGAAGTACTGATCAGTACTAGAACAGTAATCCAATTAACAATATGGACATATGTGCACTAGCTAAAGTGCATCTACATGAAACTGTTGTCATGAAAATTGACAGTTTTCATTACAGTACTGTTATGCAGGTCTTTTACACTTAGAAGTATTCATCTTTATGAACTTTACATGTGGTTAAAATGTCTTATTTAAGAAAAATATATAGTTGACAATAACAGAGTAATTACATAGTCATTCTTTCAATCTGCCTGTATAAATCATTGTGATTTAACCTACAGTAGTAATAAAAATAAATGATATTGTTTTTGGTTCATTACTGCTGATCTAATAAAATGTAATGAATAAAGAAATTTCCTAAGTGAAATAGTCTCATAAAAACAACAATTTACTAATGATGTCTTAGCAACCTATGTGAACTCACTAGGAAGAAAATAAGCATTTTTAATAAAAATAATTTTTCACTTGGAAAACATTTTCATTTTATTTCAGTCCTAGTTTTAAGGATCTCTGTCTGACATGTGGTCTCCTTCAGAGAGCTCATCCTCTCCCTAATTCAGATTCACTGATTTAGCATGCCATGCAAGGGAGGTAAATTGTATGGTATTAAAACATATAGTGAAACGGATTTCATACTATGAGTAGAAGCCATGGAATCTTGTGTACAGATAGTACAGGACAAGAAAAGACAAGAAGAATTGTCTTTTAAAGACAAGAAAATTGTCAAACCCTTGCACAAGAAGATCCCAGTGAACAGAAGGTTACTGCCATCATAGATTGGACTAGATTCCCTCACCAGGTGAAGAGAAGTACAAAATGCACCTGCACCAGTGAAAAACAGAGTGCCCAGCAGGAGACTTACTCCTTGGATAAGGCAGTTTGTGTTTCTACTGCTGTCCTCTCTTTTGGGTCCTACCAGGGAAAACAGCTTTAATATTCACCCCATAAGAGCTTCTCTGTTCAAAGGCTGTGGCAGGGATGCAAGGAATCAATTCATGGCTATTCTGGCCATGCCATCCTCCCTGGCTAAATCTACCCACTTGACTGGCTGCAGGTCCCCTCATGGAGGGGAAATTTCAAGCACCTTCACATGCCACAACTGGGCAGACATTCTCCACCAGATGCCAGGTCAAGCTGACACACACACAGGATGAATCTATATGAAGGCCCTGGAAACAAGTGTTTGGCAATATCAACTTGACAGTGACACCAGGCCCCACTGAGGTCCACGTGAGTTTTGCCATTGATTTCAATAAGACCAGGTGTGACTCTGTATGGAATATGTGGAACACTTTATGATATTGTTGATACTAATGTTATAAAATTGCAAGGAATCTGACCAGATATGCCATGTGAGGTATCTGCAAAAATGTTATAATTTGCCAAGTATTATAATCTTTTTTACATGTTTGTATCACCTTTGTATTATGAGTTATAGATATGTATGGTATAACTGTATTTCCAAACATGTGCTGTATTTCTTGGTGACTCCCTCAGATTGTCATTTTCAGTGAGGGCTGCCCCAGGGTTTTGCCCAAAGATTCCATCACCACATTGGCAGTCCATACTACAATATTAACAACAAGGAGAAAGAATAGTCTAGAGAATGCTCATAATAATCTTAGGAGCTGGCTATTCAGTGCTTTACACCAAACAGGAAAGTAATGTTATAAGTTGCCCTTTTGGATGTTTCTCTGCAGATCACTGAACTACCACTTGCAGCAAGTTCTTATCCCATCTGCATATTAGGGATCCAGTCCTGTAGTCCTAATGCATGCGACCTCGCTTTGCTTGCATAAACTGGAAGTTTATCCAAGTAAATACTGCAGAGTTATTCATTTTTATTCCCTTAAAATGGAAAGGCTAAGCTATTTAAAATTAAGCAGTTCACAAACAGTGAAGATACTTCATCCTAGCCAGGGATTCCAAAATGTAACTCTATGTTTCATAAACAGAAATCATAAATTATAAACTGAGCCCTAAATATTGGAGACATTCTTATTTACTTAGGAAGACATGAACAAACATTTATTTTAATAACTGAGAAATTCAACTCAATATAAAACGTTTCAGGTAAAAAATAAACAAAGTGTTAGTGTGATAATGTTATTAAAGGCTTCTGAAGTCTTTGTGGGTCTGTAGAAAACAAAACCACTAAAACCCCACACCATTTAAAATTAGTTGGAGACTAAATTTTTTGCAGAGCAAATGGATCAGTTTTCTTGAAAGGCATGATTTAGAGAACCTCCGGATTAAGCTAAAGCAGAGGATCAGTTTGAGTTCTGTAACCATGGATTTCTAAACGTCTGGAACAAGTTATTTCCCAATCCCTCACTGACATCTAGCCAAGGATGAGGGAAAGATCGACAAACAGCGGATGGAGGAATAAAAGCTAAAGTTTAGGAGACTAGAAAAGCATCTAAGTAGCTGGTATCAGGCTAAACGGCATGGAATTCAGTAATACCTATATCTTTGAAAGGGCAGAACATGTACTGACAATTGCAGTCCTAAACTACAGAAATCTCTCCCCAAACCTGAACAACAGGAAAAGCTTAATTAAGGTAACTGGAGGCAGGAACTAACTACCAGGAGGACTGAATAAATAGCAACACTAGAAAAAAAAAGGACATTTTTCATATGATAAATAATATATTAACAAGTATATGCTGTAGGAAATAACCCTGCCATGGCAGTTGAATGAACTAGGCAATAAAAGAATTTTTGCCAATTGTTATTTATATAATTTCCAGGAGACATATACTGGAGGTGTAATTTCTGACATCCTCATCTAACTAGCAGCAGCTATGAGAGCCACATGTGAGGTCAGCAGCACACACTAGCTGGCCGATGGTGGATGCACATACTATTCCTGTGTGAACAAACAGAGGAGAGCATCTCTGTGCACTGCCCAGGCCCTCTCCATGGGATCCCACTCATTCTGCTAGGATCCCTGTGGCAGAAGACATGCCACAAGAACCCTGTGAAGATGGTTTACTATCACTGCACTAGCCAGGCTGGGTTTGTAGAAAAGGTCTTCCTATGAGTAGTGGGCTTTTAATACTTGCTACTATTGGAAGCATTCAACTTAATCTTCTCTGGTCAACTATATCATTGCTTGTGTTTCCTGAAAAGGGCAGGATAGGTATAAATACCTGCCAAATTCCATGCATTACAAGAGGATCCAAATTTAAAATGTCCGATACTAATCAAACAGCCACTGCAGTGATTACCATACATCATAAAAACTGTGTAGGAAAAGACAGGGAAATGCAATCATCAAATAGGGAAGCTAAAACTTCAGTAAAGAAAGGGCTGAAAATCCCTCAGTTCTGTTTGTGTGATGATGCGTGAAGCAATCCCTGTTTACCCGGTCTGCAAAGCACTTGGGTAACCCCAGAGAATATAGGGAAAAGAGGAAGGATTTTCAGAGCATGAGGAATCGTGACGAGAAAGTTTACATTAACACTGTTTGGACTAAATTCACCCCAAATTTTCCTATAGTTTTCTTAGCATCAGAAAAATAGGATGTCAAAACAGTCATAGACAGAAAATGGTCATGAAATCATCTAAGTCCATTTCCTCAAACACACAAATATTTAAATGGCATATGACCCAAGAGTACCTTTTTGGCTTAAGAATCTAAATCTGCTCATAGTCAGATATGTTCATGTATCTTAGCAATAATCAACTAAAATATTAAAACTGCAGCATATTCTGAATATATGACCATTTGCTTTGCTATTTAATAGAGATAATAGAAGCACTGGAAGCAACAGAATCAAGGGAATTAGAGGAAATGCTCATTAAAACAAATTTAAAAGGTCTAATGATTAAAATATTGATTAATTAGCCAAGCATTGATTAACAGTCACACTTTATCAACTACAAAGGTTCTAATTACTACACAATTATTCCATGGGTTGACCTGTTCTCTCTTGTCAGTTACGATGAGGAACAATTTTTATTAAGTGGGTTTTGGATTTTTGACCTGTAAAATTTTAATAGCGAGTGCACAGAAAGTGTTGTGTGTGGTTTGGCATTTTAGTCACTGAGGGACTGATAGTTACTATCTCTACTTAACCAAAGGCACCAAAGTGCAATAGGGATGCAAATACCTAGGGATTAAAGCCCTAACAACTTCATAATCATGGAAAAGGGAGATTATTTGCAACTGCAAGAACTCCACCGCGGTGAAAGAAGAAACTATATACCATCACCCTGGTGTTTAATAACAACAGAGAACTTCAGTGGAGTATAGGAGACCAGGATTCAGATTACCCAGATTCCTTTGTGGAATGCCACAGTTTAAAAAAGAACCATAGAACGGGAGTCCAGCTCATACACTGCCCATCCCCTCTTAATCCAATAAGGCATATTCTAGAACACTCCACCTGCCAAAATTGGCCACCTCTGCCATAGAAAAATAAAAGAAGCTGAGACCAATGTATCAGTTCCTTAGAAAATATTGCCCAGAGCAGCAACCAATACCTAAGAAAATGGTCTCACATTCAAAATATTTTCAACAGAAAATTTATGGATTTCTCACCCAAGACTATCTTGCTGATTTCAATAACTGTCTATTTAAATCTGTTGATGTAGCGTTTAAACCTTGCTTCACAAAAGAAAGCGGCTAATACACATCCGGGGTTACACTCTCAATATAACTGTCTAAAGTGATGGTCTGGATTTACTTCTGATGAGATCAGCTCTAAGGCCAGAAAGCAGATTTATAGTGTGAACATAAATGAGCATGGTAGGGTAGGAGGACATTTTGATCATACGTATGCTTTTCAGGCAAAATGTGCTCAAGACCTTATTGCCAAATAAGTAACAGCAAGTGAATTCCTCACAGCCAATGGAAAAATGACATCAAGAGGACAATTCAGAACAGAAACATTAGGCTGACAAGATCAACAGCCAAAGCCTGGGAAAGGGCCAGGATAGAAGGGCTGGCACTCAGATGCCACCACAGGAGAGAATTTCCTTCAGGCTAAGCTTCTGGGTCCTGTGGAGGGGCAACGTTTTAGAACTAGTCAGATTATTCTGTAGCAGTTAAAAGGGAAAAGAAGAGCTGGTGTTGAGCCAAGATATGAAATACCCTACAGTACCTGTAGTCTGAATAATGATGAAATAACTGCTTCGCATGGAAACCTGTACTCAATAGCAACCTATGGAAGCTGAAAGAATTACATACTGAACTGTTACATTTCCTTGACCTTTCCACTCCATCTCGCTATATTATCCATTTTAAACAAAACAGTACCTTTACCCCCACTCCACCAAACAAAAACAATTTTATTTCCATTATATATTATAGCCTCTTTACTACCTTCTTGATTTTTACACCAGAAAAGCTTTGTTACATTTACATTACAAATATAACTTAAATCCACAAATGCAAAGAAATGTACAGCCTAGCCAGACAAATCTACCTATTTCTTATGTTGGTATGGCAAGCTTTGAGAGTTTCTTTCTTATTAAATATACTGAAAAATCATAGTCTGGAACCTCTGGTGGACTGTGTGGTCTTTTAGGGTGACACCTTTTACACAGGCACATGCTCACAGTGATATCAGTGGGAGTTCTATGCATGCATACTTAAGGCAATGATATAAAGTTTTACGGCGAATGCTAGAAACCAGAAGTTCCCCTTTCTACTAGGCTCTGTCTTACACTACTCCCTCATCCCCTCTTAAAACTGAGATTTGAAAACTGAGCTGTAACTATGGTGTTAAGTACTGAATTTCAGCTTTGGCCCTGAATTTACTGGGCCATATTGATCTCCATGGGGCAGCTGAGACAGACAGAGGATTCACCCTGGAGGAAGGCATGGGACAAAGTAACTTTATCTTTCTGCTGAGATTCAACAGAATCCCCACCAGCTGAGGCTGCCCACCCCCTTTGCTCTGGTCCTGCCCACTTTCAGGGCTGCACAACAGAGTGGGGGAAGCAAGTGGCTCACAACATAGTGCCCCCATTCTTGGCTGATTTTCTGCCTCCACAGGCCTGAAGCTTGGGTTCTGCTACCCAAAGTCAATGTTCGTATTGGGTGGTTATTTTCCTTGGGTTCCTATCTCCTCCCTCCTCTCCCCCCCCCATTTTTGAAAACTACCATCCTAATTCTGCCCTTACATGCATACATCACTCTCATTAAAATCAAAAGGATCCTTAGCAGGCATCAAAGGACAGAATCTGATCCTACAATTAAGAGAAACACAAAACAAGAAGGGATTAACAAAACGTCCCTCCAGCAGTGTATCAGGCTCTGTTCTCCATACATTTGTTTCTATTGCAACAATAAAATACAACTGCTGCTTGGTGGCAAATACATGCTGTGGTATCAGGGCAAACTCGTGGACTCACATATGTGTTACAGACACAGAAGACATAACGCTTAGACTTTATGGATATGTCAAATCCTATTTAGGGATGGCTTAAATCCATGGATTATTGACACGCTTGTCTGTGATACTCCTTCAAAGCCATATTAACGCCATTGTGTGAACATCTGTTTTGACACACTTCATGTATATAGCACCATACAACAAATACACCTTGGTCTAACTCGCTTCTGTGAATGTGTGCTAATCGTCTTGCACTGTCCAAAAGCATTTGATTGATCCACACTGTGAAATAGTCATCAATATCATTTTAAAAACAAGTGATATTGATTCACAACACACCAAAAAGATAAAAGCAGTTAACACCACACAACCCTCATGTTTCTGAATGTCTATTACATAACTGACCAATTAGAGAGATAAGCTGGGTGACATAATATATTTTATTAAGCCAACTTCTGTTGGTGAAACAGAAGCTTTCGAGCTACACTGAGCTCTTCTTCAGGAGCTCTGTAAAGCTTGAAGGCTTGTCTGTCTCACCAACAGAAGTTGGTCTAATAAAATATATTACCTCATCCACCTTGTATCTCTAATATCCTGGGACCAACATGGCTACAACGCCGCTCCAAATAACTGACCAACATGAGTTCAGCCAGTTTATAAACATGAGTTTATAAACATAATCCAAGATCTTTCTACCCAATCAGTCCACAGTGACAGCCTTACATGTGAATTATAGAGAAAATGAATCGTTAAGACCAAGTTAACAACTGAACTGTAAACATTAATTTACAGTAGAGGCATTTTTGTTGTCTCAAAGAAATGGGCTGGTTTAAAGAAGAGTCAAGAGTGGGAACAGGACCTTCCATTCATACATTGGCCCCATCAACACCCATTCGGATCTTCGGTGATAGAAGCCAAGGATAGGCATTGTGAGGCATGGCCTATGGATAGGGGACATATATGCATGTATACATCCCCTCCCCGATCCAGAATTTACAACTACAAACCCCTTCTTCTCCTCTCCTCTTGAGAATTATTCAGGCACTTGGTGGGCACAATATGTGTATGGTCACTAGAGGCTAGAGTAGAGGCTAAAAATAGAATGCTTCTCATTGCCATTTAGTTAGGTCTTCGTCTAACTCTATGTTCTGTAGTAGTTCCTATACTAGGTCTGCAAAAACTTGCCTACATTGGTTTGATATTGTCTGCATACAAGAAATGGCAGGTCTTTTACCTGTGTGTAGCTTTGCTGATTCAGAATAGATTTTTAATATTAACTTATAACACAAGCTTCATGTATTTAACTGAAAAGATCCAGTCCTTTCGCGTTAAGAGTTTCTTGTTTTGTGTCTGAATTATTTGGTTCACATACACTACATTCAACTTCCTGCTACTAGTTTTATTGCATGTTTCCAGATAAATTTTGTCTAGTAAGGGATTTGTATCCTATCCACAAGCCAAATTCCGCCAAGTATGTAAAAAAGTGGTTCATATCTTCTGTTTTAAAAATGGGCACATGAACATTTATATTCATCTGTTCACACAGACCTTTGCAAATCTAATCACTAGGGGTGAAATTTACCCCTGTGCACAGGAACAGCATAAAGCTTATGTGCCATATAAGTGTTCAAAATGGGATTTATGTGACATTTACGTAGTGCATACACTTTGTGCTGGCTCTCTTCATGGGGTGAATTTCACCCATCAAAGGTATGAATAGCCTGTTCAGGTGTGGAAGGGAGACAGGACAGCTGTAGTATCTCTGATACTTTTGTGTGGTAACAGTTGGTAAATGCTGACTTCCTACTGGCAACCATTATAAATTTAAAGTGTTTATATAAAGGCCCTTAAGAACAATGACGCCTTTGGGGATAAAAATCAATGGCTGGATTTGCAGAAGATCCGCAGCTCCCACTGACTTTATTCAGAGCTGCCACTTATTCATTAAAATTTTCCTGTATTTAATTTTGTCTAAAACACCAAGCAGACTGTAAAGGAATAAAAGCCCTTAAAATAATACACAGAGTACACCAAAACAATACATACTATGTGCTCAGAAAATATGTTGGTAATGCCAACTTTCCAATTTTTAATACAGTGAGTATCCATTTGAGACAAATATATATCACTTGAAAGACCTGTTGCAATGGGTAAGGTAGCAATCTATCTCTCAGACTGACACAAAACAACAACACAAATAACTGATTAAAACATATTCTGGTTTCATACAAACTGACAATGGCCAGGAAATTCACAATTTAAGGCTATCGTGCCATCCTTACTTTAACTCATGCCCAGTGTCTTCCTCCCCCTGATAATAGGTTAATTTTACTCATCCTCAACTTTGAATTTTCTGGCTTTGATTAGTTTGTGTCATAACCTTAGTGTTATTAAAATTTTTGTATTTTTTTTTAAAAAAAACATGTACTAAGAAAAATATTTAAGGAAATTTCTCCCATTTCAGTGTTTTGGTAGCATAATGGGGACAGATAGCAACTACTTTGTGTTCCAAATTTGAATGCGAAATTTCAGAAAACGTCCTTGCATTAAAAATGAATTAACTGTGTGATTATTAATTGTGCATATTCCAGTCCCTTTGTGCTGTACTGCATGTTTCTTGAATCTCATTTGAATCCTTTGGCTAAGTAATGTGTCAAGGGGGGTACTAGCCTGAATGCCTGAGTTATTTAAAAAGCAGGACAGCACTTCCAGATTAGAATACCAATGAGTGGGGTTAAAAAGCCTCTACTGTAGTTGGAGGGCAGCTCTCAGTCTGAGAAGTACCTGAAAAGGACCTCTATGGACTAATTTTCAGAATCACATTGTAATGTGGGCTCATGTCAATCATCAGAACAGACAGCTTCATCCCATGATATAAACTAGTTATACATTCAAGAGCTGCCAGAGGATCTTCATTAAAAGGGACTTAACATTAAAAG
This sequence comes from Lepidochelys olivacea, assembly GCF_965140295.1. Classification (NCBI taxonomy): domain Eukaryota; kingdom Metazoa; phylum Chordata; order Testudines; family Cheloniidae; genus Lepidochelys; species Lepidochelys olivacea. The sequence goes on from NC_140421.1 coordinate 35,718,763, forward strand.
AAGAAGGTTGTTTTATTATAATACTTCAAACACAGTTTTTTGTTTTATATGTTCTCAGAAATCTTTTTTGTTCTTCTTCACAATATCAAAAAACAGCTACAGAAGAAGCAAAACATTAAATATTCCAATTTTTAATGGGAATCAAGGTAGCTTTTGGGTTTAAGGCATTAAAATCATATACATTTTTCTAAATATATTCATGCCTTTGAATAACAAAAAGAAATCTCTAGATGTAATAGGAGGATGTTTTTAATCTTTTGTGAGAAGGGATTTGCAAAGCTGACTACTCAAGGTACAATATCTACTGGGAAAGTATATCAGTGAGAGCTTTATACATATAAATTTGTATAAAACCTTTGGGCTATCCACAAGCTTCTAGATACCAGTTAGATATTACAATCCATGTCATTAAAATTTAATATGATTGTGTAAGAAGAAAATATTAACAATATTCTTGTAAGTAAATCATTGACACAGTAATCTAGTATTTCAAGAAACCTTAACAGAGGTTTATTAAAAAATAAATAGATAAATATATCTATTTACCTATATGTGTGTCATTTCAAAGAACCTGATTTAAATATAATTTCACAAGTCATGCAACTTCTTCAAAGTAGCCTGGGTATTTTGATCTAAAATTTCTGGTCCTTGCCTACTACATATACCAATATAAATTCTTTGTAAGAATGTAATTGAAATGAATAGGTAGGCTTTCATAAGAAGAAAATGTACTATAAGTTCTTACATTGTAGAGACTAATTATTTTGGTTTTTGTCTTTTTAAACTACAGTTGTTATACTGACCCATTTTTGATACTGAAAGGAGACTTCCATTTCCAGCACAGTTTTTTGTCAACTTGGCTTCATTAAAAAAGAAGACACATACGTACTTAATAACAATAATACCTAGCACTTATACAGACTAGTGCTTTCAGTCTTCAAGTCTTCCATTTACAATTATCTGATTTAATTAAATAATTAATAGGCTTTTCTATGGCCCTCATTACCATAGTAGCTAAGCACCTCACCTCTGTGAGGTAAAGTATTATCATCCCTATTTTACAGCTGAGAATCTGACACACAAAGATCCACACCCTTTCTCACATTGGATAGCACTTCACTCCATGCATAGCCCCATAGAAGTTCATGGAATTTACTCCTAGAGTAAAGTGGTGATAATCATGGGTCGGGGAGAAAAATCTGGCTGAAAAGATATTAAGTGACTTTCTCAAGGTTACCGAGGGAGTCAGTGTAAGAGCCGTGATTAAAACTAAGTTGTTTCTGTCTCTCTTTCCTGCAGACAGACTAGACCACATATGTTTACTTTTCATGTAAGTCCATGATCATGCAGTTATAACATCAGCATCACACTGTATGATAAGATAATGCAATATAGTTCGTTTTCAGTGGTTCTCCTCAGACATCTCTCTGGAAGTAGTATCATTGAAAATGAGTTTCAAGAGCTTAGAAAACCCACCTCATGGTTAAGCTGAATCAGACTCACATGATCCCAGGAAGAGCTCAATTAAAATCTTTCTGATGCTTAAAGATAAAATAGGCACAACAGTCCTTGGTCTTTTGGGTTCTTAAAAGAGTTCTTTTGAAGCTCCTCTCTCCCTGTCATGCGGAAGCCTTGGATTACACATAAACACACACTCCATTTCCCCACCAAAAAAAAAACACTGTACAGAATGAGAGCCTGTCCATTACTGTGACGCACTGGATCCTTTGTTAGCCCCCATCTTTGGAGCAGTTAGCAGAACAATCTTTGATTTGGCCTTTATCACTGCCTAGTGGGTAAAGGACATTAAAATCTCAAATCTAAAGCACACAAACCTAGAAGGACTTGTTCAGCATAGTGCAAATCTCTAGCACAGAGCTCTTCGCAGCACTATCAAAAAAGTAGAAATCAGGAAAGGAATGGAAGTTTGTCTTGCTATGAAAAACAACACACCATGCCAATATGGCTAAATAGAAGATAAAAATTCTTAGGTCAAATCCTGATCTATGCCAAGCAACTGTCGAGCATCCATAGGTGTCACTGTAGTTATGGGTGCTCACTATCTGCTAAGCACCACATGCAGATTGGGCCTCTTATTAATAACAATATATTGAATATAGTTTGGCAGTACTGCCAGACATTATATGTTAATTGATAAACTCAACCTTTATGCGTTATGTGGATGTAACAGAGGGTATTGAAATATATATCATACCTCAGAATATGCAGAAGAACAAAGGGGAGCATCCTGCAGGGCTAGTCTCAAGACTTTTTTGTTTCTGTCTTAGGGGTTTTTTTTGGGGGGGGTGCTTGTTTGTTTGTTTGTTTGCTTGTTTATTTATTATGAAGCTGCTATGTATTTTGTATTGTTGGCAGGGATTTCCGGACTTTATTCCCATTCTGGGATTTAAATTGAGCATGCTGCCAGTGTACGTAAATTGTGTTTTTATTTCTGTTAAGGAATCCAGATGTCCATGCAAAGGCAGCCCATCATCATATTATTATCGTTGCTCACCCTTTTTAGCTCAAATACTATATACATATCATTACTAGGGAATACACAGGCCTGTAACCAAAAGGTAATAAGATCAAACCAGTTTACCATAATTCTACAGGCTACAGTAATTCAAAGTCAGACATGCAGTGGATTGTCTTCCCTCAGCATCTTCCTTATCCTCACACCTACCTCACCAATCCCTTCTTTTGTTCACATGTTCATTAAACTACCTGGAGATTTCAGTGCATTTTTAAAAATGCCTGACTGATTTTTCAAACTGGACCACATATTTTGTACCTTCCAAATGGCAAACACACTTTTAGTTCAAAGATAAACACTATTTTAAAAATGCAACTTCTATCAATGGGTGGACTGTGCACAAATGAAAAGCCTTAAAGACACAAGGCCTCTTCTGCAGTCATTTACAAGGCTACAACACTTCCAGACTTCAGTAAGCCATGCAGTCCTGTGGCGGAGAAGGGAACTGAGCTAAGATTATTCTAGATGAATATTTAGGCCAAAAACTTCAAACTCAGGGGCCTAACAACTTGTCAAACTAAAGCTATATTTCAGCATAAGAAATTAGCTGCCTAATTTTAGGCATCCAGCTATGAAAATTTTGGGCTTAATTTATATATGTGCCCATTGCTAAAAGCACTTAGAAAAATACATAATTGAAAACTACCTTATAGGGTAAAATTCATCCCTGGGCAATGTCCACTGGTCTTATGTACCACTTAAATTAAGGTCTTAAGTGAGAATTAATTGAAAAATAGGACCTTGTGGGTGTCTTCTGTAGACGGTCAATTTTCACCCTTACAGAGTACCGTAATGAACAAGTCCTAAAGTAAAGTAAATGAAGAAGTTGCTACCAAACTTGGAGAGCTTAACTCAGAGACCTGAAGACATGAGTGGTCCAGCAGATCACAATCACCACTGAGGGAATGGTACACAGAGGGAAAGGTGATCTCTCAGATAGCTGGGTCTCAGTCTGATTAAGGCTTTGAAGATCATAACAGTCACCCCAACCTGAAAGGTAGACAGTGCAGAGCATATAACACTAATGCTATGGTGACATGTGTTAATTTGCCTGCCACAGTCCCTGCAGTAGTGTCAATATATCATAGTGGTAAATTCAGTCCCCTTTCCTTGGCTACTACAGAAAATGCAAATCTTTTAGGCAACCTTAACGAGCACAGTATCTTGATCCATTTAAACTGGAGACTACATTCTGGACTAGCTAAAACACCTGGGTGTTCTGGAATGATATCCCTAAATAAATTCACAACATTAGAGATTTTCCACAATATTCCCTATACGTTAAATAGACATGCTGTGATGAATATGAAGGATTATAAATCACTGTTAACTACATTAAACATTTATAGAATTAAGCTAGTACAAAAGAATCAATATTTAAAAAATAATGATCCTGTTATTCAAAAATTCCAAAACGGAGGTTGTGTTGTGCTGATGTTTGAGGAGTCTAAACTATTTAGGCCTGGATTAAGTTAAATGCCATATACTTCAGAATCATGAATCCTTTTGTTTTTATATAAAGGAATGCATTTAGTTTAAAAATGACCTATATGATTTTCGAGAAACATTAGAAAATCAGTTGTTTTAGTGAAACTAGTAAAAAAAAGGCAGATATTTGACTTTGGCAGATTTTGTAAACTTGCTCTTTCACTGCATGTTTACGTGGAAGCGATTGGATTCCACAAATCATTTCATTCCCCACTTTGAAAGGTTATAGAGCCTTGGTATATATTTTACTACTCTAAGCCTACTGATACATTTCCCACTAAATCCTCCTCTGTGTCCTCCTTTGGAAATCTTTAGAAAAATTGTGACAGCTCAAAAAAATATTCAGTCTGGCAGATCTTAGAATATTTTTTTCAAAGGCCCATAGCCATCTCCACACCACAGAACACTCACATGATTTTTTTTTTTCAGAAGATGCTTTAACACCAGCACAAGGATTTGATGTCTAGTTACTTCTTCACAGGCATGTCTCTTTAAAGGAAACTTTCCTCTCTGTCATTAATGTCTAAGTCAGTCAGTCAGACCTTTTTAATAAGCAGTTGAAGAGCCACTGTCTTTAGCACATGAAACTAACAAAAGGCTCATTAGTCAAATGAGCAAAGAATAGTTTGAATATCAATGTCTTATTTCAGAGGAAAGCCTCCTCCAAGAGAATCTCAATGCAGTCATTTTTAGTGGGCTTTCTGTGTTCAAGTTTTAATACTCTAGACCCTATTTATGGAAAATTGATGTAGAAAGAAAGCTGTTAAAAGAAAATATTCACCACACAACATCTTTAGTGATGGGCCTTTACTTTCATATTGTATTGGGGCAAATCACAGATTCGTGCTTCAGAGGATAGCCATATTTAAAAGTCCTAAAGAATGTAATCTATAGAGAGTTCTTTAGAAATGAAATAGGGTTCTCTGGCAATTACTAGATCTCAAACCATAGCACTGCAGGTAGCTTTATATCGTAAGTGAAGTCAAAATGCAACAAATGGGCTTACAATGTTGTAAAGTTGGGTGGTAATGATAATTAAAATGTAAGACACTCTGGGGAATGTAGTAATGTGTAACAGGGACATACCTAGCCGTGGTGTTAGGCACTAGAGCTAAAACAAAGTGCTTTCAACCGCTAATGTCTGCCTGTAAGGTATATTAGCATTGGCTATGTAGTATTGAATTGATATTATGACATGGAACAGCAAAGATTAGTAGTAACTCTTGAAGAGATGGGACCACACTGGCTGATATGGTAAATAATTCTATGGTATTTGTTGTCACACCAGACTACCAGGTTAGTACATAACAACCAGATATAGAGAAAAAAGCAAAGGAAAATATATGCATTTCCAAGCTGTTTCCAGAATGGAAAAATGAGAAGAGGAAATTATAACAGCTCTTTCTTTTGTTAAAGTGACAAAAAGTTTTGATGAGAGAATCTGCAGCCAAACCTCATCTGGACTTTAGGAATGCTTTTGATACAGTGTTGCAGAAAAGTCTGCCCTATAAAGGTCAGCAAGTATCACACTAAAGGTGGCTAGAGAACTGGCTTGGATATCTAAGACAAAAGCTACTTGTGGGAGCTGATAAGTGGAATACTGCCATAAGCATCAGAATTTAGACTGGTTTCCTTGTTTTATAGGTCAATGATGGGCAGAAGAAATGTGCAGAAAAGTAAGACATTTTCTGCTGATGCAAAAATGAGGTGGGGAAATCAGTCTATAAAAAGGTGAAGAGAAATACATAATGGTTTAGGACTGAGTAGGAGAGTGAGGGAATCAAAACAGGCTTAAAGACATCACTATAATGTATAATAATTAGGTAAGAGATGACAAAATATCAAATCAAAATAAGTCCACCTCAACGCAGAATGCAGTAGAAGAAGGATCAAGAGCCAGCACTAGGTACTAGATATATATACATTACAGTATTTCACATATTCCATTGTTTCACAACAGTGAAACAGCATGTCAAATTCTGAGTCAGATAACCAGCAAAAGACCAAGAAAGCCCTCCATAAGGAACAAGCAGTAAGGTCACATGTGGGAGGATGTGCGCAACTGTGGTCACCTGATTAGAAAAAGAATAGTTTAAAGTTGTCAAGAGTGGAGCTAAAGGGAGCAATTTTCCAGAGTGAGATTGGGGTTTGGAAATCTTAGTTATTTATAAAGGTAAGGGAAATTCTGTGGATGATGAAAAGAGAAGGAGTTTAAGAGGGATCTCGATTAAGGTATACGCAATCCTGAGGGGAACAGAGAAGAGAGTTGCTGCAGGCTATCTGAGCTAGTGTTAAATAGAAGAATAAGGGGGCATGAACTTAAACTGAGGGAGAATTGGAGACTAAAATAATTTAGGTAGAAATTTCTTGCACAGTTTCCCTTAGTGAAAAAACCTAGTAAGGGGAGACATAGTAATAAGCAGCATTCAAAAAGAAATGTTGAACAAATAGGGGAAAAAAAACATTATGGGGTATAACTGCCCCATTGGAGAGCTACAGTAGATGGGGCTTTTGGCTTCATTCTGTCCAAAATCTGCTAACTTTCTAAAAGTTAAGAAGAATTTATTTCCTTTCAGCAATATGTTTTAAAATCTACCCATCCTCTTGTATTCCCAGGACACAGCTCATGAGTACAGCACTGCAAAAAATTCATGTTATGGCAAAAATAATGTTCCGTGTGAATTTTGATGATGATGAGAGGTGTCAGGTTGACAATCTTGGAGACTGAAGCTCTCTATTTATTGACAGAACATGTACAGCTCAGTGAGTGGCAGTCAGGGCTAGCTCCCTTTAGACTCTATTAATATGCCTCCACTTTGGTGGTGGCTCTTTTTAAGGCTGAGAGTACAGTTCAGTCTGCACGCCCAGGCCTCCTCCTAAGGCTTCTTTGCGGAGATTGCCAAGGTAGTGCCGCTACAACTCTGTTTCTCGTGACACCTGTTTGAGGTGTCATTGGTGAGGCCTCATCTGGAGTACTGTGTCCAGTTTTGGGCCCCACACTTCAAGAAGGATGTGGATAAATTGGAGAGAGTCCAGCGAAGGGCAACAAAAATGATTAGGGGACTGGAACACATGAGTTATGAGGAGAGGCTGAGGGAGCTGTGATTGTTTAGCCTGCAGAAGAGAAGAATGAGGGGGGATTTGATAGCTGCTTTCAACTACCTGAAAGGGGGTTCCAAAGAGGATGGCTCTAGACTGTTCTCAATGGTAGCAGATGACAGAACGAGGAGTAATGGTCTCCAGTTGCAGTGGGGAAGGTTTAGATTGGATATTAGGAAAAACTTTTTCACTAAGAGGGTGGTGAAACACTGGAATGCGTTACCTAGGGAGGTGGTAGAATCTCCTTCCTTAGAGGTTTTTAAGGTCAGGCTTGACAAAGCCCTGGCTGGGATGATTTAACTGGGAATTGGTCCTGCTTTGAGCAGGGGGTTGGACTAGATGACCTTCTGGGGTCCCTTCCAACCCTGATATTCTATGATTCTATGATTCTATGAGGCTGCAAGCCATACTTGTGATTTCTAGGAATTTACATACTACAAGAATTTATGCAGTGGCCATACAATATCTAGACACACTTTGCATTATGAACAACTATATTTCCCAAGTATAAGAAGCAAAAATCTCCCATGGTGCTATGTAACATCACGCCTTTACAGGACATAGACTAGGAAATTTCATCAATAGTTTGAACGGTTAGTGTAGTGGAGCCAGCAGTGAGGAAGAGGCATGGCCATAAAAATGTGTCTTAGAGCGTTACCTGAATGCAGGTAGACTGGGTTTTATGTCGCTATCCAGAGCGGAGCACAGGGCCCACTATCAAGAAAGCACCCACTCTGGCTGCACTTTAATATTGTTCTATTCTCTCCCAGGAAGACCAATGGTTAAGGGGTACCTATAGGACATCTAAGATGTAAGGGGTCTATAAAATGGACAACATACTGAAGGACTCCGAGGATGTAGGAAGTTTGCTACATTTTGAGAAAATCTGGGCTTTAGCCACAAACAAGTTATGAAATGAAACTTCAGAAGATCACACAGGTGGTGTACTACTATTCTGAGGTGCTTTTGGAAATTGGATTTATCAGCTTTAGTCCCATTTTCAAAAGTGAAATAGGGAACACGGAGTCTATGATCAAGTTTCAGTGAAACCACCAGCTAAGCTTCAGAGCCTGAGCTCCAGCCAGAGCCACAAAGTCTCCACAGCTATTTTTAGCATGCTAGCACAAGCTCCACTGCCATAAATCTGTGGACTGGGGATAAATCTGTGGACTGGGGATGGGAGGCTCATTCCCAGAGGCAGTGTGGACATATACCCAAGTGCCTAAGTCTCTTTTGAATATTGCAAGTGATACAAATGGGCTTACAATGTTGTAAAAGTTGGGTGGTAACAATAATTAAAATGCATTACTTTAAAAAAAATTTACCCATTATCATTATTTGATATTTATATAGTGATAGCATCTAGAGGCCTCAACTAGGTTGGGGCCTCACTGTGGTAGGCAGTATATAAACACAGTTAATGGTAATCCCTGCCCCCAAAAATTTACAATCTAAGAAATTCTTTTTTTTTTTTTTTAAAGAAGAAAAATCTAAGATTTGGGTAACATTTGCTGAGAATACAAGGTTTCAGAGTAGCAGCCGTGTTAGTCTCTAAGGTGCCACAAGTCCTCCTTTTCTTTTTGAGAATACAAGGAATTTCTTTTATCGCTAAAACATTCAATATATCCAAAGCAATATTTTCTCTCCAATGGCCAAAGTTTAAATTTTACCTTCTACTGTTTGAAGCAGTGACTTTTCTGATCTGATCGGTAATCTTCTTTTCTGTTCAAACTCTGATATATCAGATTGCAGAAACATTTCTGAGCTCACCACCATTAAGCAAACTTTGCACTAACAGCAAAATCTGCCCCATCTCCCTGAGCTGCAGAGGTCCTCCAGGTAGCGGAACCAGGGTGATTTCATGAACAGAAAGGACAGATCTGAATTCAAGAGGAATGCTCATGTTCTATGCACTGCTGAACCCTTCTTTGTGGAGGTACAACACTGCAAGAAGTAGGAAAGAAGCAGACAATCTGTTGTTATGGAAATCATGCAATCTTCCCTCTCTCTCATTGGTAGGATTGCACATCAAGGCCAGCATAGACTCCCCCAGTCATTGGAACGATCCTTCTCAGAGTGATCTTTTGTGGGGTAAAGGGACGAATGCTCCTTCTTAGCCTATGTGCATTTACACAGCATGTGCTAGGCAGTGTGGGCTTTGGGTTTGGCTCTAGTTTCAGTGCTGAGTCAAAAATATGTGCAAGTATTTTAACTACACATCAGAGCATCATTTCTGAGTGTATTAAAGAACTCGTTACTAATATAGGGTGAAAATTGCTGTGTGTAGAGGCCCTGCAAAAGGTCTCCTACCAAACAAAAGCCCTTAACATAGAGATTAAATGGGGCTTTTAAGGTGCATAGGGCTTGTGCAAGGTTGAATGGATTTCACTACTAGTGCAGAAAGTCATTCAACATTTGCTCAAAGTAAATGATCAGTTTCTAAGTTTAAGACAGACAATATGTTAAAGTAACCACAAAGTGGTAGTATTTCTTTTCCTTGGTTATACACTGAAAAAAGAGTTTTCAAAGAGGGAAACACACTCTAGAAAAATTCCAAATCACAGAAAATGTTTTTTGTCTATTATCCCATTGATTTATTGAGCCAGAAAGGTACTGAAGGGGATTTTTCAATCTTCTACCAGTTTGCTTACATGATTACAAAATATTTCCAATTCCTATGTCAATTTGGTTCAAAACTCAGCTTGCTATTTAAGTCATTTTAACAGAAACATCTGCTTTTAAACATTGTTTTAATTAAAAAAATCGACTATCCAGATGACATAACAATCTAACTATATAAGACTGTCTACTAAATTATACAGTCTTCTTGTAGCCATGTTGGTCCCAGAATATTAGAGAAGATGGGTGAGGCAGAAGCTTTCTGAAGAAGAGCTCTGTGTAAGCCTCAAAGCTTGTTTCTCTCACCAACAGAATTTGGTCCAATAAAAGAGATTACCTCACCCGCCTTGTATTACTAAATTGCATTTCAGCCATCATATCTACTCAATCCTATTTGATATTGCCAACAAGTTTTCTTCTGACTGGTAAGGTTTCTTTTTAAGTGGACATGTTCATTAGATACTGGACTAAGACCTCCAACATATTTTGCATAAGCCACTGAATAGCATCACATAAAGAGACTTCAATTCACCATTTACTATTAACAGATTCAAAACCTAATCTAAAGGTCCCATATCTCATTATGATTCCTCTGAGTCATCCGTTATCCTGAAGTTTACCCTTCACCATACCAAATAAAACTCTATAATTAAGAAGGTTTAGCTTCAGTAGCACTAGTGAGAGTAAGACTGCGATGTGCTTCACACATAATTATGCAAAAAGAAAAGGAGGACTTGTGGCACCTAAGGGTATGTCTACACTACGAAATTAGGTCGAATTTATAGAAGTCGGTTTTTTAGAAATCGGTTTTATATATTCGAGTGTGTGTGTCCCCACAGAAAATGCTCTAAGTGCATTAAGTGCATTAATTCGGCGGAGCGCTTCCACAGTACCGAGGCAAGCGTCGACTTCCGGAGCGTTGCACTGTGGGTAGCTATCCCACAGTTCCCGCAGTCTCCGCTGCCCATTGGAATTCTGGGTTGATATCCCAATGCCTGATGGGGCTAAAACATTGTCGCGGGTGGTTCTGGGTACATATTGTCAGGCCCCCGTTCCCTCCCTCCCCCCGTGAAAGCAAGGGCAGACAATCATTTCGCGCCTTTTTTCCTGAGTTACCTGTGCAGACGCCATACCATGGCAAGCATGGAGCCCGCTCAGGTAACTGTCACCCTATGTCTCCTGGGTGCTGGCAGACGCGGTACGGCATTGCTACACAGTAGCAGCAACCCCTTGCCTTGTGGCAGCAGACGGTACAGTACGACTGGTAGCCGTCATCGTCATGTCTGAGGTGCTCCTGGTCGCCTCTGTGAGGTCGATCAGGAGCGCCTGGGCAGACATGGGCGCAGGGACTAAATTTGGAGTGACTTGAGCAGGTCATTCTCTTTAGTCCTGCAGTCAGTCCTATTGAACCGTCTTATGGTGAGCGGGCAGGCGATACGGACTGCTAGCAGTCGTACTGTACCATCTTCTGCCGAGCAGCCATGAGATGTGGATGGCATGCAGTCCTTCTGCACCGTCTGCTGCCAGCCAAAGATGTAAAAGATAGATGGAGTGGATCAAAACAAGAAATAGACCAGATTTGCTTCCCCCCCTCCCCTGTCTAGGGGACTCATTCTTCTAGATCACACTGCAGTCACTTACAGAGAAGGTGCAGCGAGGTAAATCTAGTCATGTATCAATCAGAGGCCAGGCTAACCTTCTTGTTCCAATAACGACAATAACTTAGGTGCACCATTTCTTATTGGAACCCTCCGTGAAGTCCTGCCTGAAATACTCCTTGATGTAAAGCCACCCCCTTTGTTGATTTTAGCTCCCTGAAGCCAACCCTGTAAGCGCCCCTCCCAGCGTCAGAGCAATGGCAAACAATCGGGCATCTGAGAGTGCTGTCCAGAGCACTCACAATGGAGCACTCTGATGGGGCTAAAACATTGTCGCGGGTGGTTCTGGGTACGTGTCGTCATGCCCCCGTTCCCTCCCTCCCTCCGTGAAAGCAAGGGCAGACAATCGTTTCGCGCCTTTTTTCATGAGTTACCTGTGCAGACACCATACCATGGCAAGCATGGAGCCAGCTCAGGTAACCGTCACCCTATGTCTCCTGGGTGCTGGCAGACGCGGTACGGCTTTGCTGCACAGTAGCAGCAACCCATTGCCTTCTGGCAGCAGACGGTGCAATACGACTGGTAGTCGTCCTCGTCGTGTCCGAGGTGCTCCTGGCCACGTCGGCTGGGAGCGCCTGGGCAGACATGGGCGCAGGGACTAAATTTGGAGTGACTTGACCAGGTCATTCTCTTTAGTCCTGCAGTCCTATTGAACCGTCTTATGGTGAGCGGGCAGGCGATACGGACTGCTAGCAGTCGTACTGTACCATCTTCTGCCAGGCAGGCAAGAGATGAGGATTGCTAGCAGTCGTATTGTACCATCTTATGCCAGGCAGGCAAGAGATGAAGATGGCTAGCAGTCATACTGTACCATCTTCTGCCAAGCAGCCATGAGATGTGGATGGCATGCAGTCCTTCTGCACCGTCTGCTGCCAGCCAAAGATGTAAAAGATAGATGGAGTGGGTCAGAACAAGAAATAGACCAGATTTGTTTTGTACTCATTTTCCTCCTCCCCTGTCTAGATCACACTGCAGTCACTCACAGAGAAGGTGCAGCGAGATAAATCTAGCCATGTGTCAATCAGAGGCCAGGCTAACCTCCTTGTTCCAATAACAACGATAACTTAGGTGCACCATTTCTTATTGGAACCCTTCGTGCAGTCCTGCCTGAAATACTCCTTGATGTACAGGCACACCCTTTGTTGATTTTAGCTCCCTGAAGCCAACCCTGTAAGCCGTGTCGTCAGTCGCCCCTCCCTCCGTCAGAGCAACGGCAGACAATCGTTCCGCGCCTTTTTTCTGTGCGGACGCCATACCAAGGCAAGCATGGAGGCCGCTGAGCTCATTTTGGCAATTAGGAGCACATCAACCACCACACGCATTATCCAGCAGTATATGCAGCACCAGAACATGGCAACGCGATACCGGGCGAGGAGGCAACGTCAGCGCGGTCCCGTGAGTGATCAGGACATGGACACAGATTTCTCTGAAAGCATGGGCCCTGACAATGCATGCATCATGGTGCTAATGGGGCAGGTTCATGCTGTGGAACGCCGATTCTGGGCTCGGGAAACAGACTGGTGGGACCGCATAGTGTTGCAGGTCTGGGACGATTCCCAGTAGCTGCGAAACTTTCGCATGCGTAAGGGCACTTTCATGGAACTTTGTGACTTGCTTTCCCCTGCCCTGAAGCGCATGAATACCAGGATGAGAGCAGCCCTCACAGTTGAAAAGCGAGTGGCGATAGCCCTGTGGAAGCTTGCAACGCCAGACAGCTACCGGTCAGTTGGGAATCAATTTGGAGTGGGCAAATCTACTGTGGGGGCTGCTGTTATGCAAGTAGCTCACGCAATCAAAGATCTGCTGATATCAAGGGTAGTGACCCTGGGAAATGTGCAGGTCATAGTGGATGGCTTTGCTGCAATGGGATTCCCTAACTGTGGTGGGGCTATAGACGGAACCCATATCCCTATCTTGGCACCGGAGCACCAAGCCGCCGAGTACATAAACCGCAAGGGATACTTTTCGATAGTGCTGCAAGCTCTGGTGGATCACAAGGGACGTTTCACCAACATCAACGTGGGATGGCCGGGAAAGGTGCATGATGCTCGCATCTTCAGGAACTCTGGTCTGTTTCAAAAGCTGCAGGAAGGGACTTTATTCCCAGACCAGAAAATAACTGTTGGGGATGTTGAAATGCCTATATGTATCCTTGGGGACCCAGCCTACCCCTTAATGCCATGGCTCATGAAGCCGTACACAGGCAGCCTGGACAGTAGTCAGGAGCTGTTCAACTACAGGCTGAGCAAGTGCAGAATGGTGGTAGAATGTGCATTTGGACGTTTAAAGGCGCGCTGGCGCAGTTTACTGACTCGCTTAGACCTCAGCGAAACCAATATTCCCACTGTTATTACTGCTTGCTGTGTGCTCCACAATATCTGTGAGAGTAAGGGGGAGACGTTTATGGCGGGGTGGGAGGCTGAGGCAAATCGCCTGGCTGCTGGTTACGCGCAGCCAGACACCAGGGCGGTTAGAAGAGCACAGGAGGGCGCGGTACGCATCAGAGAAGCTTTGAAAACCAGTTTCATGACTGGCCAGGCTACGGTGTGAAAGTTCTGTTTGTTTCTCCTTGATGAAACCCCCCGCCCCTTGGTTCACTCTACTTCCCTGTAAGCTAACCACCCTCCCCTCCTCCCTTTAATCACCACTTGCAGAGGCAATAAAGTCATTGCTGCTTCACAGTCATGCATTCGTTATTCATTCATCACATAAATAGGGAGATGACTACCAAGGTATCCCAGGAGGGGTGGTGGAGGAGGGAAGGAAAATGCCACACAGCACTTTAAGCACAGCACTTTAAAAGTTTACAACTTTAAAATTTATTGAATGACAGCCTTCTTTTTTTTGGGCAATCCTCTGTGGTGGAGTGGCTGGTTGGCCGGAGGCCCCCCCACCGCGTTCTTGGGCGTCTGGGTGTGGAGGCTATGGAACTTGGGGAGGAGGGCGGTTGGTTACAGAGGGGCAGCAGTGGCAGTCTGTGCTCCAGCTGCCTTTGCTGCAGCTCAACCATACACTGGAGCATTCTGGTTTGGTCCTGCAGCAGCCTCAGCATTGAATCCTGCCTCCTCTCATCACGCTGCCGCCACATTTGAGCTTCAGCCCTGTCTTCAGCCCGCCACTTACTCTCTTCAGCCCGCCACTTACTCTCTTCAGCCCTCCACCTCTCCTCCCGGTCATTTTGTGCTTTCCTGCACTCTGACATTATTTGCCTCCACGCATTCGTCTGTGCTCTGTCAGTGTGGGAGGACAGCATGAGCTCAGAGAACATTTCATCGCGAGTGCGTTTTTTTTTCTTTCTAAGCTTCACTAGCCTCTGGGAAGGAGAAGATCCTGTGATCATTGAAACACATGCAGCTGGTGGAGAAAAAAAAAAGGACAGCGGTATTTAAAAAGACACATTTTATAAAACAGTCGCTACACTCTTTCAGGGTAAACCTTGCTGTTAACATTACATACATAGCACATGTGCTTTCGTTACAAGGTCGCATTTTGCCTCCTCCCACCGTGTGACTACCCCCTCAACCTTCCCCCCTCCCTGTGGCTAACAGCGGGGAACATTTCTGTTCAGCCACAGGCAAACAGCCCAGCAGGAACGGGCACCTCTGAGTGTCCCTGAAGAAAAGCACTCTATTTCAACCAGGTGACCATGAATTATATCTCACTCTCCTGAGGATAACACAGAGAGATAAAGAACGGATTTTGGTTGAATGCCAGCAAACATACACTGCAATGCTTTGTTCTACAGTGATTCCCGAGTACATGTTACTGGCCTGGAGTGGTAAAGTGTCCTACCATGAAGGACGAAATAAGGCTGCCCTCCCCAGAAACCTTTTGCAAAGGCTTTAGGACTACATCTAGGAGAACCGCAAATGCCAGGGCAAAGTAATCCTTTCACATGCTTGCTTTTAAACCATGTATAGCATTTTAAAAGGTACACTCACCAGAGGTCCCTTCTCCGCCTGCTGGGTCCAGGAGGCAGCCTCGGGTGGGTTCGGGGGGTACTGGCTCCAGGTCTAGGGTGAGAAACAGTTCCTGGCTGTCGGGAAAACCGGTTTCTCCACTTGCTTGCTGTGAGCTATCTACAACCTCCTCATCATCATCATCTTCTTCGTCCCCAAAACCTGCTTCCGTATTGCCTCCATCTCCATTGAAGGAGTCAAACAACATGGCTGGGGTAGTGGTGGCTGAACCCCCTAAAATGGCATGCAGCTCATCATAGAAGCGGCATGTTTGGGGCTCTGACCCAGAGCGGCTGTTCGCCTCTCTGGTTTTCTGGTAGGCTTGCCTCAGCTCCTTCAGTTTCACGCGGCACTGCTTCGGGTCCCTGTTATGGCCTCTGTCCTTCATGCCCTGTGTCATAAATATAAAGGGAAGGGTAAACCCCTTTGAAATCCCTCCTGGCCAGGGGAAAGCTCCTCTCACCTGTAAAGGGTTAAGAAGCTAAAGGTAACCTCGCTGGCACCTGACCAAAATGACCAATGAGGAGACAAGATACTTTCAAAAGCTGGGAGGAGGGAGAGAAACAAAGGGTTTGTGTGTCTGTCTGTAGTCGTCTTGGCCGGGGACAGAACAGGAATGGAGTCTTAGAACTTTTAGTAAGTAATCTAGCTAGGTATGTGTTAGATTATGATTTCTTTAAATGGCTGAGGAAAGAATTGTGCTGAATAGAATAACTATTTCTGTCTGTGTATCTTTTTTGTAACTTAAGGTTTTGCCTAGAGGGGTTCTCTATGTTTTTGAATCTAATTACCCTGTAAGATATATACCATCCTGATTTTACAGGGGGGATTTCTTTATTTCTATTTACTTCTATTTTTTATTAAAAGTCTTCTTGTAAAACACTGAATGCTTTTTCATTGTTCTCAGATCCAAGGGTTTGGGTCTGTGGTCACCTATGCAAATTGGTGAGGCTTTTTATCCAACATTTCCCAGGAAAGGGGGAGTGCAAGTGTTGGGAGGATTGTTCATTGTTCTTAAGATCCAAGGGTCTGGGTCTGTAGTCACCTAGGCAAATTGGTGAGGCTTTTTACCAAACCTTGTCCAGGAAGTGGGGTGCAAGGTTTTGGGAAGTATTTTGGGGGGAAGGACGCGTCCAAACAGCTCTTCCCCAGTAACCAGTATTAGTTTGGTGGTGGTAGCGGCCATTCCAAGGATAACGGGGGTAATATTTGTTACCTTGGGGAAGTTTTGACGGTCTGGGTCTGTAGTCACCTAGGCAAATTGGTGAGGCTTTTTACCAAACCTTGTCCAGGAAGTGGGGTGCAAGGTTTTGGGAAGTATTTTGGGGGGAAGGACGCGTCCAAACAGCTCTTCCCCAGTAACCAGTATTAGTTTGGTGGTGGTAGCGGCCATTCCAAGGATAACGGGGGTAATATTTGTTACCTTGGGGAAGTTTTGACCTAAGCTGGTAAAGATAAGCTTAGGAGGTTTTTCATGCAGGTCCCCACATCTGTACCCTAGAGTTCAGAGTGGGGGAGGAACCTTGACACCCTGGGAGATTTTCACAAAGGTTTTGGCATTTCGAAAACTGGAACGGAGTTCTGATAGCACGGATTCCTCTCCCCAAACAGCGATCAGATCCCGTACCTCCCGTTCGGTCCATGCTGGAGCTCTTTTGCGATTCTGGGACTCCATCATGGTCACCTGTGCTGATGAGCTCTGCATGGTCACCTGCAGCTTGCCACGCTGGCCAAACAGGAAATGAGATTCAAAAGTTTGCGGTTCTTTTCCTGTCTACCTGGCCAGTGCATCTGAGTTGAGAGTGCTGTCCAGAGCGGTCAGAATGGAGCACTCTGGGATAGCTCCCGGAGGCCAATACCATCGAATTGTGTCCACAGTACCCCAAATTCGAGCCGGGAACGTCGATTTAAGCGCTAATCCACTTGTCAGGGGTGGAGTAAGGAAATCGATTTTAAGAGCCCTTTAAGTCG
This sequence comes from Lepidochelys olivacea, assembly GCF_965140295.1. Lineage (NCBI taxonomy): Eukaryota > Metazoa > Chordata > Testudines > Cheloniidae > Lepidochelys > Lepidochelys olivacea. The sequence continues at coordinate 35,736,093 of NC_140421.1, forward strand.
AAATAAAGGGCTTCACTGTGTGGACGGGTGCAGGTTTAAATCGATTTAACGTTGCTAAATTCGACCTAAAGTCCTAGTGTAGACCAGGGCTTAGAGACTAACCAATTTATTTGAGCATAAGCTTTCGTGAGTTTCACGAAAGCTTATGCTCAAATAAATTGGTTAGTCTCTAAGGTGCCACAAGTCCTCCTTTTCTTATTGCGAATACAGACTAACACGGCTGCTACTCTGAAACCACACGTAATTATGTGATTTTAGTATTTGGAAGCTGAATAAGCAATCGTCTTTGGGAGTTTAAAAGAGTTTAAGTCACTACAACTTATATGATAAGGAGCTAGAAGAATGTGTAACTTAAAAAAGGAATAACCTACTTTAACTTACATATTCGTACTGTTTCAGGTTGGTTGGTACACGCCTCTTAATGTTCACTTCAGATTTTAATTATAACATCTTAGACTCTTTAATTCAGGCAGACGCAGTGGGCCAAGCACAGAGGCAGTGTAACTTCTCCACACACATTGACAAATGGCTGAGAGTTTCATAAGTCTAAGGGAGTTGAAATTGTGTAACATACTCATTGTGGGGACTGGAAGCAGCTCACCTTAGGTATTATCATGAATCCACAGACATCTGAATGATCGGCCGCAGTGGTCACCATTACAGAGTCAATAGTCACTCAGACTATTGTGACTATTGATAGGTGGTGACTGATAGGCTGCATTTGTTGAGTGGAATAGTGACTGGCAACTGTTTTTTTTTTTTTATTGGCATGCATGATAGAGATATCTGTTATTACCTAATAATAAACTTATTGCACTATAATCCCCATAAGCCTATGTGACAGCTACAGTCTATTGATCAGTGAGGATTTTTTTTATTCTAGAGATTACACACAAATTAGATTTTTCAGACATTTGTGTGTCTTTTAGAGTTAAGTTTCATTGCCCACTCAGGTTCCATTTTATAGCACTACTGGTATTTCTTATGAGGTGATTTACTGTGGGCAGGTTTAATGTTAGATCTTGAATAATAAATACCTTATAATTGTTAAACCCAGAATTAAGGCAGGAAGGAAACTGGTTTGCAGCCTCTTACAATAGGTTTCCATACAGCCGTGCCACTAATTATGACAATTTACAAAGGGTGGCCACTGCTAACAGTAATCTCAGAAGGAAAAACAGTATTTAAAAAAATCTCTTTCCAAATGTATTTCACATTTTATATTTAGCAAGATGCTTTTCTCACTATGTGAGCTTTCCAATGGCTATGCTGAGCAAACTAGGTGCTGCTTTCTTTTAAATTAAATCTTAAGATTACTTAACATAATTCTTTGTGGTTTAATTTATCATACGTTCTGGCACCATTTATCACTAAATACAGAATGATGAAGAAATGGCTCTACTAAAACGAAATAACTACTGAATTAAAAAGCTGTTAAATGAGTTGGAGTGCAGACTACTGTTAACAATATGTGGGAAGGGTGTTTGGCTGGAATAAATTACTTTCACAGTAATAATTTGAAGAGTGCACCTTTGGAGAAACATGTTCAAAAATTCACATCTTGATTTTCCGACTAAATTCATATTTGCCACTAATAATATTTTTAAATTAGCTACACAGTGAAGGTGAGAAAATGCTTGGACTCAAATAGTGAGGTTTAAAAACAAGTTTTTCTCTGTTTAATAACTGAGAAATGGCAGGTTTAAAAATATACATGCAAAGCACAATAACAGATTCCAATTAAGATATATTTTACTTGCTCACCCTAATCTTTTTGTAAATGCTTTTACAATATTTCAATGTACTCTGCTATACCAACATGTAAATAATAAATAGCTTTCCCTATATTTCATTCTAGTCTGCATACAACCTCCTTGCAAATAACAAATGGCCAGCCATCTAACGAGTTAAGATTCATTTTCATTTTATTGATTGCAATAGGCTGTGTAGTTAATAGAAAGGATCTAATATATAGTTGATATGTCTATATCTACTGACATGGCATAACAATTTCAGACTTGAAAAGCACAATTTTTTTTAATTTAAAAAATGCTGTTGAAATTTGACAACCCATGGGGCATGCACTCACAGTTATACTTTTTATAACATTTCCAAAGTAGCATGTAACCTAGTGGCATTCTGTAAGGCAGTGAGGATGTTTTAACCCTTAACAACAGGGGGCAAGTTCTAATGTTTCCACTTATCTTTTGACAGAATGGCTAGAAATTAAGACTGTTTAATAACATTCACTTATTGCACATTTGGAAATCATTCAGTTCAATAACAGGAAACATTTCTTTACTCAGGGTTCATACATGTTCCCACTGACCTCACTGGAAGCAGAATCAAGCCCTCAGCTTTCATGTACATCATTGGCCTCCACAGAAACGGCATATTCACAGTATTATGGACAGATTTTTATGTCTGATATACTAGAGATGAAAAGGACAAGTCATTGCAGTCTTAGTTTGTTTTCAGAATGTTCAGTGGCACAAAGCACAGAAATAACCAGGTCATATGTATCCCTCTGCCCAAGTAATGCATTGTTAGTGGATTGGTGGGTACTTCCAGATGGTTAAAAAGGAGCTGACAATTTCTCTACTGCAAATCATCATGGAAGAATCAGTGAAGGACATCAGCAAATGGTTGTGTTACTTCGTGGCATACCATCTTTAACAAAAATGTTCAATTAGGATATTTAATTAGGCAACAGCTGCCCATGGTCTTAATATACTAGCGCTTGCCAGGATTAGCACAATACTTGTAAACAAAGGTTCTAGTAGAGATCTCTCTCTTTTTTAATGAATGAAGAATGACATAAGAAAGAAAATAATTTTTTTAGTTGTGGACATCATTGCAGCACTTTGGATAAATGTGATTTAAACCAGCTATTATGTGCTTCATGTATCACTATAGATATTTAGAAGGGCTGAGTGACAGGAAGGACAAGTGGTGATAAGTAGATCAAAGATTCCTTCTCTTAGGCCCTGATCCAAAGCCTTCTGAAGTCCGCGGAAAATGAGGATTTGCGAGTACCAGGCTTTTTGTGACATTAAGCAGGAGAACCACACGCATTAACCAGGAACTTCCCTCTTTCTGGCCTCTAATACTTACCCAGTGTCTGCACTGTGTTTGTTGGTAGTTACATTTTTATTTATTATTACAAGTAAAAACAGAAATAGCAGGATCAATGGCTTGAAGGTCCATTTTCCTCCTCACTCCATTGGCCTGACAGAACCACGCACTGTGTTATTGGTATCCTTTCTTATTATTTGTGTCACAGTATCATCTAGCGGCCCCATCTTGCTTATATGTAAGCTCCTACCCTGCTCCTACTGCAGTCTACCTATATATGCTTTTGTGCACTGTAGTCGCTTGGTTAAGTGCATGACCGAGGTCTGTCTACAATAATTCTTTTACTCGCCAAATTGATTTCTGCATTCAAGGAACCCCAATTAGGTTGGAATTATGACCTGCCAAAAACGAAATATTAATTACAACAGGTCAGACTGCTTTCAATACTATTTAAAATGAACTATGCAAAGTAGCAGTCTTCAGAAAATGTCTGAAATAGTTTGATCTTCACTCAAAATATGCTGCGAAGAAGAGTTTTTTTAACACAGTTTTGCTTTGCAAATCGCTTTTAAGAATGCAAGATACATGCCATTAGAGATATCTACTTTTCAACATGTTTCTGTAGGTGAAAAGGAGGGCTGATTAAACCTCAGGTTGTTTTTCAGTCAATTGTATATGTTTAACTAGCTTAATTTCCATCATTTAGCATCTGGTTCACGTCACTTTCAATATTAAAGATGTAGTTGTCCAATATTTTCAAGATACATACAATAAATATTATTCCGGTGTGACTTTCCAAATGTTTTACTATATATTTAAATCAGTGAATTAATGGAATTTTGCATTTCCTAGGCTACTGATTATCTGACACATTATCATCAGAATACACATACCTTGCGCTTTTTCTCATGTACATCTAATATCAATAAGAAACATACTAAAGCTCAGCACTTTCCTGTCAATCATTTATTCTGCTCTAACCCCCCCACCCAAATATATCGTTTTTGTTGCTAGTCATTGTGCAGTGTACAGAATCCGAAGATATCCTAAAAAGACCTTTATTTGGAAGTGAACGTTACTTGTTCACTGTAGAGGTTTTAACAGCCCACTTAATCTTGAATGGTCTCTTAAACATGTTAACTCCTTATGCTAAACAATCAGTTCCACCTTATACTTAGCTGTGACACTCTGAACATCTTTCCCAGACCCGAAGCTGAGCTCTGTGGAGCTGGAAAGCTTCTCTCTTCTACCGTCAGGAGTTGGTCCAATAAGAGATATTACCTCACCCACCTTGTCTCTTATTTTTAAATAAACGTTTTACAGAGGTGAGCCCAAAACCCAGATTTCAGATCCAGATTCAAACTTTCCTATATTTGGAATTTGGATTCAGGGTGATATCCTAGCCCCATTTAAGTCAATGGGAATTCTGTCATTGACATCAAAGCGGTCAGGATTTCACACTCAGGATTTTGGTTTGCCCATTAGAGAGTCAAGTTTCAAACTTTCCCAAAGTTCAGTGATCTGCTGCCTTTTATTTTTAAGTTGGTGTGGGGTTGCTTTTTTGTAGTGGTGGGATTATTTGTTTGGTTGGGGGGGGATGTTATTTTATTCTGGTTCCTCCCTGTAGTTTAAAAATGGGCTTTTTTCTAATTCTACAAAGAGCCTACATAGAAAATCGTAACAGAAATACTCTGGATAAATTGTTGAACTATTTTAAAAATGAAGTGGGAGAAAATATCCAGTCTCACAACAGTTTTAAAGAACTGCACCCTATTTTAAGAAATTTATTATTCATTTAAAATAATAACATCAAGGAGATGAAAGACTCAATGAAGGTTTGGGGATTTTCCCCCCTGACTTCCTAAAAGAAATGAACTATTTATCATGAATACATGTACAATGTGTATTTTGTCTTTTTCAACAGAAGTTGCAGTTTATTCCCTGCACATTTTTCAGTGGAATTTTTTATTTTAGTGACAACATTTTTAAACATATACAGGAAAAAATCTCTCTGCAAACATAGGCTGTGTCTACACTCTGAGCTGGGGTTGTGATTGCCCTGGCCGTATACACTTACTCTAGCTTTCATTGAACTAGCATGAGTATAAACAGCAGTCTAGCTGCAATAGGTCTTAACTATGCTGAATATGTACCCACCAGTTTCATGTGGGTTTGTACTCAGTATGGCTAAGCTTTGCCTTTGCTGCCACTACCCATGCTACCATGGTTTTACTGCTATTTATCCTAGAACTAGCTTAATAAGAGCAAGTGCAATTATACATACACGAACAGAGAAATCACACCCTAGCTCATAGTGTAGACATAGCCATAGAGTATAAAGATTATAACAATTCTCGGATTAGCTAGTTTCTCTTATTCTGAGTGACCATGGCTTTGTAATGGTTAATATTTCATCCATTTAATATCACTAATTATTTTCCCTCTACAGCTTTGATGGGTTAGTTATAGCCTGATATAAAAAAAACACTGTGGTAAGAACAACTGCACAGCAAGGTTAAGTGCCTTCTTGTCTTCAGTACCAATAATTACCTTTAAACAAAAACAAAAACAAAACAAAAAGCTGTTTTCAGATTTGACAGTTAATTTACTAATGACTATGTGGACCCAATTTATAATAAAGTAGTATTGACCAGAAATAATCCTGCATTCATACTCATCTGAATTATTTTATTGTTCAAGTCTTCTATTAAATAAATTGGATAGGATTAATTTTGCAAGATGGGATTGTCAGAGGCTGCTGCATAAACTAGATGCATGTCAGCACTAAATTTAATTATTGATCACAATACAATAGTGCTGAGTGTTCCAATCCCCAAACAGCTTCCAGTAACTATCAGCAAATTCCAAATATAGAGACTGAAGGGGAAAAATTGATTGCAGATGTCTACATTTAAAAATAAATAAATAATTCATCAGCACTAAATAAAAAAATTATTTTAAAGTACAATTCAGATCATTCACTGGATGATATACCAAATAATCAGAAGATGAGAGTGACTCCCTTTAAGTAGCAAGTTAAAATGGCGTGGTTGCATGTTTTTGTAGTCAGGGGGATTCCTTCGACTCCCTAATTCTTCCACAAATTAAATATGGAAATGGGAGGTGGAGCCCAGTGCCTTGTCTGACTTGGTCCCCATTTGTCTATGGCAGCTGCAAATCTGCGATGCTGTCCTGTGGGGCAGGCCAGCAGCCTAACCACAGCAGCACCAAGGTTAGGGGAGCAAAAGGAATACTTTCCCCCTGCAATACACTCAGCTAAGAGTGTTGAGCACAGGGTATAAACCCTACCCTTACCATTTTTTATGCTTTTTCAGCCACTATCAGAGCTAATTTCAGGGGAAAGTTTGGTAAAAGTCCCCACTGTTGCCAGAGTTAAAGAGGTAAATTTTGTGGCCCTTAAAATACCAGTAACCCTTCACTAAAACAATGGGGAGCTGAGAAAAAAAAAGATCCTAGAAAAAAGGGAAAAAGAAAACAAAAATCAGGTTATGGCCAGTCTTCAGAGGCCCTGATTCGAGTCTACTGCACCTTTGGAGGCAGAGAAAATTCTGTAGAGGTTCTGTGCAAGGAGTTATAGGGAGAGTCAGCCCAGCCAATCCAAACATCTTACTCATCCTCCCATGGCACGGAGCCTGAAGAACCCCATCATTACTGAATTTATGTGAGAATGGCAATCTGACTGTGGACGTGCAGCAGAACCCTAGGATATGCACAGTAGCAAAGAGAAGAGAAGAGGTTGAATACCTTTTCCGACTCAAATCATGTTCTCTAGCTGTTAAAGACAGTTTAACTGAACAGTCAAGATATTTTCTTGAAATGGGTCAGTATAGATAATTGTTCCTCTTCAGCTTAGAAAATTAAAGAGAGGTAACTGATGACACTAGAACAGCTTTTGCCATTTGAGAATTTGTTTCAAGGTTTCATAGTCATTCAGAATATGAGAAATTTGTACTGGCAGTAATGAAATATTATGGGTTTCTCTTATTTTAATTCTAGAGAAATAAATACAGAATCCAGGACTAGAACTATCCGACTCATCTGAATAATGAGGTCTAACAATGGGAGAAAAGGAGAGATAAGAATGTATACTTTGTTTGTTTGTTTGTTTGTTTAACACAATGTCAGTCTATTTAATATAATCCAGCTAAATGCAAATTATTTTAAAATAATTTCAACCAGTTTTATTCCATGTAATATCTTTAGAAATTCATATACTTTATTAAATTTGATATAAACAGTGTTAAGAAAGCCAACATGATGATAATAATTTTTTACCATGCATCCTGACAACATTTCAAATTTCCTTTTACCTTTTAAACTACTTTCCTGTAGAATTATTTTTCTCTATGTACCATACAGTGAAATTCACTCTGCCCAGATTTGAATCCCACCCTGTGTAGAATTATTATAAAAGTGCCTCAAAATTACTAACCTACACTTAAGAGAGAACTACAAGCTAATTCCAAAGACAAACCAATTCCTCCAAGATTAAAATGTGAGCACTCATTTTAAAATTTAGCAAGTTTAAATTTTACTTACTAAAACACAAATTAATGTTGTACTTATTCTGAGCTTCATCCGACACCCACTGAAGTCAAGAGCAGGGCTGCCATTGACTTCAATAGGGGTTGGATCAGGTCTCACCAAATGTTACACTCCTCCCGGAGAGGGATGGTTTTAAATTGAAGCCTTTTATTAAAACTTTTGTATTATGCAAAACAAAACCAAAAACAAAACAAACACAGCTTGCCACAAACCCTGTTGCTGGAGAATCTCACTGAAGCACTAAATTCTTCTCATGAGTCTAGAAGAGTGTTTGGCATGCTCACTGGCTTTAACGAGGTCTGTGACTGCCTTTGAATCAGACTCCCCTGATAGCAGCCATTCAGCATCTTGTAGCAGAGCAATGCTTTACTATACATATTCTAATTTGTGTGTGCTACACTAACTCAAGAAATAATTTCCTTCAAAAACTCTCTAATTATTAAAAACTTCTTTAATGTATAACCTGAAGCCAATTCTGAGCATAAAAGCAACAGATAGTTACACAAGAAGAGATTTTAACTTGGGGAGAGATTTGGGTTCGCATCCTCTTCTCTATGATAGAGAAGCTTGGCTTCAGAGTGGACAACATCTATTCAATTTTGGGGTCCAGTCATGGAAAAGATTCTTCTCCAGCTGCAACAAGTTGTGAATATGTTGGCATTTAAACAGAAGTCAGCTATCTTTAAAGAAAACGCAAATTGGGCTACTGAGAATGAAGGCTGGAGAGTTAGAAGAATCTGTTATATATAACATTTATAGGCTTAATCTGCTTTGACTGAATATGAAACTAACTGAGAGAGGGCAATTTTAAAATAAAATTGTTTAACTTTAACTAAAATCATTTAGTTTATAACTTAATTATATATTTTCCCTAACCTGTAAACTATATATATATGTCCAGACCGGGAAAATCTCACCTCCATACAGCAAACATTTAGGAACATATAAGCAACTGAAAATTGGGTTTAGAATAAAAATACTAGGCAAATATAACAGCAGTTGTCCCTATTATGCCATTTATAGTACATAATCCTAATAGTTAGGGAAATATTGTTTGAATTCATACTTTTTCTATCATTTTAAAATGCATTTGAATACAATCCGTAATTTCTAAATTTAAAGCAAAATGGAATGCATTGTGGATTTATTAGGGATTGTGTGATTTATGAAAGAGCAATGTTTCTTTGAGTCAAACAAACAAAACTACACAAAGTCATGCAACCTTGTCAAGACCTTCTCTAAGGGGGAAAGTCTCCTCCATCTAATGGGGAATATTCTGCTAGCCCTACCTCTTACACCAGTCTCCCTGGGGTTGTGTGGATCCTTGGAATAAAGTAGAAATTCTTCGTATTACTGCTGTTAGACTGCTGACCTTGAATCCACACATAGTCTAGAAGTTAGGTTGAAAGCCATGTGCTTGGCTCAGGCATTATTCCCAGAAGAACATCCCACTATATGTAAACCTGGCTGGAGAACTCTTGGTCCTTTTCACAGAATCATAGAATATCAGGGTTGGAAGGGACCTCAGGAGGTCATCTAGTCCAACCCCCTGGTCAAAGCAGGACCAATCCCCAACTAAATCATCCCAGCCAGGGCTTTGTCAAGCCTGACCTTAAAAACTTCTAAGGAAGGAGATTCCACCACCACCCTAGGTAACGCATTCCAGTGTTTCACCACCCTCCTAATGAAAAAGTTTTTCCAAATATCCAACGTAAACCTTCCATCAGACCGCTACCATTGCAGTCTTACTTTTGGGCTGCTGTGCTGAAGTGGAAAATGGAACTTTCCCCTCTTTGAACAGAATAAGGTGTTTTCTGTTGTTGGGAAGTGAAGACTGGGTTTCTCCTGCCATCCATGAACCAGGTGAAGGAAATAGTGGACAACTAGATTCAGGGGTGCTGGAACAATTTGCATAGTGGGGGTCCTGAGAGCGATTGAACCAAACTGTAAATCCTCTATATAATGGAAACCACTTCAAGCCAAGGGGTGCAGCAGCACCCCCAGCACCCTTAGTTTCAGCACCTATGCTTGAGGTGTTAAGGTGAGGACTTCAGCCTTCTATGCTAATGTTGCAGGAAAAAAGGTCATAAATTGCAATTCAAGCAACAAATGTGCAGCAATTAGTTTTAACTGGACAACAGTCTGTTGATAAGTATCAGCCACCTCTCCAGGAAGGGCATTTTATTATTCTTGTCAACAATTGCTGAGATTTTGAGTCTAATTACTTAGATACATAATGTAGGGACTGGTCCTGAACTGATATGCATCATAAATCAGGTTGTTTAGAACTTTCATGGAGCTTATTCTGACATTTTGCAAAAGAATATTGGTTCTGATGTCCAATTAAGTCCTGAGTTGGAAATTTAAAAAAAAAAAAAAAAAGCTATGGATATCAGGTTTCTCAGAGAATCCTTTCCTTACATGTAGGTCTGTGATGGTGGTAATTTTGGTAAGAAACGATGCATGGCATTGTAGAATGTAAAGTTTGTAAATGCTGCTACGTGATAGTGAAGTAGCAGTGTCTGATGTATTTCAGATGAAGATATGTAATTTACTCATAACTAAATGTAAATCTACTCAAGATAATTTGTACACGTTAGTAGAACTTTATTTTTTTTACTAAGATTCAGTTGAAATTCAGCTTTGAAAATAGGTGAGTTTGAGAGAAAATACCACTGAAAACCATGCAAAAATCCTATTTTTAACTTGTTTACAAAGTGAAAAACAGCCACCTACTGGAAATTTCACAGGAAATAAAAAATAGAATACGTGCAACAATGAAAAATAAAAAGTTCGGGTATTTCCACATGAAATTTAATGATGCATGCATTTTGTATTCCACACAACTCTAGTTTGAGGCCCCTACTGACTTATTATTGTTCTAAATAAAGCATCATCAAGCAACAAAGAATGTGACTGTGGTAACTGTCACCTTCACTAAATAAGGGGGCCCCAAATGAATGGCTTTGCAGCGGCGCCCAAGATTGGTCCTGCCAAGTTATTTCATTCTCTCTTCTTCTTATTTTTCTCCTCAGCTATGAACAAACTGAAAACTCCTACACAGAGGAAAAAGATGAAATCTACCCAGAGAGAGTCATGGAGAGCAGCTTAGAGTTAAATAATGGAACAGCTTTGTGGTTACCATTCAGGCAGCTCTCCAAGTCAGGGCTATCAGGCAATGAGGTAGAATAATGAAGCTACTCCTTCAGATAAGAGATCTGCTTTATAAATATGATCTTTTGTACAGCAGCTGTAGGAGAACTGTACCCTTGAAAATAAGCTTGTCATCTCTCTGAGAGTAGGTGAAGTGGCTCTGGTTTGTGTATGCTTATGAGTTTCTGTAACATTGGTAATTTTATAGAAATAAAAACAGAAAAGTAAATCTTCAGGAGGAAAAGCTTGTTAATGTGTAACAATCCACGGATGAATGCATACATATGTGGTCACCAGCTAATCAAAATGTGTGTGGCTTGAAGAACGAGACTCATAACCTTTCATTCCAAAAGCACAGGCTTTTACCACTTGAGCTAAGAGAGACCCTCCCTTCCCGGTCAGCAGTGTGGGGTTACATCCTCTTTTCAAGCTAGCCACTAGAGTAGGAGAGCATTACCTAATAAAATACTTGAATAGGTCTGACATTCCATCCAGCACAAAAACCACTACATTACAAACTCAAAAACACTGGGCATGTGCTGCATACAGATGTTTTCTGTATGTCAGCATGCCAAACTAACATGAAATTTGCAACCACAATGAGCTTTTATGTCCAGTTGCTCTATTTAGGGAAAGGCTATTCCCCAGAGAAAGCGTAAGTAAGGTCTTTCATCAAAGGTTTTAGGGTAGGGCAATTGTTACTGGAGCATTATTTAAAAGTTTAACAATCAAAACCAAATGTATAGATTTAACTTTTTTGCTGGTTTTACAAAATAGTCCCACATTTTTCCTTTGCCTGGTATATTTTTGCTTGCTTTTCTTATAAGTAAACTGCAGTTTTGTTATTATTAATAATAAATAGTGTGCATTGCATTGATATATGTAGTGCCATTTAATCACAAAGCGAAGATGAGCCCCCAAACAGCCCTTTGCACCTATGAAGATCTCACCCGTACATTTTTGAGGCCACAGAAAGATGTATCCAGAAAAGCCCATTCCAACGAAGACAAAAAAATAAGAATCTTATAAAACTGAAATATTTTCTATTTTCCCACTCTTTCCAACATTTTTATCATATATTTTATTACATGTTTAAATAAATTGATACAAAGGGGCATGACACAGGAAAACTTACAATCACTGAATAACTGTGAGATCAATATGAGATTCAGAAATGCTGAGGCAAAAATATAAATGACCTTGCAGAATGAATATCCAACAGTGTACAGGAAGTGCTGTCTTTCAGAAAAAAAGCTTAACATGCCAAACAAACCTGAGTGAATTCTACATTTGTGTTGTTTTTCTACCTAAGTTGCTAGTAGGTACCCAGAGAAAGCAGCAATAGGAAGAAAGCCCTTAGCTACATCTCTCCCTTCATGGCATTTCTTTTCTCCCTCTCTATCCAAGGGGTATTTCCCCCTAGTGGATTCATCCAGGGTGCACTCCTTTGCTCTCACCTTTTCTTCTCTCCTCTTTCTTTACAGTCACCCTAGAGTGTCTCCCTTCTTCATCTGCAATATTCATCCCCTCCCTTTGCCTCCCCCATCAATTATCATCCCTTTTGCTTAGACCTCTCTGGGCACCTCTACTCTCTCTTTTCCCCTTCCCCTGAAGGGAGCTGAAGCTGCTTCTGCTGCTGAGGGATGGTGGTTTGAGCAGGCTGGATGTGTGATGTTGCCTCCTTTTCTCCCTGTGCAGTGAAGCATTCATAGCAGGCAGAGGGTAGAAGACAAGAAGAAAAAAGTGAAGACAACAGGAGAGCTGCAAGAAAGGGAATGAGTGAAGCTGGTAGGCTGAGGCTGAACAGAGCAAAGCAGAGAGGGAGTGCTAGCAGGAAATGCGGTGTAGACTGAAACAGGAGAAGAGAGTGAGAAGGAAAAATCAAAGGACATCAGAGGACAAAGGAAGGGTTTTTTTAAAAAAAGGAGAAATGAAAGAACAGAAGACGACAGAAACCCCAGAAAGAGGACAGAGGATAGAAACAAAAAGAAGAAGAGTAAGACATAACAGAGGAAGAATATGGGGGAGTAAAAGAAATTAGAAAAGAACTGGGTGCCCAGCAAAAGAGAACGAAGTACAGTGAAAGAACCAGGACTGGGACAAAAACCATAAAAGGAGAGAAGGATAGAAATATCATTTTCTCCCACCATGCTCTATCTCCCAGATGATCATTCTAAATAGGAAAGGTGGTGGTGGTGAAGAAAGAAGTGAGTGTGATAATGCAATAAGGAGGGAAAGGGAAGAAGTGGGCACGCTTCCTGCTTATGCCCATGCACAGCTTCCTGACTCCCTATAAAAACTCTTTCACCCTCCTCCCAGGTCTCAGTTTGGAAAATGTGGTGACCATATAGGAAAGGACAGGAGGCAGTGGGTGGATCTCTTATTAATGTTGATGCTTTTTAAGAATCAGTGGAGAATGAAAATATGTGCTGCTATTAAACAGGTTTTTCTATGTACACAAACCTCCCACATGTGTTTGCTTTGAAAAAATAACCCAGATTTTAACAGACATTTCATGTTAAACTTGCAGGAAAAAGAGACGCAATGTTTTATCTCGCCTGATAGCTCAAGGAATGGTGTCATATCAGAACACATTTCCCTATGCAGCAAACCAGGGTTAATGGCAAGAAAATTGACCAAGGATACTCTTGTTCTTGACCACCATTTCAATTTGCCTGAGAATAGAAAACAAGAACTACAGGATCATTTGTTTACTAAGGGCCTGTTCCTTCCTCCCTCCCTCCATGGTGCAGGACTGGATTCAGCATCAGCAGAGATTATTTGAGGTACAGTCTAAGTGTTCTCTCACATACACATAGATTCAATATTTTTCAATTCTTCCTGACATAGTTTTATAATCCACAATTAATTTTGTGCCAGACACTTTGTATTTTCTAGACGTTTTTTATATTCTGTTCCTCCATCCTTAGTGCATTCCATTCTTTCAGTTTTCCTTGTATATTTACTATATGTGGAAAATACTGAAATGAAAAAGGCACTTTTAAGCAATGGTTTCTATTCTTTACATAATGTTCTGAAAAGGTTCCACATGATGCTGGCAGATATTGATGCACACAACATTTTAGCTAAACCAGTGATTGACAGGTACACCACTATTTCTACAATCTGGACTGACTGTTACACAGAGTAAATGCTAATCTTTACCCATTCAGCTGTTTCTTCACATTATTCATTTCCCCCTCTTCTGTAGAAATGACCTGTTTGCTGCACTCCTAATTTTATGCCCTTGTGCCAATCGACACCAGATTGAAATGAACACACCTGGACAGCTACTCTCTGATGGGATTAAGGGAATGACAATCATAGTAGAGAATATCTCCAATAAATAACTAACTCTTTGGGTGCCAAGGAATAAATCTGCTAATCTAGCAAAAAGAACAGGAGTACTTGTGGCACCTTAGAGACTAACAAATTTATTAGAGCATAAGCTTTCTTGGGCTATAGCCCACTTCATCGGATGCATAGAATGGAACGTATAATAAGATAGATATAGATATATAAAAGTTGGAAGTTACCATACAAACTGTGAGAGGCTAATTAGTTAAGATGAGCTATTATCAGCAGGAGAAAAAAAGCTTTTGTAGTGATAATCAAGATGGCCCATTTAGACAGTTGACAAGAAGGTGTGAGGATACTAACTTAAGGAAATAGATTCAATATGTGTAATGACCCAGCCACTCCCAGTCTCTATTCAAACCCAAGTTAATGGTATCTAGTTTGCATATTAATTCAAGATCAGCAGTTTCTCATTGGAGTCTGTTTTTGAAGCTTTTCTGTTGCAAAATTGCCACCCTTAAACCTTTTACTGAGTGGCCAGAGAGGTTAAAGTGTTCTCCTACTGGTTTTTGAATGTTATGATTCCTGATGTTAGATTTGTGTACATTTATTCTTTTCAATAGAGACTGTTCGGTTTGGCCAATGTACATGGCAGAGGGGCATTGCTGGCACATATCACATTGGTAGACATGCAGGTGAACGAGCCCCTGATGGCGTGGCTAATGTGATTAGGTCCTATGATCGTGTCACTTGAATAAATATGTGGACAGAGTTGGCATCGGGCTTTGTTGCAAGGATAGGTTCCTGGGTTAGTGTTTTTGTTGTGTGGTTGCTGGTGAGTATTAGCTTCAGGCTGAGGGGCTGTCTGTAAGCAAGGACTGGTCTGTCTCCCAAGATCTGTGAGAGCGAGGGATCATTTTTCAGGATAGGTTGTAAATCTTTGATGATGGACTGGAGAGGTTTTAGTTGGGGGCTGAAGATGACGGCTAGTGGCGTTCTGTTACTTTCTTTGTTGGGCCTGTCCTGTAGTAGGTGACTTCTGGGTACTCTTCTGGCTCTGTCAATCTGTTTCTTCACTTCAGCAGGTGGGTATTGTAGTTTTAAGAATGGTTGATAGAGATCTTGTAGGTGTTTGTCTCTGTCTGAGGGATTGGAGCAAATGTGGTTTTATCTTAGAGCTTGGCTGCAGACAATGGATCGTGTGGTGTGTCCTGGATGGAAGCTGGAAGCATGTAGGTAAGTATAGCGATCAGTAGGTTTCCAGTATAGGGTGGTGTTTATCTGACCATCGCTTATTAGCGGAGTAGTGTCCAGGAAATGGACCGCTTGTGTGGATTGGTCTAGGCTGGGATTGATGGTGGGATGGAAATTGTTGAAATCAGGGTGGAATTCCTCAAGGGCTTCTTTTCCATGGGTCCAGATGATGAAGATGTTAGCAAATGTCGTGCAAGTAGAGTAGGGGCACTAGGGGACGAGAGCTGAGGAAGCGTTGTTCTAAGTCAGCCATAAAAATGTTAGCATACTGCGGGGCCATGCGGGTACCCATAGCAGTGCCGCTGACTTGAAGGTATATATTTGTCCCCAAATGTGAAATAGTTGTGGGTGAGGACAAAGTCACAAAGGTCAGCCACCAAGTTTGCCGTGACATTATTGGAGATACTGTTCCTGATAATCTAGGTTAATTGAGCTATACCTAGAGATTGTGTATGTTTACGTGGGTGTCTCATTTTATCAAAACTAATTTGCATGCAAAATAAAATCCCCAGAATATAATCCTACACTCTAGTCTGTTTTAAATTGGACACCGTCTTTTGTGTGCACTCAGGACATGGAAGATTTCTTTTCCATTTTATCGGATGTTAGCTATCAAACATTCCGAGGAGCGAATTGAGGGTGACTGATGTCATAACACATAATGTTGGATTAGTAATAAGAAAAGCGCATATTCTAAGTAAGTTATCTAAAAAATGCATTTTTCAGTAGGAAAATTACCTTGGGACAACCCAAAGCATATTTGGAAGGGAGTTTTATTTGAGAATATTTTTCATCTTAAATTCTGCCCTGAACAAGTTAGTGTCTTGTAGCACACACAGAGCGCTAAATTTAACAAGCTATATAAAAACCAAGCAATTTATAGCGGGAAAAACACAGTAAAAGGAGTGACAACTGAATCTTATCCTGAATGTTGCCAGTGTCAATACATAAAAACTAGAGATATGTACCATAATGGCCACCTACTATTAAAAAAAGAATACTGATGGGGATAGGGTAACACAGGAGTTCGGGTTCTTTTGACCTGAATGGGTTCTATGCTATGGCACACACTCTGTTAGAGATACTGATCCCACACCCTCTCCTCCTGTCTGTTAGTGTTTACGGTATGGAAGGAAGAAAATAATAGAAGCTAATGCCCTGGAAATGGAACTATGAGGGCCAGACTTTCTTGTGGTACTCCGATCTGACCACAAGCACTGGCAGTCTCTCAAGAACGTCTGTTCTCGTGACGTCACAAAGTATCTACATTTTTCATCTCTTAGCTGAGCTGCACCTCTTGAGGTTTAACTAGCACTACAACAGGAATCCTCGATTTCTGAGTCTTCTGTTCAGTGAAACTATGCTGCAGGCAGGGCCGGCTCCAGGCACCAGCTTTCCAAGCAGGTGCTTGGGGCGGCATTCAGAATGCGGCGGCAGTCCGCGTCCCTCGGCGGCAGCCCTGCTGCTCTTCCCACTGCGGCAGCTTTTGGGCAGCAGCTCTGCTGCTCTTCCAGCCGCGGCAGCAATTTGGCAGCAGCTCCACCGCTGTTGCAGCGGCCGCAATTCAGCGGCAGCTGCTTAAGGGTGGCAAAAGCGGTAGAGCCCCCCCGGCTGCAGGACAATGGTTTGGAGACACAGAACCAAATTCAGCCCCGGTGTAATCAGGCACTACTCACACTGAAGTAAGAGGAGGCCATTCCCACTTATATCACAGATGAATCTGGCACACAATGGCTATAGCTGAGAGACATGTTTCATAGGAGTTCAACAATGACAGCTTGTCCTCTAGCATTTTAACCACTAGGATGAATTCATACATTGGCAGTTCAGTTATTACAGCCTTAAAGATGGAGTTTCTTTGCCCACTAAACCACAAGAGGAAAAGCAGTAGAGCATTTCTGAAATATAAAGTGGAGAAAAGTGTTCATAATGACAAACAAGCTGGAGCAGAAGAAAGAGGAGAATAAAATTCCCTTTCAGGGCTTGTTAAGTTTTTTGTGAATGAGGGGCTAATTACTAAAAGGTATTTAGGTGTCTAAAGACGAAGATAAGGCACCTACAAGGATTTTCATTAGAGATGCCCTGCTTTGAACTGGGTAGGGTGGGAGTCCGTGCTCAGGTACTTTTGGCTCACAATCACAGAACAAGAAAAACTGAATGGTTACTGATGATTTTTTGAAGTGTACTTAGTGTGGATCCCACTGTAGATGTGCGTGTGCCTCACATATGTAAGATGAGATATTTTTCAGTAGCAGTGTCCACTGAGGTGATACCTGTGCCCAGTGTCTTCTCATGCTCCCATGCAAGGGCATAAAGAGTGCAGCAGCCACAACTCTCCCTCTGCTCCCTCACAATTCAAAGTCTGCAGTAGCTGACCCTTGACAGAAGATGGTATTTATTGTCTGTTTTGTGGGAGCTGGGGACTGCCAAATTACTTTTGCTGGGTCTATAAAGGCTTCATTTACAGGGAGGAGAAAGAGAGGCTGGTAGTGAATGGAACTGTCTGGCATAGACTTGGACAAGAACATCTAATGCCCATTTGGTGGCTGTGATACCTGCCCAGAACTATTTCCCAAAGGTAGGGGTAGGCTCCAGATCACTTCTGGTGTGACTCTTGACATTTCTGTCAAATCTGCTGCCTCAGAGTTCAAGCAGGAGATGGGTGCCTCCTCGTGTTTCTTCCTTTATGGATATTCCAGCCCAAGGAGTAAGAAAGAGTCCTCCGTCTTTGCTAGGGTTGATATTTGAAGGGTGGCTTGTTCAAAGGCCAGTTCTTCCTTTGTGGCCTGTACTTCACATGGAGTCAAGAGGCTGTGGCTATTGACCTTGTGGCCACATCAGATGTATCTTTGGCCATCTGCAGCAATGTGCTTGCAACCATCTCCCTGGCTTGATGATTTCTTTTATTTCATCCCTGAAATCCTGCAGATTTCCTATAGGAGCGGGGTGACTCTCCCTCATGTGAAGCAATTATACTTGGCAAACAATGCCAGGCAGTTCACCACCCACAGCTGTGATCAGGCTGATGAATTTGCCTTTTGGCCAAACAGGTCAAACTTCTTTGTCCCCTTCTCCTTAGGAACAACTTTAAGGGGTTTCAGGGCTTCAGTTTCTCCTGCACTGCAGATATAACCAAGGGCCCTGAATTTAGGTGGGCACAAAAGTGTTCAAAACCTCTGATACCAGGTATTGCCACCTGATAACTTTTCTCCATGTACTTGCGGTGAAAGGAAGAATGCCCAGCATCTGCCAGAGCCCTTTTCGCCAGTTTTAGGATCCCTTCATTAATAAGAAGAGCAATACTGTCCAGTGTTGTCTTGCTCAGCTTGTCAAAGGACTTCTGAGACTTTTCTTGTATGAATGGAATTTCAATGTCCAGGATCTCTGCCATCTGGCACAGGGAAGGTGCTGGTATTACCACTTCATCCAGTAATAAGGAGAATTCCTTAGGAGGAGACTGAGGTTGCTGTTGTCCCTCTATTATTGCCAATTCCTGTGGGCATGGGTGACCTAGCCAGTGAAGCCATAGGGAATATGATCTCCTCCTTTTTCTAGACCCATGAGAGGGCAACCTGTTCCTTGACATATGGGAGAACAGTCCCCTGTAAAGCCAATATGACATATGGGTATTCGCCTGGTTGAGACTGACTGGCTCTGTGCCACTCCATCACCAGTTGGGGCGGCACTCTGAACAGGTCTCCCCAATATGCTCCTTAGAGTCCTTCTCGCATAGGAGAAGAGCAGGTTCTCTACTCAATGTTGTCAAGAAGGAATACATTGGTGATTGCAAGGATGAATATATCTCCTCTTTGAAGGATTTCCCTGGGGAATAGTGTGAAACCAGTGCCTCTTCAAGAACATTTCTAGAAGTGATACAAATGTTTCTGCAACATATCTGAGGCTCTTGCTTAGCTCCATTGTAGGTGTCAGTACCAGAATCAGTGCCAGGTCTCTAAATCTGCCCAATTGCTATGGGGTTGTGTCTTTGAAAAAGCAATGTCTTGTGTTCTCCCACCAGGATTTTCCTTAGGACTTTCCTTCAATCTTGGAGCTATGTTAAGTTGAGGCTAGTGTTGAAGTAGCTAGTGCAGGAGCCAGAGTTGTCAGCAGTGGGGTTTTCGATGCCCAGGCAATCATTGTGCTGCGACTGTCAATGCAGAGGCAGTCAGCACCAGCACGGTCAGAAATGAACGTCTTGTGCACCAGGACCTTTGCTAATGTTGAGATGGTTGATGCCATCTGCTGGCATCCCCTTCAACTTCTTTCCTCTGGCCAAGCCTGGAGTATGATGATTGCTGACCAATACTGGTTTATGAGCCTTGCTATGGTCATAATTGTCGTCTCTGCGTCCAAAGTGACCCACGGGGACAACTCAAATAGACACCACTTGAGCCAAGTGTCATTGGATTTGAAGGTTCTGGCAAGGAAGGAATGATACAAAAACACCTATCTGAAGGTGGCTCTTTCCTAAGCAGAAGGGGCATTGGGCTGTGCATATCCTTGATGGAGAAGGTTTGAACCTGAGAGTTTGGATTCCCCATAAGCCGTAATGGTTGGCAGGAGAGTCATTGATCCATTTCTTCTTCTTCTCCTCCTCTTTTGAAAGGGATGCCCTTTTAGATGAAAATGTTAAGATAAGATTTTTTCCCACCAAATAGATCAGAGAACTTAAACTCGTTCTTCATCAAAGAGGACAGTGATCAGACACTTTCTGGGTTCCATATCACTGCCATGGGTGGTAGGCGGGAACTGATGGAGGGACCACGGCTGCCTTACCCCCTTATGCCTCTGTACAAGAGCATGAAGCAGCATAGGGTGCATGCACTACCCTGGACACGGCTAATAAAAAAAATCAACTCTTGCACATATTAAGGAACATGCATAGGTATAGTGGGATCCACACTAGCACATACTCGAAGAAGAAATGTATGTTTTATCTTTCCCAGTAGTCCCAAACCCCATTATCTTGGTTTTTGGGTGTTTTGTTTTACCTCATTTGTTTTGGTTGGTCAGTTGTTTTTCTGATAAATTTCTAATACTATAAACATCAATTTTACCATGGCAACAGTAAAAGAGACCAATAGTATTTTAAATGTTTAGATTATAATCAAGTATTCAAACCAGGTTTTGGAGCTTGGATTTAGATAGGCACAATTAGGGTTCACTAAGGAGGAACAGGAGGAAGGGGAGGGAATTTACACTTTAAAGTCAAAGAATAGTTTTCATGTACTAGTATAATTCTCTTATTAGAAGGATAGGTGAGTTTTCTATGCTCTTCTGTCTAGGGAGCTGTCATAAATATAAAGGGAAGGGTAAACCCCTTTGAAATCCCTCCTGGCCACGGGAAAGCTCCTCTCACCTGTAAAGGGTTAAGAAGCTAAAGGTAACCTCGCTGGCACCTGACCAAAATGACCAATGAGGAGACAAGATACTTTCAAAAGCTGGGAGGAGGGAGAGAAACAAAGGGTCTGTGTCTGTCTGTATGCTGCTCTTGCCAGGGACAGAACAGGAATGGAGTCTTAGAACTTTTAGTAAGTAATCTAGCTAGGTATGTGTTAGATTATGATTTCTTTAAATGGCTGAGAAAAGAATTGTGCTGAATAGAATAACTATTTCTGTCTGTGTATCTTTTTTGTAACTTAAGGTTTTGCCTAGAGGGGTTCTCTATGTTTTTGAATCTAATTACCCTGTAAGATATCTACCATCCTGATTTTACAGGGGGGATTTCTTTATTTCTATTTACTTCTATTTTTTATTAAAAGTCTTCTTGTAAAAAACTGAATGCTTTTTCATTGTTCTCAGATCCAAGGGTTTGGGTCTGTGGTCACCTATGCAAATTGGTGAGGCTTTTTATCCAACATTTCCCAGGAAAGGGGGGGTGCAAGTGTTGGGAGGATTGTTCATTGTTCTTAAGATCCAAGGGTCTGGGTCTGTAGTCACCTAGGCAAATTGGTGAGGCTTTTTACCAAACCTTGTCCAGGAAGTGGGGTGCAGGGTTTTGGGAAGTATTTTGGGGGGAAAGACGCGTCCAAACAGCTCTTCCCCAGTAACCAGTATTAGTTTGGTGGTGGTAGCGGCCAGTCCAAGGACAACGGGTGGAATATTTTGTACCTTGGGGAAGTTTTGACCTAAGCTGGTAAAGATAAGCTTAGGAGGTTTTTTCATGCAGGTCCCCACATCTGTACCCTAGAGTTCAGAGTGGGGGAGGAACCTTGACAGGAGCCCAGATATATGACACCACTGAAGGAAAGAATCTTGTACTGCCCACCACACACACACAAATCCCCCTACCAAAAATAAAACAAAAAGAAATACTTACAACCTTCTCAATTGTATCTAATGAATTTACATTATTTTTAATATTTTAATTCCATGTTTTTATGGTGCTGTTCTAAGCCACAAGCCTAGGTATTGCCAAATATAAACATTGCCTGAAAAGGATACCAAGCATACATAAAGTCAGAAAGGCAGCTTTTATAAAAGGGAGTCTTCTATTTCCTCAATTACAGCAGTTATTCCAATGTGAGTTAGGTGCCTAAATGCTTTTGAAAATCCCTCTAGGTGCCTATTTGCATCTTTAGGTGCCTAAATATCTTTAAAAGTTTGACTCTAAGTAACTAAACATCCCAGTGAAATAGTAGGTTTCCTTATCTAATCAAGTTCTCATCTGTTGTGGTTCAAGAAGACCAATTTACCATGGCATCCCATACCTATATCAATAAAAGAAGGAATGAAATAATATTTCCAGCTCTAAATTACTAAAACACAATTTACAGTCCTGTGTATTTCAAGCACAAGTGAACACATCTAGAAAATTATATGATATATGACTTACCTAAAACTGGATTGCAAACAGTAACTGGGGATGCACCAAACCCACAAAATTTATATTCAGATTCAAATTTCCCCAAAGTTGGGATGTTTGGATCTACAGTTGAGGTTTATGTTCATGTCTATTGGCAACATGCTGAAAACTTCATGCAAAATTTGAGCTGAACCAGAAAGCAAACTTTGTGTCCTTCTGCTATTCCCTTTTTTCAGTGATGAGAAAAGGTGTTCAGTGCATTTCAAGTACAGATAAAAACAGGAAGTACCTATAACTTGACAATATAACCTGATCTCACAAGCCAGACTTCCAGGCTAATCGCATTCCACTAAGATCACATTAGCATCTAAATGTTTGGATAGTTACCTGAAACATTGAGTGTAGGTATAGTCTTCTGATTAAAAGCAAGGACTATGAATCAGATATGCAATCTATTCCCAAACTCCTGCTACTAACTTGCTGTGTGACTTTGGGAAAGTCTCTAAGGACCCTATCTAATTTCCCTCAGAGTGAATGGAAAGGCTATCATTGACTTTGATTGAAGTTAAATTAGCTGCTGCTATTTTTGGTGCCTTAATTGACTCACCTGCAAAATCACCTGCCTTCTGGGGCTTCGGGTTGTGAAACTGGATTAATATTTGTCAAGTGCTTGGAGATCCAGAATGGAAGATGCAAATGAATTGTAAGGTATGATTATTTAAAAATATATAAAATGGACTGTAAAATCTTATGAAATTGACCCATCTGTCATTAAAATCCCACTTGGGGTAGAATTAAAAATGTGTTAAATAGTAGTTATCAAGATAGACTTTACTCATAATGCAGCAAGCAACTAAAAGGGAAAAAACGTTCACACATATTGTACATTTTTTTGTATTTATACAGCAGTAAATTGTACGGCTGTACTGTAAAATACCCCTGCATTGTCATATTGCAGAACTTCAGATTTAACCTGACCTACTCAGAATGGATATCTTCACTACAGTATGTTATGAGACCTTTGTGATACTTCTTTGATAATTCTTTGCAAACCTCTATTAGAAACATGGAAAAGCCACTTCAAGAGTGCACACTTACAGCTTACTGTTTACCTATACACTCATAAGATCAAAACTCCTGGTCTTACTGTTTTTGTTAACAAGGAGCACTAAAAGTCTTCCCACATACTGAGTTTTGGTTTCCATTTTACAATCTGAGATGACAGACGGCACAAAAATGATGAGAAAACTGTGGGGAGGCTTCCAGAAGATTGATTCTCTCATCAGCTGATTCTTTTCTAGTTAGTCTTTTATTGACTACAAAGGTATAACCAATGCAGAAAAGGAACACCAGACTGCCCTGTTTAATCCTGAGGGCATTGGCAAAAGGTGATCACTTTTTGAGAAAACAGCGGCCTACAAGGAAATCAGCACACTGTATGAACCGTTAAGCTGATTTAAACACACAAGGGATGCCTGGGGTTGAGCTCAAGATCTCTGAGGTGTGAGATGAGAATGAAACCATTCCACAGACTAATATTACTGAGCTTCAGTAGCAGGTGGTACAGTTGATCAGTCAGGAACCTGTCATTTGGAGAATAGGCCAATATATCTGAGAGACATGAAAAATCCCTCATTTTTTCCCCTTTCCTACCAAGAATAAAAATATTGCAATTGTGAACTTTGACAATTAACTACAAGTTTTGCACTAGTTAGACACAAAAAAGTAAAAGGACACAACCAAAATGTATTTAAAGAACACAAAGTGAAAGACTGTAAAAATATATGAAAAATAAAAACCAAGCTGTATTCTATATTAGATACTTTTACAACTCTGATTACAATAACTCTATTTGTGATTCAGACTTCTGCTTGCTTTCAGTCAATACAACTCATCAGCCTACTCAAGAAACAAAGGAAATTCACATATGAATAGGTAACGTCCCAGTGCAGAAACAGTGAGATTTATTTTATTTTAAATTCTGAACTATATAATCTGAAATTCACACTGCAGCACACGTGGGCACATTGGAGGCTCCTCACAAGCCTCTTCAGAGGCTGCAGTTAAAATAAAAAATGCTAACACCCAGAAATCACTCCCCATTTGCAACACCCTTAATTCCATAACTCCCCATTTGCCATTTTCCACTCTACAGCAGAATTGTCACTATTTAACTGAGGGGAGAGAGTGGCTGCATAATGCTGGCCCAAATGATAGCAGATTTAAGCTGTACTGTGAAAAATGCTGTAGTGTTTTCTGCTTATTTTACACCTCCAACAATTTCTGAGTTCTCTCTTCCCTTTCCCACTTTTTTTTTTTAATTATTTTTCAGTTTAACTAGACTTCAGTGTAAGCTTCTAGAAAGTTCCACTTTGCGTCTGACTGGTAAACAATGCCACAGTACAAAACCTAATGAAGACAAAAAACAGAAGAAATCTCTAATATGCGCTAGTGTCCTCCAGCCAGCTTTAGTGCCCTCCAGCCAGATACACCCCAATTTTCAGTGAGGCCACAATCTTGTGCATGGTTATCTGCATGTATAGTTTTGATGCACTAACACAGTGTGCATGCAATTGTTAGTTTCTAAAACCTGGATGCATAAATGACGGGTTTTGCATGCACGCATTCTAACACCTGGGCATGCTGGCACTAACTGCATTTACAGGTGTTGACAAGCCCACGAAAGTGAAACCCCTTGGAAATAACAGCACACACAATTCAATACAGATTGGCTGACACTGATTTGATCCCAAAATAAAAGCTTTGTGGGATATGGAGAAATATAGTATCACTGAAACACATGAACCCAATACCCACGTCAGAGGATAAGGATTGCATCCAAACATAATGGCACCTTTACCATTTTATACCGCAAAATAGTGTCCATGTGAAACACGGAACTTTACAGCACTGTGGCACAAGTTATCAGAATAAATGCAAACAGTACATATAGCTGATAAGGAAATTTTGGAGACCAACATGCACAGACCTTTGTTTATTTAATGTTAAGGTTCATAAGCCTAGAGAGAACACAATTAAACTTAATGGGTAACAGTTCATGAAATCCAAAGTTAAATATCTCAAATATGCTATTTTTATGCTGGGTAGACAAAGCCACTTCCTCCAAGTGATCCCACTCTCAAATGGAGCAATTCAGGAGTTCAGTATACATATAATACTGTATACAAATACAGACTGATTTCAGGCTTGTTTTCAAACCAGTGATTAGATGCACCTGGACTACAACTGTATTCCAGGTAGATCACCAGTTAAAAGGAAGCTGCAGAACTCCAGCTGAATAAGCAACTTGCCTCAGCACCTGATCTGGCTGAACAGCGTGTGTATAGTGGTACATGTCACGGAGTCCCTGGGTGATGCTCTGGAACTGCTCCCCATGAAGCCAGTCGCCTTTCTGTGAGCAGCCTGTCTTCAGGACACACAGCTCACACTGCTTCCACCTCCCTGGGTCTGACCTCGGAGCATTCAGCATCCTCTGCCCCTCCGTGTGCTTCCCACAGTGAGTCCGCTCAGGCAGGGCTCCTGGGGAAGCCAGAGGGTCCTGCACCCCAACTTCGTAGTCAGACGTGACTCTCAGCCAGCCAGTAAAACAGAGGTTTATTAGATGACAGGAACATGGTCTAACACAGAGCTTGTAGGTGCAGAGAACAGGACCCCTCAGCTGGGTCCATTTTGGGGGGCAGTGAGCCAGACAACCACGTCTGCCCTTCACTCCATGTCCCAGCCAGCCCCAAACTGAAACTCCCTCCAGCCCCTCCTCCTCTGGGCTTTGTTCCTTTCCTGGGCCAGGTGGTCACCTGATTCCTTTGTTCTCCAACCCTTCAGCTTTCACCTTGGGGGGGGGGGGGGAGGGAGGGCCCAGGCCATCAGTTGCCAGGAAACAGGGTGTTGGCCATTCTCTGTGTCCAGACCCCTGCACCCACCTGCCCTCTAGGGCTCTGCAATGATCATACACCCTTACCCCACCACCTAGATACTTAAGAACTGCATAGGAGAAACTGAGGCACCCCCAGAATATTCAGAGGAAACATTAAGAACAGTCCCACTTTGTCACAGTACACTGCTGGGAAATTTCTCCAGTGGAGAATTTCTAATATGATCAGATTGTGATCACTATTCTTGAATGTCATATAGCATAATTTCACAACGTGACTGGTGACTTATGAGTTCATATTTTAAGTTTATTTAGATTGTCCCAGGCTCTGTTTTTCAGCTAGAAATACCTGCCCTTTTACTCTGTACTGATGGAGTTTTGACTATATCTATTTGTTAGATTAAAAATTCCCTGGGTCAAAGCCTGTTCATTCCTTCATCCTCTTATGTACAGTGCCAAGAGCATTGTCTGCATCTGAAAAATACTCAATTCATTTCAAATAATTATTAGCAATAAACAGACACCCTACATACAATCATATGTATTATACAAGTGAATATTACAAACATAAAAAACAAAGTTAAAAAAGCAATCACACTGCAAGGGAGATTATATCTGTGCTCTTGAGCCTACATGAAATGCTGATACTGTACTGCTGAGCCACAGGCTTTAGTAAAATGTTTTTCAGATGGGAATCTGTAGTGCAACATAACACTGGGAATGAACATGGAGATCAGAGAAAGATGGTGAGGTGGAACTCAATGCAGTCACAAAGTCATCTAGCTTAAGCTGTGTATAGTGCTGTATGTATCACCTAAACAAAAGGAGGAAAGGGAATGGCTCAGTTTTTAAATTTTAGACTATGATGCTTTTCCATCAGTCACAAAGAAAGGTCTCTGGGGTAGGAAAGATACATCAGGTCAGCTTTGAGTGCTATTTACTCCATGACTGCTTCTTATGAATAGAACTAACAATTTATTTGGATTTACAATCTTCTATTCCCAAGTATTCATTTTTGAGGAATCTCATTGATTTTTGCCACCAACTACCAAGCCCCATAGGAAGCATTACACACAGGGCTCTCCCCTCTAATCCCATAGGTTCAAAGTTAAGCTGCTGATGTTTGTTGAGTGCAGAAACAAACAAAAAAAGGCAAATGTAAGCAAATCAAACAGGATCTTTGAGTTTGCTAGAACTACACTTCAACCCAACACTTAAGTGACATCCCCTTTTTCTATAAGCATTTCTTGTTAAATTTCTAACATCAGAAGCCTTCTTAAATGAGAATAGAATAATATAAAACTAGTACTTGGCCACTTTCTTTGTTCTTATTTTATAAGAAATTTTATATTTTATATTTATATTTTATTTTGCTCAAAATTATTTCATTTGTTTTCAGGATAAAGTGATGCTCAAATTCCAACATTTCAGATTGCCATGATTATTATGGAAGGTCCTCTGTGCTGCATATTTGGCATTTTGCAATGTATTTTAATATATTTGTCATATTAGTAACTATGGTATCCAATAAACTCATTGATAGGGAATCTAATTGCATAATGTGCCATTGCTACTTGACATTATAGAGCAGCTCAGATGAAAACACCTGGTGCCCACTCACTGGTTTCCACGTGTTGTTTGTAAACCTTCATATTAGCTTGTGAAATATTTTTTCCAGAGAAGGGTAAAAGTCCCATCTAAAACAAGATGAAACAAACTACTAGTAGTAAGTGGACAATAGGGAACAATTTTGCATTGACTGGGCTAGACGCCCTTTCGCATTGCCATGTCTTGCTTCCATCTCTTAGCGTCTATGATTTGCTGTAAATACCTGCCAGTTTGGTCCCTACCCATACTATAGCTGCAACAATGCCTGCCATAACCATGCTTGTGCTAGTAAAGTTTCTCTGATCAATGTGGCTAGGGATTATTTTCTGAGAATAGTGTTATAAATCTAGACTGTTCAAAAGTTAGCGTACATAGACATTAGCACATTCTTGCCATCACAGTTCTTGGAAAAAATAGTCCCTGGTCACTTTGTCCATGGGAAAACATGACTGACCTGTTTAAAAGAGGGCTGTTAGCATGGGTTCAACCGTAAATGATGACTGAGGCACCGCAGATGTAAGACCACAAGATGAACAAACAATCCCTTTATTCACAGGTGTCTTGGTAGTCTCAATCTCCTAGAATATTTTAACATTACCTGAGAATCCTTTAAGCAATAATGATGCCAAATAATGACCATTTGCTTTATAATATAAAACTGCAAGCATAAGCGGGCAACCAATATGATACACAGTATCCCTTGGGGAGGAATTCCTGTAGGGGCAGGATTTTATAATTGTACTATAAAAATTGATGTAAACTTTGAATTAATTCTGCCAGCCACCCTTTTTGAATAACAGAAAGGAATGACCATCTGAGATTGGGATCTTGTTTCCTACATGCATTATAAACTTCCCTCTAGTCATTTCTTTGGTTTAAGGTTTAGTGAGTAAAAGACAGGATCTTGTATTGTGTCTGTGTTAATTAGATTAAAGGAAAGTTAAAGGCCTGAGCCACAACATAAAGAGTTTTGATTTAGTGAAGTTTAATTCACAATGTATTCTGCTCAATATAAAATACTGCTGTCTTCTCTGTGAGAGATTGTTTGTGTGAATGAGGAATGCATGCATCAGGAAAAGATAAGGTGTGAAAGCCATCACAAATGTCCAGATGGTCAAGAAAAAGTGAAAAAAGAAAAGGAGTACTTGTGGCACCTTAGAGACTAACCAATTTATTTGAGCATAAGCTTTCGTGAGCTACAGCTCACTTCATCGGATGTGTACTGTGGAAAGTGTAGAAGATCTTTTTATATACACACAAAGCATGAAAAAATACCTCCTCCCACCCCACTCTCCTGCTGGTAATAGCTTATCTAAAGTGATCACTCTCGTACAATGTGTATGATAATCAAGGTGGGCCATTTCCAGCAAAAATCCAGGGTTTAACAAGAACGTTTGAGGAGGGGGGGTAGGAAAAAACAAGGGGAAATAGGTTACCTTGCATAATGACTTAGCCACTCCCAGTCTCTATTCAAGCCTAAGTTAATTGTATCCAATTTGCAAATGAATTCCAATTCAACAGTTTCTCGCTGGAGTCTGGATTTGAAGTTTTTTTGTTGTAATATAGCAACTTTCATGTCTGTAATCGCGTGACCAGAGAGATTGAAGTGTTCTCCGACTGGTTTATGAATGTTATAATTCTTGACATCTGATTTGTGTCCATTTATTCTTTTACGTAGAGACTGTCCAGTTTGACCAATGTACATGGCAGAGGGGTATTGCTGGCACATGATGGCATATATCACATTGGTGGATGTGCAGGTGAACGAGCCTCTGATAGTGTGGCTGATGTTATTAGGCCCTGTGATGGTGTCCCCTGAATAGATATGTGGGCACAGTTGGCAACGGGCTTTGTTGCAAGGATAGGTTCCTGGGTTGGTGGTTCTGTTGTGTGGTATGTGGTTGCTGGTGAGTATTTGCTTCAGGTTGCGGGGCTATCTGTAGGCAAGGACTGGCCTGTCTCCCAGGATTTGTGAGAGTGTTGGGTCATCCTTCAGGATAGGTTGTAGATCCTTAATAATGCGTTGGAGGGGTTTTAGTTGGGGGCTGAAGGTGACGGCTAGTGGCGTTCTGTTATTTTCTTTGTTAGGCCTGTCCTGTAGTAGGTGACTTCTGGGAACTCTTCTGGCTCTATCAATCTGTTTCTTCACTTCCGCAGGTGGGTATTGTAGTTGTAAGAATGCTTGATAGAGATCTTGTAGGTGTTTGTCTCTGTTTGAGGGGTTGGAGCAAATGCGGTTGTATCGCAGAGCTTGGCTGTAGATGATGGATCGTGTGGTGTGGTGTGGTCAGGGTGAAAGCTGGAGGCATGCAGGTAGGAATAGCGGTCAGTAGGTTTCTGGTATAGGATGGTGTTTATGTGACCATCGTTTATTAGTGGACACGATCACAGGGTCTAATAACATCAGCCACACTATCAGAGGCTCGTTCACCTGCACATCCACCAATGTGATATATGCCATCATGTGCCAGCAATGCCCCTCTGCCATGTACATTGGTCAAACTGGACAGTCTCTACGTAAAAGAATAAATGGACACAAATCAGATGTCAAGAATTATAACATTCATAAACCAGGCGGAGAACACTTCAATCTCTCTGGTCACGCGATTACAGACATGAAAGTTGCTATATTACAATAAAAAAACTTCAAATCCAGACTCCAGCGAGAAACTGTTGAATTGGAATTCATTTGCAAATTGGATACAATTAACTTAGGCTTAAATAGAGACTGGGAGTGGCTAAATCATTATGCAAGGTAACCTATTTCCCCTTGTTTTTCCTACCCCCCCTCCTCAAACGTTCTTGTTAAATCCTGGATTTGTGCTGGAAATGGCCCACCTTGATTATCATACACATTGTAAGGAGAGTTATCACTTTAGATAAGCTATTGCCAGCAGGAGAGTGGGGTGGGAGGAGGTATTTTTTCATGCTTTGTGTGTATATAAAAAGATCTTCTACACTTTCCACAGTACACATCCGATGAAGTGAGCTGTAGCTCACGAAAGCTTATGCTCAAATAAATTGGTTAGTCGCTAAGGTGCCACAAGTACTCCTTTTCTTTTTGCAACTACAGACTAACACAGCTGTTACTCTGAAACAAGAAAAAGTGAGAGACTTGGAAACACCAGGAGACAATCAGAAAACATCCATTGTATCCGATGCTATACATGTTAGCAGCATTGACAGCCTCAGAGGTGAGGCAACCACCCCTGAAGGCAAGACAACAAATAGGAGATAACAATGGGAAGCCCGACAATAACCATCAAATGATAACAGCGGAAAAACCCAAGATTACCACCACTAAAGGACTAATGATTACAGGATGACATTGCAAAATGCATGGACTCAAATGGGAATTTACAAGTATAAAGCTGGGGTTTTTGCCATGAAACTCTGGGTTCACTCCTGCCAAAACCTCGGAGCATCGGATCGCAACCGACAGAGCCCAGCTCCTCACTCGTGTTCAATCTAACTGGCCATTAGATTGACTCGAGCTACAACAGACTGGTAACTATAAAAACATCAACTGGCAGGACTATGTGCATGATGTGTATGTATGTGTGTGACTGAAAAGCATATGCTAACTGTTGTATTTTCAATAAATATGGCGAATTTGCCTTCTCTCTTATAAAAGATCCTGTGTGCTTTGTATAGCATAAACATAAGCAGGCAACCAATATGATACACAGTATCCCTTGGGGAGGAATTCCTTCCTTCAGTGGAGTGTTCTCTAATGGAATAAGTGTTTTTCCACAATTGACACTACATTAAATGAAATATGCTTGACAGTGAACTTCTGAACTGTATTCATTGCTCCCAGTAAGAAGACGGATGGCCGGATCCTCCTTGCAGTCACCCACAACTATTCAAAATGGGTGTAAAATTCTACTAAGTTAGAAAGGAAGGTAGCTGGAATATGTTTGTAATTGTTATTCTACTTAAGGATATGTTAACAGGCCACATTGGTCAGTGTGTGTAATACATCCCTCTCTGTGCCCAATCCACAGAGGAAATGAGTCTGTTACAGCTCCCAGCTACAGACCCTGGGGCATTAGCTCTATCTGTAAACAATGATGCTTTCAGCTATGGATTCAGAGTAACAGCCGTGTTAGTCTGTATTCGCAAAAAGAAAAGGAGTACTTGTGGCACCTTAGGGACTAACCAATTTATTTGAGCATAAGCTTTCGTGAGCTACAGCTCACTTCATCGGATGAAGTCCGATTGGTTAGTCTCTAAGGTACTCCTTTTCTTTCAGCTATGGAGTTCCCCATCCAGGCCCTGCTGTGTTGCCCAAGATGGACACCATCACCCCTGGCAGCCTGAAGAAGGGCAGGTTAGCACATATGAAACCCATGCTCTGGAAGGGACAAAGATCTCCAGTATTCTGAAGGAGAACCCCCAAATGATTTACTTTCCAGCAACACTTCTCTTCCTACTCCCTCCCCACAACCCTAAGCCTTGTGGATTAATTTACAGCAGTGCCCTGGTGCCAAATTCCACTGTTAGAGATACATGGACAACTTGTGCATATATTTCTGCTGGCAGACTCTGGCTGCTAGCACATAACCCAATTTGTTAAAGGAAAAAGTTGTAGGCTTGCCTCGGTTTCCTCTGCGGAGCTGCATGTTGGGCTTCCCACTCTCCTGTCCCCCAAGGCATAATACCCTTTTTAAAGGATTAAGAAAAACTCTTCCTGTTCATTGCTCAGAACAGAGGTGTCAGAACAAAATTCCCCTCCCCCTACCTTGATCTTAGTATATGCTTTATCCTATCCCATCATGACAATGACACCAACATTAAAAGAGAATTTTAAAAGGAGCAATAGCAACAAGCAGGCTGAAGAATTTAATAACGGTATAAAGATTGTTAAAACACACAACATAAAGATCAGTTTTTTCAGGCAATACAACAATTATTGCTCCAAATGTTAAACTTCAGATCATAGGATTTTTTTTAAAATAGTGGATTCTAAAAATCTGATGATTTGAAAAGTGCAGACAAAATTTTGCTGCTGCTTCCATCATAATTACTGCCTTGAAAGTAGATTATTGTTTAATCTTTGTTCCTTGAAAATGTGTCATAATTTCAAGGTCTACAATAATCTGTAATTTTTTTCATCCTTTAAAATGATCCATGTTTTGATTGGTCACTGATGACACCTCCTTGTCATACTGTAAGTTGCTGAGGCTGTGAAAGAGTACAAGGCTAGTCAGCCAATCAAATTATAGAACAATGAGAAGGTCAAAGTAACATTGCATATTGCTGTCCTTCCAAAAAAACACATTGCACAAGGCATTAAAGATGGAAATTTAACCCCTTGCTGGTGTTCTGTAAGCCTGATTTTTATTACCCGAGTAAAATGGAGCAGGTTGTCCCGCTAAGACAAAGCGAGCAAAGAAGGATAAAACTCTCAGGAAAAGGAGGTTAAAATTAAGGGTATCACTTGCCCCCTCATTCCGCCTTTTGTGGCAAAAAAGTTGTTAGTGAGGAGAACATGGA
This sequence comes from Lepidochelys olivacea, assembly GCF_965140295.1. Lineage (NCBI taxonomy): Eukaryota > Metazoa > Chordata > Testudines > Cheloniidae > Lepidochelys > Lepidochelys olivacea. Next base: position 35,769,242 of record NC_140421.1, read on the forward strand.
GGTGTCTTTTGTTATCCAAAGAAATGAACTATAGTTTTCATCCCACTAGGGATTTCCACAGTAAATGGAGCTTTTCTTTCTTTCAGCCTTATTTTAGCAGTTCTCAGACTAGCAAGCTGTTAGAGCATTAAGTTATCTTCTACTGGAGCCACACCAAGGAAAAGAGAGAGCCCTTTCTTCTCTCCAGAGTAAAATAATTAATTTTAAAAAAAAGAAGATGCATAAAAGAAAATACTATTCATTACACACTCACACACACAGTTTAAATATATAATATACACACACGTGCACATATATCCGATGTATACTTTATGCATATATATTTTACTGGTGCAGACTAAAAAAACTGCTATAGTTTGAAACTTAAACACCAAGACATCCAACATTTGTTTTATTTCTGAAGCCTGCACCTTATCTTGCTGTCAATACTGTATAAATGTTTTGCATGATGCAGGCTGTGCATCACAATTGTATTGTGCTGGGTGTGCTAACACTACGTGGGCTATAATAAGACTGAACAAGGAGCCTGGGATTTACAAAGAAAGTAAAGGAGGAAGAATCCCTTGATTTTCTGGCATCCTATGCCACATAGCTGGACAAGACTGAGCTTTCATTCTGTGAATTTTACAAAAATGGAGATGCTTAGCACCATCGTAACCCCATCCCCATATTACAAGAAAACTACTTAGGACTCAAGATTTATAAACCTGCTAGAAATATTTTAATTTTTTTTGAGCTGATGAGAATTATATACCATACAAGATAATTCCAGTAGAAGAAGCTCACCAGCAGAAAGAACAAGCCTATCAGTGAAAGAGACAGTCATAAAATGAGAAAAGAAGGAAATGAGAGATATGAAATGCCACCCCTGGAGAAATTTCTTTTGTCAGCGCTCTCTAAGCTTGGTCCTTTCAGTTTTTCCACTGACAGAATAGGCAGAAAAATCAGTTTTCAGCCATGAGCATATCAGGCAGAGAGCTCAAGAAGAACTGGCCAAAGTGTTTGAACAGCTACAATATGACACCCATCTCATTAATGTTAACAGAACTTATGCACCAAGAGACAATGCATTCTCACATCTCCTACAATCTGGACCAAAATGGGACTCTCCAAAGGATTTTCAGGTCCTAGGTAATTGAATCAACTTGTCTCTCCACTTCCATCATGATTCCAATGTCGAGAAAAAGAATTCCAATTACTCCACTTTTCAAAATTCTACTTTCCCTCAGTGAGGTTTGTTTTATTTTTGGATAAGTAAACAAAATATTACTACTGTTGCATTATCATCCATTATGACAGAGGGTGAACAAGTCAATTTTATGCATGGCCTGGTTAATGGACTGGGTTAATCAGTGGCTTTAACTAAAGCACAGAGCCATTTGTGGACAGTAATTATTGGAGTAGTTATCTACTCCAGTACACACACAACAACTTGGGGGGAATCTTTCCCAAGATTTACTACCTAGCTAGCAACTACAAAAAATACACTCCACTGTGACAGATACATAGCTGGATGTGTGCCATCACTGCTCCAACTGCAGAAAGGGCCAGCTGCTAGGTGCTTTGCTAATGAGGTATTGGGAAGAGGATTCATTAGAAATAAAGGCAACAGAATAATCACAGAAAGAAAGAATATATTTGTTCCTGCTGTCCTAATTTTATTCCTTCCTTACATTCTCCATTGATTTTATGTAAGCAGAACTTGGGGAACATAAGCTTGTTAAGTTTAGTTGCTGAGAATGTAATTGGGACTGAGTGTATAAACTCTGCACCAGCATGGAAGGGGTTAAGGAGCTGCTATAACCCCCACCACACTAGGATTGCCAACCTTCCAGGATTGTCCTGGAGTCTCCAGGAGTTAAAGATTAATCTTTTATGTCATGTGATGAAACCTCCAGGAATACAGCCAACCAAAACTGGCAACCCTATACCACAACCTACCGTGCCAGGAAAAGAGAATTTTAAAGGGAGGAAGCTCCACTCAGTAGTGGAGCAGCCCTGGGAAGGGAGCAAGCCATTGAGGTTCCCAGCTCCCAGGAAGAGGCCTAGAAGCTAGCAGAGCCTCTGCCTGCACAGATCTCCTGGGCTACACAGAGGGAAGAGAACCAGAGAACTTCAGAATGGACTGTGGCCCACCCAGAGCCTCTCTGAAGAAAGAGGCCAAATATCCTGGCTAGAATTCCCAACAGGATTCCCTCACCACCACCACCTTTACCCTTTTGTTTAATCTCTTTTGCTGACCTGGGATTGTTCGTATGTTTCACTGAAAAGGGGAGAAAGAGTCAAAAGGTCTCAGCCAGCGGTCTGAGAGTCAGTCACTGCTCGACTGACATTGAACACTTCCACTGGAAGGACTAGACTTGTGCCAGTGCAATTTGCACATAGCAGCCAAAAGGAGTTCTCTGTTGGGGATAGATCCTTGACAGTAATCACCAAGGCCCTGAGCCAAAGCCCACTGGAGTCAATGGGAGTCCTTCCACTGACTTTAGTGGGCTTTGGAGCAGACCCCACGGGTGATATTTAGAGATTCTCACAAATGTAGATACTGTATGAGAAATGAGGGGAAAGTGATGGGAGATGCTTGTTGTATTAAGTACCCCTCAGTGCCTGTGATTTCACAGGCAAGCTGACTGACCCTGATGCATTAAAATTCTTGGAGAGATGTGGAAAATATAGGTTGTTCCTTAATTATTTCTTGGTTTTCTTCTAAACTTTTTGGAACTAGCATCCACATTCCCTGCTGATAGGTGCAATATAGGTAAATTAGAGATACAGTAATCTACCTGGTCTAGCTCAATTCTAGAGCGAGGTGTCATGACAAAAAGACAACAAAACAAATTACCAAGCCACCACAGGGCAATTTTAGCGACTTTGTGGAGTCTTCAAGAGAGGTGTACTGACAAATTAAATTGATGTTACTCTATTTTCATTTACTTTTTAATCAAATATAGATGAATTCTTTGTACCATAAAAAGCAGTACACATCAACAGTCAACGAGTTTATCATGCATAAAAGACAATGATCACACTGCCCAAAGCCAGGGAAGCTTTACGCATACTTGTGTCAGATTCTTCAATCTTCAAAGAATACAGTAATGTGTGAATCTTATGCTACCTTGACCCCACTCCATCTTCAAAAGCAACTCTAAAAGCTTAAACAGTAAAATTCAAACAAAAAGGCACTTCCACTGCTGCCAACGGATAGGTAGCCTATGCCTTTAATTCAATTTACAAAACAGTGACATTGCTGTACGTTAGCTGCTTTAATAGCTTCAAGTTTACTTTCAGAATATGCATCTACCTTCAGCAAACTGCACAATGAGAACCGAAGCAAAAACTGCTGACTGAGAAAGTGTCCAATAAGCAGAAGAGACAATATAAAAAGTTAATTAACCCATTCCGATAACAATTTTCTTTTCCATCTTATTCTTCTTCAAAAATTGCACAATGGGACCAGTTGTAACACTCCTAATTTCACTGTTCCAAAATTTTTAAATTGTGTTGAACCTGTTCATACACAATATATTCTAGAAACCTGTCAGGAGTTCTGATATAGTCACCCCAAGGTCTAATCCCATTATACTGGATGAAAAACTACAAGCATGAATACAAGACCAGCCCTACCCAAGAAACATCAAGAAAAACAAAGTACCGTAGGTGTCTGGCCTTAAGTGTTGCTAGAACAGTAACAAGCTGAAAGCAATCTATGAATCTAGAAATGGCAGTAAATAGGATTGCTTTCAGTTTATGAGCTGGTAAGCCTGTTTCACAGAGTAGTTCATGGTGACTGACAGTTAAAACATTGGGTCATCCACGAGTGCTTGTGCTACATGCCAAGTGGCACAACGCCATGAAGACTGATGGCATGAAGAGAAAAATCTCACAACAAATGCTCATCTGATGTAGCCACCTAGAGGGAAGATGAACAAAGGTGGAGAAATAGATCAAAGTTGTAACCATGTCTAGAAAGAAACATCTGAAACTATGAAAACAAAAATAAACACTGTCTTTTTAAAATGTTCCGATGATTGCTTGAACTATTGACACAATAGCAATAATTATGATAAATTACTAAAACTAACCCTCTCTCCTCAGAAAGATTTTAAAAGCAACACTCCTTCAAACTCTTTCCTCTTGAATGGGTTTTTTAATTCCTCTCTGATTCTATTCTTCAGAATTGGCAGCAAGTTAATTTTGAGAGAGAGAAGCCTTTTCTTGCAGCCACACCTGACATCTATTTCAGGCCCACGTAAGAGCATGTTCAGCCACTGACAATTCTCTGATATCCTTCTCTCTTATGCTTCATTTTTTGAACGTGTAGCCACTCATGCTAAGGAAGTTTCAGTGGATGCAATTACACAACAGCCTCTTTAAAAATGAAAAGGGGAGTTTGGGGACATATAAGGAGAATATATTTTTCAGTTGGCCATGAGGTGGAACGAAAGAGGTGCAAAATGGTGGAATGATGAGAAAGGCCTCCCTCAGATGACGAGATGAAAACACGCAGGTATTAAAACTAAACTAATCACGGAAATTCATTATAATGTCTCAGAAAAACAGAGAGGAGCAAGTACTTCGATTTGTTATGAATGGGCAAAAGCAGAGGGTTTAAGGATGGGGCAAAGAACGAAGGTATATTACAGTTAAATTCTATCAGGACTGAGCACAGTCTGTAGCAAGTCTGTGGAAGGTTAGCAAAAATAATAATTGTGGAGATAATAGAAAAGTTCAATATAAGAACTAAATATTACAATTATCATTATAGCCTACGGAGCACCTGTGGAAGGATGAAGCTGAGTTGAGGTTCTGTCTTTTTCTACTTAGCTCTAGGTAGTGCCCCTGCAATTTGGCAAACTGTTTTTAAAGTGACTTAAAGCAAATATTTATGTAAAGGGAGAACATCGTCTGCTTTCATTTTATTCTTTTCCCTAAAGTTTTGGGATTAGATCAGTATTTCAGTACTTTTGGGAAAAAGTACTGAAATACTGATCATTCAATATACCGTGGCTGGCATATTCTTGTAGGCTGATATTTAACCATAGGCAAAGGGCCAATATCAGGCTCATGAAATACTGAAGTCCCACTTCAGTCCTCAAAATGGGGCTTAATGGGGACATAGGCCTTGGGCTGGTCCTCTGATTCACTGATAGAATCCAGGCATATTTAGCCTTCAAATCAAACCCTCACCACTTTCATTTTGCTAACTGCTACAAATCAGTAAGAAACTGCATCTAGCAAAAGGCAATGGGAGACGTGTGTGTGTGTGTGTATGCGAAAGTCTCCAGCCTGAAAGCACAGAAATCTTAGAAAACAAGTTCAGCTAAATTATAGAGGGCTCAGAGGGCTGAGAGGTGAAATGGTATATTCTTCTAAATCCAAGATGACAAGAAAAGAATCATGAGCAGAGATGAAATGAAAAGAATAATTTTTCTGGCTGGACTGCAGTGTGCCTTCAATGATTTTTAAGGGACATTTTTGAGCATTGCCTATGTTCAAACATACATTTCCAAACAAAAAGAGTACTTTCAGCATTAAAAGTACAAATCCTCACCATGCTAAATCTTCTGACTGGTGTCCCAGGCAGAAAAGGGCAGTTGGTGCAGTCGCTCAATACTATCGTTAAGTCCCAGCTTCTCTCCCTTCCTCCTCTTCCATTCACCCTCCCCTCAGACACACAGCTTGACAGACACACAGCTTGACAACCTATCAGGTCTCCTGGCTGTGTCAAGTCCACTTCTGGTAATCCACTTGCACTGTGAAGCTGTTCTCTTTACTTGCCAGATCAACAAGTGGTTCAAAAGAGCAACTGGACAAGTGATTCTGGGGTTTATGAAGCCCAACATCTGCTGCCTGTATAGATTGGAGACATCCAATGGGAGCGAGTTGAATAAAAAGGGTGTCTCAACTGTCATAAGGCCCAGAGATGTGAACTCTTTTGAACAGTGTGAACAGGCAGATGAAGACAAGAGTGATTTGGAACAAGTGTTTTGGCTCTGGATCACGTCAACAGCCCAGGTACTATTCTAGCAGTGAGAGGGGAAAAGAGTATCATGTTCCACTTTTGACAGCTTCCCCTTCAGTTTGCCACTAAGATGTGGTACTCTAGGTAGCTGTCTATTTCTAAGCACCCTCTATTTCCATCACCGCTTTAAAAGATTAAAAGCTTCCTCTTTACCTGGAAATGTAAATTTGCAGACTGTCAGGAGCATTGCCTAATAAGTATTTTTAATAAAAAAACCTAAATTTTAGGGGACACGTTTACAGCAAGCTCCCCTTAATGCACCCAAAATTTACAAGCACATCAGTTTTGCTCATAAAAAACCTGCATTTCTGTATATACAACAGCTAATTATGCGAATGATGGCTTGCCCAGTCAACTGTTGTGTGCGCACAAATGTAGGTTTTCTCTGCGCATAATGGTTTAGCTAGCAAATTTTCATCTAAAGGAATAGCTGCACCCACTTTTATTCATTTAGATTTATAACTAAAAGGTAAAATACACCACTACTGGGCTCCAGGCACCTTGGACATTAAACAAATCTAGGAAAAAAACCCCATATAACCCCTTAGGTTCCTCAAAAGAAAAAAGAAAAGAAAAGAACTCAGAGGTAAGAATCAAACCCATATAGTACCTGAACCCAGCCATTCTTTTCAGCTGTGGATTTTAAGTTGCAAAGATGGGAGCTTAGTATTCACAAGGTGGTATTTTGTGACTAGGTTACAAAAGACAAATTTCTACCTATTGCTTTTAGATGAAGTTTATAACATTATCATCACACATTCCAGCTCTTGCACATTTATCGTGAGGGATGCGATTTCTATGTAAAATTAAGCCTCACTCATGATCTCGGGATAGAACTCTCAAATGTCAAGACTATTTTTTTTTTAAAGCGGTGGCTAAAAAAAACAAATCCTGACATTTGCGAGTTCTATCCCAATATCATGAATGAGGCTTAATTTTACTTAGAAATCACTGCCAGCCCTGGATGGCCAGACTCCGGCTGCCAGCCTGGGAAGTGGCACTCCACCTCAGCCCCCACAGGCTTGGGGCAGGTGAAGAACTCTAAAAGGTAAGGCTGGGAGGACTGAAATATGGCCAGGGGACTGTATTGATGGTGGGTTCTGAGTAGATGGGGTGAGTGCTGGGAGGGTGAGCTAACAACGGTGGGGGTTGAGGGGTAGAGGAAGTGATGGGGTGGTAAAGATGGGCGCCGGGGGCTGAACTGAGGGGCAGCTGAATTGATGGGGGTTGGGTGGGGACAGAACTGGTGGGGGACTAGAGGACAGGATTCATAGCTGGGCAGGAGATGGGCGGGTGTGGGAGTGAGAACTCCTGCAGCAGGGGCCAAAATCATCTTATCCAGTACATGTGGGAAAGTGGGCAACACTAACTGTCACATGCACGTATCCTGCTGATGGGCAGGGAGAGTTCAAAAATCAAGAGACTGACCTAAAAACACAATATAATCTTTTACTTTAAATCCCATGAGTTTGGTGGGTCCGACTCATGATTTTTGATCTCTTGAAGTTGGCAATACTGTGATATTGACTTCTTCAGGCCTGAATGGCACGTGACCATATTTTATATAACGGGGGCAGCATGGTATAGGGAGAAAGGTAATTGTCTAGGTAACCAGGACCCAAACCATAGGCAGATGACATGTGGCAGGTCCATCGCTGAGACAACTGGCTCACAAAGGATTGAACTAGCTTCAGCAGTACCATCACACAACTAGACTGCACTTCCTTCAAAACCCAAGGCCACATTTTTGGGATTGTTCACAGTCAGACTGACAGACCAATTAATGGGCTGGGGAGAAGGTATCTGTCACACACAGAGCTCCTTATATTTGTACATATGCACTTACATATATACAGAGAAAGAGAGAGACAGAACACACATACACACAGAATTAAAGATGTGTGAGATTCCTGTTAGTATTCAGTCATTCTCTAACTCTGTACTCACATTGAGAAGTGTCTTCTGATCTTAATTGTCACAATGGCTGTTAGGGATGCTGCTGCCCAGATAGTAGAAGCAGGGATTTCTCCTGTGTCATATGGCATCAGATGGAGAAACAGGTTCTTCAGGAGAGCCACAGCTTGAAAAGCTGGTAGAGCTTTTCATGTTCACCCTGAGCATCAACTGTTAAAACTTCAGCAGATCCTGTGCTCCTGGCATTTGGCCAAAAGCAGCAGGATTCTATACCAGCAACAATGAGAGTAAAGTAAACTTTTCTCCAGTTTGGGCACCAATGTCAAAATCTGGACAGTCCTCTAGGATAAGGCAGATAATTTCAGTGGCATATGTCTCAGCTAATTCTGATCTCTCAGACACCAGCTACAGTTATGGGGCAATATCTGTAGAAATCTAACCTCTCAAGGACACATGCATAGGGAAACAGATGGCTTGCAACAGACTGTTTAATCCCAAATCAAATAACAGAATCAGCACTTCAGGATGACTGCTTATATAGACACTTTTTGTCAGACAGTGTGGCCTGTAGCTAGGCATTTTATGCTATAGGACCCCCCCAAAAGGCATGTGAGGTGTGCAAGTTAACAAAAAGGTAAAAGACTAATATTTTAAAAGGCAATTTACCAAAACATTATATACAAGTCTGCTATACTTGGGAGCAGATTAGGACTAGGCTCAAAAACATTATCTCATTTGAAATTAAATATAGTAATGTATAAAAATTTTGCTTTTCCATAGTGATGTATAGTTAAACAGCTGTTTCAAGCCTCCAGTTTAGCTCCCATCCACCCAGCCTTTTATGGTTTGTTTGTTTTTCATTTGTGAAACGGGTCATTTTCATAATCTTATCAAACTGGGGGCGGGGAGGAGCTTCTAAGGGTACCAAGCTAGCAAAAAATATCATTCCTTAAAAATGTTTTAAAAACTTCTCACGTTGCATTGGTACATGAGGAGATTGGGAAAATACTTGGCAGACCAGAAAATGGGTAAAAGTCTAAAAGACCCATACGCTCTTTTTCATCATGACAAAAACAGCTTTCATAAATTTTCTGACTACTATACAAAATTTAAAGGGAGTCAAAAAATTGTGACTCTAACATTACCATGTGCATAGTTAAAAACAACCAAACGGGCTGCTTGGCCATCTAGCTATTCTATGAGCCTGTCCCATTTTTAATATTTTATATTTTTAATATTCATTTTATTTATTAGTTCTCACAAATGAAAGTAACACTGACCTGATTTTGAGGTCCTGAATGGCCATCATTTAAGCCAGTGGGGTCTGGGGGTGCTTAGCATCTCAGAAAATCAGGCCACATGTTCATGGGTCCAAATATAGATTTACTTCAGGCACCCAAGTTTCTAACTTCTAACCCTATTTTTGATCACTTTAGCCGTTGTCTGCAGCTTCTCTTACTTTTAATACTACCATTATTAGAATCTGTCATGGTCTTAAATAAAAATAAGCCAGGTACTCATGAGGAAATTTAGGTAACCAGTACAAACGAAGAAATCCACCCTACAGCCATTTTTCATTAACCAACAGTTATTATACCATAATGTGTTGTTTGTTGGATACCAACAGAGTGTTTGGTTGCATGGGGAACAAAGAGATGACATGGTCCACGTCCCCCAGGAACTTATAATCAGTCAAACCTCCTGCATCCTGTTAGAGGCTGGAAGATTACTGGGAAGCACTAAACACTCTCAGTTCTCATTAAACAGGGCCTGAGGACAATCAGCACCTCTCAGGATCAGGAATTCCATGAAGGCAAGTATGGGAGACCATCAGTGAACATCTTCTTAGACATCCAGAATTTGAAACAAATACCTTAAAAATATTAAATGTACAAGTAATCCTATGGTGTGTCCTTAGGATCTTGTCACAGCTCCTAAGCAAGCTGAATCATTTGTCTCTGGCTAAATCAGTACTGAACCAATGCCAAAGTATGGTGCTGGTTTGGGGGAAGGGGGATTATGAGCTATGGTTGCTTTTAGATGAAATGTAAAAACAAGATCCTGCTGATCATTTGTGTCATTGTAGATCCCCAGCAAGAAGAGGAGCATTAACCTGAGTCCTGGACAAATTCTAGCTTGGCCAATTACATTCTGCATTCTTAAAATTGCTCCTCTATTATTTTCATTTCCGTTTTTTTTTCATTTCCTTCCTAAAAACTGTTGAGTGATGTAACTTCTCTGATTCACGTCAGGTACAGTTGCATTTCAGTGGTGAATGAGCCATACCTAATCACTTTACAGATGGTCTACAGTATTTAGGGTTCCTTGTAGACTACGCATGCTGTACAAAGTTATTATTCTAACAGACTGGGAGCTGATGCAAAAGCCACTGTACAGTGAAAATGTTTAGGATCTCAGCAGAATTCATAGGACTTCCTCCAAATTTGCAAAACAGAAAAAACGCCATTAGGTGATTTTGCCAAGATAATTTGAAGTGGAACCTAGCAGTTCACCAGCACTAGTCAATGGTGCTTTATGGCTTAGCACCCTTGAAATATTTATTGACAAACAGAGACAACAGAGCAGCAAATGGGTTTTAGCATAGCTAAGAAAAGAGATAATCTTTGACGGAATCAGTAAAATTAAATCCTGACAGAATCGTGAGTGAATCAGTGTGTCTGTTAAATATAAATGACACTGACCAACAATATATCTCTTCTTGAAGAGCCTATGGTTTGTGCCGTCCTCCCCCTTCTGTACTATTGAAATCATGTCCTTATCTCAAGTACTTTTCACATATCAGAGAAGTGGCAAATTTCACAAAGCTTGCACTAATGTTACTCATTTCTATTCCAAGTGAAATGCTCTTCAGTAAGTAAACATGAGTATTCAATAATGCTGTTTCTGGAGACAATGGAAAAGCTCCCTGTTTCAAAATATATTGATAAATAAATCATTTTAAAAGCATAGGATAATACTGTTGAACACTGAAGGGCTGAATCACTCAAGGCTGAGAATAGTACTGATGTGATTTTAAGTACCCTGGTTTTTATTTTTTCATTTGCTCATTGTGTTTGACAATACACGACAAGATGTTTGTATTATTACATTTTATAATTCTGTAGGTACTTGACTAGATTATCTGAGAATAATCACATTTCTGTTAAAGGACTAGGAGCATACTGAACACAGCCAAGTAAGTTGGATTTGGAATGTTTTGCATATTTCTTTTTTTCAGAACTGTTTTGCACAGCTTTGCAGGCCCTGAAATTAATATCGGATTGGGTTTGAACAACTGTTTTCTCATGCTTACATTTTATTGTGTGCATAGGCAAAGTAATGATTATTCAGCCATCAGTAGAGCACAAACGCTGCCGTCAGAATCAAGACCCTATTATCCTAGGTACTGGATTAACATAGGCCATGATCCTGTAAAGGCACATCCACTGGCTTAACTTTACGTGCTTTGAATAGCGATGCACAAATAACTGATTTTTTCTGTATTTTAAAAAAATGTTGCAGGTTTAACAAATGTTGAAATGAAAAGTGTTTCATTTTTGAGGGCTGTTTTTACCTTTTTAAAAATTAAACTGAAGAAAATTTCAAAACAAAGTAATTTGCAATTGAAAAAACATTTCATTTAAAAAAAATGTCTAAACTCAGCGTTTAGATTCTTTTTCTAATTTTTGGTTTTTTGACCAAAACATTTTGTCAAATTCAACGTGAACTCACAAACTGTTACAGTTGACCCAAATCTGCATTTTTCAGTGGAAAAAAAGTTTCGTCCAAAAGGTTTCACCAAGCTCTAGCTGCGAACAGTTTAATTGAAATCAGAAGACCTACTCACATTCATACAAAACTTAAGCACACATATAAGCCTTTGAAGGTTTGGGGGCATAAAGGAATACATGGCCCCGGCTTCTAATAGCTTACAAAAAAAATAAAACAGATGAAGTTTGGGAAGTGTGATAAAACAAATGAGCAAAGTGATCAGGATAATAGGAACACAGCATTCCTTTTAACAAAAATGTAACTTATCCCTAGCCTATATATATTTTTCTAAATAGAGTCCATTACATGTTTACATGTCCATCTGATGACTGTTTTATTTTAAAAATAAAATTAGATTAAAAGTATTACATTGCCTTCCCAGACAGCAACCCCTTGCCTCTCATTATGAGTTCTGCATCAGTAATCATTCCACTCAGTTTATACAAATTAGCAGGTGGTTTGATATCAGAGGAAGAGGCCCCTGATGGCAGAAGACCTTATCAGACTGGTTGGTCTGAACATGGTTAGACACAGTATATATAGGATGTTCTCTGGTAAAGTGTTTCATGATCCCAGATCCCACCTCCAAGAAAGCTTAGACCCCCGTGCCCAAGAGTTTTATCTTTGGCCTTTTTAGTTGTAGAATCCCTATGGAACTATACAATGTGGATGGATAGGCAGCCTCTGGCAGAGCCTGGTCTTAGATCATGAAGGCCCTTGTAGATTAAGACTAGGGCTTTTAATTACATCTAGAAACAAATAGGTAATAACCAGTGGAGTTCACAGAGCACTAGTATGAAATGTTCTTCACCAGATCTTTTTGTTCAGCAATCATGCTGCTGCATGCTGCACCAGGCAGAATAAGTTGCAGTGATCTATCCTAGAGCTGACTAAATGCTTATATCTCAGTGGCAATATTCTCAGCTACAGATTCCTGGCTAATCAACGATGATAAAATGCACAATATGCACCATGTATGCAGGGGTAGTGAGGAGTCAAGCAGGATCCTAAGGTTTCGTACTACCTTGACAACAGATGGTCAGATGCCCTCAATCAAAAGGAAAGGTTTTTTACTTTTTTCAGCTCTTCTCAATTTTTCATTTCTTCTTTCTTCCTGAATTAAAGTTGAGGCCAGTTGCTCATCATCTTTTCTCTTATATCTTCCAGACAACCTAGGTTTTTGGTGCGCTAACTTATTGATTATACCTGGTCGTATGTTTAACAAACAAATCCTTCTCAATGGGTCACACAGACCAGCCATTAATCCAGACAATGGCCTGCAAGTCAGACTCAGAGGCAAGAGTAAAAAAAAAAAAATCTTCTTTTTCTATCTCTGTTCAGTGTTCACCTTAGATTCAATTTAAACTGATCCTACTAGTCATAAGCAGCAGCCTCAGAAAACTCCCACGTTCAAATGGGGTGGGGGTGGGAAGGGGAGAGAAGCTTTGACAAAGTTTTCAGATGGAAAGAATATTTAAATAAACTGATTGTTTTATGAATACAGATCAGACTCAAATCAAGGCTGATTTTGAGAAGATCCAAGGTGTGTGTTGAATGTTTCCCATACTTCCAAACAGTGAAGCCATATTTATGGGGAAAATCTTAAAACTTAAACAATGTTCAACACAAGAATATATTTGCCAGACTAGCTAAGAGGCATCACAGAACCGGGCAATATTCTGCATCAGCTGTAGTCACTCTGCATGCCACATCATATTTCCATCATTTCACATTCCAACAGTTGCAGGGGTTGTGCATATTAGTTGTAAGTCAAAATGTTCAAACCTGGGTGTCTGAAGTTAGGCTTGCTAAATCAGTATTTAGTCTCCTAAATGGCAGTGGTCTGATTTTCAAGGGAGCTGAAGGAAAGCCAATGAAAGCTGCAGTCACTAAACTGCATACCCATGGGAAACATTGCTAGCCTAAAACTGGTGGAGGCAGTTCTGATGTATTGCCTCTTGTGCCAGCAATGCCTTCCTAACACCTGTGTAGGGAGAGGGAGTGTTGGGAGAAGGAATCAAGTGTAATTTTGCTGCATCCGGGTCTTCACTGCAAAAGGTCACTGAAGCACCTTACATCAGTAGCATAAGTTAAAACTGCTCTCTGCAGCATTAACTTGCACTGGGGATGGTGGCTGAGAATCAGGGAACCAGCATCAGTTTCCTGATGCCCCCCCGCCCCCCCCCCGACACACAAACACTTCTTTCACTGTGCCCAAGCTCTGAGACTCAAGCTGTATTATAGTAGTGCCCAGAGGTCCCAAACAGAATGGGGGTACAGTTATACAAACATAGCTGTAGATTGGGTCCCTGCATCAAATACTTTAAAGTCTAACTTCTGATTGCCTCACTGTTTACCACCCCCGCTCTCACACCCATGCAGTGAAAGGCTTCTCCAGGCACTGGAATTGAACTGCTTTGTATAATTCCCAGCTTTAAGAGACTTCTGAAGTGAATGTTGCACTCACACACTTGGGTTCTCTGGCCCCAGGTCTTGAGCAAACAAAATTCACTTTGGCTATGTCCCTTCTTCAGCAACCAGACAACATCCCGTATGTTCAGTCACTTTGTATACTTTTTAAATATTAGCATCTGTTCTACAGACATCTGCAAAGACATGGTTTAAAGCCACTGGGCTAGATCCCTCGCTGGTGGAAATCGGCCCAACTCCATTCTGGCAGCTGACAAGCTGTCTCCCCACCACCACCTTTTTAAAAAATATACTATTGTGCAGTCAAAGTAACAGGAGCTGGCCATCCACACAGTCATTTGGTTATTTATGCCCCAGGCCTATGATCACAAAAAAAAATAGCACTTACAAAAAATAAAGACACCTTCCCAAATTTTGAAAAGCTCATTTCTCCATCACGGTGCCTAATATGGGGGCTCCATCACTAAAACAGATGTGGAGCCCCTTATTTGATCACATTGGTGATGCTTCAGGCGCTTTACTAAGAGCCTAATGGTCCTGCTGCTGTTTCTTTTTCTATTTTCTTACATATATTTTGAAGTTTGGTGGGTAGACGCGGATGCCGCTGTCCCCTATTTATCTGTATCATCTCTCCATATCATTGTCCAATCCCTACATATTATTTTAAATATTTCCCTTTCTCCAAAACACATATCACATACCCCAAAATCTTTGTCAACCTTGTCCCAGTTTTCCTCACCGAGATACCAATCAGTTGCTCCCCTCACTCTGCTCCCCCCAAACAATTTTCACCATTCAATAGCTATTTTTTTGCCATTTCTCAAGGTCTATACTTCCAAAATTGTCCCAGTGTGATGCGTGGCCACCACCTACAATACACCAGCATGCTGAGAGCATGAGCGCTGATGCTGAACCATGTTTGTCGTGTCATAGCATGCAAAATTTACACTCTAATCCCTTCACTTCCCACCGTGGTGATATTTGGGTTTTATTTTAAAAATTGAAAACAAGCAAAAGTGATTTTTTTTTACCTTTTCACAAAACTGGCAAAAAGCCAAAATTGTGCATGTAAATCTGGTTATTAGTGTAACCCAAGGCAGAGGAATAAGAAATGTTTTGTAGCTCTCTTCAGCCCTTTAAATAGTGATGTGGTGTTTTGTTGGGCAGGCAAGATAAAAATAATACAGAAATACTTGGCATTCAGGCTACATGCTTTGCTAAAATTGTTTACTTAATGCCTTTCTTCCCCCTTGGGTATAGTTATTGCCAAGGCACATAGATTTATATTCACTTCTTTTTCAAGTACAGCTTTTAGAAAGGTACCCATATACCATATGTCTAAGAGCAACCTCCAAGCTGCAGGCAGAATAAAACAAATCCAAAAAGTAAATGTACCTTTTCAGAAAATTGTTGAGTGGATTTAAGTTACAATAATAAACAATAAATAATAAAGTCTCTCTGAAAGCTAGAGAAGCATGTGTGTCATCTTCATTGATTTTATCACTTCATCATGCACAACAAATCTGTGTCAACATGAGTGGCAAGTCTCTGAGGTAAAAAATGTACAAATCAAGGCCATGAAAGCAGACCACATGCTTAGGAATTTGTCTATTGTAACCATAATGAACTGGACTGTTGTCTCTGAGGAGACAATTCACGATACATAATATGCTAAGAGAGGAGTTCGATAAAAATACTCTTTCACTATCTTACATAGTAATCTGTAAATCAATGAAGATTCAAGTCCTTAAAAGAGAGAGAGGAATGAAGAATACCTGTTGATCTTACAGTACTGAGGAATATATTTTAAAAACCATGAGCCAGATCCATACTCTAACCAGCAGTACTCAGTCTGTGTCCAGTCCTGTGCTTTAACCACTACACAAACTTATTCCATTAGAGTTCAAATGTGTACGAATGTACAATTCTCTAAATACTGAAAATTTGGGTCACCACCAGAGCTACTGAAAATACATGCTAAAGAATTAGAGTTGGAGAGCTGTGAATTGTCCCCATTCGCCTCAAAGGAGGCTAAACTCTGAAACCTACTATCTCTCGCTTTATGCAATGGGGCTGACTCTATGTGAAAGGACACTCCAAGGATACAAGACTTAAAAGTAAAATTATATTCATTTTTCCTTGATCAAATGTGTGATTTTCTTTCATCATAGTGCACTGGAAGGGAGAGGAGAAGATGGTTTAGTGGACCTAGAGAATATTTGGAATCAGGGCATGTGAAGATCCTGAGAAAGTGAATGTTTCTAATCTCAAAGGGGAAAAATAATATAGATGAGATGGGTGAAACTAAGTAAAGGTTAGTGAAAAATACATAGTAATGAAACATAGTATACTGAAACACTTATTGGTCTCTTCATATATTTGAGTTTTCTTTTAAAAAGTCTTGCAAACAAAGCTATGGAGTAAGGATGTATTATATAGATCTTGGTGAAAATTCCCACGTATTTCCAGGCGCCTTAGTCACTGCTTATTTCATCTTTTTTTCCCCCTTGGTAAAATGTGACATGAAGCACCTGACCAAATTCTTCCCGCAGTTGCACTCACAAAACACATTTTAATAGTCAAGGTTTTATTTCCACATACATTCTCTTTTACTGGCATTTGAGCGAAGCAATAGTGACATCAGCTGACTAGTTGATTACAGATTTATATCCCATAAACATGAGGGCATATGGTGTGACTCTGAGATGGCTATCAGATGTTCACACAGTCTAACATAGATCATGAAGTGAATTGTAAAATAGGACACAAGTGACTTGGATTCAGTCATTTAGCATCTGCTCCAGTTGTGTTAATTCAGGCTGGACATTACGTGATAGCAGAGACATAGCAGAAACAGCAAGAAAACCGTACACACACGATAGCTTGATTGCTCATGTAGATGAAAATGTGCTGCCATGCAAGTGATCTGTGTTTGAACAACAGAGAGACAGTCCCATTCGTTAGGCTGGAACTTTGGAAGAATGAAGATGCATCTTTTGGTCTTTGTCAGCAAAGAGGGCCACAGTGCTCCTGCAAATACCCATGAGTCTGTATCATTGCAGCCTCACAAGCAGGAGACCAACTATTCTCCCAGGGATAAAGTCAGTATAGTAGGGCTACAACAGTATACATGGAAGGTGGAAGGTAAATCATAGCCAAGAAAGAAGAGGTGGATTAAACCCCTGAAACCTCATTCATATTATCTGGATGTGCCAACTGTATCTTTGGGCAGGTGGGAGCCCCTCAGTCATGATCTAATTGGCCAAATGAGCACATGCAAGAGGATTTACTTTTGAATATCTAGAACCGTGACCGCGCAAGCAGTAATCAATTAATACAAATGAGAAAATGCCATATATTTGATTCACTAGGACTCACTTCACCCAAACCAAAGCCAGTGAAACTGACTGATTAAAAAAAAAAGTGAAGACGGTAAGTATCTGTACTGTTCTTGGCAGATACTGGCAGTAATTATTAATATATGAACTATCTGGGAGTAGGTTAGAACTTCTGTAGCTTAAAAAAACTGGATGGCATACAATGTGCCAAACAGAAGTACAAGTTCTTGTGTGGGCCATTTAATACACTGCATGTTTATTCAGATTTGTCTTCATAGTCTAAGCAGATGGATAAGTCAATCTCTCTCTCTCTCTTTCACACACACACAGTGGTGAGCTGGAGCCAGTTCGCACCGGTTCATGTGAACTGGTTGTTAAACTTTGAAGTCGGTTTAGAACCGGTTTTTAAAGGGGTGGGCAAATTGTGTCCCGCGGGACCGTCCTTTCCGTCCCACCCGAGCTCTCAGCTGGGGAAGCTGCCCTGAGAATTTTTACTCACCCAGCAGCACTCCGGGCCTTTGGCGGTGGGTCCTTCACTCGCTCCAGGCCTTTGGCGGCACTTCGGTGGCAGGTCTTTCACTCGCTTCAGGCCTTCGGTGGCACTTTGGCGGCAGGTCCTTCAGTGCCGGCGAAGAACCGGAGCGACTGAAGGAACCTGTTCTTCAGCTTCTGGCAGCTCATCACTGCATGCACGTGCACACACCTCTCTCTCTCTACCAGGAAAAGAGATGGGGACTATTTTGATTTAGTGCTTGTGTAGTTAATTTGCTTTTGCCACCTGCTTTTACCTTAACACTCAGGAAACAATTTTTTCACATCACAGGTAGCAAGACACTTAGATATTCATTGTGAACTAATATTATAGCATTCAGAGTACCAGCCGTGTTAGTCTGTATCCGCAAAAAGAACACGAGTCCTTGTGGCACCTTAGAGACTAACCAATTTATCTGAGCATAAGCTTTCGTGGGCTACAGCCCCCTTTGGCCCACGAATGCTTATGCTCAAATAAATTTGTTAGTCTTTAAGGTGCCACAGGTATTCCTGTTCTTATTATAACATTGTATACTGAAAAGTTGGGGCTGCTGGTATGCTTTTTATGTTATGTTGCACACAAATAATGAGACAATGTGATGAGCAGATAGGCCCCTAGATCAGTGCAACCTCACTATGATGAACTGGTAAGGGGTGCCCATCTTTGACATGATTGCTGTCCTCTTTTTTTCTATTTTCTCTCTCCTGTTCTTTTCTGTCTCTGCTCTCCGTTCTTTTGCTATTTTAATTTTCCCTATTAATTTGTTTTCTAATTTTTGTCCCTTTGCACTCTTCTTCTGTGGCAGCCCACTGCCTCTTCCTTACCAGCATAAGGGTAAATGATAGAGTGTTTCAGCACTCATTGGTGCTGACATGAGGTATCAGGAGAGACATTTGGTCCTGAAGACTGCTGCCTTAGCCTGAGCCCTGTGCATGTGTGCTACTGTTGTGACCATGGCCATCTCCATCAGGTGTAGAGCAGAGAGGGTGTGGCCTTCAACAAGCTATTATTACTCTCAGGCAGCGAAGGGCAGATCTGGGATCATGTCACTTTCCCCACCTCTACTGTTTCTCTCATCTGCCCAGCAACTTTCCCAGACTGGGGCTGGGTAGTAAACTGTAAGTGGTAAAACATACCCCAAATAAGACAAATAGGCAGAACCATGATTCCTTGGATTCCTCAGACACAGCTCAATTATAGTCATCACCTTAGATTCAATCTCCTGTAAACACCGGATTCCTTTATAAGCACAGGAGCCTCGCAACCCTCACCTGATCTTCAGGTTTCCAGAGAGGCCTTAGGACACTTATGGGAACATCACACACTGGGGGCTGCCTGAGTGGTAGATCTAAACTGGGGCTGGCTGAATGTTAATGAAAAGTTTTTCATGAATATTTTTGGCAAGTAAAAATGACAAGTTTGCTGTTATTTGTCCCATCCTGTTCATTTGTTGTTGAGGATTTGAATGGCTGCTGAATGGTCCTAAAAAGGTTTTTGAATCCCCAAAGTTTCATGAACTTTAGCATGCATGAAAAAAGTCCATATTGTGAGTGAGTTATTTGCTCTTCACTACTCATCATTCATTATTTGTTATTCCCATTTAAAAAGTTTCCATAATCCAGCTAGGATACAGAAAAAGCATCATATAACTTAAAAAGAAAAGGAGTACTTGTGGCACCTTAGAGACTAACCACTTTATTTGAGCATAAGCTTTCATGAGCTACATATGACTTAAGTGAACAATCACACATCATGAATAATAGCAAATAGGTGAAGTGAAAAATTACTCAACAAGACACAGGTTGAAATTTGTTTGCATATGTCATTTCATTTTTCATCTATATCCCATCCATGAACACTCTGTTTAACTACATTTTATAATGTTTAGAATACTTTTATTGTATTGCTGTCTAGCCTCCAATCACTTTGGTGCAAGGGTGCTTTATTCTTAAATCTCTTTGAGTGAAGTTATTTTTCCCCACAGACCAACTTCACAAAAAGAAGTTCAGTATAACTAGATTTGCTTTGAATTTCACACTGAAAAGTGATGGAAAAGTTGGGGGTTTTCAGAGTCTCCATAATTGAAACTTCATTACATCAAAATCCATGATGAGCAAGTTCCACTGGCATGAAACTTCATCCTTTGTGGTTCAGTTGCTTTTTTCTCATTGATATTCATCCATTTGTATATTATAAAGAATCTTCTTTTGATTTTAGAAAGTTGATAGTTGGCCTAATGGATTGGGGAAATAATTTGTGATCCCAGGCCTCCCCTTCCCTTCCAAAGCGTGACTCTAAAGAAAGTGAGCACTGTTCATACATCATCAAGTTCAGGGTGGCAATGCTGGTCAGCAAGAAATTAATTTTGAAAAAAGAAATTTTGCTGGTCAGCAAAAGTAAAGGCCCTTTTGGCACTCATAGATGAATGATGTTCTGCTAATTTCCATAGACCTTTTAACTATAGCCTTGAAACCTGATTTTTATCTACTCACCTTACAAAACCAAATAAAAGCTGTTGTTGGCTATGCTGATGGCACCCTAGAGTCCCATTAGCAAAGCCTAAACCTCTGAAAACTAATTTGACCTTTCCTCTGAGAAAAATGTGTCATC
Organism: Lepidochelys olivacea; assembly: GCF_965140295.1. NCBI lineage: Eukaryota > Metazoa > Chordata > Testudines > Cheloniidae > Lepidochelys > Lepidochelys olivacea. The sequence goes on from NC_140421.1 coordinate 35,789,859, forward strand.
ATAGAGGGTTCAGAAGTTGGCTGGTATTAGTGGCTGAGTATTAAAAGATTAAATTATTGATGATGCCAGTTTTCTTTTTTTAAAACCCCCCACCATTTTCTACATTTTCAGACAGCTCGCTTCTAAGCATCAGAACCCAAGAAGAATGGGGATCAGAAGAGGTTCCTCTCAGAATTTAGACTAGAAGTGAGAAGGAGAACATAAGCTCTCTGAAACTCAAATCACTAGAATGAACGCAAAGGAAAGGAGATTTAGAGACTGTGTAGACTTAGGTAACCATCTTCTTTGTTTATATGTTTGAAATGGCTGCCCCAATCAACAGTATCACATGACCCAGATGCGAACCCTACACAGGTTAATTCTTCATCATTATTGGCTATAGTAAAGGATGTCTCCCTCTTCATGGTTTTCCTTTTCTATTCACTATAGCGTGGGAGGAGGAATTTAAAAGTAATTCATTACTACAACAGAATTTCCTGTTTTGGGCTATTAATTATTTCATTTGTGAAACATCAACAGCATGCTACAGTAAGTTCTTTGCAGACAACAAAAAAGGCAATTCAATGCCCTTTTCTCTGACCGTCTTGTCATTTAACTGGGCACAATTAAGCTATTACGGTTTTATGCAAGTAAAAATATCAACATTTGTTTAATTTAGCTATCAAATTCATTTTTAGTTTGCCAGAGATTTCAACTTTGGCTTTTTTTCTGCCTTGTAGAAAATAAAATATTTCAAAAATGGAAACACAATAAGAGATTGCACGTTATATTAGTTGCTGTCAAAGAGGTCCTCCTCTCTGTTGTTTCTGGCATTCTCTATCTCCATTCTCTTTTGTTTGCTAAAGTAGCTTACTGTTTATAATAAAGGGAGTCCAAGTGTCAGCTCGAGACCTCATGAAAACTAACATTCACATAAACCATTTCCCCCCACTTTTGTTAAGCTTCTTATCAAAAAGAACTCTCTCACACACACTCACACACACACACTCTCATTCTCTCTCTTTCTGTCCTTTTTAGGATCTCTTTCTAATTTTGCTGAGACTCCTCTGCTAAGGTACAGAACTATAGTTCAGTAACTATAGAAAAGTGAACCCAAAAGAGCCAGCTTGAGACTACCACAAACCATTTTCACTTCTTATGTTAACATTTCATCTCAAAGGACTCTTTTCTCTGTCAGTTGCAAGGCATCTCTTTGTCTCTATTGTGCTTACTGTGCTAAGGTGCCTCATTGACTGTAGTGAAGTGAACTCAAGCATGCTAACTTGAGGCTGGCACACATTTTTTTTAAATTTGGTTGAAGTTGACACCCTAAGGGACTCTTACTGTTCTAAGCAGTAACTCTCTCCCCCCACCCCTCCACCCCCATGCCATCTCTGCTGAGATAGCTCTGAAGTATATTAGATATACAAACTTTGTATATACGCATTATACGTTTAATTTGACAGAATTTAACTGATCATAACCTATGGGTCATTCAAGGGTATTTCTTTACCATCCTCTAGAGTACCTTGGATACTGTAGAAAAGTGAATCCCCTCAACAAACAAGCAGCGAGATACCCTTCAGCCCTAGAAAATTTCTTAGCAAAAGCAAAGCATAAAGATCGCTGTTTAAGACGAACCTCCCAAATATATTTCTGAAAGCGAAAGGGTCAGTTCTTCCTCCTCCTTGAAGTCCAGTTCCTCTTTTGCTGAGGAAAAAAATAGCATATAAGATGACGACATTTTATGGTGGTATCAAGAATCTGTTGGTGTTTCTCAGACAGGTAGTACTGAACTTTTGAGTCTTGTTTCTCTATAGTAGCCACTCAAGAGGACTCACACTGGGAGATAATTTTAGGATTAAACATGAACTAAGCAAAAGCAAGTATCTAATATACTTACCAATCTTTTTATACTCAGTGGAGAGATGGCAGAAAGACTACAAGGAACAGGATTCATGGTCATCAGTCTGGCAGTGATATCAAATATTGCTTCAGTATTTCAATGACAACAGTGAGAGCAAGGTATATGTTTGCTCCCTGGTACAAGATTTGTAGAGTAATCATTTTCTTCCAGTGATGCCCTTAAAGTACTGTATCACAAAGAATACCATCCCTTTGGATTAGTCCTATTTGAAATGTTTAGCACTTGCCTCTTCCTGTGAACACCCAAAAATAAGACATGCTTTTTGAATTGGAAAACACAAGTCCAGCGCTGTGTGATAACAATAGGTGAATCCTACAGTTTTACCGCATGAGTCTATGCGTTTCTGACAAGGCAATTACAGTGGAAGATGGACTAGGCTTTTCACCTGCATAACAAAGGCTCAAAAGCATTTAACTTAATTTGATATAGTTTTATAATTTTAGAAAACACAGAGTCATGTCATGTATTTTCAGACTCAGTTTATGAATTGTATAGTATTTAAGGATCGGTAAAACTGAGGCACCCAAAAAATCACGATTCTCTTTTAAAAATCTTGGCCACCCCAGTTGAAGTCAATAGGAATGTTGCTATTGATTTCAATGGCACTAGGATTTCAGCCTTGGTCTTTAAAACAGTGAGCAAGTCCTAGAAGCAGAGTGATGGAGCCTCAGAAGCAGAAAGACAAAGACAGAAGTGGGCAGGTCTCTGGAATAAGGAAAAGCCTAAGTCAAAGAGCAACATTATGGAAGTCAACCTTGGGAAATCGACCCAGTCAGTGGAGCTGTGAATATAAAGAACTTAATTGATCAGCTCATTTATGTGATATAAATTAATATATTTAGCAAATGAAAATTTTGTGGTGCATTCTAAGTAGTTGCTCATGTAACAAATGTGTCATTTGGTAACATTCTTTGTTCCTAAAACACTATGAGCTTTCCAAAAACTTTTAGCAAGCCTAGAACTTAGAACATGTTAAGGCTTTTCCTTCCCCAGTTAATCATCATTTACTATTTACCTGCAGGAAATTGAGTAAAGCTTTAAAAAATGTCCAAACTCTCAAACCTGTCTTTGGCAAACAGTGAAATGACTACAACTGGCCAATTTCAATCAGATTTCTTTGGCAATTTTTCAGAGAGACAACGAAGTGGTACATGAGAATTCTGCCAGGCCTCATGAGCCTCTGTGAATATTATGTAAACAGCAGCACTTGAGAACATCCCCAGTCAAAATTATACCAGCTGTTGTTCCAGCACTTATTCTCTTTAATAAAGTGAAAAAGCATGATTTTGTCTTCTATGTAACACTCTTCCCCCCCTCCCCCCCAAAAAAAAGAACAAAAAAACCTCAGCCTCATACACCAGGAAGCAGGGGTGCTGGAACAATTTTTATAGTGGGGATGCTGAAGGTGGAAACCATGTATTTGGGTTGTTATTGCTACTTCAAGCCAGGGAGCGTGGCAGCACCCCTACTTCCAACACCTATTCAAGGAAGGAGCAATATTAATGGTTATTTTGAGAAATATACAAACTTTGTATATACACATTATACGTTTAATTTGACAGAATTTAACTGATCATAACCTATGGGTCATTCAAGGGTATTTCTTTACCATCCTCTAGAGTACCTTGGATACTGTAGCAAAGTGAATCCCCCAAACAAACAAGCAGCGAGATACCCTTCAGTCCTGGAAAATTTCTTAGCAAAAGCAAAGCATAAAGATTGCTGTTAAAGATGAAAGATGAAGAGAAATTTGCTCCCTCTTTGTGGGTTTTTTGTAACAGTCAGGGACAGCCATGATGATGATGATGATGCTGTTGTGGAAAATAAAGCTGTACTGACTGGACTTTCATTCTGCTCCAATCAGACCATTTTACCAGATTTCTGTAAAGTTCATAATGTTTCAGGGAAGAACAGAAAGACTAACTCTGCTGTAGTTCATGGAAACTTTCTATGAGATAGGAAATGTATTCATGTTGAAAATATTGAGTCACTAAGCCTTCAGACTGCATTCCAAAAGTCTACCCGAAACATTTCAATCAGGAGTGCGAATATGTGACAGCCAGGCCATTTGGGCTAAAAAGCATTGTGCAGAATTATGCTGGAGAATCTAGTGCCCTCTAAATGACCTCATATTATGGCCATAGTATTAAGTCATGGAGAAACCTGTAAGAATAATAATTTTTTTCCTTTTTTTTTAAAAAAGAGAGAGAGAGAGAGAGAGAGAGAGAGAGAAAGAAAGGCAAAACTCTTGAGTTCCTAGTAAGAATGCTAAATTACCCCATCTCCCAATGGAATGGTTCACTTTCATTTCCAAGTAGCAGTAAGCCTATTGACCCCCATGGTGTTATCCTTTTCACTGCTCATGCAGTACTTTCTTTAATCTCTCGGATCAAAGATTGGTCAATAAAAATCATCTCTGCTTTTGTGGGGAGCAAACAAACTGCACTCAGTCCTATGATAATTGTAAATCTTCACTAAAATCCTTGAAAAACAAAAGCCCATATGTTATCATTAACTTTGCAACTGGAGATGTTTGTGTTCCCCTTTGCTCTATACAGTCAAAATGCACTTGTTCTGAATCATAACTATGATTGTTTTATGCAGCTTCATTCTCTTCTCACTTTTAATTTAGTAATTTTAGGCCTTGAAATACTGCCGCTAAATTATGTTTACACTCATTTTTGCCAATTGATTAGAATTATAGTATACTACAAGTCCTAATTAGAGACACATCCCAGGGCTCATTGCAAAGAATAGCAAACTGGGCAATATTTTAATAACAGTACCTATATGTGCCAAAAGGGTGCTATTCTGTTTTTGACTACAAGCACTAATGGGGCTTGAGCCAAAGCTCATTGAAGCTAATGGAAGCTGACTTCAACAGGCTTTGGAGCAGGTCTTGATTACCAAGTCTAGAAAATAATCCTACTGGGAAACTTTTAACACTGTAGAAAACAGTCACAATAGGCTGTGAAGTCTTTCTTGGAAGAAGTCATCCAAAGCTGATATCTACAGCCCTGCAAATCTGCAGATAACCATTTTATATCCATGGACCATGTTTGCAGATTTCAGATCAGATGCAATTTTGTATCCTCGCAAGGCTCTACTGATATCTTCCTGGCAATCAGGCTCATAACCTGGCAGCCATCTTTAATTTCTTTCTTGCCCGTGCCCATACATTCAGGCTGTGTCCAAAAAATACCACTTACTGTTCCACAACTTTTCTAACATCCAACACTTTATTGCAGTCTAGATGGCAAAAACTGCCTGTCAGGTACTCGTTTCTCATCTTCATTACTCTACCTTCCCCTACATCTACATCACGCACACCACCCCTATTGTTTGGCCTCTGTATACGATCTGCATAGCTGGGCTGTGGGCTCTAGGCTCTAGAGTAAGCCCTGGGACCTTTGATCAGTGCCTTGCTATAGGTCTCAAGACTCTAGCCTTTGGAACTTTGATCAGCCCAGTTGTTAGAAATCTGTAAGTGGTTTATCTCTCCCTGCTGGTGAGGGGTAGTGCTGAGCGGAGCTAAGCAGGAAAAACTATATAAAAAGTGATTTGCTAAACAAACTCCAGAGATATGAACAGAATCAGTTAACAGGAGATATCCGGAAAGATTCTGAAAGGATTTCATTCCATGTTCAGTACTACGTGTGATATCAACATGGCCTGTGATGGATTAATGGTAGCATGACCTGCAATGGATGTGCCATGTTCTTAGGGTTGCCAACTTTCTAATCCCACAAAACCAAATACCCCTTTGCCAAAGCCCCACCGCTGCTCCCAGCCAATGGGCACTGCAGAGCTGGTCCTCAGGGGGCAGCATGTGGAGCCCCCTGGTCACCCCTGCACCTAGGAGTCGGACATGCCAACCGTTTCCAGGAGCTGCGTGAAGCCAGGACAGGCAGGGAGCCTGCCTTAGCCCTGCTGCACCGTCAATCTGACTTTTAGCGACCCAGTCACCTGGCAACCCTTCATGTTCTCTTTCTTACCTGAAGACAGAAGGGATTTCATGTGCATGAAGTGCAAGCTGATGGCTGTGCTGGAGGAAAAGATTCTTGGATTGGAGGGGCAAAGTGAGATACTACTAAGAATCAAAGAAGCCGAGGAGTTCCTAGACAATCAGATTTGGGAAACATCAGTATCCCTGGTTCAAGAAAGAATGGAGCTGGCAACAAAGGAATCAGTGAGAGAGGGAGTCAGAGAAGAGGTCTGGCAGTTTGTAACCACCAGAGACTAGATGTCACAGCAGCATTCTACATGACTGGAGATGGATGAGGATAAGCAGACAATGGCCAGCAGAGAGAATAGAAAAGAAACAGGAGGAATTTCACACAACTAGAAGTTTCAAATGAATACCAGATCCTCAATATGGAAAATATGAAAGATACAGCCCAAGATGAAGCAAGTCCAAGAGAACAGAGAGATATATGGGACTTAAATATAGATGACAGCTAAGCCCAACCTATAAGAAAATCAAATTCACCCTCAAAGACCCTCCAACCACCCAAGGAAGACAGAAGATTCTTGTTGGAGATTCGATACTGAGAAAAATCAAAAGTATATTCTACAAGGGACAGGTGGACAAAAGGACAGCGTGCAGCCTTCCTGAGCCAAGACAGGAGACATCTCTTGGAGATTGAATAGACTTAGGAAGCCGGCAGGCAAGGATCCATTGGTGATGGTTCATATCGACACTAATGACACTGCATTGTGGAGTATCTCACAGATAGTAGAGGACTTCAGAGAACTCAGTAGCATGCTGAAGAATGTCCAAACAATCTTCTCTGAGATCCTCCCTGTCCCATGAGCAAAGGAAGACAGAAGGCAGAAGATTCTGGAATTGAATCACTGACTAGGTCAGTGGTGTAGGGCTTTGGTTTTTCAGAACTTTGGTCCACATTCTATGGGGAAGAGGGGGCTGTGTAATTTTGGATGGCCTCCATCTCAACAGAAGGGGGACCAATCTCCTTGGGAACAGACTGGCTAGAGTAGTCAGGAGGGGGATAAAGTAATAACAAAGGGGCAGCAGGGTAAAAAGAGGAGATACAAGCACTCAGCACAAAATTGAGATGCTGAGAACAAAATTAATCAAGAAACCAAAAGGCATGAAGAAAAAAATTCCTCAACTGCCTATATACTAATTCTAAGAGCCTGGGTACAAACAAAAGAAACTAGAATGGTCCATTTCTGAGCATAAATTCAGTCTAACTGGTATTACTGAAACCTTATGGGATGATTTGCATGATTGGAATGTTATCATCAATGGTTATGAGCTATTTAGGAAGGACTGCGAGGGAAAAAGGGAGGGAGAGTGGCATTCTACAACAAAAATTGCATTACCTGTTTCTGAGTCACTCATAACCCATAAGCATTCAAGATCATTTTCTTTTGAATCAGTGTCCTAACAGATAAAGCACAAGATAGGGCACAAGTTTGGTGTCTCCTACAGACCACCAAAATTGTACTAGGCAACACTAGGATGACCACCTCCTTTACACACACATCTATAGTGGGGAGGGGGGGGTAGGGCAGGGGGGACTTCAATTTGAGTGACATATGTTGAAAGTCTCATGTTGCCAATACTAAAAACTTCCTTGGAATTTCTAAACATTATAGCTGACAATTTTCTGATTCAAAAAAAGCATTGCAGCCAACACAGGGGAATCCTTTATTAAACCTTGTCTTAACAGACAGAGAGGAACTGATCACAGAACTAAAAAAGTTAACGGCAGCTTAGGTGCAAGTGATCATGACTTGATCACATTTATAATGTGCAAGCAGTATAAAGTCCAGATCAGTAATACCTGGTGATTTGGTGGGACCAATTTCACAAAGCTAAAAACAATTATGAGCCAAATCACCTGGGAGGAAAATTGTGAATGATAGAGAATAATTTAACACCTTACTAGATGCCCAAAAAGCCACAATCCCACAACTGAGGAAGAAGGCTGCGCTGGTTAAAAAACCCAACCTAGTTTAGAGGGGAAGTGAAGTAAATAGATTAGGTAACAAATGTAATAAAGTGGAAGTTGATAGCAATTAAAACAAATCAGAGGTTAGGAATTGTAGAAAATCAATAAAGGAAGCCAAGGGATGCAAGGAGAAACCTATGACCAGCCGAGTTAAGGAAAATAAGGAGTTCTTAAAATATGTTAGGAACAAAAAGAATTCTGACAATGATATTGGTTCATTACTAGATGGAAATGGTAGAATTATCAATAATAATGCAGAAAAAGCAAAAGTATTCAATAAATATGTCTGTTCTGTATTTGGGGGGAAACAGATGACAGTCTCATCATATGGTGATAAAACTCTATCCAGTCCACATCTGTCTTAGAAGGATGTTAAACAGAAGCTACTAAAGTTAGACATATTTTAAATCAGCAGGTCCAGATAACTTGCATCCAAGAGTTTTAAAAGAGCTGACTGTGGAAATCACTGGACCATTAATGTTGATTTTCAGTAAAAGTCTTGGAGCACAGGGGAAGTTCTAGAAAACTGGAAGACAGCTTATGGCACCCATTTTTTTTTAAAAAGGGTAAACAGGATGGCCCATAATTATAGGCCTGCTAGCCTGACATCAGTTCCAGGCAAGAGAACGGAGCAGCTGACATAAGACTTGATTAATAAAGAACTAAAGGAGGGTAATGTAATTAATGCAAATCAACATGGGTTTATGGAAGATAGATCCTGTCAAACTAACTTGATATCTTTTCTGATGACATTACAAGTTTGGTTGATAAAGGTTATAATGTTGACATAATATACTTGGACTTTTGTAACGGTTTGACTTGGTACCACATGATATAAAATTAACATGGCACACAGTAATTGGATTATAAACTTGCTAACTGATGAGTCTCAAAATGTAACTATAAATGGGGAATTCTGACCAAGCGGGTCTGTTTCCAGAGCAGTCCCACAGGGATTGGTTCTGGGCCCTATGTTTTTCAACATCTTTATTAATGACCTGGAAGAAAATAGAGTAATCACTGAAAGTTTGCAGATGATACAAAAATTAGAGGAGTGGTAAACAATGAAGAGGACGGGTCACTGATTCAGAGTGATCTAGATCACTTGGAAAACTGGTTGGCAGCAAACAATGTGTGTTTTAATACAGCTAAATGTAAAGGTATACATCTACAAACAAAGACTGTAGGACATACTTACAGAATGGGGGATTCTATCCTGGAAAGCAGTGACTCCGAAAAAGATTTGGGGGTTGTGGTGGATAATCAACTGAACATGAGCTCTCAGTTTGATGCCGTGGCCAAAAGAGCTAATGTGATCCCGGGATACATAAACAGGAATCCTGAATAAGAGTAGAGGTTACTTTACATTTGTATTCAGCACTGGTGTGACTGGTCCTGGAATACCAGTTCTGGTGCCCACAATTCAAGAAGGTTGTTGATAAATTGGAGAGGGTTCACAGAAGAGCCAGGAGAATGATTAAAGGATTAGAAAGCATGCCATACAGTGAGTGAGCTCCTTGAGTCTACCTATTTAGCTTAACAATGAGAAGGTTAAGGGGTGACTTGATTACAGTCTATAAATACCTACATGGAGAAAAATATTTAATAATGGGCTTTCAATCTAGAGAAAGGTATAACATCCGGTGACTGGAAGTTCATGCTAGATAAATTCAGATAGGAAATAAGGCATAAAATGTTAATGGCCAGAGTTCTAAACCACTGAAACAATTTACCAAAGGTCATGGTGGATTGTCCATCACTGACAATTTTTAAATCAAGATTGGCCTTTTTTCTAAAAGATGTACTTTAGGAATTATTTTGGGGAAGTGCTAGGGCCTGTGTTATGCAGGAGGTCAGACTAGATGATCACAATGGTCCCTTCTGGCCTCAGAATCAATTAATATTCATATAAAATGCAGTCATTAAGATTATATTCCTGTCCTGCTGATCTGACCAGGTCACACATGCCCCTCTGAATCCCTTCACTGGCTCCCACTTTTCCATCATATCAGGTTTAAACATCCTGTCCTCAAGAAGTTTTGTCCTTCAAGGCTCTATGTAATTTGGCCCTTGCCTACTTATCAAATCTTTTCTCTTATGTTAATCCCAAGCCCAAGGAATTTGGCAACCCCTGTTCATCCTATGCTTCCACAACCATCTCCACACTTTCTTCCATGCTGCCAGCAATGCATGTAATGCCCTGACAGAGGGCAAAGCCACTACCTTCTCCTCATTCAACCCCCTCCTTAAAAATCTATTGCATCACCTGTAAGAAAGTATTAAAATAAGATTTATATATTTCTGATTAGTAAAAAGAACATTTAGCGTGCTGTGAACTAACCTTTGCTGAGAAAAGGCCCAGTCCAACTTCTACTGACTCCAGTAGGAGTTGGATCAGTCCCTAATTGTGTAATCTTACTGCTTTAACCCCTGTCCTTCCTCACCAGACTCTTTCTACTGTCTTGCTACAGCCCCCACCTCCTCCCATTTGTTGCGTCATGTCTGAAATTAGACTGGAAGCTCTTTAGGACATGGTTTCTTATTTGTACTGTAAGATGCCTAGCACACACTTTTGGGTGCTATAAAATAAGAATAAGACAGGATGTCCACACACCACTCATAAATACTGAAGTATAATTATTTTTTCACACATTTATACTGCAAGGTTAATAGGTATTTTGCTAGTGTACTAATTTTAAAAACAGGCCTTCGCTTCCAAAGCCAGGTCACTTGCATCAAGATGCAGAGGTTAAGGGGACCTCTCATTTCCATAGGTCACACCTCCATATTAAGGGTCAGGGCAGATGCAATCTGCAAATTAGTTTCAGCCCTCAAGTTCCAGGCAAGATGGAAGTGTGGCACCCAGCTGAGCAAAGCCTGGGAAGACCTAGCATAGCCACCCTCAGACACAGTTCAAATCTAGGGATCAATTCTTGTATTCCCTGCACCAACAGATCTCCTATGAATATTTAAAATTTGAGGTATGCAAGGATCAAGCCCCTACATTTGAAGAATTAGCTGGATTCTAACCATCTTTTTTCCTGTTAAATATATTATTTTAGCATTGAGAAAATAAATGGAAAAAAAAACAGGCCTTGTTCTTATACACCTAAAAAAATACAAGTGTCTTAGCCAAATACCTTGTCTAATCCATACTTTTCCTATAGCTGAATACATTTCTACTGAAAGCATCAATGATGCTAGTGCTCAAACAGAGAAGCTAACAAAAGGCACCCATGCTGTCTACTGCAGCACTGGAAATGGAGAAAAATACAAAAGATGAGAAAATCAGAAGAGGAAAACAAATTAATTGCAAGCATCAACTCCAGACAAAGAAGAGTTAAAAATATCGAGTATGGTTTAAATTTCTTTATGAATGGCCGCAGAGATGTTTATTTACAATTTTACAATCATGGTATTATTGGAGCCACAGAAAAATATTTTTGTATGCACAAGGACTTTACTATGACACTACAGTACAGCTACAAAAACTGCCATATGTATTGTGTGTATAAATTCATGGTTTTATTAATTCTGAATGTATCAAATACACACACTCCCGAATATATTAACAGTTCTTCCCATATCTTTTTAAAATGTTGCAACACTTAAAAAAAATTTTTGATAAATGATGGCAGCAACTCATTTAAAGTATCATGGTTTATTTTTTTAAATAAAGCACTCAGACAGTAACAAAAATGGCATACTTCATATAGAAAATAGGTTGCTATTCACTAAAATTGCCTCTAATGTTAGCTGAATATTAATAAAATCCATAAACCATTAGTACATTATGGCTTCTTTGTTCTGAATTACATAGACCTTTTATGTTTATTCCTCAGTGAAAATGCATAAAAAAATGAAATCCTCTCTAATTGTGCTCTCTGAAGATAGCTGGTAAAATCATTTCTAGCAGCTATAAATCAATTGTAATATTAAAATGACCTGCCAGGTGCATCTTCTGGGTATCAGACTAATTAAGGGAATGTATTAATTGCAACTATTCATCAACACCACCAATGTTGTTAGGTAACCCTTACAATGAATCTTTTTACCACATTATCCTGCAATAAAACTGCAGTTTTACCAAATGTAAAGGGGGATGGGGAGGAAGGAATTTTCAAAAGAAAAATACGACTTACTTCTGGTCTTGGTCTTATTTCATTACTTGTAAGACAATTAAACATAAGACCAGATAATGATTTGTGCATATATATTTTATACACTGCATATACATATATCAACCTCTCTTGAGATAGAGAGATTCACAATTTCAACACCAAACTTTAGAGGCTGATACTATTCTTTATTCCTTTTTATCACTGATCAACTGCTGTAGTAGGTGGTTCTACTTTTGGGTTTTTTTTCCAGCTGGGAGTTAATTGTAATAGTAATGTTAATTAGTAAGAGAAAGATTTCTAATAGATTTGAATTCTTAGCCATAAAATGAGCATGCACTGCCATCTGGTCCCTAAAACCTGGCATTATACCCACAATGCCCCAAAGAGAGAAGCTAAGGATTGTATCACGTATAGACTAGCATTCCATAACGCACATGACTATCATAAGCTGTGGGTACCATAACACATGTCTAATGGATGGTCAGATGAGTGGTACCTTGACCTGAGGACAGCTAATGCAATGGGCATTCTAATTCTTAGTTGGCTAACTAACATGTTGACCGATTACAGGTTTATCCAATGGCATTAACTTACCAAAGAGTAAAGAGACCCTACTGACAGCGGAAATGTAATTTTTAAACTGTGATTGCCAAGCATCTTCAGAATTTTTTTCCAGGATGTCTGTATTACTCTATATGTTCTTATAAATAACAGTAATATCATTGTTATCATGGTAGTTAAGACTATATGCTGGTTTTCTCCATGATGTGATTCTTGGATATAAAAAATTAATATTTCTTGAAACTATTGATCCATTTTTGGTCCACTGCACTGCTGCAACTGTAAGCACGCTATACCTTAACAACTTTATGTACTTCATGTTTGTAGTTGTAGTAAAATTCCCACTATGCTGCTTTCCTAAGAGTTTGTGTTGATTTAAAAGAAAAACTGAAAAGTGGGATTTAATATGGATATAAGCTGGAGAAGAGGACTTGCAGGTATGAGTTAAACACAGAAAACGATATAGAGCACAAAAACAAAACAAAACAAAAAAAGACAGCCACATTCTCCTCTCACTTTGTCAGTTGCACAATTGAAACCACACTGACAACGAGAAATATGATGACACAATTTGGCCCATTGCATTCTTCACATTCTTTTCTCTGAATGTGTTTAAAACATTTATACCTAGCGGGCTGGTTTTTGTTGACCCAAATCTCTTAGTTATTTCTAAAGCACCCCTCATAGTTAAATTTAACTCTCTCTCATTGCCATCTCAGAATAATTACCATCATTGTGTCCCAGCTATTCTCCACCCCAGCTGAACTTCAAGAAGACTCATACAACAGATCATTCCGGTGCCTAGAGCTTAATGGTCTGGATAAAAATCCAAAAGATTCTCACCCTCTTCTTTCACTGGAACCCAAGCACAAACTACCAGTTAAGGCAGCATGGCTGAAAGCCTAAGGTGTAGAAACAGCGGCCTGTGCCTTAAATTAGTTACCATCCATCACACTCATGTTTTAAGTCACATAGCAATTGTTGGCACTGTAACTGAAGGTGTGATTGCAGTTTGGGTAGGCATTCCATGCTAACTGTAACCTAGCTAGCACAAGTAACAACACTAGTGAAGGCATGGTGAGTTACGCTTGTACTTGGACCAACCACCCAAGTACAAGCCTGCCAAGGACTCTGGGTATATTCAGGTTGCTAGCCTATGCTGAAACCTGTACCAACATGTCTTCACTGCTATTGTTACCTGTGCTAGCATGACTACCCTGTGCTAAATCATACTTTCACTTGCAGCCTGCAAATTCTATTTCCCCTCTGTGTTTCCATTTTTTTAGTCCCTGTCTTCATTCTGTTCTTCACTGGATCCCTCACATCATGCTCTAGCCCTCGGTTTTGTTTTTCAGCCATGAAATGCAGCAGATTCAGGGCAGAAGAGGCTTTATCATTCTCTCTGGAGTAGGGTTCTCATTATAGTTGAGAAGGCATGGCTGAAAGCTTAAGAGGAAGAAACAAAGGCTTGACCTTAAATTATTATTTGTATTTCGGTAGTGCCTAGGAGCCTCAGTCATGTACCAGGGCCCCACAGCGCTAGACACTATACAAATACAAAACAAAAAGATGGCCCCCCTATCCCAAAGACCTTACAATCTAAGTAAAAAAGTTTAAAGAATGAAGCATCATTTCCCAGTTTACTTTTAGCAATATTTGTATCAAACAATGGCAGCAAGTGTAAGTGCTACATGTTATAACTTGTCTATACACAGCCTGGCACTGAAATAACACCATCGGTTGTACTTCACATCTTTGATGCCAATAACTATGTGAGTACTTACTTTGGAATAAGTGTCTGATTTTGATTTAACTTCAGACCACTAAAAATTGACTTCCCAGCCTCTAATGGCCTCCTACTGCTCCTCTCTCAGTCCCAGAGTGTCCTATTCCCCAGGAAAAGCCAGTGCATTTTGCAGTGTGTTATAATAATACCCAGGCTCTGGTAAACTTTGCCAGGAAGCAAGTTCCAGAAAAATGAACCCTTCACTGAAAATGCCCTGCTACCCTGGAAAGCTTTGAACTTGAGCCCCGATATCAAAGAGAGAGAGACGGAGTGTTACTTAAGCCGACAGTACCTGAGCAATTCAGTGTCCAGAGCCACATATAGCACAGGCAGTTTTTCAAGTTCCCTTCACACAAAGTTCCACAAATGCCTCATTCTGAATTGCTGCTCAAGTTGTGAACAGATACTACCAGAATTGTCTAAATGTGTAGGTTTAAGTAAAGAAATGGGCATGCAGTGAGACTACCCAATTCATTTTCATTTAGGACTTCAAATAAGAATAAACCCCCAGAGTTTCCAGTCTTCCAAATGATGTCTTTTTTAATATGATGTAGATTTGTTAAGTTCAGCGACAGCAATTTAAAGCCAACTACTTGTCTGGAGTTTGCATCAATATATTTGAAGGGATATTCAATTATTTTTGGTATTCAAGCAGTTAGGAAAAAAAAGTTCAAGTAAAATACTGTTCCTCTCTTTTCCCTCTCTACCCATACTGCTTTATATTCTTACCTTTGTCCTCAATCCTTCCCTTATCCTTTTCACCTTCTCTTTTTCACTCTCACTCCATCCCCTTGATCCATCAGACACAGCCAAGCCATCTGATACTCTGCCTTAAAGTGATTTTGGACAGAAGCAAAATGCCCTAGAATCCCTAGTAATCCTTCTCAGATCCATGTACTGAGGTCTGGTTAGGCTCTTATACAGCCAGTAAGCAGTCTTTTGACCAACCAGCCTGGAAATTGAAAACCTGTTTCCTTAACTTTGGAAGGACAAGTCCTGAGACGAAATCAGACTAGCAGGTGGGAAAGACAAAGGATAAATTAATGCAGACTGCACCCCATTACCCGTCAGATAATTCTAAACCCAAGGAGCTCAATACTTAAGCAGAGACTATAACAGCACCTAAATAGGCTGCCTGAACAGTCAGCAGCTGCAGGAGTATTGTCCCGGGGGCTCAGTAGGTGCCCATAGATACTCTGCAGAACGGAGGTAAGTTCCATTAACGGGCAGTGGCTCTGATTGGAAGGGACTTGGAAATGCAAGAATGGGACCCCAAAGTATCCTCCATGCCCTTTTTACCCAACAAGGGCAAGGTATCTGAAACTTGTTCTCTGAGAAAAGGGGCTGGAGTACAGTACTGAGGTGAGCTCTAATGATACCCAGTGCTTAAATGGAGAGATGCATAAATGAAAGAAAGTCAGGAGATTACGGAAAGGACAGGTAGGCCACAGAGCTCAGTACAAGAGCTGGAAAATGAAGGTGGAAATCCAAAGACACGGAACTGTTACTGACTGGAATAAGCTATTTTTACTGGGTGTGACTCAAGTTATTATCCTTTGAACAGATTTGGCATCACCAGATATGACAGAAGTCCAAGCCCCTGCTGAACTGCGCCAGAATACATTCAAAGACATTCAAATAAATACATGCGCACCAACAGGATAAATCATCCATACCAACAAGTCGTCTTCTTTAGTTGAGAATATCTGGCTACTTAGCTAACATGTTTACAAAGGGGCAAGGCTTTTCTCCTCTGAGTCTCCTTTATTCACCTTCCAGGCTGAAGCTCTATTAGGTAGGGTTGTGGAAGATGATCAGGCCTTGAAGGAAATCTCATCCTATTGCACCTATACACACACAGCATTTTGAGCTGCCTCTCTAACTCCATAGCCTCGAGGTCCAATCCTGGATTCCTTGTGCTGGAATTTTAGATGTGCTAAAAACACAGCATCAGGTCCCTCGGTGTTGCGATGTCCTTTTCTGTGTTGAATCTTTTTTTCCCCATAAACACTTTCAGAAATTATATGCCAGAAAGCAGTCTATGGTTTGGTTTGGTTTGGTTTTATTGTTGTTGTAGTAACATCATTGCAATTTAGTACTCATTAAGTACAACAGAAGTGTGGTGCAGGATAGTCTTACACTGGTAGGCAGTACAGATAGACATCAGATATTTCTTTACTTGTACATATCCAGTCATTTGATTTTGCTGGTCGGGGTTTGTTCACAGATAGCTTAGTCAATAAACTGTAATAATTTATAATAGCGACAGTGATACAGAAATTTCCTTTGAAATCTCTTGTATGCTTTCTTCAAAACTGAAACAATGCACTGGATTTAGAAGAGACAACAGAGCAGCCAGAAGCAGTTTCTTTCTATCAAGGCTTTTGTCTCCAAAAATATGCACACTGGATTTTGTTGCAACTGATAAGAGATGCTGATTATATAGATTTCATATTACAAAGTTTACACTACTTTCAACAGACTTTTGGCCCTGGTAGAAGTGTAACAAATGTATTCCCTGTGAGGAAAGACCGTCCCTCTGGCATTACCAGCTTCACCAGTATATTTAAAAAAAAAAAAAAAAAAGCTTTCCTATTGATGTAGATAAAGCATGCAAATTGGCACATAAACAGTGTTGAGCTACAGTTTGGATTTACAGACTTCTCTTATGGGCCTGAGAGTATCAGTGGAATACTGCAGACCCTTAGAACCAAATTCTACCATTGTAAGCCTACAGCACATCTCAGGAGTCAACAAAAGGACTCCAGATTTAGCAGAATCTGGTCCTCAGTCATTATGACTAAAGGTTGCTTCACTGGACCCAGCCAGGTCTATTACTTTGCTGTTGGTGGGGTCACAAATGTAGGCAGAAAAAGCCCATTCCCTTGTCTGCTATTGGCTGCATCAGCCTGCCCTAGACCTTCTGCACAGTACATTTAGAAAAAGTTTACAATAAGAGACAAACATATTTTAAACCAGTGCAGGAAAACAGAATCTATTTATTTCTGAATAGTGAGTACTACCTCAGGTGCCAATGACCCAGGATGGACAGTGCTCCTTAAAGGGACCAGCCAGTTGCCATGGCAACAGGGGCTAGGCATCAAGCGCATCAAAAGCTGATCTTAGCTGTAACCATGATGCAAGATGGGGTAAGAACTACATGCTTCACAAATCCACTCCTCTCCTCCTCTCCCTTGGCAGATGAGGCACTGAGACAGCCTGAGTGCTGATGCTGCCTCTCTACAGATCCAGGATGTCAGCTAGCAACACTCTCTTGAAAAGTCCAGTCCAACTTTCTGTAGCCTTCCCGCTTCCCACCCTCCCACCACCTCCATGACACGCTGTAGAGCAGCGTGCATGCAGAGACTGGAATATTCAGTACTGTGATTTCCAGTGCTTCCAACCTCAATCTCATGGCACTTACTGCTTTTCTTAAAGCTCAGCTCCTGAAGCTGAGAATCTCAGATTTCATTTTTAAAAAGAGAATTGAAACTTGCTGAAAAGGAGAAAAACAAAGAGAAAAGCCTGAAAAGGTAAACTGTGTGAACCCCAAGGGCTCAGAAACCAAGAATTCAAATAAGAAAAAACTCAACACACACTTCATGATTTTGGGGGCCTGGCTCAATATTTCTCACTGCTTGGGTTGGCAATACTGTGTCTGGCAGCATGTACCCATTCGGGGCCTAGTTTGGAAATGAGGGGCAATCTGTTTTAGGACTTTCCACATCCACACCTCCAAAGACAAATCACAGGAAAATGATTTTTTTTAAAAAAGCATGTTTACCCTACTTTGCTAAACAGAGGTACTGTAAGTCAGTCTTGCCTGCACATTCCACAGCTTGCTGGATTTAACATACATTTAATCAACCTTGTCTATAGTTTCTCTCGGTTTCCTTCTCAGGTGTTACTATGATTAGATGATGTTCTCCACTGCAGCTGCCCCTGGGAGCAGGAGGAATTGACCCCATTTCCAAAATACCAATGCTGCACATGAAGTAAAAATCTATATATTCACTCAGCTCTTACCAGCATAGTTCTAGCTAGAGCCATGTAGGAAATGGTTATCCCATCCCTCAAGAATTTATGAAATTTCAAATAAATTTCCTATCCTGATTTGGGATGAAAATTCAAAGTTTTGTGCGCCAAAAATCCAAAAAAAATTCAGATTGACCCAAACTAAACATCTTGTCTGGATAATTTTGAAACATTTCATTCTGATTTCAGCCTTTGTTGTTTTTTTGTTTGTTTGTTTTAAATACAAGGTAACTAAAAGTGAAAATTCTTTTTGAATTGAAAACCAAAACTTTTCATGTAAAAATGTTGAAAGGTATGTTTTGACAATATCTAGACTTGAACTCAAGGTTGTTTCCAATCTGGAGATTAATCAGAACCAACTCCTTCCAATGAACACTTTCAGTTTCAACAAATTGGCCTTTTCCCATGAAAAAAATGGTCAGAAATTTCCCAGACAGCTTTAGTTCTAGCCTAATTTTCAGCCTGTCAAGGCACACTCACAAATTTAAAAACACTTTCCTATGCTCACCTCTGCACGTTCCCCTACATGCACACACTGATGAATATTTTGACTATATGTAATTTGCCAGTGTCACCCAGCAAGTCTATGGTAGAGTCAGGAATAAAACCCAGATCTCCTAACTCCCATTTCTGTGCTTTAGCCACCAGATCATCTTCTTTCCTCATCTCTGATCCTATTTTCTTACATTGATTCACCCCCTTCGAATGTTCGCTGTAACCTTAGGTGAAAGATCCTCCCCCATCTTTTTCTTGTCTTTTCTTTTCAGTGGGTTTTTCTGTCTAAAATAAGCCCTTTATTCCTTATTACAATTGTTCCAACACACCTTTCTCCCTTTTATTTTATCATCATCATCCTAGCAATTGTTTTAATCTTAACTTATATGGATTTTGGCTTTTAGTTATTTTGTTGATTAACTTTCTATTTCTCTGTAAAGTCTAACTGCATTTTCCCTTATTTTCACACTTTCACTTCTGGCTGTTCTGTAATATTTTTTTTCAGATATCTTTTATAGGAATTGATTCAAATACGCACAGCACTGTGATTTAATAAAGCAGTTCTAAAGTATTAACCAATGTCAATTGACAAAAACAGTATATCTTGTATATGAAATGCTGGATGTTTGTTAATCTTCAAAAATATGTTGCTAGTAATGAACTGCTATTTAATATTCAGTTCCTATTTCAAGAAACTGAAATAAAATCTTTAGTTAAGCATATTTAAGATGGTCAGCACCTTATTTAGCAAAACAGCCACCAGTCTTCCATAGCACACACAGCTATGGCAAACAAGTGTTCAGGATTTTTGTGACCTTGCCCAGCTCAGAAGCCAGGGTCTTAGTTTAAAATGATGCCAATTTTTCTTTTGACACCTTAGATTCTTTTTGTTTGTATTTAGAAAAGAAAAAAAGAAATAAATACTTGTTTATTGATGCAGAAACCAGTGAAATAGTAGAATTATTGTCAGTACATAAAATAGGGAGGACATCAACTTTTTTTCAGAAATCTCCAGTGGAATTACTTTGGGCAAGGTCTTTTGTCTCTGTCTGAACTGCTATTGGTAAGATGGCTTCAAACAAAATTGAAAATATAAATGCATGATTTCTATACATATAATGGAGAATGATATGCTAAATATTCATCAGATTAGTGGTGGCGCTTCACTATTATACTAGAAAATATTTACTGCATTTCACTGTGCTATTCAGTTCTTGCTGATATGAAACAGAAAACCATTTGCAAAAGGCCTAGTACAAATCCATTCATGTATTTTTAAAGGAAAATGATATCATAATAAACATGTCAGACAACTAAGACTTTCTATGTTAATAAAAAAGAAAAAGTGGTTATAAATGGCCTTTATTCTCTTATGAAGTTCTATTCCACTATTTGAGTTTGTACTTCTAAATTTTTACAATAAAATACATTTGTACTATAAACTACATAATTAATATTTTGCTAAAGGAAGTGTTCATAAAGAATGATATTGATTGAAACTGTTCATACATTCTCATTTTTACCAAGTATTTTTATTACTAAAATGAGATATCACATATTATAACCTGATTTAAATTAATATTACTGAAACCATGATTTGTTGAAGCTCCACTAACATTAGAAACCTGCCAGTCTATTTCCTGTAACTATATCAATAAAGATAGAGCTGTATCTTTATGTAAATCGTATATAGATACACATATCCATATAGTTCTAAACAGATATTAATATTTCATCCTTATGCCCTTTTCACCTTTATATCTGAATGGGCCTAATGCTCAAGAACCCCATATTTTATATGTTACTGGTGCCTCAATAATTATGATGGAACTAGGAAGGAAATGATACATTCCTTGGATGATTAAATCAGCCTAAACATTCTACTCTCATGATTCACAGTGGCATGAATGAAGGCACCATATTCTTAGCCTTATATCTGTCCTGCTAATTTTCCTTAGCTTCATTATTATTATTTTTTTTGCCTAGTATCTTTGACCCCTCTTTTTCTTCCCCTCATCATCTGTCTCTCTCCTTTTTCTTCTAATTAGGCCACTTCTTTTTTTCTGTCCTCCTTGCTCCAGGTATACTTGCTACTTTCTGTCCCTGCTCTCACCTCTTTTCCACATTATCTCTTTCTAAGCACAAGAACAATGCCTTTTTTTTTACACTTCTGATTTGAGATAATCTCACTTTCCTGTGTCCCAGCCCAGGTTTTCTACCCCATGCCTAAGCTTTTCCTTTCTCCTGTTATCAGATACGGTCTCTCTTCTATTTCTAGACCTTGAAGTTCACAGAGCTTGTAGGAAATGAAAACTACAGCTGTGGTAAAACAACATAGGTTTGTCCAAAATTATTGCTGATAATTCTGATACAGTTTACCACTTTGTTCTCAATTAAAAGCAAAAATTGCCTTAATTACATTAAATGCAAAAAAAAAAAATAAAAAAAAAAATCAAGAAAAATTCCCTGGGGAAACAGACTTGTAGAAACCTTTTTGCCAGCAATTTTGGAAATGAAACATAAAAATGAACAGCAAATATTATGGTTACTAAATAGAAAGGGCCAGGTTCTCCTGGTGCAAATCAATGTAAGTTCATTGATGTAAATGGAGCTACACTGATTTAAACCAGCTGAGGATCTGATGTTCTTTCATACATTTGCAATGAACCCCCTACATCAACATAACTTGACACATGCCACCTTAATTTGCAAATCTTTCAATACAAAGAAACATTTAATTTTACTCTGTTGCTTGCTGTAGGCTGTGACAGGGGTGGGGATAGCGCTGGTTCGCTGACCAACACTGGATTTAGAAGTTTCCTACAAGAAAAACCAGAAATATTATATCTAGTTTGCTGCTTCCCCTCTCTATCTCTGTTACAAAGTTAAACAATTTTAAGGCTATTAACATGACCAACATTTATTGTTATCGCCCTGATCTTTCGAAAGCAAAGACTTGTGCACAACTTTCCTTGCACAAATAGTCCCAGTTTTTCAATGGGGCCACTCACGGAAGTAAAATTGTGCACTTGCATAAATTTTTGTGGGATTGAAGCCTATAGTCTTTTTTTTTTTTGTCCTTTTTTTTTGGCGGGGGGGAATAGCATCCTTCTTAGTGATGAAGACCTTCCTACTTCTGCTCTATTCTTTCTATCCATCTGTCTACCCAGGCTCTTATAACAGCACCCATTGCCATAGTATCCAAGTGCCTTCTGCATCATCTTTGGTTCACTATTGTCTTAATTCCACTACACATTTTTAAAAAAATATTTTTAAGAAACACTAAATATGTGAAGTATTATGGAATCAACTGATCATTATAACTGTAACCTTTAGTTTTCCTCTCTGTTTCACAATGGGCTAAATCCTGCCTTTTGTCCCCAGGAAAAGCACTCACTGAAGTCAAAAGGAGTTTTGTTAGAGTAACAGCTGCAAGATTTGGTTTCTCTCTTTACTGCCACAGCACAGACATCTAGGGACAGAATTTGCAAATCTGGATTCTGATGCCCAGATTAGGTTCCTGAATCCATAGTTGTGCATTTAAATATAAGTGGCCTGATTATCAGAAATACTAAGCACCAACAAATCCTACTGATCTCACTGTGAGCTCCAGGTCTTTAGCTATCAGGCAGCTTTTATTGAGGTGCCTATATAAGGGTTTGAAAGCCCAGGTTTAGAGATTTTGCCCTGACTCAATATATTTCAACTATCTACAGAAATGGGAAATAACCATGGCCAACTTGATTGCAACACAGAGAAAAATTAACTTTGCTTAAGTTATAATGAATTTAGGACCAAACTCTGCCACTCTTCATCACATTCAGCACCATCTTATTTGACATGCAGTTCCATTGACTTCAAAGGAACTAATCATGGAATAAGTTACTGCTCAAGGTGAGGCAGTATGACAGAATTTAGCCCTTATTAAATAAGAAGCAGGTGTCATTATTACAGGACTAAAGCAAAAAACAATATCTTCCTGGCACACGAGGCATTAGAAACTCTGTATCAAGGACACAGAGACAGACAAAGGCTGACACTACTATTGAAATAAATTACACTGGACCAAATTCTGCATTGACTTATATTCCATGCAACTCCGTAAATTAGGGCAGAATTTGAATGATTATATATTCATAGTATATTTAATAGACTACTGGCCCCAACTTTGTAGGAACTATGAGCATAAGCTGTGAATAAAAAATTGTATTCCATTCTCTCAATATATATTTTATAGAATCACTTTAAGATAAATATTGCTGTGATAAGAGGGGAAAAAAGCATTAGCACTAGCATTTTGGTAAAAGTATTTTGTGCAAAAAGTACTGTAGGAATTACAATTAAATATCACTAGCACAGTGTAACATAAAAATTAAATACCATTTACTTGATATAAAATTGGGATAGTATGTAAATTAAGTTTCAATTCATGTCTTCTTACTCACATCTGTTGGCAGTTTAAATAGTTTTAGTGTCATTAATTGTTATAAAAGTGCAAGATTTGCTGTATGCTTGCCACTAAGGACCAAAGGCACAAAAGTCTAATTGAACTAAGTAATTAGTAATTTGTCATTTCCTATTGTCAGCAATTACTTTCCATTAGAAATCCTCACTGAAAATTCTAATTTGAAGTGAGGTTTGCATTTTATTGCTGTCCATCCAAATTAGTTTAAAATTGACAGCTACATTTTCATTTAAAATTTTAAGATATTAAATATGCTTGACGAGGCTGAAGCATATTCTGCCCTGAGTGTGCCTGTGATTATGCATCCACACTCAAAAGAGTGAAAAGTGAAATCCAAAACACTTCTCTTCTTTATTCCATTTACGAGGTATCTACAAGAATCACATAGTGGGTCAAATCCTACTCGTCTTGCTCTTGTGCACAGTTTCACTAAACGGGACTACTCAGGTAAGTGAGATGAGCAGGTCTTTTACTCACAAAGTTACATTATGAATCAGTGGCTTTCTTATTTTGCATTTTATGTGGGAAAATGGCAGTAGAGATGGCCAGTACAGAATGAGAAGGGACCCTTGCATTTTCATACTTTGTCCTATAGGTTTTCCCATGTGGCTTTGCTGCAAAAGTGATTTTTCATTTGTTATTTTTCAGACTCCATTAAGGCAATCAGTACTGCCCATTTCCAAATGTTCTGAGTGCAGCATGAGACAACACTTAGGCAGGGTAAGAGTGCTTCAGAATGCTTGAAATATACAGGGCTGATTAGCTGGTGAGGAGGTAATGATTTACAATTAAGATGTGCCAAATGGATATGCATCATCCTTTAAGAGCTCACAACAAGGAATAAGCATCCAAGTGCCAGCTTGCTATTTGGTCAGATGATTCTCTTGCCCAGCCTGGAGCTAATACTGAAATTGATTGTATGCCCAAAGTTATACATTCCAACTTTTCTCAACTATAACTTGTCTCAACTTTTGTTTCCCAGGAGAAAAAACTGGAAGCACTTGTAAAGTATGACTGCTATGTATGCTACCTAAAAAAGAGCTTCTAACAAAATGCATATTTGTTTGCTTTTTAAAAATCAAAGAGACTAGCAGCAACTAATACTATCAGGCTGGAAATTTGTTGTCTAACTTTTCAAAACATCAGTATTTAGTGGTAAAGCTGACATCGTGACCAGGATGTTCATGCTGAATTCAAATGGAAGAGATCAGTTACCAGAAGATTTAATGCTTTCATTAACAAAGACAGCTATCAAAGGTACAAGATCTGCGATGATCGTTTTCTGTCACAAAACTCTGTGGGGAAAACAACTCTGATATGAGACGAGTTGGCCAAGTATATATTGAGAGATTTATTAACCCACAGAATTAGTAATGTATTAGGGACAGAAGAAAATGGAATTGCACAATTGTGTGTCTAATAATTCAATAATGATTAAAGTAAAATTGATCAAATAGATACATTAATTACAGTAATATTGTATATTACCATTTTTCTTGTTCCTAATTTACACGACACCAAAATTAACTTTTAAAACTAGGAATGGTGATAAATGTCTCTTGATTTTAAATATTCTACATTCATATACATTGAAAGAACATATTTTCCACTGAAAGTCTCTCAGAAAAAACAAGCTGATATCACAGATCACTAATACGTAATATTAAGTGGACATTAATGCTAATTTACAATGAATTCCTGTGAAGTAACATATTATAGCCACATGAACACCAAAACAGATCATCATGATTATTTGACAAAGAAAAGTGAAGAATCTTATTGACTTATCACTAATTAACAACAGATGTCTACAATTTTCTAAAATTCACCATACCAGGGGTCTTTCAAAAAGGCAATATCATATGCAACCGTTTTTTATCCTCAATTTTGTTTAATTATAATATTTAGTCAGTGCAAGAAATGACTTGTTTCACTTTTCAGTCTCGAAAAAGAGGAGGGAAACTGAAAACATAAGGGTGAAAGGGTCAACTGGACTTATACTGCAAGTCAACTGGACTAGAAGCAATTTTTCCACACTGCAATCAGTTTTACTTCTTACTATATTAATAGGAGACTGATTATAATTAGATGCTTGATATGTATTAAAAAATCTGAACTTCAAATGTGTAGATTGCTTCTGCACTATGTGTGTCCTAATTCTATGGGGTTTTCATAGTGAGGTCTGGAGACATCTCTCAAAATAATAAATATGCAAAATATATTTGAAAGCCCTTATTCTGCCATTTCTGCAATTGTGTTTAATTGCCAAATGAACAGAATTAAATTAAAAGTTCAATAAATACTGATCAATAGTCTTGTAAATACCAAGTCTATAAAATGATCTTCTCCTTAAATATAGTTATACTACAGGAACCGTGCAGACTATCTGCATTTGAATTTAATGAATTGTTTTAAAATCTCGTTAGATTTCTTTCTAATAAAAAACATGTTAGAAATCCAGGAACACAGACAGAAAAGATTATAAACTAGTCTTTATTCCTACACTGTTGCTGTCCTCTGGGTTAGCATTAGCTCACAATCAGCTGAATAAAGAAGTCCTCTTCTGTCTAACATGTAAATAAATTATCAGACTTCAGTTACTTTACCACGAGCTGTTTGTCATTCGGGAAAATAATGGTTAATCAATGACTAATCAATGAAGATGTGTAACGTATTAGTTTGCAGTCCTTCATCATCCTATTTTCTTCAATTGCCTGCGGGTTTGTGTTCAGTACTTACAGAATCGATTACAATTGAGAGTGATCATTCAGCTCATGTTGAGAGCTGTCAGCTGTGCTTTCTGCTATGAGTTTACCCTCCTGTTTAATATGAGATGCTAATATTTAGCTGCATCTGACAAACAAGGTACCACAGCGGAAAATTTTATGAGAAGTGCTTAAGTGACTAATTGTAACACTACATGTTACTTGATGAAACTAAACTTTTCCTGACTTCACAATAATCATAACCATTACTGGCTTGCTGTGGAAAATTAAAGGAAAATAGCTATCTGCTTGAGTCTGATCATGCCTGCAGGGAAGGTCTAAGAAAGGCAACTGACAATGATGCCTTTGTGCAAAACTGCAGGGGAAAAAACAGATAATTCTTCAATTTTCATATAAACTGACATTCTTTACCATATGTGACATTCATGTGTGTGTTCAATTTCCTACCAGAGCCACTAGAAAACTTAGACCTGAAGACTTTTGACACAAGGCCGCATTTATGAGTAACAAAGGGGGTTTTTTTTATAACAAAAGTAATGTTTCACTGCTTGACATGTCTGTTTTCTTTGAAGCAGATATAAGCTTGTCACCAACACAAAGCTAAGAGAAGATTGGCTGCTATCCCTCCTGCACTGACTCCCTCCCTTTACCCCCACACGTTGCTATCAGTGTCTAGGGTTATTCACTTTAATTATTGGTTTTTATAGTTCTTTTACCAAATCCTTGTTACCGATAGTCGTAGGGTTTGACTGTGGAAACTAATAATCATTAATATATTTCATTAAATATTTAGAGCTCATCAGTATTGATTAAAAGGTGTGTGTAGGTTCTCATTTTAATGGTTTTAGTTCCAACAGTACCCTCTTGTGGCTGAAATGTTGCAGATAGTCTTGTCTGAACTGAATTACATTTGTATGCAGTACTAAGCATACTGCCACTGTCTTTATGGCCAATATAAAGAAACAAAAAGAAAAGAGAGAGAGAGTATCTATCATCAAAAGGTGACCTTAATGTCCTTTGTTAGCTTAAAGTGTTTTAATATCATTCTATGATCAAGTGTAATGTGGAAATTTTAAAATGATCTAAGAAGTAGTTTTAAATAGGCCCAATGGGGCATTCACTCTGTAAAAGTCTCATTTCTCAACTCCTTTGTGCAATTTATTGATTCATCTTACAATTTTATGGATATTTTAGCATATAGCTCAATTGTTTTAAATTGCTGCTGGAAATAAAGGGGAAATACTGTACTAATTGTGAGAGCTTCCAGAAAACAGACAGACGTTCTGGTACCAGAGAGCGCAAGGCAAAGACTAAAAGATACACTATTATGTGTGTTATTGAAAATGATTATATGCCTCTATTCGTACGTTGTGCATTTAATCTGAAAATAGAAATGAACACCACAATACATACTATGATTTAAAGCAATGGATAAGCTATTTTAAATATCAATCAAACATTATCATCTTGTTCGTATGAAGAGTTTTGTTTCCAGTAGCATGTCATATTTTTGCACGTTCTTTACTGGAAATAAAATTGATCTTTTGAAAAGGACCAGATGCTCAAAACATTTTCTTTTTAACAGAAAAATAGAGAGAGAAAGAGAGAGAGAGAGAGAGAGAGAGAGAGAGAGAGAGATGAGTCACCAGGTATTTACGTTCTATTTTACAATGAAAATATAGAACACCTTTGGACCATATATGCTACAAGAAATTACAAAGCAGCTTTAGGACTAGCATATACAGTATTACTGCACACAGAAAACATAAGGATGAACAATTAGTTACAGGACTAAAAACAGATTAATAAAAAAATAAGGTCTAGAAATTTATGAGCAGGAGTAGATTCTTCACATTCAGATATGAGAAATTGGAACACAGAAACCCATCAAAACAGTTACCAATATAGTTCAACTGTGTTTCAGTTAAGTCCATGATTATAATAGCTTTAGAACTTTTCCAGTGTGTACCCTGAGTCCTGTTCAAATTTCTTCCCACTGGTTTTGGAGCTAATTTTTTTTTCTTAAATTCTCATAATAAGAAGAAATCTTTAGAAAAATGGCCCAATCCACCTCCAAAAAATTTATGTAAGGGGGATAATTGTCCAACAGAAAGATAAAGCAAATTACTGCTCTGAAATAATGACATCCACACACTGACAACCGGATGCTTACTTTTTAGTGCAAACTTCCATTGTTCTTAGCATATACAGTTCAACCCAAATATACCTAGAACAAGAAATATGTAAAATGCCACCATCCATTCCTAGCTATCATGTGAAGTTTGCTTTACTGCAGAGTATCTGCACGTCATGATGCTAGCCAAGTTGAAGATGAAAACAATTGCTCATCTAGATCAAGCTAGATATCACAGTTCCTATGGCTTGTCTTTATAATTTCTATTTTTTTGTCTGTGAAGCACCTTTCAGACTGGTGGTGCTATACAAATAAAAAACTAAAAAATATTAATAAGCAATTGCTGGTTAAGGTCTTCTATTTAATATTTTACAAGTCAAAGTATATTCTTGAAATATCCATTTCCAATACATCTCTATTTGGGTGAAGTTACTAACTCCTGCTACTTTACAATAACTTTTATTGCAAGATGTCTGACCAATCCTATATGAACATAAAAATGACTTAACTAATATTACCAATGTAATTGAGAAAAGAAAAAGTCTTGTGAACTATGATACATGTTTTCTGATACAGGTAATTTTTTTAAAAAAAAGCCATAATCATCAAAACAATGACAAATGAAAGACTCAGAAAAGGTTATGTCTTCACAAAGTAACATTTTTAAAATCTGGACACCAATCAAATTGATGTTAAGTATCAGTGATGCAACACTTTCTGACACTAAAGTCTTTACCACTGTCTAAAATATATAGAACAGCCTATTGCGATTGCTTAATGTCAGCTTTTGTTCATAAGCTCTTTCATAAAACAGAATTGGGCGAAATGATTTAAAGCAGTTCAATTTGTCTATTTACCTTAATCTTTAACTATTCCCATATGTCTTAGCGACATGATGCATGACTCTTCATAAACCAATTTTTCAAAGATATACAAGACAGAAAAAAAAATCAGACTCCTAACCTTTTATGCACTGAACTTTCATAGACAGCTGGCAAAAACAAAACTCTTTTAGGTTTCAGGGAAAACTAAAACAGTTATTTTGCTCTCTCTTGCTTTTTGCAAATATTTGAATCCGTTAAACAGCAGATGTCTGAAATATTTCCCTATGTCAAGCAATCTCAAAGGAAAAAGGCATTTGTTTAAAATTGGAATGTAACTGAAAAGTTGATGATCTCCATTGTAATAAAGACAATTAGACCCCTATCTAGAAAGTGGATTGTACAGTTGTGAAGTCTTGTTTGGAAAATGGATTATAACGCAGTACAGCTGCTGCGAAAGTTGCACTAGGTGCAATCTGACTTTATAATGGTATGTAGAACATAGAATGCATGGTCCAAACTATAGTCATTGTTTTTCTAACTATTTAATAATGGGACTTGCTTTAATAGACAGGCAGCAACCCTAAGATGCAATACAGCCTGTTTTGCCATTTAAAAAAAAATTATTGTACTGACACCTTTACTGAGTATTCAAAAATGAAGCAAAATCCTGTGCTGAGCAATGAAAAAATGACTCACTCATCACATTGGAACTCTGTAGTCTGTAAAAAGGGGAGTCTACAGTCAATGGAAAGCTTCCATTATGTTCAAGGGCAAATTCTGGTGCAGGGTTCCATTTGTGCTTCTGTTTGCACTGCAGCTTGCAGAGCGGGATTACTCAGAACTATATTCCCCTCCCCAGAAACAAACAAAAAATTCTAAATTTAAAAGAAATTTTATATGTATATTATATAGATATAGATTAGATATATATAGAGAGAGAATATAATTCTGTAGTTGTGTTTCCTAGTTCAGGAAAGATTTGGCAATAGCAGCCAGGTAAATTGATTTCAAAAAGTTTTTATTAATTATATATAACATTTCGAATATGAAAACCAAATCTTGATGTCAAAAGAGTGAACCAAATTCTGAACTTGACATCAACGGAGTTTTACCTGAGCAACGAGGGACATAAGAATGTGCACTTTAAAAAAAAAAAAACAACAAAAAATACCACATCATACTTTACGATAACCTCACTTCCCTAAAACCGGTTTATAGTCCTAGACGCATTGATTGCATAACTGTGTTACATAATTACTAAACATCCCACTTGACAGGGTGAACACCACATTTTAAAACTTTCAGAAAGAGAAACAATTTTAGTATGGAATATATTAAGTTGAGATTTCTAGAATTAAAATGGGAGTCTTTAAAACTTCAAGTAAGCTTGAGAAACTGACTGTGGATCATGCATACAATATAGGGTCAATGCCATATTGAATTTCTACACCATTTTCAGACTACCTTCTGGCAATGGAAGCATTTTGACCACTGACACTCCCTATGGGTATTTCTGACTATCCTCGTACAATGCGCCATTCCCCATTATTGAATCTACAACAAACTGCTCTAGGTTATTCATTGATTGAGTGTTTAAGTGTATTCTTTGGCAGCAAATGGAGAATGAATTCTGTAAACAATCACATAAAAAAAATCAGCAGAATTCCTTACTCAGAGATGTATTTCAGCTGCAGCACTGAATTATTTGTATTCTTGAATTATGCTGTGTCATTTTAAATAAGGATGCGCTGGAATTTTGCTCTTCCTTTCACAAACAATACAAAAACAACATGTTGAGCTGCACATTTTATTTCAAGGAAAAATTAAGCCATCACTAGCCACTAACACTGCATAGGGACATAAGGTTTAAGTACATGTGCCATCTTTTATGCTAACATCTTTATCTAGATCAATTACAGTATGCCCTATCACTGTTAAATAACCAATATAGATGCAGACTGCAGCTCTATAACATTCCTAATGGAGGTTAGACCAGACCAGACATTAAGGACTACATTTTCATAAGCTCAAGCAATAATTGTGTGCCTGTCTGTCTGTCGACATCTCCAATCATACAGAATTTTGATTCTATAGACAAATGTTCCTTTTTCCATTGTAACCAATGAAAAAACACAAAAACTTCAGTGTGTGTGTGTCTGTCTGTCTGTGAGGGACAGCTTTGCCTGCATTCACATACTGGCAGACGAACAGTGTATTTACAACTACTCCCTCACTCGCAGCGCTTCATGGGCTACAAGGAGAGAGCTATAAACCAAACACAACATTAAAACATTTCAGACTCCTTTTGCCATTTCCATCTCTTATTTATAAAAAAGGATTTATTTGTTTATGTCCTGAAAATAAAATTTGTAAGCAATATGGTACCAGCATGTGAAAAATGTATTGACATATACTCCAATGTATTGCTGTAGCTTAATAGAAAACTTGTTTAAGTTTGTTTCATTTAGAGAGAATTTAATCATTCTAATGAACTTTACAATACATCTAGAAAATAGATTACTAACTTTATTATTTCATAAGGCACCCACTGAAAAGTAAACAATGGAATTATTATTATTCAAAATTTATATTGAAGTGGCATGTAGGACCACCCACATTGGGTTCCAGTATGCTAAGCATCCCTGCCCCAGAGAGCTTACAGTCTAAAACAGTTGAGCAGTGCAGAAAAATATACTTCAAATATCTTTTGAACCTAATCCAGGGTTGTTCAGGGGATCAAGCCTTGTGGCTCTGTTATGAAAGGAGACAACTCCATAGAGCTACACAAGGAGAATCCACACACACCCTTCCCTGAGTGTCTAAATGGGGTCTATGGTAGAGGGAGTAGCTGGTGAGTCTATGAATTACATAGATCCACAGGTTCAAAATTCAATGAAATCACAGTGGAGCAGGACACAGCTGATACTAGAATCCAGGGATGGTAGTAGGAACTGCAGTGTGGATGCAGAGTCTCTGCTCATGGCGGGAGGGGGTTTCCACCACTTTTGGCTTTGTGAAGGTAATAATTAAATACCAAATTACTGTTCCCAATTCTGCAATTAAGAACTTAACCAGACATTTACTACAGGCGCCCAAATACATATTTTTAAGGGTCTACATACTTCTTACCGTCTCCAGATACAGAACTAGCTGCCTAGGGTGCGCACAGCACTTAGAATGCACATAAAACCCTTCCTTGGAAATCCCATAGGTGCCTAACTTCAGCCCAGTTCTATGTGCCTTTGGAAATTGGAGCTTAAAATATCATTTGTTTTGCAGGAGAGCCTAACGGGCCAATAGAGATCAAGGCTTCATGAGCGTGCTTTACTGCTTACTATGAAAAACAAACAAAGATAAGTGCAAAATACTTCACTTAGGAAAGAAAAAAAAAATCAAATGCACAACTACAAAATGGGAAATAACTGGCTATGTGGTAGTATTGCTGAGAAAGATGTGGGGGTTAGAGTTGATCACAAATGGACTACAAGTCAACAATGTGATAAAGTGAAAAAGGCCAACATTCTGGGGGGGTATGAACAGGAGGCAATTGCCCCATTCTACTCAACACTGGCGAGGTCTCAGCTGGAGTACCACATCCAGTACTAGGCACAACACCTTAGGAAAGATGTGGACAAGCTGGAGAGTCCAGAAAAGAACAACAATAAGGATAAAAGGTTGAGGGGGGACCTGAAAACATATTTGAAGACTAAGGGCTGTTACAAAAAGGATGGGATCAATTGTTCTCCATGTCCATTGAAGGTAGGACAAAAACTGTCTACAGCAAGGGAGATTTAGGACAGGTATTAGGAAAAAAAACTTACTAACAGTAAAGGGAATTTAAGCTCTGGAATAGACTTCTAAAGGAGGTTGTGGAAACCCTATTTTAAGAATAGGTTGAATAGCTAGCACTCTTTCATGGATGGTCTACTTTGTCCTCAAGTAGCACAGCGGCCTGCACTTAATCACTTCAAGCTTCCTTCCA
The DNA here is from genome assembly GCF_965140295.1 of Lepidochelys olivacea. Classification (NCBI taxonomy): domain Eukaryota; kingdom Metazoa; phylum Chordata; order Testudines; family Cheloniidae; genus Lepidochelys; species Lepidochelys olivacea. The sequence goes on from NC_140421.1 coordinate 35,822,872, forward strand.
GACATACATTTCTATGATTTTGTGCAACTTAATGTCAAAGAATTAAAAATATTTTCTCATGTTACTATGTATTAGCACTAAGTTAATTGTAAAGTTACTATAAAATTGACAAAGGAAGTCTTAAAAAAAAAAAAAAAGTTTGAGCCAGGAATATATTTGACTCGCACACTATTCTCGTTTCCTTTGTCTACAAAACTTCATTAGTCTTGGATTTTCCCCCTTAAAGCACTAAAGAAACATGAAAAAAGGTTCAAAACTAAACTTTCCACTAGGGTGGTTGCTTTTTAAGTGCCACATAATTGTCCTTTATATTGTATTAATGTGGGAAAACTGTGACATTCAAATGACTAACTAGGTAAAACTCCCCTGTAAGAAATTTCCATTCCTGAGGGAGATTTTGGGACTCCATTATATCACATTCAGACTGTTCCATCTTAAGTTTTGTTAGTACTAATATTATAAACCCCTCGTTTTAGAAGTTTACAACCTGGTCATGAGAGTCTTTACTTCCAGATGAAATGTGCTGGAAAAGAGTCAGCTCTGCAGCAATATTCATTTTATACCATTTAATTTTTTTTTAAGTGTTTGGATAATTTTAAATGCCACTACATCAAGAGGACTATATTAAAAAAAGGTTGAACCTGCCAAGGAAAGAAAGTTGAAATCTGGCTGACAAAGAGTCCTAATCAACCTGCTGCACTGGTAAGAATTTACAAGTCAGGAAATGACAACGCTAATTTTGTGTGTGCAACCTTAACCATCCCCTGATGTGTATGCATTGCAATATGCTTTAAATATATGACCGCATTCTATTTCTCAAAGAACGCAATATAATTAGGGCCTACCAAATTCATGGTCAGAGGATTTTTAAAATCATAAATTTAATTATTTCAGCTATTTAAATCTGAAATTTCATGGTGTTGTAATTGTAGGGGTCCTGACCCAAGGAGCAGTTGAGGGTGGGCGGGGGGAAAGGGGGATTGCAAGTCTATTGTGGAGTGGGTTGTGGTACAGCTACCCTTATTTCTGCGCTGCTGCTGGTGGCTATGTTGCCTTCAGCGCTGGGCACCTGGCCAACAGCTGCCGCTCTCCTCCCACCCAGCTCTAAATGCAGCGCAGAAGTAAGGGTGGCAATACCGTGACCCCCCTAAAATAACCTTGTGGCCCCCCCTGAAACTCCCTTTTGGGTCAGGACCCCCAATTTAAGAAATGCTGGTCTCCCTGTGAAATCAGGTCTTTTGTGTGCTTTCCCCTATGAAATCTGTATAGCATAAGGTGAGACCAGATTTCACAGTCCGTGAATTTGGTAGGGCCATAAATATAATAAACAATTTTCCTGCAACTTTAGATACACATGTAACGTCTTGTACTGTCTATGTCAGACAAAAAAAGTCCATTAAAGCCATTACTTACATATAACACAGAGGATTAAGTATAAGAACACTGAACATGCAGTATCTAAATTTGCAACTAATTTAGCTTCCCTGTTAGCTGCCTCAGTCCCTTTGTTGCACCTCAGGAAAGCTGCACCGCTGGTGAAAAGAATTGTGACATGGCTGCTCACTAAGGCCACAATCAGCTCCCCACAGGCAGACATACCTGCATAGAGCATCACTGCTTCTATTAGAACCAACTCCTCTGTCTGCAGCAACCCCCCAGAACACCCTGGGGGTGGGCTACCTGGAAAAGGAATACAGCCTGCAAATGTATGACCTTTTCCAGATAAGGTCATCAGGGCTCTAGGGAGATGATTTTCGTTTCACCCACCATGGCTTATTCAATCTCCATCCTCCCCCTCCTCCCTGTGCAACCTCTGGGTTACACAGCCACGCTTCTGGAGATCTGTGTGTGGAGATCTAGCCATGGACACAATTTGTCAAAAAGATCTAGACTTCTGACATTTTTGCAAATTATCTGGCAAACCTCCAAAAAAAGGGGGCGGGGGGAAGGGAAGTATTACGGTCTGTTGAGAAAATAATGCAAGCATTAGAAACAATTACAAATCTGTATACACCTGCTAAACTTCACATGCACTCCAGCCAAGTGGGAGAAGAATACTCATTTGCAAAAAGAAAGAAAGAAAAAAAAAAGATCTAGGAATGTACACTGCATCAAAAACAGCTTTAAAACTCATTCAGCCAAGAGAGTCGAGAGTCGGCTCTGAAACAGATCCCATAATTAATGTGAATAGGAGTTGAGAGAAGAGAACCTCAAGAATGTTGCTAAAATCATTTTAAGGTTAGCATAGAAACAAACCCATCTAGAAAATGGAGAGGGTAAAGCAGGTACTCTAAGCCACAGAATGTCTTTGCTCTTCACGCTGAGGGGCAAATGTCATCCTCTCTAAAGTAAATGGGAGTTTGGTGCCTCTGACTTCAGTGAGAGCTGGATTTGGCCATAGGCAATAGGAACTGTATGTGTGGCCTGAAGAGAGGCTGTGTAACTGACGAAGCACTTTCAGTGCAGAGGTAAGGAGAATAGCAATAATGACCTCTTGTAGAGATGGAGCCAATGATTATTTCTCATATTTAAAAGGCAATGATTATGGAGTTTAGGGTCTCTGAGAGGGGCAGTATTTTTAAGAAGGATGGTGGGAGTTTGCTCCCTTTTCCCTTTCTCATCAAGAAAAGGCCCTGTGGTCTGAGAATCCTGGTTCCTAATTACATCCCTAGCTCCTAATTATATCAGTTCATTAAACCTTACATTGACTCTTGTAGTCAGCAAGGCTCTGCTCCTTACCTAGAAAGGGAACCATTTAAATAAAGCTGTATTATTGCTCCTGCTAATACAGTTTAGATAATTTTTTGGTACTGGATATGAAGACTGCTGAAACCTACTCTGAAGGGAATGTAGGAATAGTCTGATTCTCTGACTGGCCAACTTGGCTCTTCTGTTTCTAGGGTCTTTTCTCCCAACTACTATGGGGGAAAAAAACACACACACCAACACTCTCTTTTATGCTATAACTAAAGGACCAAAATAAATATCCTATATGGGGAGGTGAGGAATATTTTCCCCACTGAGAGAATTATTTCCTACTTAGTTGGTGACTATTTAAAGAGGAAGGAATTAAATATGCTGTCATGAGGGGAGTTAACTGTAATTTTGAAACAAAAATTCAGTGTTTCACCTACGTTTGCTCTGTTCTGACAGAGCCCTAGAAGGCACTTAGGAAAGAAAATAACCTAGAAAACCAAAAGAATAAAATTAAGGGAAACATTCAGGTTACAATTAAACCAGAAAGGTGCAATAGAAATATCAAGCACACAGTTTGTTGGCTACAGCACCTAACATCCTAAAATCCTTTGCTACGTTAAAAGTTTGATTGCTTTTAACTTTACAGACTGCAAGCAACTTGAAATTCTCTGCTAAAAATAGATGCAATATATGCATATGCCTCAAAGGTGCAATTGCTACATTGTATAAGAGACGACAAGTTTTAAAGGTGGTGGCACCTAAAGGTCATAAGGTGGCTCCTAAGGAGGAGATTTTGTATTTGTACAGAACATAAATGATGGGAGTGTAAGATGGGATGTGAAATTCAGAGAGTGTTGGGGGCAGCGGGGGGGGGGGAACGGACGGACGGACATTCTTGGAAATGGCATTGTATTTTGGAAACCGATGAGACTTTTGCAACTTTAATGCTAATCCTGTCAACATTAGCTCACTGGTGTTTACCTCCAAAGCTTGGATTCTTCCCTTGTCCCCAATCACACCACACCACCACGGGTGTTCTGGAGTCCCTTCATTCAGGAAGCTCTGTCAGCATGGCCAAGCCAGAGTAGAAAGGCATGGAGCCTTTCTGTATGAAAGTAGACCGTGCCTCTATGACTCCGCTGGAGATCTGTAAGGCTTGGGGCTTGAACCTCCAGCCATTTGTTAATCCCATGAAGATGGGGGGGGGGGAAACTACCATGAAAAGGAGAATTTAGGGCAAATAGTGGAAGCCCAAACTCCCGGAATTCTCAGCTGACACCTGGCCAGTGGTTTTGGGGAACTGTACACACTAAAGAGAAATAATTGAGCTGAAAATAGTCCCATGATCTGTGTGGTTTGTATAGAAGGCAGAAGAACGATACCAGGGAGTTAGAGCGGGGACCAAGAATCACCCACATGAGGTTTTTAAACATAGCAGGCTCTCTCTCTCTAATTTTGCATGTCCTACTTTCTGTCACAACCTTAACTTTAAACACAGATCACTTTCCATTTCCTTTTTAAAGCAGTGCTGATTAGATACCTATGGATATTTCAGCATACATCTGATTATTGCAGGTATAATTGTATATATCACAAAAAATGATAAGCAGCAGAAATTAAGTTCATTGAAAGGCTGCTGTTTGGTGCAAAGAGTGGCTCCAATGTAAGTCCAGTCTGTCTTTTAATAAAGCAATAGAAAAAAAACAAACACACACAGAAATCAGAGTCCAGATGCTGAAGCCACTGCCCACATGAGGAGTCCGGTTAGACTCAGTGGAATAGACTCTTTTAAGGATTGCATGACACAGTCCTTAGTTGCAATCTCCAATCCCTTTTTCCAAGGGATTTAATGCATTTAATGTAACTAAGATCCGATTCTTTGCCCTGGGTTTAGCCCCTCTGGATCAGCTTAATGGCATAAAGAGACAAGAATCTCGTTAGTGGTGCCCGCTTAAGAGTTTCCCTTAATTCCCTAGCAACAGGAATTTCTCCAATGGCATAAACCTAGAGGAGTCAGTTCCTACCCCAACTATCTCCCCACCACAACATGAAGGGTGCATTGGAGAGATGCAGAATATGCTCTACTCTGCAAAATTCACCAATGGTGCATGGTTCTTTATGGCCCCCCCAAGCCCAACATTATAAGTTAGAGGAAATCCTAGCTGCTTTCCCTCATATCAGGGCTGTGGTCGGGGCAGTTTGAGAATCAAGGTGCTGTACCCCACTCCCTTACCACTCCTGATCTAATCCATGCCAAGTGGATCTCAGTGCAGAAGAGAAGCTGCTCCTTTGTGTTTCCTTCTCATCAAAATTGAACTACTTTTCTTCACCAAAAGAGGGGGTTTGTTTGAATTGCATCTCCCAAGTGTAGGTTTTAATGTGTTCTGTTACAGTCACCGTTCAGTCTTCAGCCAGTGAAATAAAGCTCTGAGAATTTAAGATGAATACAGGCGGAAATTACCTTGCATAGTCATGCCTCATCTTATTAGTATCCTGCAGTTGTGTCTCATTTAGGAAGTGGTGAAAGTATGATTTGAAAACCACGAAGACAACTGCTAGCACTGGACTCTATTCAGTAATTAAAGCTGCATTTCCAAAGATTATGTTACCGTGCAGTGCAGCAAGTGACATGACAAAACTGTATTGATGTGCGTGAGAAACTGAGACCACGATATGTCTCTTCCATTCTTGTATTTACATAGCAGGTTAGCTCAGAAGTTATATTTGTGTGGGTTTTTAAAACTGAAACATTTGATAATCACTAGATCTGGATTTGAACCTAGATACAATATATGGAACCCCACTGTTTGTATATTTTGATCTTCAAAGAGTTCATGGCTTTATTGATTGGACCATACAGTACAAACTTTCAGAGTACATTTTTCTGTTGTGTAGCTTATTTTTATTTATTGTAGTAAGATAGGGTTTAAACAGAGAGCATGATACGAGTTTCAGTTTAAGGTGAAGTTAGTTTTATTTATTAGGCTATGGTGTACATGAATTCATTAGCAAAAAGGCAAACCAAACTAGACCATCTAGGTTAGAGAAGGCCTAAAATATTTATCAAAGTTCTTTATATGAACCGTGCTCCCAGTGGAATTTGCCAATATACAGCATTGACTTTCCCAGCACTCTGCTCATAACAACTATATAGTTACACTCCCATGCAGCTGTGACAACACCTTCCCATTAGTTCTACAGGTGGTTTCATTTTCTTTAACTGAAAATTAAACTGACTTTGATCTATAAATGCAAAGCTGAACTGGGTGAAACAAAACTGTATCACCAAACCCCCCAAAAAAGGCCCTTTCAAAATGTGGGTACACCAGACCGTGATTACTGGTGAACAGGAAAATGTTGCTGCTGAGTAAGAGCAGACAGACAAAGGCCAAACAAGAGTCCTTTGTTGGTGCTTTGTGATCATAGTTAGCGAACGTTCATGCAACCTAGAAGACTGGGAGTAGGTCTGACTGAGTAGCAGCAGTTTCTAGAAAATCAGGAGCAAAGCTATGCTGATGTTAAACTTTCCCCCCTTTCCTATAGCTGTGGCCTCTCGATACTCATGCCTGTTAAAACCAATGGCAACACAATAATCTATCCGATCAAAGTTAGAAAGCAGTTACCGGTAGAATGACACACAGCAAAAGAGTGTACTTTGTAAATGTGATTAAAAAAATGAAAACATGCAGCAAATAAATGTGAAAAGAAATTGCAGAGTTAGTTATCAAATTGGCATCAACTGGGCAAAGGGGAAAAACAAACCTGTTTATTTCCCCAGCCCTCAGGAGGAACTGAAGAAGGCAGAAGGCCTACTTTAAAATGTTTAGTGGTGAAGGCTGACATAATGGCCCAGGCCCAGCCAAATCAGAAAGAAATCAAAGTTGGTGGATGACTATGTCTCTCATACGAGAGCATTTGGGACCTGCATATGTGGCAGTGAAACTTCGCAAATGGTTAAAAAAAAAATCAGGACAGATTGAAAGTTTCTAATCAGAAATGTTTTACAATTGAAAATTGGGTTTTTGAATGCATGAAAGGTTTTATGAAAAGTGTCTGTTTTCTGTGGAAAGTGTCAATTTTGTTGAAAGACCAAACGTCTGAAAACCAAATTTTTCAGTTCAGAAATGCTTCCACAGTGCTTCACGTGAGTTGAAGTTCGGCTGTCTTGTTCTCCTTTCCTTCTCTAAGGACAGGATTCCCAGGGGACTACATTTCCCATGACTCAGAAAGAGGGGACAGTGGTGCATCATCAGAAATGTAGTCTGACCAGAAAGCCCAGCTGACAGAGGAGAAAGGGACCATGAGGCACCTGACAACTCCCTCCTGGCACTTTCAAATCAAAATCTCCCAGTTTTGGGGCCAAACACTTCTAGTTTTCAAACTAAAAATTTTGATTTTCAAATTTTCACCAAGAGTTGAAGTTTTCCCAATCACCTGAAATTAAAAATGAAAAATAAATATTAGACAGTGGCCAAAAACATAATACTCTGAGTCATGCCTGACATGCCAGTGGCTAAGGCCAGAAGCCTACAACAGTAGTCCCGAAAGAATAGTATAAATTCACATACAACACTATGTAGGTATAATGTAAAAAATAAAAATAGTTACACAAGTCATTAATCAGATTCCACTGCTGTTTTGACTGAAAACAATACAAACTATTTTTTCTCATCATTCTCTTCAGCCATTTCCTGAATGAATCAGTCAGAACGCTGACCCAGAATGCTAACCATCATGATTGCACGAGATGCTCAGCTAAAATACAAGAGCCAAAATACCATGTGTCTGAGCCCAATCCAGTATGACATTAAAAATTGATAAATGCATTTGCCACATTTTGCAGTCATCCTCATAGCAAAAGGGAGGGCGGAAAAAGCTGTGTGAAACTTTCACATTTCCTCCCTCTCTCCCCCCTGCTAAAATTCTTGCAATAAAACCTACATTTTTTGAATTTTGAGAAACTGGAGATCAGAAACATGGTAGCCCCCCAAAAAAGACACACACACACACACACACACACACACCATTTATATTAAGCATTTTTCTCACGTTAAGTCAACATGGTGATAGGTTCTCAGCTAAACTGAATGATTTATCTTCCTTGAAAAGCAGAAAGGCTGAACTTCGTAATTCACTGTGAAGCATTAAGGCTTGGTCATTCTCTGCAGGGGTGTGCTTTTCAATTACTATCTTTATTTGGCCACAATTGTTTGGATGTATACCAAGATTTGAAACTTTTTTCTTTAACCTTTCCAAGTCAAGGAAAAGGCCAAGGAGGGAAAAGGAGAAACAATTGTACCAAAAATCTACCAGGGCTAATGCAAAGCCCTCCTTAAAGCCTATTTCTGACAAATTGTTTTATTCTTCTCAGGTCAGGCCACAGCAAAAGAATGCGTAAGGAGGTAAACATGAAATGTAAAAATGGCTTGCTGGCCTAGTAAAGGACTTAAGACACTGAAATAGATGCCAAGAAGAATTTCCCTTTAAATTTACCTGTTGGATAGACAAGAAGCAGAGAGTGAATGTACCCCTCACCATTAGAGAGCACCTCTCCTGTTCAAAGGATGAGACACCCCATCCGGACAATGTAGGTATGGAAGCTGGAACCTCTCCTGTCTAATTTGGGTAAACAAAGGACATCAATTTCTAGAAATCTTTAGTGACATGCAAATTAAATTTAAAAGAGTGTTTGTAGGAGAGACAGAGTTCTAGAAGGGTGGAAATGAGAAAGAAGAAATGTAGGGGAAGGGGGAAAACCCACCAGTGGGACACTGGACATGGTGATGTGGAAATAAGTTGCAGTATCTGTGGGGGGGGGGAAGAGGGAGGGTGAGGAGGCCATACTATGACAATCTCCTTAGTTACATGTTCCCTTTCATCATGAAAGATCTAAGAATCAAACTGAAGTTCAGACTAGATTGTAAGCTATTTGGGGCAGGGTCCATCCATCTTTTTGTTATGGGTTTGTATACTGCCTAGCAGAATGGGTATTTGTCCCTGACTGGGGCTTCTAGGCACTACCATGATGCAAACAACAATGATATAGTGTTATTGAAATGCAGCATCTTCCAGGGCAGAACACAAAAGTAGTATCTTCGCAGTGAACAGCTACACCACATAGAGTGTTTTAATATAGGGAATGAAGAATGTCTTTTCCAACTGAAACTGCAGAATTTTTGCTAAAAGAATGTAATTGCTAGAGTTAGAATTTGGCCAGGTTATTGGTGTTAACATTCCCACTCTCTTGCAAAAAGTGCCATGAAGTCTTTAATGACCACAAGTGGTCAGGACCTTGAATTTACATCTCAGCTAAAGGACCTCAAGAGCATTGCACTATTATGCACAAAGCCTTGAGGTGTCAAAGGGGTAATTCTTCTAGTTAAATTTAATGTCAAGAAGCCAACATGAGATGATTTATGAGCCAGCCAGGGATACAAAATGTAGACCTCAAATTGAATTTACAAGCCCCAGGTAGTGGTCATTCCGGCTTTGGGACACAAAAATTAGTAAATAAAACCAAATTAAGATATTTTACTTCTGGGCTACAGTAGTTGTACATGCCATTCATGGACAAACACATCCTTCATTCAAATTAAGAAATACCAGTTCCGGGAACCCAAGTAATTTTTCAATCCCAGATTCCTGGGGTTTGGGGGTAGGGGGGAACTGTGTGAAACACATGAGCAGTGCATGCATTATGAGAAGGGAAGAGGGAGAAAGGAGAGCATATTGACGGTGATTTTTCATATTCAGAGACACTCCATGGGGGTGGAAGGAGGAGAAGCTGAGATTTTCAGTTGCTTTGCTCAACATCCACAAGAAATGTTTAACTGAGCATGTCACCCTACAAACAATAAAGAGATCCCAGCCTGCTGACCAAGGTGCACAGGACTCAGAAGGAAAAAAAAGTGGATTTTTTCCCCCACACTTAAAATATATCAGATTTCAGCAGTGAAACCAAGATTGATCCCTGGACTGTATTTTGCCATTGTATTGCATTTCCTGTTCTATGAGGAATATATTTAATGGTAGGAGTTCTAATACACCAGATCATGCATCGCTCATTCCATAAGGACCTTCCCCAACAGCAAATAGCTATACTTCATGGAGATGGAAGAGCCCTCAACGAGCTGCCTAACAGACAGTCAGGTGTTCAGAAGCACTTTTAAGAACATCTATAACTAGGGTACACCTGCAGCTTTGTAGTAGGATTAGGTTGTAATGTGATCTGCTTTATGCTCCACCGTGTCAGGGTAAAGAATCTTTGGGCCTGTTACCCACTATTTATGCAAGAGAAGTTGCAATGTCTTCTGCTGCCCCATTTGTGTTTTCCTTAGAGCACTGCCAATAGTAGCACCACATCCAAAACTTTCTGCTTCTTGCACCATGTTACAGCAGATACCTGAACGGCTTTAAGGATAAACTGGAGGACAGGTGAACAACTAGAGCTGAAGATAGGGGAAGAGACTGATCATATGGATATTGCCAACCAGAATCCCAGGTTGGAGAAAATCCAAACAGGAAGCAGCAGCAGCAACAGCAGCAAGGAGAGTGATTGGTTTGAGAGAACACCTCATAGGGCAGGGAAGGATGAGTGGGTTGCAACCTCTGTTGAAGTACAGAGAGTCTCTGGGTTATTAGGTTGGGGGTGGAAGGAGGAGACAGACTCAACATGTAAAGTCAGAGGTGATGGTACGGAGTGGGAGGACCAAGAAAAAAAAGCCACATGGACAAACACGTATGTGTACACACACACACAGAGTTTGTGTGAATGTAAACATGAAGGTGGCATTTACAGGCATTGTTAACATTAGAGCTGCGTCAGGAGAAGCAGTTCAATTTCACACATTCTTCCTGTGGCCTATAGAATTTAACTACTAATAACTAAAAAAAGTAGACTTAAAGAAGCCATTTTAAAGTCAGGCAAGATGCTCCTCTGCAATTGCCATCTCTCTTCCCCTTCAAATTATAGCCAGGGTATAAAATCATAGATGTTAGTGATGGAATAGATGCATTAGGTAGGTCACACAGTGCAGCTTCCTGCTGACTCAGGACTGTTCCCTATAGTACATTCTCTAGTGTTTACTAGTTTGGTTTTAAATGCTCCAAATAGAGCTTCCACCACTTCTCTTGGTACAACTAATCCACAGCAGAATAGTTGTCAGTACCAGCAATTGTTTCTGACAGTCAGCCTAAATTTTCCCTTTCTTAATTTCAATTGTTTTGTCTACAGAGACTTCTTTCCCGGGTGGGTCTTGCCCACATGCCCAGAGTCTAAGTGAACACCATATTTGGGATTGGGCAGAAATTTTTCCCCGGGTCAGATTGGCAGAGACCCTGGGATCCTTTCATCTTCCTGTGGTGCACGGGTAACTTCCAGGTTTAAACTAGTGTAAATAGTGGCTTCTCTATAACTTGAAGTCTTTCAATCATGATTTGAGGACTTTCAGTAACTCAGCCAGAGGTTAGGGGTCTATTACAAGAGTGGGTGAGTGAGGTTCTGTAGCCTGCAATGTGCAGGTGGTCAGACTAGATGATCATGATGGTCCCCTCTGACAAAGTCAGGGTCCCACCCTAAAGAATTCTTCTTACTCTTTGGTGTTCAATCTCTTCTGCTATTCGTAGACTCTTGCTGTATGTTCTCAGTTGACACATAGCCAAGCTCTACACATTTACAATAGATCTTTAAATTAGTCTTTAAAAGTCTTTAAAAGTTCCTCTAGCCTCCCATATGACAGTTGCTGCTTTTTCCTCAGGTCCTTCCAGTCTGTATCTGGACTGGATGGCAGGAAGTGAAAACTACTGTTTATCCCTTTGGCCAGAGCAGTTAACCCTTAAGCTCCTTAAGATCTGTTTCTACTAGGGACGGAGTTACATATTTTTGGGTTTATTTACAAAGAATGTGGATAAAAGTGGATAAAAACACAGTTGTGAGCAAAGAAACTGTCAACGTTTGCTTCCAACTCCAAGCCTCGTTCCAGGCAGCACTCTACCTCAAAGCTCTCTTCAGATCACAGTACAAGTACTTCTGTTTATTTCTCAGGTTTCCTTGATGCCTTTCCTGTGTGCTGCTCTGTTGTTGCTCCTGCTTCCCTCTCACACACACAGTTGCAACCAGGTCAATCCCCCACAATGCCACATCTGTCGTCAAATCCCTGGGAAACCTTAGACCATAAGGCTCATACACTATTTTGGCATGCAGTTTAATCAGCCAGTGGTGATTTCTTATTGGTTTAGGTATTACTAAACAAAGGGGCATTTAAATTGTTTCCTCATTTAGCCTGAATGGAAGGTGGCAATCACACCCAACAAGGTGGTGTCATTGATAAATCCAATTATGCTGGGGAATGGACAATGCCCAGCTGGACAACACTCACTGTGCTGCTCTTCTATTACAGTATGGCTCTGTCATACCAGAGGACATCATGGCATCTCAGATGTCCCCATGTGTCTGTATAGTCAAATCTGGGAGGTGCAAGATCACCAACAGATGTCACAAAGGATGTGCAGGCTCCCACTGAAGACTTGGCATGATGCCTGGCCCTTTTTATAATCAGTTGTTCATGTCTTTCTCAAAGAGTTTACAACCTTCATTAAATAGTTGCTCTCCATTCAGGTCTGTTCTCAACAGGGTCTTCAAAGTTAGTATTCATATTGCATCAGTTGAGATTCTGCATAAGGGTGTCTGAAGCATTTACATTCACCAGCTTTATGGTACTTTGAGTTTCAGCGCACCATAGAGAACTTTTTTCAGGAGTCGGTCATCACCCATGCCGATAACATGGCCTGTCCATGTAAGCTGAGTTTTCATAATCATTGCCTTGATGCTGTTTTTTGGCCCTTTCAAGGATATTAATGTTTCACACTTTCTCCATTGGACCTTCAGAATAAAGCAAAAGCAGCATGTGTAATTTATTAAGTTGCTGGATGCATCTGTGATAAACGAACCATGTTTTCACATCCATAAAAATGGATGCTCACTGCTGCATTGCAGATCAGCAGTTTTGCTGACAGTTGGATGGTATGCTGGTAAGAATCCTACGGCAGGCAAAAATATTCCAAAAGTCTGGCTTGCCTTTCATATTCTATTTGATATTTCTTGATCCAGGGAACCATCACTTGAGGTGGTACTGCCATGGCATGTAAAATGATTGATGTTCTTCAGGCTTGTACTACCAATGGTGATGTTTGACTCAGTGGTACTGGTTAATGCGAGCGTTAGGGAGCGTCGAATCGTGGAAGTCAACGAATGGCTACGCAGGTGGTGTCGGAGAGAAGGCTTTGGTTTCTTTGACCATGGGATGGTGTTCCATGAAGGAGGAGTGTTGGGCAGAGATGGGCTCCATCTTACGAAGAGAGGGAAGAGCATCTTTACCAGCAGGCTGGCTAACCTAGTGAGGAGGGCTTTAAACTAGGTTCACCGGGGGAAGGAGACCAAAGCCCTGAGGTAAGTGGGAAAGCGGGATACCGGGAGGAAGCACAGGCAGGAATGTCTGTGAGGGGAGGGTTCCTGCCTCATACTGGGAATGAGGGGCGATCAACAGGTTATCTCAAGTGCTTATATACAAATGCACAAAGCCTTGGAAACAAGCAGGGAGAACTGGAGGTCCTGGTGATGTCAAGGAACTATGACGTGATCGGAATAACAGAGACTTGGTGGGATAACTCACATGACTGGAGTACTGTCATGGATGGTTATAAACTGTTCAGGAAGGACAGGCAGGGCAGAAAAGGTGGGGGAGTAGCACTGTATGTAAGGGAGCAGTATGACTGCTCAGAGCTCCGGTACAAAACTGCAGAAAAACCTGAATGTCTCTGGATTAAGTTTAGAAGTGTGAGCAACAAGGGTGATGTAGTGGTGGGAGTCTGCTATAGACCACCGGACCAGGGGGATGAGGTAGATGAGGCTTTCTTCCGGCAGCTCACGGAAGCTACTAGATCGCATGCCCTGATTCTCATGGGTGACTTTAATTTTCCTGATATCTGCTGGGAGAGCAATACAGCGGCGCATAGACAATCCAGGAAGTTTTTGGAAAGCATAGGGGACAATTTCCTGGTGCAAGTGCTAGAGGAGCCAACTAGGGGGGGCGCTTTTCTTGACCTGCTGCTCACAAACCGGGTAGAATTAGTGGGGGAAGCAAAAGTGGATGGGAATCTGGGAGGCAGTGACCATGAGTTGGTTGAGTTCAGGATCCTGACGCAGGGAAGAAAGGTAAGCAGCAGGATACGGACCCTGGACTTCAGGAAAGCAGACTTCGACTCCCTCAGGGAACAGATGGCCAGGATCCCCTGGGGGACTAACTTGAAGGGGAAAGGAGTCCAGGAGAGCTGGCTGTATTTCAAGGAATCCCTGTTGAGGTTACAGGGACAAACCATCCCAATGAGTCGAAAGAATAGTAAATATGGCCATTATCTTTGAAAACTCGTGGCGAACCGGGGAAGTCCCGGATGACTGGAAAAAGGCTAATGTAGTGCCAATCTTTAAAAAAGGGAAGAAGGAAGATCCTGGGAACTACAGGCCAGTCAGCCTCACCTCAGTCCCTGGAAAAATCATGGAGCAGGTCCTCAAAGAATCAATCCTGAAGCACTTGCATGAGAGGAAAGTGATCAGGAACAGCCAGCATGGATTCACCAAGGGAAGGTCATGCCTGACTAATCTAATCGCCTTTTATGATGAGATTACTGGTTCTGTGGATGAAGGGAAAGCAGTGGATGTATTGTTTCTTGACTTTAGCAAAGCTTTTGACACGGTCTCCCACAGTATTCTTGTCACCAAGTTAAGGAAGTATGGGCTGCATGAATGCACTATAAGGTGGGTAGAAAGCTGGCTAGATTGTCGGGCTCAACGGGTAGTGATCAATGGCTCCATGTCTAGTTGGCAGCCGGTATCAAGTGGAGTGCCCCAAGGGTCGGTCCTGGGGCCGGTTTTATTCAATATCTTCATAAATGATCTGGAGGATGGTGTGGATTGCACTCTCAGCAAATTTGCGGATGATACTAAACTGGGAGGAGTGGTAGATACGCTGGAGGGGTGGGATAGGATACAGAAGGACCTAGACCAATTGGAAGATTGGGCCAAAAGGAATCTGATGAGGTTCAATAAGGATAAGTGCAGGGTCCTGCACTTAGGACGGAAGAACCCAATGCACAGCTACAGACTAGGGACCGAATGGCTAGGCAGCAGTTCTGCGGAAAAGGACCTAGGGGTGACAGTGGACGAGAAGCTGGATATGAGTCAGCAGTGTGCCCTTGTTGCCAAGAAGGCCAATGGCATTTTGGGATGTATAAGTAGGGGCATAGCGAGCAGATCGAGGGACGTGATCGTTCCCCTCTATTCGACATTGGTGAGGCCTCATCTGGAGTACTGTGTCCAGTTTTGGGCCCCACACTTCAAGAAGGATGTGGATAAATTGGAGAGAGTCCAGCGAAGGGCAACAAAAATGATTAGGGGACTGGAACACATGACTTATGAGGAGAGGCTGAGGGAGCTGGGATTGTTTAGCCTGCAGAAGAGAAAAATGAGGGGGGATTTGATAGCTGCTTTCAACTACCTGAAAGGGGGTTCCAAAGAGGATGGCTCTAGACTGTTCTCAATGGTAGCAGATGACAGAACGAGGAGTAATGGTCTCAAGTTGCAGTGGGGGAGGTTTAGATTGGATATTAGGAAAAACTTTTTCACTAAGAGGGTGGTGAAACACTGGAATGAGTTACCTAGGGAGGTGGTAGAATCTCCTTCCTTAGAGGTTTTTAAGGTCAGGCTTGACAAAGCCCTGGCTGGGATGATTTAACTGGGAATTGGTCCTGCTTTGAGCAGGGGGTTGGACTAGATGACCTTCTGGGGTCCCTTCCAACCCTGATATTCTATGATTCTATGATTCTATGGCAGGCGACCAGCTTGGCTTAATGGTGAAATCCTAGCGGATCTTAAACATAAAAAAGAAGCTTACAAGAAGTGGAAGGTGGGACATATGACCAGGGAAGAGTATAAAAATATCGCTCGGGCATGTAGGAATGTTATCAGGAGGGCCAAATCGCACCTGGAGCTGCAGCTAGCCAGAGATGTCAAGAGTAACAAGAAGGGTTTCTTCAGGTATGTTGGCAACAAGAAGAAAGCCAAGGAATGTGTGGGCCCCTTACTGAATGAGGGAGGCAACCTAGTGACAGAGGATGTGGAAAAAGCTAATGTACTCAATGCTTTTTTTGCCTCTGTTTTCACTAACAAGGTCAGCTCCCAGACTGCTGCGCTGGGCATCACAACATGGGGAAGAGATGGCCAGCCCTCTGTGGAGATAGAGGTGGTTAGGGACTATTTAGAAAAGCTGGACGTGCACAAGTCCATGGGGCCGGACGAGTTGCATCCGAGAGTGCTGAAGGAATTGGCGGCTGTGATTGCAGAGCCATTGGCCATTATCTTTGAAAACTCGTGGCGAACCGGGGAAGTCCCGGATGACTGGAAAAAGGCTAATGTAGTGCCAATCTTTAAAAAAGGGAAGAAGGAGGATCCTGGGAACTACAGGCCAGTCAGCCTCACTTCAGTCCCTGGAAAAATCATGGAGCAGGTCCTCAAAGAATCAATCCTGAAGCACTTGCATGAGAGGAAAGTGATCAGGAACAGCCAGCATGGATTCACCAAGGGAAGGTCATGCCTGACTAATCTAATCGCCTTTTATGATGAGATTACTGGTTCTGTGGATGAAGGGAAAGCAGTGGATGTATTGTTTCTTGACTTTAGCAAAGCTTTTGACACGGTCTCCCACAGTATTCTTGTCACCAAGTTAAGGAAGTATGGGCTGGATGAATGCACTATAAGGTGGATAGAAAGCTGGCTAGATTGTCGGGCTCAACGGGTAGTGATCAATGGCTCCATGTCTAGTTGGCAGCCGGTATCAAGTGGAGTGCCCCAAGGGTCGGTCCTGGGGCCGGTTTTGTTCAATATCTTCATAAATGATCTGGAGGATGGTGTGGATTGCACTCTCAGCAAATTTGCGGATGATACTAAACTGGGAGGAGTGGTAGATACGCTGGAGGGGAGGGATAGGATACAGAAGGACCTAGACAAATTGGAAGATTGGGCCAAAAGAAATCTGATGAGGTTCAATAAGGATAAGTGCAGGGTCCTGCACTTAAGACGGAAGAACCCAATGCACAGCTACAGACTAGGGACCGAATGGCTAGGCAGCAGTTCTGCGGAAAAGGACCTAGGGGTGACAGTGGACGAGAAGCTGGATATGAGTCAGCAGTGTGCCCTTGTTGCCAAGAAGGCCAATGGCATTTTGGGATGTATAAGTAGGGGCATAGCGAGCAGATCAAGGGACGTGATCGTTCCCCTCTATTCGACATTGGTGAGGCCTCATCTGGAGTACTGTGTCCAGTTTTGGGCCCCACACTTCAAGAAGGATGTGGATAAATTGGAGAGAGTCCAGCGAAGGGCAACAAAAATGATTAGGGGTCTAGAACACGACTTATGAGGAGAGGCTGAGGGAGCTGGGATTGTTTAGCCCGCAGAAGAGAAGAATGAGGGGGGATTTGATAGCTGCTTTCAACTACCTGAAAGGGGGTTCCAAAGAGGATGGCTCTAGACTGTTCTCAATGGTAGCAGATGACAGGACAAGGAGTAATGGTCTCAAGTTGCAGTGGGGGAGGTTTAGATTGGATATTAGGAAAAACTTTTTCACTAAGAGGGTGGTGAAACACTGGAATGCGTTACCTAGGGAGGTGGTGGAATCTCCTTCCTTTGAGGTTTTTTAAGGTCAGGCTTGACAAAGCCCTGGCTGGGATGATTTAGTTGGGGGTTGGTCCTGCTTTGAGCAGGGGGTTGGACTAGATGACCTTCTGAGGTCCCTGCCAACCCTGATATTCTATGATTCTAAGTGAGAGTTAATTTTTTCCCCCATCAGGCCAATGGTGAACCCAGACTCTTCAGTTACCTCTGACAAGGAGAAGCTGTAAGTCACTTTCCACTATGACTAAGTGGAGAACAATCATCTGCAAAAAGAGCTTGACATAGAAGTTCCGCAATATGTTTGTCTTTGCAGTAAGCCTTCAGAAACTGAAGAGTTTTCCCACCAGTTCTGTATCTTATGTAGGTGCCCCACTGAAGGTTTTCAGATGCATAATTCAGAATGGCTGCAAAGAGACTGAAGAGGATCAGTACCAGCACACAGCCTTGTTTCACCCCATTAGACAATATTCACCCCTGGGCAATAGACATGGGGAATTGTTTAGAGAGGCCACCATGTGAGGTTACTTGGCCATGTCTTCGTGGAATAGACATATGTTAACATGTTGATGAGACAGCCAAACTTTTCTGGAATTTTCTAGGAGACCATTTATGCTCAGTGTCAAACAATTTTTAGGTCAATGAAGACAGCTTATGTGTTTTGTTCAATGCATTTTCCTGAATCTGTCTCTCAAAATTCAGGTCTGTGGTACTCCAACCTGATCTAAATCCACATTGGATCTCTTGTAGAAGCTTTCCTGATGCTGTTTCAACAAGCTGATAGGTCACTACTTGGGTTTCTCCCCACTTTGTGTAGGTGGGGAAATTCTTGCTCTTATTTTTATCTCAGTCAGATTTGTTGCCTTTATTTTTTGCATAGTGTAACTGTGATTGTATCTTCAAAAATCTGGAGGAATGTTTGGTTTCACAGATAGTTGACAGTTTTGGGGCCTGCAGGTTTAAGATTTTAGCTAGCATGCTGTCTTTGATAAGTGATTTACCTGACTTCATTGGTTTGACAGAAATGCCTAGAATCTATAGTGTAAAAACGAAGGCGCCCATCATTGTAACATATGAACCCCTGCTTAAAACCTCCTCTATGCACACTGAAAAATTGCACACACTCTACACGGAGCAGGAAACAGCTGAAAGTACAGCAGGACAGGGCTGGTGACATCAAAGGAGCATCAATTATGTCACCAGCCAGATTAGCAAGGCAGCAGGGAAGGCGCACACAAGACACTAATGTCTTGTGAATTTTCAATTTTGAAAATTATAAAAATCCAAAAATATCAAAAACAGTGCAAAACAGACAGAGGGAAACAGGAAGAAAAAAAGGAGTAAAGGGAGAATATATCAAAGCCTGTGTCTATCAAAATATTATTGATATTATAGTTCTGATCGCTGTTACTTCTTCCACAAGGTACGCTCAGTGACCCTGTGATAGGAACACTAGTTCTGGTTCCAGGGCAATCAGGTAGCATGCTCCCAAGCCTCCTGTATACAGTATATTGGAGTTGCACTTATGTGCTTCAATGCCCTGCACTTCTAGTGGGGAGAAACACTCAGCCCTCCCTCTGATTCTCTACAGTCACCAGTTCTAGGTTTTTTGCCTCCCCAAGCTCCAAGAGCGCAACTGCCCAAGCAAAAAAAAAAAAAAAAAGTGGCCGGAATGCCGCCCCTTGAAATGTGCTACCCCAAGCACATGCTTGGTTTGCTGGTGCCTAGAGCCGGCCCGGACAGTCACATGGGAATGAAAGACTGGATTTCTCCCCCACACACAAAAATTGAATAATTATTTGAAGTGGTTTTTCCCCAGCAGAGGTTGAACAGGAATCTTTAAAGACAAAACATCAGGTATGCATGGTGCAATAGACCCCCTCCCCCGCCCGTGGAGGTGGAATAAGAATTTGCATGATATAAGGATGGTTATAATTTCAGAGCAGTAAAGCACAGCTAGCAGTCAATCTCGGATTAAAGAATATGAACATGGGACATCATGTGCCACCAGGAAATGCTGCAGCTGGTTTAATCGGGGAGGGCATCTCATCATGGCCTGACATCCTGCCCCTGCCTGGAGCAGCAATCTTTCAGAAGATAGTTTGATGAGCTATCATCTACCAGAGTAGCAATGATTCCAGAGAGAGTCTTTTCCTACCCATCCAAACTGGGATCCACCAGATCATTAACATTTTCCAACTCTGCATATCCCAGATTACTAGACACTTCTGGAGAGACCACTGCCATCAAGGACAATTCTTGTCTTGGGTGCTGAATTGATGCAGTGAAACCACAAGGCTTGCAGAACTGAATTCACCCATTCACTTTTCAGGAGTGCATCACTTCATTTCAATTTCGATAAAAACTAAGAAAGCAATTCAGTTGACTAGTAATATTTTGTGTACATTTATTCTGGGGTTAAATTTAACCATTTATGCACATCCAGGATATTCTGGAGTGTTTTTAATGGATTAATTGGTGGAAGAAAAAGCCACACCCACCCCAAAAAAGGTACATTGCACTATAGGTAGGATAACAAGGGCTGTTTTGTGCTGCTCAGTATAGCAAGGGCAATACACTGTTTGCTCTGCCCTCATATATCCCACCTATTATGTGGGAAACATTCTCTTTTTTAATAAAAGAAGTTGCCCTCAATTAATAATAGCCCTTGTTTAGCAGCTGTACTTTATGAAAGTCTTGTCAGAGAAGCTGAAATAGAATAATTAAGAGAACTGGCGGCTTCTAATCAAAGCTAGGTAGTATTCCTGTGCCACTGTAGAATTTTTCAAAGACTTATAGGTTCAAATCCACGGAAGCTCTATTCAACCCATACCCAGATTTCAAAGTGCAGTCTCATCTCCCCTTCCATAGTTATAGCTCACTACTGTCATGTTCTTGCATTCTCTTTCAGAGCAATGCAAAGGAAAAAAAGGACTGTTGCCCTCTTACTAACATTCAGGGAGGGTGTTTAGGTTGGCTAGCGCCCATTACTAAAAGGGGAATGGTCGATGGGGAATCAGGACCCTGAGACTGATAGTCCCCAGGAACAATGGGGAGAGGCCAATGCTCCAGGTCAGCCTGAATGACAGGGCGGGCAGGCTAATCAGGGAGTCAGGAGGCCAGGGAGGTCCCATCCTCCGTGTGAGCTGGATTTGCCTGGGTCAGACAGAGTGGGGCCGAGCTAAGGAGAAAGCAGGGGCCCAAGCTAAGCTGGGGAGCGGAGCTGGGCCAGATCCAGAGGACCAGAAAAGCAGCCTAGAGAGAGCAGACCTGTCCTGGGAGCAGAGTTGCAGCAACCAGAGCCAGAGGGGCCAAAGAAGCAGCCCAGGGAGCTGGAGGCAGAGCAGCAGCAGCGCTGAGACAGAGTGGTGAGCTGGGGCTGGAGCAGTCCGGAGCTGGGTGCGGTGAGCAGCTGGGGAGTGGGAGGGGGACCCTGGGCAGCGGGTCCAGCACAGGGAGACACCTCAGCCAAGAGGCTCTGCAGGCCAGGCTTGGATTGTAACCCCGGCAGGGTGGGGGCGACACTGGGAAGAAGGGTCCTACCACTTAGAGCCTGAGAGCGTGTGGCCACCACCAGAGCAAGTGTCCAACCCACAGTATCCCTGCAGCATGGCCAGGGCCTGAGCAGGAGGCCTGGGACTTAACAAGGAACAGACTGAACTGCCCTGACATTCCAGAGACACTGTTTGTGATGTTCCCTGCCACAGAGCGGGTTGATGTGTTTCCTTTAACCTTTCTCATTTTTCCTTATTCTTTTTAAAATTAATTGTTGATTAAATAACTTGCATTTGCTTTAACTTGTATGTAATGGTCAGTGGGTCAGAGAAGTGCCCAGTGCAGAGAGAGTACCCCAGAATAGGGACACCCTAGCCCCTGTCCTAGGTGACCACAGCAGGGTTGGGGGTCGAGCCCCCCAGGAATCCTGGGCCCAGCCTTGTTGGGGTTACGAGGACTCTGCCAGACAGGAGAGTGGAAGGGGAGTCCTCAAGGTCAGGGAGGCCACTGGATAAAGGAAGTGGGAGTGAGGACTCAGATCCTTTCGCTAGCCCCACTTCACCGGGGTAGTGCAGAAGCCAGGAAAGTTCCCCACAAGAGCAGGACTATTCCCCCACTTACACATAGTAGCAGTCTAGTTGGTGGATGTGATATATCTTGACTTTAGCAAAGCTTTTGATATGGTCTCCCACAGTATTCTTGCCAGCAAGTATGGATTGGATGAATAGACTTATTATAAGGCAGATAGAACGCGGTCTAGATTGTCAGGCTCAACGGGTAGAGATCAATAACTTGATATCTAGTTGGCAGCTGGTATCAAGCGGAGTGCCCAAGGGGTTGGTCCTGGGGCCAGTATTCTTCAATATCTTTATTAGTGATCTGGACGATGGGATAGATTACATCCTCAGTAATCTATGACATGAATGACACTAAGCTGTGGGGAGAGGTAGATACGCAGGAGGGGAGGAATAGGGTCCAGAGTGACGTAGACAAATTGGAGTATTGGGCCAAAAGAAATCTGATGAGGTTCAACAAGGACAAGTCCTGCAGTTAGGACGGAAGAATCCCATGCACTGCTGCAGGCTGGGGACTGACTGGCTAAGCAGCAGTTCTGCAGAAAAGGACCTGGGGATTACAGTGGATGAGAAGCTGGATGAGAGTCAGCAGTGTGCCCTTGTTGCCAAGAAGGCTAACAGCATATTGGACTGCATTAGTAAGAGTATTGCCAGCAGATCAAGGGAAGTGATTATTCCCCTCTATTCGGCACTGGTGAGGCCACACCTGGAGTATTGCATCCAGTTTTGGGGCCCTCCACTACAGAAAGGATGTGGACAAAGTGGAGAGAGTCCAGCAGAGGGCAACAAAAATGATCATGGGCTGGGGCACATGACTTACAAGAAGAGGCTGAGGGAACTGGGCTTGTTGAGTTTGCAGAAGGGGGGGGGGGGAATTTGATAGCAGCCTTCAACTACCTGAAGGGGGGTTGGTTCCAAAGAGGATGGAGCTAGGCTGTTCTCAGTGGTGGCAGATGACAGAACAAGGAGCAATGGTTTCAAGCTGAAGTGGGGGAGGTCTAGGTTGGATATTAGGAAACACTATTTCACTATGCGGGTGGAGAAGCACTGGAATGGGTTACCTAGGGAGGTGGTGGAATCTCCACCCTTAGAGGTTTTTAAGGCCCGGCTTGACAAAGCCCTGGCTGGGATGATTTAGTTGGGGCTGTGAGCAGGGGGTTGGACTAGGTGACCTCCTGGGTCTCTTCCAACCCTAATCTTCTATGATTCTAGTCTTGCTGGGTTTGGCAATCCCTTGGCATCAGCTACGTAGCTGAAAGTCCCTTCCTCGTAACTCTGCGCCACTTCTGGAAGCAGCCTGAGCATAGTGGGGTTCTTCAGCAGCTGTAGAGCTGGCAGAGGCCAGCAGCTCAGAAAGCATGTCATGGGTAGATCAAGGAAAGTACAGGCTAAGGAAGGGAAAAGACATGTCCAGGGTGTTTCTATACCCTCTTGCAATAAACACTAGACCATAGGTGTTGTTGCAGCAGCTATGGAAGTTAGGGGAGTCTTCAGGCATATTCACCGTGATAGCTTGAGAATGGAGGCATTATATTGCCAATTACCTCAATCCCTATGCCAAGTTCCGCATAGGTGAAGGGAAGAAATGGGGCCAGAGAATCTAGCCTAGGTTTTACACTGTGCTCAGAGCATGTTAGCCCAGAACTTTGTGAATTTAGTCACTGCTGTGTGAATGCCCATACAGCATAAATGGGGGGTGAGGGGAATTTTCAAACATACCTGCCTTTCAATGAGATTTAAGCACTTAGGTAGCTATGTCTTTTGAAAATGGGATTTCAGCTCCTGTGTCACTTTAGCACTTTTCAAAAGGTTGATAAAGTTTAGGTCACTGCTAGGTCTCCTTGATTAAAGGAGTGCCAAGTAAACAGCGATATAGCAACTGCATCCCTGCTGGAAACGGATGAAAATAATGAACTTGAAATTGCGCTGAGTTTCATTAGATATTGAAACCTGCATGTTAAGACAATGAATTATGAACCCTTGAACTCTAGCTTCAGCTTTTCTGCTAATAGATTCCAGTATGTTACATTTACATTACATGGTCTTCTGTAATTTGCTGACTCAAAGCAAGTCCAGTAGCACCAACATAATCTAGCCTGACCTAATGTTACCTGGAAATGTGAAGCCTGCCTTGGAAATGTGAAGGGGACTCAGAAATACCAGTGATTTCTCTAGCATGAAAAACAACAAGGAGCTTCATCACTGCGTTAGTTTTGGAAAAGAAAAATCTCAAATAGGATTAAGCTTTGTGCTGGAAGTCCCTTCCACTTATACATTGGCTGAGATTATACATTTACCATGGTTTGACGTTGCATTTCTATTTTTAAAACAGTAGAACTTTTACAGAGTACTACAGCTCTTTAACAGTCAAATGCTGTGTAAAGAGAACAGTTACTGTGAAATGGAATATTTGGAATCAAAGTGATAAATGTAACTAATTTAATACTTGCATTATAGTTGCGTTCTGACTTTTTTTTTAAACTGCTGATGGCACTGGCAAGAGCCAGATGTAATGAGGATATGCACATGCAAGCATCCTGACAGCTGTGCCACTATCAATCCACTTCAATCCCAGCCTGTGGTATCCTTGCTATCCTAGCCCTACCCTGCTCATAACAGAAGCTACCAGTTGTACTGGATTCTATGGTGGTTCTCAAAAAGGTGGAGACATATCTACAATACAACAGACAAGACAGACCACTAGATTCAGTTCACCACCTGTGAAAGCAAATTTGAACAAGTCCTCCTGAAGTAAAAGTGGAGCATATCAAATCCACCATATCACCTAGCTCTCCTCATATTACAACATTAGTCATTTTCCTTATTATTCAATCAAAATATGCTATATTGAAACAAATTAGATTCTTAGCACATATTTCATATACTGGATCAAGTCTTGCAAGGGTTTTCTTTTATTATTTATAAGATCATGTACTGTCTTCCTGCTGAAAATGAGATGGTCTGCATGAGGAAAAAATGTACAAGAAATGCAGAGAAATGAAAATCAGATATTCCCTAATGGTATTTAAAAATAGAAATTTTGCTGCTGTTACATACACCATGTTCCATCTTTTGAGATTTAATGGCTCTCTTGTGGTTTAATGGAGAATTACTTTCAGTAATTGATTATTAAAATTTAAAATTGCTAACCATCTTCATTATTAGATGAGTGAACATGTTATCCTTGTAATTAAAAAAGCTTGAGATTCACTTTCATCCTGTTGACAGAATGGGTAGACAGGCTCAGCACTCCAGCTTGATGGTTTCAGGCTTCTTCTTTGACAAAAAAATAGCCAGCAAGTTATTTAATGATGAAAATACAGAACATCCACAGAGAGCATAAAAATGAAGATAAAATAAAAAAGCCCGACAAGCTAATTAAAGTTTTCAGGCCCAAATACTGTATGCAGCAGCATTTATTGGATATTTCAGTGTACTTTATGCATGTTAAAACCCACACACATTTTTCTTGTTCCAAAATATACACTGAATTGCATCAAAAACTGGTTCCACTGGATGCACAGTCACATTTGCCCTTTGGAACTCAAAAAGTTAGAATTTGCCAAATGCTGCAGCAGCAGTTTGGGGGGGTCTGCGAAGGATCGGACGACTACACTCTCCGAAATGCGGGAGGGGGAGAGAAAGGTGTTGTTGGCATGAAGGGAGCCGATTGACAGACTTGGTGCCCTCTAGCATCCCCTCTATGGTACAAAAATGAGAAAGAGCTTTGAAGATTCCCTGCCAATAGAATTCTCAGCTGTGATCTGAACAGCCAAGTAGTGGAGAAATTTAGGTAAACACCATATTCCCCCAAAAATGGCAAGCGGTAAATTCTGGAAATCTTCAACATGACTGCAACTGAGATACTTGTAGAGGTGAAAGAATAGTTTACTCTGTATGCCCATTCATTGTGCTTTTTGCTGAGATTACTCATAAGATTTGAAATCTCTGGGACAGCCAAATAGACCACTAATTAAAACCCTGGGTTAGACTACAAAACAGCTGACTAAGATGGTGAGCAGGCTAAATTCCTCCAAGCATGATCCTAAAATGTTGTGCAAGTCTGAAAGGCACAATACGACCCTAAAAATATAACATTTACATGGAGCCAATGTCCCCACTTTCCATGCACAATTATTCAAAATGCTATTGAAAAAGGTGGAAAATTTTATAAATGTTTACACCCCCAACTGCTCAGCTTATTAACATGCCCATAAAAAAAAATCAGAATAGAGAGTGAGGGAAAGTCAATCAGGAAGCTTCCCACTTATGTAAGACAAACTTTACATAGCTGTCAAGACCCGAGTCTGAAGTAGCGTGTTCCTTCTGCTATAATGGATAATATGAAGCCAAAGTCTGGCCCATGTTGACTAAAGCAAAGTCTATGGATTTCAATATGAACAGGCTCTCCAAGTGGTCAAATTGTGGGGTCATGTACAGACCTGCAGGATCTGCTAGTGCTTGTTAGTATTTTTTCTCCCCAATATAGGAAACAATTTCCTTTTGGGGCTAGAAGACTGACACCTGTGCTTGAGGATATTTGTGAAGTTATCGACTCTAACAAGTGGAACACAGAGTGAATGAAAGTTGCAGTGAGGTGGCTGATTACCTATTATATGGCCAAGTGTGCTGGCACCACATCAGTTTCCAAAATAGCTGGCCGTGTGAGCAATAGCCATGCTGACTAACAGCTCAAAAGAGCACAGCAGTTCTGTTAGTGTCAGGTTAAAAACATATATACACTCACTATATTTGAAACAAAATATCCCTCATATGTTACGACACTTATTCATTAAAATCAGAAAAGGTTAAAAAAAAAACACAAATTAAAAGTTTTATTTTCCCCACTCTTTCCCTTTGACTTTCTGCATTTTTTCCCGAGCTTGAAGGACCAAAAAAGGTACTAGTCAGGGTCACTTTTTGACCAGTCAGTTTCTAATCAGCTTCACTTTGATCTCAAGCATTATCTTAATGCTGCAAAAGTATGGTTGCAAATACTGCAAAAGAATGCGACTCTCCCGTAGAAAAAATCCTATGCCCCAAGTATTATTTTGAAAACATCAATTGGGTTTTAGGCTTCCAGGAAGTTAGTGTAATGTTACCATTTGACCCAAGAGTGCCCATTTAAGAGGAGTTAATACAAGGACATCAATTAGAAAGGACAATTGATAAAAATCCTAAGATTACGTGGAAAAGGACAACCTATCTTGAAACCAAAAAGAAATTTAGCAGATTAATATTTAAACCAAGGGTCCTATACCCACCTTGTTTTCTGGTCTTATATGTCACTTTATAAGCAAGTAAATACAACAGGTTTTAACATTTGTAAAAATAAAAAAGTTTCTTAGCTCTAATGCAGTAGTGCACAGCAATTAAGCATATTTTATTGATTGTGGTAAGAAAGGATGCAGAAAAAGTGTAAAAATAGTTGACAAATTTTGGCCCATTTAAGCCAATACCACTGTACGTAACATTTCAAAATTATTCTTAAATATAATAAGAAGTCTACTCCCTCCTTTTTTTAAACTATCTGCTTTTCCTGGGGTTGCTTCAAGTTTAAGCGGACCAAAATGTGAAATCTTATTGATTGGCTATTTTTAAAATGGAACTCTTCTCACTAAAATAGAAGCCATTTTTAAAGACTACACTGTTAGGATTATGTAGAACAATTAGTATGGGATTTTGCTAGAATAAGTGTTCTGTCATTCAGGAATAGTGATGAGTTGCCATCAGCACATTGAACAGCTTCAGCTAGAAAATGCTTATCCTTCCATCAATGCACATGCCTTCTGCAAAATGAGACCAAGCAATCACTGAAAATTCACAGAATAGTTATCTACCAATTGAGACAATGGGCTCAGCCAACTCTCTAGTGTTCTCTTTTGATAATAGTCTTAACATTGGTGAACCATTTGGTCTTTGGTACAGGAACTTCAGTTCAGACACCATTATTTCAAATTCTTCTGGAGGCATATGTTCTCCAGGTTCTTAATTATAACCTGGAAGAATGCTACCTACAGTGCTTGCCATTAAAAACCCAGAATTTGTCAACAGTTACCTCATACATCTGAAACACCATGTAGGTAGAATAGGAAAAGATTGTGCAGTATCTTTGTCATAAATATAAAGGGAAGGGTAAACCCCTTTGAAATCCCTCCTGGCCAGGGGAAAGCTCCTCTCACCCGTAAAGGGTTAAGAAGCTAAAGGTAACCTCGCTGGCACCTGACCAAAATGACCAATGAGGAGACAAGATACTTTCAAAAGCTGGGAGGAGGGAGAGAAACAAAGGGTCTGTGTGTCTGTCTATAGTCTGTCTATATGCTGGTTTCTGCAGGGGATAGACCAGGAATGGAGTCTTAGAACTTTTAGTAAGTAATCTAGCTAGGTATGTGTTAGATTATGATTTCTTTAAATGTCTGAGAAAAGAATTGTGCTGAATAGAATAACTATTTCTGTCTGTGTATCTTTTTTGTAACTTAAGGTTTTGCCTAGAGGGGTTCTCTATGTTTTTGAATCTAATTACCCTGTAAGATATCTACCATCCTGATTTTACAGGGGGGATTTCTTTATTTCTATTTACTTCTATTTTTATTAAAAGTCTTCTTGTAAGAAAACTGAATGCTTTTTCATTGTTCTCAGATCCAAGGGTTTGGGTCTGTGGTCACCTATGCAAATTGGTGAGGCTTTTTATCCAACATTTCCCAGGAAAGGGGGGGTGCAAGTGTTGGGAGGATTGTTCATTGTTCTTAAGATCCAAGGGTCTGGGTCTGTAGTCACCTAGGCAAATTGGTGAGGCTTTTTACCAAACCTTGTCCAGGAAGTGGGGTGCAGGGTTTTGGGAAGTATTTTGGGGGGAAAGACGCGTCCAAACAGCTCTTCCCCAGTAACCAGTATTAGTTTGGTGGTGGTAGCGGCCAGTCCAAGGACAACGGGTGGAATATTTTGTACCTTGGGGAAGTTTTGACCTAAGCTGGTAAAGATAAGCTTAGGAGGTTTTTCATGCAGGTCCCCACATCTGTACCCTAGAGTTCAGAGTGGGGGAGGAACCTTGACAATCTTTAAGTGTTGACACTTTAATGTCAACCACTGTTCCTTATGTGGCTATGAAACTGCATGCCCCTCCTCTCCCCCTCCCCAAGAATAAAGCATGCATTCCCCAACACTTAGCAAAGTGTATTTGTAACCATTCTTGCCAATATGTAGCCTCTGTTTTTCCTCTAGCACAAGCTGATTTTTTTCACATTCCTCTAGAGTCTGGTAATGTGGTTTGCTGTATTTTTTGTGTCAGCATGGATAGAAGGCATCTCAGTGCAGTGGAAATTGCAGATTGTGAATAATCAACAGCAGGCATCAAGGCACTGACATGTCATTCACTTGTAACACCATGGGATGGAATGCCAATAATACTTTCTAAATATGCCATTGAGGGAATTCCCGGATCCTTAGCACAGTGTGCTTTAATACATTATGTATAAGGTAGCATCCAGTTTCTCCATATAAATAGTGCTAAAAAGCAAAGGTGGTTGTGGAGGAGGTGGGGGGCAGGGGACAGCAAGTGCATTAACTTTAAAATACGTAGGACATTGGTTTCCAGTCCTGATTATTAAAAATAGATGTGTTTTTATTACTGTAAAGGATCTATATAGATGAGCTACATAGAATAAAGAATGGTTTCAGAGTAGCAGCCGTGTTAGTCTGTATTCGCAAAAAGAAAAGGAGTACTTGTGGCCAGAACTCCTTTTCTTTTTATAGAATAAAGAAAAAATCCTACTGCTAAATTTACTATAGTTTTATAAAAACAGACTGACTATCTTACCATTAGCAGGATATTACAAACCAAGGCCACAATTCCGCAATGTGAGCCACATGTGGCTCCATGCATGTGCAGAGCCCCATTAACTTCAGTGGTTGCCTTCTTATGCGTTGCAAGCTATGCATAGTGCACCACATTCTGCACTAATGTGCTTTGGTGTAATCAAAAATCGCCAGGAACTGGAGACAAATAGCAGTACAAGGTTAAGTACAATGCGTTGTGGTTTTTTTTTAAATTAATTTCATTTTAGAATGCCAGGTACAGTGAGTCTCCTCTGATCAAGAATTGGGGAAGATCAAAAATGCATCACAAGTCAATCCTGTGGTCTATGCTCCCACTATTAGACCTACTGAAGCCAAATGAGTGTCTTTCTACCTTAAAGGAAAACTGCACCTAATTTTGCCCTATCCAGGTAATGAATAAACCTGCATGCCCCTGCTCTCCCCCTCCCCAAGAGTAAAGCATGCATTCCCCAACATTTAGCAAAGTGTATTTGTAACCATTCTTGCCAATATGTAGTCTCTGTTTTTCCTCTAGTCTAATTGTTTAATAACTAACCTATCAAAACAGATTTTTAACTCAAACTGTAGTTTATGCCCAGCAAGGGTAAGCAAGGGTAGGTTTGTTTAAGAAAAGGCTATACAGTATTTTAAACATGGGTTTTCTTTACACCTATGTCTCTCAAATGTTTTTCATTTTCAAAAATTACTTATACTTCACACACATTTGGCCATCCATTTGCTTTTTTAATGTTATTTTGATCAGAAGTACAGAATCATGAAACTGAGGTTACAGAAGGAGATATTTATGCTAAAGGAAGAAATTCCACAAAATTTTATTTTGGTTCTGTGTCACTCATTGCACCCTCTATTATGGCCTTGGTAGGTAGGTCTGTACCTGTGCATACTGAAAGACAATTGTAAAGCTGAGGCATCAATTAGACTATTCATACGAGTATGAACAGGATAGGGCCCACTCTTCCATTTCCTGGAAATAAATACAAGTTATAAGGAAGCCCCATTGGCCCCACATGAGTAAACGATGTAGGATCAAGACCCTATTTAGTACCATTAAAACTTCAAGCCCTCTGATTTTGAAGCCATGTAAATCTGCGCCTTACATATGGTCGCATATTTTTAACACATCTTTTTCTAAATCAGACTCACCAAGCCTTGCTGCCAAAAAACTTCAAGTCTCCTGAATTCAGCATTGTTTGTTTCAATTAACAATATTTTTGAATATTGTATTGGCTACATTTAGAAGCAGGCTTGATGTTTTGGCTGGATTACAGACCTACTGTCACCTCTTAAGGTGATGCACTGTAGATCAGTTGGATGTTGGCTCTGTGCCTAGCTGCAAAGTGGGAGACTCAAACCTTCAAAGCTACCTTTGAGTCTTTCTGCCCACCTAAGCGAGTTTCCTCTTGTTCATACATAGTTTCTCTGTACACTTATTATAGCAACAGAATGCCTTAAAACTAATCCTGAGCAAATAAATCTCTGTGGGAAGTGACAAAGCAGATATGGACCAGTGAGGCATGCAGTGTCTATTTTAAAAGGTTTTTAAGAAATGTTGAACCAGTGTCTTTCTACACTTCTACAAAGAAGTGTATATTCTCTGGGCTGACTGAGCGGTACACAGCACAAGTCCAAGGCAGCAAGAGTAGGGGAAAGTCACATTTGCTTTTCCCTCCCTCCCCCACCCCAATACTGCATCTAGCTGGTGATTGTCCTGCTCCAGGTTCTGGTCTGAGTAGCCTTCAGAGTCAGACAGCTTTCTTCTACAAGATTACCAGTGGCCCACAGGAGCCCTTGTAGCAGCTAGGAATCAGACAAGGTGGTGCAGCCACACCACCTGTACTGAAACTGGCAAATTCATAATTTAAGGCCAGAAGGGACCATTGGGATCAGCTTGACTGGCCTTCTGTATAATACAAGTCTTACATGTTATCCAAAATAATTCCTAGAGCACATCTTTTAAGGATAACATCCAGTCTTGATTAAGATCAGTGATGGAGACTCCCCCACAATCCTTGGAAATTGTTCCAGTGGTTAAATCACTTACTGTTAAAAAAAAAAGTATGCCTTATTCCCAATCTGAATTTGTCTATTGGGAAATGTATTACAAGCCATTGGATTGTATTATACCTTTCTCTGCTGGACTGAAAATCCCCATTATTAAATATCTGTTCCCCATGTAGATACTTACAGACTAATCAAGTCAGCCCTGAACCATTTCTTTGTTGATCTAAATAGACTGATAGACACAAGGAGCTGAACTCTATCAACCCAGCAGTCATGTACAGGATGAGGGGATAGAAGCCCTAAACTACTAGAGAATTATTCTAATACAAGGGGAAATCTCCATGGGCAATTGAGTTTGTTTTTCGGTCTGTTGGGTCAGCACAATGCAGATTTAGCTGTCCAAATCTGTAATTAGGAAGTTCCTGCTCCTATTTAAATAAATTGTGTAACTCCCACTAACTTCAATATGAAACCCCAAATGTTTAACCAACATGCCACCCGAGTGGAACAGATGTTTAAACCTACCCACACAGAGACACACACACACACAGAGGGACTTCTACTTGGCTTCTGACTTAACATCTGCATGTTCTCTACATCCAACTGGCAGGTGAAAATACCATTGGTGCCCACACATGAGGTAGACAGATTTAAAAGGTCTGTCATTTGCACTCATGATTGGTTACAAATGCCTGCACCTGTAATTGATTGCAGGGGCAAAATTATAGGCTATTTTTGGAAGCCTGGCCATCAGAATCCTAATGTATTAACACAAAGAGCCCAATTCTCCACTATCTTATACTTATTCTCATCTGTGAAAAGTAAAGGCAAAAATACGTGTAAAATTCTACTGTTCCAATTTGGGGACATTTTACACTGTAGAAGTCTACTTATGGTGCAAGGTAGAGGAGAATCATACCCACAATTTCCAATTGATCATCAGAAGTGTGTTGTGGTTAGCCCAGGTGTTTCTGTAACAAATGCATAGGAGAAGATGTACATGTCCTTAAAACACACACTATGTAATATGAAGGATCTAGTATTCTGTAGATTTATGTATCACCAGGAAAGGATTTGAGTATTTACAATGGAAGAATGGCTACATTTAAAATTTAATACATGAAAAGCAACATCCCAAAACAAGGATTGCCTTTTACTATAAAGAATCTCCATAGTTGTTCCCAGAAATCTAAGGGTATCCCATTTCCCACCCCTTCCACTCAATCTTCTTACAAAAGACCCTCAACCAAGCAATCATCCTTTTCATAGATATTGTGTTCTGTGGAGCTAGTATGAGACTAGTAATATGGAAATTTATTTTTAACTATTCAACATTACCATGTTGATTTGGTCTCACACACAATGGGAGTTTTTCCACGTTTACCTGAATTAGTTTCAGGAACTGCAAATCCAATGTATAATTTTCCAAGCATTACCACCCATTGATGTCTGGGTCACTCAGAATGGCTGAAGTAATGAAATGGAGAGAGTACGTCAAGCTATTAATGGTTTTTAAATTCCATGCCAACACAGGGGAAAAGTGATGGTTTAAACTCCCTCCCAAAAGTAAAATGCTTCACTTTTTTCTTCCAAAGTCTTTTCTTTTTCTGATGGTAGCAGGGGCATCTGCAGGCACAACATATCTTCCTGCAATCCTCCTGTCAGGGTTCCCTCCCCACTCTGAACTCTAAGGTACAGATGTGAGGACCTGCATGAAAGACTCCCTAAGCTTATTTCTACCAGCTTAAGTTAAAACTTCCCCAAGGCACAAACTTTTTGCCCTTGGAGAGTACCCTGCCACCACCAAGTGATTTAACAATGAACCAGGGATAGGACCACTTGGAGTTCCTGTTCTCCCAAAATATCCCCCACCCCACCCCATAGACCCCCTTTCATGGGGAGCCTTGAGAATAACCACCTAACCAATTGGTTACAAAGTGATCACAGACACAAACCCCTGGGTCTTAGGACAATAGAGAAATCAGTCAGGCTCTTAAAAGAAACAGAACTTTATTAAAAAGAAAAAAGGTAAAAGAGTAACCTCTGTAAAATTAGAAGGGAAGCTAATCTCTCAGGGCAAACAGATTTTAAAAACCAGAGGATTTCCCTCTGGGCAAAAACTTTAAATTTACAAAAAGAAAACCAGGATAACACCTTCCTCTCAGCACAGAGAAAAATCACAAGCCAAAACAAAAGTAAACTAATGCATTTCCTTGCTAGTACTTACTCATTCTAATGGAGTTGGATTGCTTGCTTTCTTGATCTCTCTACGGCAAGCACACAGAATAGACAGACAAAACCTTCTCCCCCCCCCCCCCCAGATTTGAAAGTATCTTGTCCCCTTATTGGTCCTTTTGGTCAGGTGCCAGCCAGGTTACCTGAGTTTCTTAACCCTTTCCAGGTAAAAGGATATTGTGCCTCTGGTCAGGAGGGATTTTAGAGTACTGTATACAGGAAGGTTGTTATCCTTCCCTTTATATTGATGACACCTCCCTTGCAGTTTTGTTGTAAAGAGGCCTAAACTATTCCTCTTCCAAAACACAGTCCCTTGTTTTAAGAACACATTGCAACTGGCCAATAGATAAAATGTCAAAAATAACTATAGAGTGAATGTTTTACAAGCTGGAATCTATTATCTAGATTTAGATGCAATGATGGACTATGAAGTGTCCTGAACAAGTAACATGCTGCGTTGCTGCCTACAAGCATAACAAAGGCTTCATTAAATGCTTTCCAAAAAAGGGATCCGTTTTGTTAGAACAATATTAAGTGATTTGAATGGTGTTATTATCTTTACCTAGAAAATTTACTGTTTGGCTTTTCCTTCTGTTCTTGTAACCATGACAGTTGTTGATTTTGAATACGGCTATCAGTTTAAAAATACCTTCATTAGCATAAAATCAGTCCGTCAGTTTGGACGTTGTTAAAAGGGCTGTGACACTTTGACGGATAACTATCTCAGTTTGTTCATTTCCATGCTATGATAAACTGAGTGATTAGCAGCTAATGTGTTTAATAGAGAGGATTTGCTCAATTCCTCTAAGTTTCCCCCGGTTTTAAATCCATACCCACATGGCTTACCTGAGGAAATTGATTGCGCAGCCCTATGTGAGATAGAGTCTTACACATTGCAGTTCCATTGCAGTGAATTGGGATTTATATGGTGGTTTTGCTTTTCTGAAGCATGACTCAAGTACAGATGCTAGATGGCATTTGATGCGGATACAGGAATGACCCAGTACGGCCTATGGACTGCTGTGAATCAGACATGGGCAGTTTTACTGGCAGACATCCAATAGAGACATGGGAAATCCCCATGTATTTGCTCAGTGAGGTCCAAAGCCTCCTGAAGAAAACCCCTGTAGAAAACTCCACCACATTAGACACTCACCATTTTGGCTGCACGGTCCTTTTTTTTTTTTTTTTTTGGGGTGTGGGAGGAGGGATTTGAAGCAGGCCCTACAGAGCAGGGTAGGGTTTCTCCACAAGGTGCTAGGCCAGCCTCTCCGCAGTATTCCCCTCCCTGCTTCCTCTACGTTCTGTCTTCCAACCCACAGGCTTCCAGCTGTGCAGAGTAGCCAAGCAAAGGCGGTTTTAGACTTTGGACGAGGATATCATACCACAAAGCCATTGATGCCCACCGCCCCGCCTCCCCTCACCCCTCTTTAGTAATCGATCACAAATCAACTTACGTTTATCCATGTTGTTTAGGATTGTGAAACGGCAACCGTTTATGCCACCGAGTTTTGTAAAGGCACCAAAAAACAGCACTGACGCAAAGCGTGCAGCCTGGCAACTTAAAAAAAGATTTTAAAAGGCTTTCCAAAACATTAAGAACTGAAGGGAGACAATAGAAAAGTAGGCTATGTAGATCCAGACAGAAAAAAGTCTGGGAACATACAGAGCCGAGTGATGATCTTAGTGACACTTAAGTCACCTGAGTTATCCCAGATTTACACAAGTACAAGTCAGAGCTATGTTTGTCTCAGTATAATTATTTAAATATGTTCTTCTCTTAAAGTCTCAAGTATAGTCACAACACAGATATATATAGTTCCTTAAACAATTGTCTTAGGGGCCTCTGAAGGGTCATACCACTGAAAATCAGGACATACAATGAGGAAGATGTAATGCTTAGCTGACGCAAACAAAGGGCCAAATCTTGCCTTATTTTTTTTTCCTTTGTTTCATAGAATATCAGGGTTGGAAGGGACCTCAGGAGATCATCTAGTCCAACCCCCTGCTCAAAGCAGGACCAATCCCCAATTTTTGCCCCAGAGCCCTAAATGGCCCCCTCAAGGATTGACCTCACAACCCTGGGTTTAGCAGGCCAATGCTCAAACCACTAAGCTATCCCTCCCCCCTAATAGTACAGCCAGTGCATTCCCACTGCTTTGAGTGTGGTTGAAAGACTCAGATTCAGCACTGACTTCCACTCATGAAGGGAATTTAGGTATCTAAGGTCAGATATATGGCAGACCTCTTAAAGCAACAGGCTTTCTACATATTGCCTCTTCTAGCAACATTTTTTTGCTTCTTTATTGCATTTACCTTGTCACTATCGCTATCAGGTGTCCTTCATTGCTCACAGGATCAAGAAATAAATTTGTAGATTAGCAAAAGGAAATTTTATTTTAATTGATCCATCACCCTTAAAGCTCTGCACACCTCAGTACATCCACCTCCATCCTAACAGAGAAACAGGTGGTCACATGGCAACACTCAGCCTGGAATCAGAGAGAAAACTTCATTCAGAAATCAATGTCCATTGAAATAAAACTATATTGAAAATAATCCATTTTCTAGCCCTTAAATAATTCACATTTTTCCTGCCTAATGTGCTCACGTAGTATTGCGGCAGTGCCCAATATGGAAGGTTCTGTACAAATGGGTCAGAGCCTCTGACCCAAGCAGCTTACAATTTACAAACGAGAGACAAACCACACCAACCTACCTATGAAATATTCAGGGTGAAGTTAGTCAATGGAGCTCAGCCAAATCTTTATAAAGAAGCATGCTGAACTCTGAACAGATGCGTACAGTACTTGTCATAAAGAGACAGCAAAACACTTGCTGAACCAGTGTCTAGACAAGTCAAATAGTTTAGGTCAATTCCTTTAGGCTCCTTTAAAAATCCAGTCGTAAGCTATTAGACACATGCCTTGCACAAGGAACTAAAGAGTAATTATCTCATAGTATACACAAATAGGCAGACCTGTAACCAATACACGCTCTTAATTCCTACTGGCTAAAGTGACAGTCAAAATGTAATGCATTAAGCTATAATTAAATACATTAATTTTTTTAACTTGGGCATGTATCTGTGGAGAGATTGGAGCAGAAATGATGGTTGTTTGTTAGACTGTCGTGCTTTTTGAAGGATTTAAAAGCCTTCTGCATTGTTACAGTAGGAACACAGATATGATTCTGCATACACAGTGGTGCCCTGCCTGATCTGGATATTCTCAAAACCCCACAGAAATAGATGTGGCACCATTTAAAAAAAAAAAAAAAAAAAAAGACAACACCACACACTCTGGAGAATAGCAAGCTCAGCAGAGTGAAGAGAACAATTGCTTGCTAAAAGGTTAGTAAATAGATAACTCTGCACTTAGCATAAAAATTGCTCAAATTTTTAAGCCCATGACCTCTGTTTCTCATACAATTAGACAGTAGTTAGTTATGTCACGACAGAAAACCTCCTTTTTCCAGAGCATCAGGGGGTCATTACTTCTGGAATCCACAGGCAGATAAAACCTATGGCACAGCTGGGCTTCTAGTAGAGTCCCTGAGGATCTCTCACTACATCCCTTCTACTCTTCATGGTCTTTTAACAACATAACAGTGGCCAAAAAATGGCCCAACTAGCCCAGCATCCTGTCTTCTGACAGTGGCCAGCATCAGATGTTTCAGAGGGAATTAACGTAACAGGGCAATGGAGTGATCCAACCGCTGTAATCCAGGCCCAGCTTCTGGCAGCCAGAGGTATAGGGACACCCAGAGCATGCGGTTGCATCTTTGGCCATCTTGGCCAATAGCTATTGATGAACCTCTCCTCCATGAACTTAACTTCTTTTAGCCATTATATTGTTTGCCTTCACAACATCCCCAGCAAGGAGTTCCACAGGTTGACTGTGCATTGTGTGAAGTAGTATTTCCGTTTGTTTATGCCTATTAATTTCATTGGGAGACCCACAGTTCATGTATTACATGAAGGGGTAATGACACATACCTCTTCACTTTCTCCTCACCATTCCTATTGTAGACCTCTACCACATTCCCCCTTGGTCATCTGTTTTCTAACCTGAAAAGTCCCTTCTCATATGGAGGCTGTTCCAGATACCTAGTCATGTTTGTTACCCTTCTCTGTAGTTTCCCCCATTCTAATAGATCTTTTCCAGGGGGTGACCAGAACTGCATGCAGTATTTGAGGTATGGGCATACCCTGCGTTTGTGTAGGGGTATGATGATATTTTCTGTTATCTATTCCTTTCCCAATGGCTCCTCACTTGTTAGCTTTTTTCACTGCTGCTGCACAGCAAGCAGATGTTTTCAGAAAACTATTTGCGATGATTTCAAGATATTTCTTAAATGGTAACAGCTAATTTAGACCCATCATTTTGAATGTATAGTTGGGATTAGAGTTTCCAATGTGCATTTATCAATATTTTAAACTCAGATGTTCAGCGCTTAAAATATTGCTAAAGCCATCTGCAAAATAAAATACCTACGAGTATCCCTGGGGACATCACTTTTACAGCCAGATTTTCACTTGCTCACTAAATGCAGACCTATGATCTGCCCCCGGTCTTTGTTCCGGGAATTCCAAATGTAATAAACGTCCCTTTATTCCAATAGGATTTTTGCTGCTATTAGATTTAAACAAATATCTTAGCTGCCTGACTCATCAGTTGCAAATAGCTTCTAGTCCAAGGCAGACACCTTACTAATGTATTGAGCCCTTCATTATGCCCCTAGTCCAGCTTTCTGCTAGCCATTTGGAGACTGTAAACTGACGGTGGTTTTAGCAGCCATGGAAGGAAAACAGAGCTTCAGGCACTCATCTTTTCAGGCCTTTCCTCAGTATTTGTTTTATTGTCCACAAAACAATCACAAATCAAAAAAAAAAAAATCAAAACTGAAACAGTGAGCAAGGAAAGCCTGTGGGAATTATTGCCCAAACCAGTCACCCTTCCCCATTGGCCCGTTTTCCCCTTTCTGCTATACTCCGCCCAAGCTGCCATGTGACAGGCAAGGACCTATAATCTCTTTACAAACTGCAGTCCCTTTACCTTGTTACAGACATTCTAGACAAGACAGCCCAGCATAGGAAGTATTAGATATACACATAGCCAAAGTGACCTAGAGTACTTGGAGACACTTAGATCATCATGAATGTTAGTGATCCTTCCCCGTCAAGATGCCAATTGTCCTCTTACAAGCAGAGTCAAGAATAAGCATGTACTATGCCTACTCCTAACCCTATACCTGCTAATACTTGGTTAGGCCTATATGTGGCAATAGCCACATTCCATTTACAGTAAATTCCATCTCTAATGGGTGCACACTTAAAAGGTCTGAAAGCTTGAGATCTTCTTGTTAAGTTCACTGCTTAGCATTTGGAAGCGTTATAGGAAATCTTTCCTCCTCCCCACTCTCGACCCTTTGAAAAAATTCATACACTTAGTATCATATGTAGAGTGATAGATGGAAGTGCTTTTTCCCCCTCTGTTTGCCTGCCATTCCTAAAACCAATGACATTATTAACCTCTGTTTTTCAGCATCTAATAAAACTGTTTTGCTTGTGACATCTAAGAATAAATGCATCCTGGAATATTCTGTTTGGAGCTAAGGTATGTAAGAAGGAAAAGTAATGATATAAGTGATAAATGGAATAAAGATTTTAGGGAAATTTTATTGTATTTAATTAATCTACCATTTTTACTAAGTTGCTTTCAAGTGAAATGGCTTTTTACCAACTCCTTTTGAAGAGGTTAGAAGGGTATTCCCTGAGCTACAATCATTAGCATATAGATGTCTCTAAGTGTTAATTTCTGTTTTCATTGAATGAATGTAATTTAAAATGAGGCCCTTTCAAATCAGTTAACTTTGGCCATTTGAAAAAGATAAGAAAAATGGACTCAAGTATGAACCCCAGCAAAACCTGCTTCTTAAGGATAAATATGTCACTATTTAAGAGTCTTCATTTCTACATGCTGCATGTGATGGATTTCAGGAATATTATGGAGAAGGGTGGGTACTAGGATTAAAGTCCCATTGCTAGGAGACAGAATCCATTAATAGGGTTAAAAATAACAAAAAAGAGGGGTTATTTTTCAATTCATTTTCTAAAAGAAAGTTGAAAACCAGCCTAGAAATTAGAGCTGTGGCAATTAGTTTCATACCTACTGCAAAACCCATTGAAATTTTTCCTTTTCAGTTTCATGTAATAAAAGGGAGAATAATTTAGAGCCTGATCCAGCTCCTAGTGAAATTAATGGCACAGCAGCCATTGACTTCAGAGGGAACAGGACAAGGCATATTTTTAGGTTTTAGTTTTAAACTATTTAATATATGTGTTGTGTGAAATGCCGTAGGCCCTTTCAAACACTTGTGCAACAAAGTATGAACCAAGTCATGCTCCTTAACAGCAGAAAGATTCTATTCAGCCTATGGGTCCATCGGACATACACATGCATATATAAATGATAAATATACGCAGTTTGTATAAATATTCATTAGATGCAACATGCATACCCTACCTATAGTTAAGGTTGCCTGGCACTTCCTATTTTAAGTTGCTTATATCTTTGTCTCATTCCCTTCTATTGTCTCGCCCACACAGAAAATAGCCTACTACTGCTACCAGCTACTCTATTGGCTCTAGTGGTAGAGACGAGCTGTAAAAGGTCTGAAACTTGATGACCTAAAAAGTCAGGGTCAATATCATTCCACATGATAAAAATTCTATTTTCTCGGGGGGGGGGGGTGTTAAATTAGGTAATTGTATCCAAAGAACATTTCAAAGAATATTAATATTGCAAAGTCAGGTGTTCAAAAGTTAATATTAATACTGACATTTCCTAACAAGGCAAGGCAAGGCTGAGCTCACAGAAAGAAGTCCTCCTTGATAGTGCCTTCCATTAAATGTGGGAGTAGGGCTAGCCCTTAACAAAAGTCACTCTAGCAAAATGTGACAGGTTAAACAGGAACGGATTTAGGAGCAACAGCTAGTTTGTACTTTATTTTAAAGTAAAATTTTTGCTTGTGAAATATGCCCAGTCAACGGCCCTCGAGAGTGAAACTCTCTATTAACCCCTAGAACAGGGCAGCACCAGTCCAGAGTTTCCCCAAATTCTCTAGTCACTGTGTCTCAGACATGCCCTAGAGAAGAGAAGGTAGATCAGTACTTTTGTCTAGTCCTTGGCATCTCTGCTGAGACTGCCCACAAGCAAACCAATTGGTGTCAGCTGTGATGGTGGTCTGTCAGATGGACAGTAGTCTATTGGGTGAGAAATGTGTTGAATGTATAACTGATGGCAATAACTTTTGGTTAGGACACTGCTGCTTACTTGTTCAAAGAATTTACTTAAGATGTGCCAGTTATTCCATGACTTTGAAAACATGCACCTGAATCTAACATTATAGCTGCTCATTCGAATCAGACTGGTACAGTGAGTGGACACTGCTATGCATGGCTGCTATTAACAGACTGGACTTGATCCAGCAATTTAGAGGTGAATATACTGTAGACATTACAAGTCTCCAGAGCTATCCAGACCCTGTGTCTGCTGAAGAAAATGGAGGTACATGAATTGCTCTCATCAGTGAGGATACATACTTTTATTGTAGGCAAAACCTTACTTACAAGCCAGTTTTGCATTAATGCACTATTTGTAGGAGTAAGAACTGGTTACCTCTGAAAAAGTGTATAGGATCAGCCCCTTTGTTCCTCATGTAAGTAGCAAGTTTATCCAGTTCCACATTGGTTGAACAATTTTCTATCTGCAACACTTTCATGCAAGCATTGAAGTGGCTGATTTACTCATTAAGGTGCTTTTATCTGCTGATGACCAAGCACTGGTTGCTCTCTCAATTTATAATTGGTTCACTTCATGGCTGAAGTGAACCATTTTGGTTTCAGAGTTTTATTTAGGCTGACTGAAGTACTGTACCAACCTGTACCAGGGAATGCAAAGGTCTACCCAATTATGATCAACAATGCTCTTCAAGTCCATACAGAAGTTTTTCTACCTATAGAGTGGCATTCTGGGACTGCATACAACCGATTAGGAGATTATCCGTCCCAAAGCCAAGGCCAGCTGTGCATTTGAAATGCTGTCACGCTGCCTAGGGAACAGGGCAGTCAAAATAAGTACTCAGCTAAATGTATATTGGGCAATGCTCCTATATGCCACCACCACATTAGGAAATTTGATCAGTTCCATATGCTGTCTCTGGTGTGTTTGCAGGAACAAGATTCCCTATATTGAAGTCCTTAATCATTGGCAGAAGTCTGGCATTCAAAGCATGCTTATAAAAGCTCAGATGCATTGTCTGGGCATCTCATTCATACGGCCAAGTTGAGAATATGCAAGGCCATATTTTACAGCCAGCTAAAGCAAGGCACCTGATCTCATGGTGACCAGTAGAAACAGAGACACAAGTCAAATTTGAAAGCGTATCAGGTTGACCCCAGCAAATGGGAAACGGCCCACAAACAGAGCAAGATGGTGGCAGATTTGTCATGTTGCCATTAACTGCTTTAAAGCAAGACAATCTTTTGTGTGAAAAACAGCACAAAATAAAGATACAAGAGCCTGGACAATCTTGTCTGTCCTATAGGTAACTGTCTGTGATTCTCTCATTGGTCTAACCTTGCATATACATGTTCACCTATAGTGTTTGCTGAATCCTAGTATGTTGACATCAACTGTATGCATCATTATGTAGTAAGCTTAGAAAATAGTGCACATCCGCATGTCATTCCCCACCCCCATCCACCCTTGTTTAAAATTAAACAACTTGAGGAAAGATTTTAGTGTGTACTTATTATTCCAAACTCAAATCAGTCTTCCCAACGCAAAAAAAAAAATTAAGAAGCAGAGGGCAGCAATAAGTTTTGTAGAAATTTCTATTTAAATGTCAGATGAAATTTCTTCAATTTTCCCCACTAAAAAAGTTTTAAAAAGCAGAAAAACCCCATACACCACACACAGCCTGGAACTCCCCTTCCCCCGAAACTCTATGCATGCAGAATCCTTGTGCTCTGCTCCCAATGTGTATATTCTTTAGAAACACAGATAATCAAAAGAGAGCCACGAGGGACACAAAGTAATAACATTAACTAATGCCACACAGTAATGTTTATTTAACAAATCTGTGTTGCATGCCCGACATTTCCCCTGGTATCAATTTATTTTGTTTTGCTTTTCTCTGATAGCAGCACAAATGCATTTAAAATGTAAACTTATTTTACACATACCAAAGCATATACACAACATAATAAAAATGTATACATCTTTTTAATGTCTTGGGGGAATACACACTAGAGATGCACAGAAAGCCCAGTGGCCAAAGTAAACAATCCAGATTATGGAAAATGTTCATTTTTAGCTGTTCTAAGAGCTACTACAACTGCATTTATCATTGCACTGTATATCACTGCATTGTGTTAGATATAAGTGCTGCAAAATGACAACATGATGATGCTGTACATCAGGGTTCAATCTGAAGTGAAGTTGGCAAAGGGAAGAGGTGAGGATGGGAGAAGTCCACCCAGCCCATTCAAACTGACAGTTTGGAGAGTTCACACTTGGCAATTTTTAGAAGTCTACTTAGAAGTACTCAATCGATTCTCTGAAGAAAAACGGGACACACTCTTCTCCTGCGAAACTCCCTTTTTGCATAATTCTTATTTCTGCAACTTCCACTACCATCATTATAACCCTTAGTTTTCCATCCCCTCTTCTCATCTGCCTTAATTTTCAGCATTGATTCCTTTCTTCATTTAGGAAGCCAGCCCAGCCAACTAGCCTCCATTTAAAAAAACAATCATTCCCCTCCCCCCTTACCTTTTCCCCACTGCCCAAGACATCCTTCTGTCTTTGCCTTCCCCAGTTCTCTAAATCATTACATAGATATGAAAGCACAAATTTTCTATTTAAGAAATGTATGGTTTAGAGTCTCTTATGGACAGTGACCAGAGTAATCATCCCCTATCCCCTCGCATTCAGCTTCTATCTCCTGTAAGTCCTTTGCTCACAGTATGAAGGGGCACAACCTCACCCCCACATTAAGAGTAAAGATTATCCTTTCCACAAAACCATTGCTCTTCTCCTTTCCAGCACAGCAATACCCCTGGCACAAATGGCCCAGTGTCACTTACTGTCACCAAACTAGCTGCTGCCAAGCTAATGTAACCCCTGACTACCTAAATCATTTAGAATTTAGATATGTGTGTTTCTCCCCCCCTTTCATGGAAACAATCAAGCTGCTTTTCCACTTCTAGCAGGGATTAGGGACCCTCTGGTGCACGAAATTCTGGTCAGAAGTTCTGGTGCAGCTAAAAATGCACATTTACCATAACCTAGAGGTTTACTTTGGCCATAGGCCTTTTGGAACATCTCGTGTGTATTTCCACAAGATATTAAAAATATCTATGTTTATTATATTGAGTATACACCTTGGGAGATATAAAATAAGAGAATGTGTCAAATGTACAGAATTGGGCTTTGAATCCAGTGAGGACACCACCCTGATGAATTGCGTGCAGTTCCATATAGACCCTGTGATGCTGTAGGATTGAAGATACCATTTGCACCATAGTTGCTACCATTGTTATCCAATTGCAACAACTCTTATGCAAAGCGTATCCTGTAAGGTCTCAATGGAAAAATGACAATGTCAAGTATAATTATTCTGTTAATATGCATGTATCATCTTTGTATCTGAAGTTTTGAATATTGGTTGTGTACTTTTATCTCAAACAAATGTGTTCCTTGGCAACACCCCAGACAGATTTGCCTCAGGACTAGAGACAACTGTGTGTTGATGGCCCATTGAGGCCACTCATCCCACCCAGTAGGCTTTTCCTATGGATGCCTCAGACAGCCAGGAGTCACTGGCCACACCTGTGATTCAGAAACCTACTACTGTTGCTGCCATAGAAGGATCCAGAATAGGCTGCTGCCATATGGCACATGTTGTACTGTGCCCAGCTGCCTCCTAAATGCTACCATATACAATGGATCATTTAAAATCTCATTTCAATTTGGGTCAATGAAGTTATATCTGTTATGTATGTTTAGTTTGTCTGGTACCAGATACATGTTAAAAATGTTATGCACACAAATTCCATAACTTTGAAATTTTAGTTTAACAAAAAACTTTCAGCAAGTATAGAAAACTCATTGTATTACATACTAGACAACCCTTGCACTAACAAGTT
Source organism: Lepidochelys olivacea (assembly GCF_965140295.1). Lineage (NCBI taxonomy): Eukaryota > Metazoa > Chordata > Testudines > Cheloniidae > Lepidochelys > Lepidochelys olivacea. The sequence goes on from NC_140421.1 coordinate 35,867,645, forward strand.
TCTGCTAGCACATGATCAAATGCCACAATTTCTGCTCCTATTATGTAGTATGTTCATATTCTACGTCATTATTTTGCACTTGCCAATTTAGAAAGATTACACGAATTTGATCTGATGCCCTCACTTAATCCCATGGCGTTGCCTCAGTAGGATTCTTTTCCTTCCAATAAGCTATTAGTAGGGCTCCGTGTCTTTCATGGAGGTTGTGGAAGTCACGGATTCTGCAACTTTCCATGACCTCCAGGACTTCTGCAGGGGCCAGTGCGGCTGATCCCTGAGACAGCCACACCAGCCGCTGTTCTGGCAGTCCTCAGCAGCAGTCCTGGGACAGATGGAACAGCCACACTCCATGGCCCTTGGCAGCTGGTGACACTGCCCCACCCCACAGCAGAACCCACCCCCTGCCCAAGATTTAATCACAGATGTTTATAGTATAAGTCATGAACAGGTCACAGGACATGAATTTTTATTTATTGCCCATGATCAGTCCATGACTTCTACTAAAAATTCCCACAGCTAAATCATAGCCTTAGCTATTAGCTACCAAAGATGGACCCATACATTGAAATGATTTAAAAAAACACCACAACCACCTTTCCAAGTCAACTACTACATACCTCCACCAGTGTAGCATGATTTACTTGGTTCATTGTGCTGTATTCTTCCTACTCAGCTCTTTTTGCTTCCCCCACAGCAGAGCTCTCAAATGTAGAATTGCTGGAGTTGCTGCTTCCATGGATGAAAAGAACTTTCCAGTCTTCTATAAGTTGGCAACAGAAATAAGCTATCAAGGTTGTTATACACTCATCACAGTGATGGTATCTGAGGTCTTTATCATCTCCACTCCCCACAAACATCTCACCCAGACATCTCTTAATTGCTGGAGTGAGTGTTTATAATTGGCCCAGTAAAGCCATACTTGTTTACTCTTCTCGTCCATAGTAGTGTTAGCACTAGACTAAAATACATTTTATTAGAGTCACTCCATTCCTCTCTCTGCTACAGACATTATGCTAGTTTGCCCATCCAAAGACCATCAGCCTCCATTCCTAGATCAGCTGAGGTGGCATCTTACTGCTAAAGATATACTCCAAGGACTGACTTCACTGATTCCGCAGTACATGCAGCTGTTGCTGGACCAAGAGGTCATCTGTGACAAAATAATGTTATTACGCTGTTCATCACTGCCTTCTCCTGGGTGGACAGTTCAAATGTGTGATGTCACCCTCTCGTAGATAAAGCCTCTAGAGCATACCAAAACCAGATTTTGCCCTTTGAGGGAGTAATAAGTTTCCTGGGTTTGCATTAACTGTACATGCACCCCTGGTTACATATAATTTTTTTGGCTTGGATGCATACATCTTTTTAAAATTTGATTTAACCCACTTCAGTTTATAATTCTTGGTTTTATAACTCTTATGTAGGCCATTAATACAGTAGAGAAGAAGGTATTACAAGGTGTAAGATTAAAGGAAGAATCTAAATATACAGAAAAATATAAATGCCTTAGGACTAGATCTAGTCCAGAATCTTTCAACACAACATGGTTTTGATAAATCAGCATTTTCCAGTGAAACCAAGACTTTCCACAGGAATGCCTCAGTTTCAACAAAGCCTTCTGAAGGGCAGGATGGAGTTTAAGCAAAGCAGGAAGTGGGGAGGGGAGCAGGGAAAGATGACATGGAAACACATTTATTCACAAAATCCCATATAAAACCAAAAAAGTGTCAAATATTAAGATTACAATATTCACACAACAGGTATAAAGAGTCAGACCCTAAGCAACTCTTACACATGGATCACCAAGGCATCATCACCACCACCAAGTTAACCTAAAACATTGTTACCACACCAAGTCAACGGAAAGGTGTCCAAATTTAAGTCAGTTAATAAAAAGTATACTCAATCTGCAGTGCACAAGACAGACCCAGGCCATCATACCCCTCTTCCTCTGCCACTCTGTCCTGGTCAGATTTCAAAACAAGGAGCATGGCCTAACCCAGTAAGAGACTGGCCAGGCAGGAACTGGGCGGTATGCGAGCACTGTATCTCATTTCCAAAAGAAATCGGGGCTTGAAGAAAACCAGTCCCAAATTGCTGAAGAGCTGCTGTTGAAAGAAAGAATGAGCGAGCAAACAGGGGCAATGGAGGAAAACATTAAAACCTCTTATCTGAGGCCAAGCAGAATGCCACACCTTGACACACATACCACAGAGCTGCTTCTTGCTCATGGCTAGGAAAGGAACAGCTACCCAACCCTTCCAAGACAACCACCTCCCCAACTGCCCACAACTCCTGTCCACCAGAGGGGAGATAACTAGTGAAAGGAGCACAGAATTCCCCCCAAAAATGCACAGCCAAGAGTGCAATCTGAGCGGACAGGGCTGCTGCCAGCTTCCATCCCCACCAGCCAGGAGCAATCAGGTGGGACTGCTTGATCAACCCAGCCTAGTTAAACAGCAGAAAACAAGCTCATGGAGAGAGCCTCAAAGTAGCTCTTCCAAGAGCCCTGGACTAGAAAACACTGTCTGGCTGAACACTTTGCAGGAGTCCCCAGACATTGAAAATGCTCTTGTAGAATGGTGGTGTACCCGTTCTGCCAGATGTACTCAGCAGCAATAAAGGGCCAAGTTCAATATCTAGGGGTTCCTCTTAAAAGAACTGGCTTGAGCCCCCAGTAATCTGGGAAAACTCACCATCACTGCTGGGTGCCCATAAGGGTATATCTGCACTGCAGTTAGGCATCCAGAGCTGGCCTGTGCAGTTGACTTGGGCTCATAGGGCTTGGGCTAAGGAGCTGTTTAATTGCAGTGTACACATTAGGGCTTGGACTGAAGCCTGGGGTCTAGTACACTGCAAGGTGGGAGGGTCCCAGAGCTTGGGCTGCAACCTGAGCCCAAATATCTATACTGCGGATAAAGACCTTTAGCCCAAGCTCCGTGAGCCCAAGTAACTGGCACAGGCCAGCTGTGGGTGTCTAATTATAGTGTAGACATACCCTTAGAAGCAATACTTCTCCACCCACAAGCACTGAGTCTGCATATAATAAAAGACAAAAATTATAGAGGGAAAGGGAACCCAGCATTATTTGGGAAAACACCACTACGTGTACCATATTCAAAAGCATAAAACCATAAGCCGAAATCCACCCCACAGTATGTTGGGCAGCATCCGTTGCCCAAAATTCCCCATCTTGGGGTGGGAAAGTCCAAAAAGTGTCTCTAACATACCAATCCCCTCTCCCATCATTGCACCCATTCACAATTGGTTGTCCTTAGTGAGCCAAGTCCCAGAGTTGCATTCACATAGGTCCACCTCCAACCCTCATTAAAAAAAAGGGGGGGGGGTTGAACAATGCTGCCACTGCCTCTGCAACTACCTCCACCCCTGTTGTTCTCTTACTGCCACTTCTGCCGTGCCGCATTCGGAGGGTCCCCCACTTCGCCCAGCTCTTACTAATTTCACCTTTTAGTGGTTTCACCGGGTAGCAGGAAAGCTCTGTGTTGCTGCCTCTGTCATCTTGCACTGCGGCACTGCCCCCATACGAGGCCCAAGGCTTAGCCCCTACACCTGCTCATCAGTGATTTCAGCTCTAGTAATCACTCAACAAAAGCAAGGATGCTCAACTGAGTCCAATCAACTCTGTTTTTAAAGTACTGACGAGCGGAAGGTCAAATTGTGCCTAGTACTCTCTAGGCAGAGTCCACACCATCAGGTAGGCATATCTGTGCCCACCCCCCTCAGCGTCAATGGGATTTGGCTTTCCTACCCACTTCTTAACAAGGGCGATTTAGTTTAGGGGGACACCTTTAATCAGGCAAACAAAGTATAGCTCTGCTGCCTTCTACTCATTCAATAAGGATAACAGATCATTACCTGTGCATTCAATACTAAAGTGAATTGTAACCCAAAACCAGCCAAAACTGATCATTTTGACAAAGAAGGTCTGCCTGCTGAAAGCCTCGGCAAAGTAAGTTTGTCTATGCCAATATGATCTGCTCCTGAAGTCTTTTTCCCCAGTGTATCACTAGATGTCACAGGAGAGCTCATTCAGACCCCACATACATCAGCAGACCCAGGCGCTCCAAGTGACCGGGTGTGAGCAGAAACAAACGAGAGTCAAAGCAGGATGGGGGGAGGTGGGGAGGGGAGACAGAGAAGAGAGCAAGGGGAGTCCACGTACAGCAGCTGCTGGACAGAAGGTGAAAAGCTGCCATATTATTGATCAGGTTGATGAGACTCTACCCCTGCCCCCAATTTAACAGCAACAGCAGCGTCCAAACAATGGTAACTGTTCCTGAAAAAAGTGGTCGATGGCCCTCTCAAGTCCAGGAGCCCCAGGGAGGTCCAGACACACCAACTAGTGCAACAACATTGAGGCCACAAGGCTGTTGGCAATCCAAATCCACCTCCAAAAAGGAAGTCTAGGAAGAAGCCAATGCCATTTCTGCAGCCAACCCAGCACCCTCTCCTCTTCCCCCTCCCAGTGCTTTAACATCTACTGTTCAAATACTCCCCACCCCCCAAAAACCCAACACTCTAATCCAAGAGATGCCTGGGATGGGGTACACTGACCCTTGGAGCACCCTCTTCCATCTGTGTGTAACACTGTTAGTATCCTCTGCTCCCGTGCCTCCTCACTAGATCTTCCATAGCTCAGCCCTCTGGCCAAGACATATAAAGTCCAAACCCCTTCCAGGGTAACTAAAGAGTCCAAATGAAAATCCAGATAATTTTTCTGCTCCCCTTGGGCAGTCTCAGGGATTCCTCCCACAGGAACCTGCGCTACTGTCTGTAGGTTTCTCTCCATAGTAGAGTCCTGCCTCCTCTGCAGTCTCTCCCTGTATCTTGCCCCCAGGGATTGCCATGGGGATCAGTTCTGTCCCTATGGTCTTCCTCAGTCAGTCAGTCTGCCCCCAGCTCCTTCCCAGAGAGGACAAACTCTCTACCCTCTCTCTTATGGGTCTTCTCCCACAACTGAACTCAGCTCTATTTAAGTAATCCTCTGCAGCTCAGATCAGTCACTAACTCCACTTCACCCAGCTGAGATTACTAATTGCCCCAGAGTGGCTAGATCAGGAGCTAGTCTGAGGGGTTACTGCTAGGTCATGGACCGGACTGAGGCCAGCTTGCCTTAAAGGACCAGCCAGCCTCTAACAGTGCCCCATTGCAATTGCTGGGGCAACAGTTGGGGACTGCTGCACTGCCAGGAACCCAGTAAAATCAAATTACTCTTAGCCCAATTGATTTGGGAAGAGAATGCCTGTTTGTATACTCCCAAACAGAGGCAAAGTGCCTGCACAGCACCCTCAGACATGATAAAAGTGGAGATGTCATCTGCACAGGTCAATAGACAAACCGGGAAAGCATCCAGCATCCATGGCAGAGAGAGGCTGGCCATTTGGCACCAGGTTCAGGGCATAGAACATCCCAGACAGAGGGCACCCCGATGAATGCCTTTGCATACTGGGAAGTAGCAGCTAAGACCCCCATTAATCTTTAAAACACTAAAAATGGTATGATACAATAAAAATATATGATGTAAACACTGGCCCAATCCCAAGTGCTTTTAAATTTTTTAAAAGATAGCTTTTGACAGAGTTCACCATGGCTTTCACCTGGTCCACTGAAATAAACCCCACATGCAGATTAAGAGGTTTGCTTATTGTAAAAATATCACAAATTAAAAACAATTTATCAAAAATACAGCAGTTCAGGGATACATATATGTTTGATCAAGGTGCATCAAAGAGTCCATCTGCCTATTTTATAAAATCCTATCCGGGATTTTAGCATCAGAACAGAGAAGGGAAACAGGTCTTATTTCCCTAAATCATAATGGTTTCTTTGGCAGCAGGGGTAATTAGTGCACTGTGATATGTGAGGGGCACTTTCTTCTCATGGACACACTTCAGCACAACCAGGAAAATATCAGAACCAATCAGATTCCAACAGTGTTTATAAAATTCAGAGGGCTGTCTATTGAAACCTGGGATATTACCCATAGAGAGCTGCAGGTCTGCAAGAGAGCTCCTACAAAGACAGGTGCATTTGGATGCCACATCTCCTTGCCACTCAGACTGGGCAATGCCTGGTACAGCTCGTCCATTACCTGGACATCACAGTCTTCAGGCAAATACAGAACAGTAAAAGGAAACAGCTGCTCTCCAGATCTCTGTAGTGTCAGTCATCAGATGACCACCAGGCAGCCAAGGCTGTGAATCTTCTGGTGATCCATAGTCTTTTTATCAAAACCAAAAATAAATAAATAAAATCAAGTGGGAACATCGGTGTCATGCAGCTGGGTGAAACAGGCCCAAACCAGGACTCCCTACACCTTTCCCTTCAGTAAGCACCTCAGAAGCTGATATTTCTCCCACACGCTTGTCTGACTATAATTATGTCTCTCTCTCTTCCTGTGTGTGCTTCCTACTGGCACTTTATTGCTAAACTGTTGCAGAACTTGAATTTCACTCAGGCTGAGTTCTGGTAGCATTGGCAGCTGCAGAAGAAGCCCTTGTGTGAGTCCCTGAAACAGTGGTGGGATGTCAGGAATGTCCAGTACACCACAGAGAAGAAAGAAACAATGGAAAGTGGGGTATCTGGAGAGCCATGAGCCAAGGGGGAGACAATATGCCCTGAACAGTCCCTGAATGCTTCCTAACCTTACTCAGCAACTTCCTGAGAGAGAAATGTTTCCTGCAATTGATAGAGGTGTCTCTCAGAATAAGAGTAGTTAAATAGGCAAAGCACAGCAAATTAGGGAAACAGGCCTTAACCTCAATTCGCTTCTCCATTTTAGTGCTACCTAAGAAATCACTGATCTTGTGCACACTTTGCCCACCCTCTTGTTCAGCTGACTGGCTGGGACATCAGGGACCAGCAAGGACCCAGGGGTCATCATCATCATCCTCTTCTCCACCTTCAGACTCTAGAAGCTCAGAAGAGCATTGCACTACTGTGGCAGCACTCTCATCACTCACAAGGGAGATGCACTCTGTGGGAGTGGCTGTCAGCTCCCTCCTCTCAAGAGTTGCAGGCATGATGGCATGTACAATCATGGGCCTGAAGGATCACTATGCCAGGCATGGAGCCATCACCCAGAGCTATGCCATCCTGTTCCACAGGGGCCTGTAAGATTCCTCTCTCAGCCACGGCTAGCAGATCAGAGGCCTCCAGAAGCTTGGCCTTTTTAATAACCGCCCCAGGCAGATCTATTTCACTAGTCTGCTTCTCACCCCCATCTCCAGCAACTGTCTTCACTTGCTCTGCAAGGAGGTGCTCTTCAGACTCTAGGACTCATTTCTGTTTCAGCACAGGTGATGGGGCCACAGTAGAGGGCCTCTCTAGGGCGACTGTCCCCTGAACAGCAGCAGACCATCTAGGGAGAGGAGGGGGAGCAGATCCAAGTTGTGCAGACAGAGGCTTTGTCTTCTGCTGGCCCTATGATGTTCCTTCCCCCTTTCTCCAGAGTCAGCAGTACATGGGCAAGATCCCCTCAGGTGACCAGGTTCACCACACAAGGAACATTTCATACTCCCAGTGGTGGCAAACACTGTATAATATGTCCCATCCCCAGGGCTGCCTAGGGTCATTTAAAACCACATAAACCTGGTGTTGGGAATGGCGTCATATAGGGTGACCAGATAGCAAGTGTGAAAAATTGGGACAGAAGTTGGGGGGGGGGGATAATAGATGCCTATATAAGAAAAAGCCCCAAATATCAGGACTGCCCCCTATAAAATCGGGACATCTGGTCACCCTAACATCATACCTGATGTCTAAACTCTTACAGGCTAGTAGGATCATCCAAACAGGAGAAACTACTTTCCCATATGAAGAAAGATCAGATACCAGGGTCTTATTGCAAAGGAAAGGAGGGACTGGGGAAAAACTGTTTTCATTACAGGGGTAAACAAAGGGAAAACTGGAACAAAAGACGCCTGACCCAGAGCCCTGTCAGGACCAACCAATTCACAAACTGCTTCTGGGTCACAAAGATCACTATAGAGTTGCTTGAGAGGCAGGTTTTATGTTGACACAGCCAGTAACCTCACCTACACTCAGCAATAGGTCCTCCACAGAAGAGGATATGCAGGCACACATCAAACCCCAGATCTGTAGGTAAGAGTGCTAAACCCATCTAAAATGGACCTCTGAATGAGTCCCCTGTGGCCCCCATAGGTAAAAAGCAGGGGAAGGGGAAACACCACTATTCCTAAAAGAAACAAACCAGTAACAAAGAAAAACCAAACTATCAGAAGGACAGCTTGCACACACACCAAACACAGAAACTCCCACAATCCCCAGAATAGCCAATAGCCCAGCAGTTAAGCACTCACCTGGGATAAGAGAAGACAAGTTCATGTCCTTGATCTAAATCAGGTGAAACAGGAACTTGAACCTGGGTTTCCTACATCTGAGGTGATTACCCTAATCTTAGGGCTATCACAGGGGCTTGCATATTTGTTTTTTTTAGTTTGTTAGTTTTCCCCTCTCTCCCTCCCCTCCCCACCCTGCTCTACGTAAAAAATCAGTGAGACAAATTGTCTCTTCATCCGCCTGTTCTGCCACTGAGGACTTGGGGGGGAAACTGGATCCCTATTTGTCTGAACCTGAAGGGACAATTTCTCTTAATGGTTGTGAAGGTGGATGAAGGCTGCAGCAGGATGAAGATCTCCAATCATCTCCTTGCCATTGGATTATGCTCCTCATCCTGTCTAGCACCTTGTGGACACTGGTGTGCAATTGTGTCTCCACATTAAATGAATCCATGCATAAGCATCTTCCATATTCATGTCCAAGTCCTGTAGTGATTGGCAAGTGGCGACAGGTGCAGGACAGTGATGACAGGAAGCTCTTAATCATGGACTAGCATGCGGGTGATGGCTGTCAGATGGTTGGTTTTGCATTTGGACAGAGGCAGGAGTGCAACTCGACAGCTGCAACTGCGACTGAGCAGCCCTTTTTAGGATCCACTCTGCTCACCCTGCACAGGGAGGGGGCTGGAAAAGGTGACCTAAATGTAGTCTGCCTCACCTCCCCCGACTGGATAACCACATCCAAATGGATCACCTTACTGCAGTCAAAACTGAACAATGAAATTTGGGACCTGGGCCATTCAAACCCTGATGGACCACCTGAAAAGTAACTGGCACATGAAGTCATGGGAAACCCAAACTCTCAACCTACCAAAATGGAAAAGGATCTTGTGGCGAGGATCCCAGTATTTTGAGATACAATTTAGATGACAGGAAATGGAGAAACAGAAAAAGAGGAAAGAACACATTGCAGCCCAACTCAACAATCCAGATCCTCCCATTGAGAAATGACTGTCTCAATTCTGACAAGATCTGTGGATCCTGGATCAGTCTCATTAACCACCTGCAGATCCACCAATGATAACTGACTTCCATAAAATGATAGCCAATCATCCTCAAACTCTGAGGGATTACCTATGATTTAGGAAATCAGGATAACTACTGTTGATTAATTTATTTTATATATGAAATATACTCTCATTATTTTTCCACTGCTCATAAATCACATTCAAAATATATTATGAGGGAAATGAAAATCTGTTTGAAGCCCCTAATTGGAAATAAAGAAGTATTTTACACAAACAGATTCTCCTTAACCAGATGGTTTCCACTGGTATTCACTACGAAAAAGCTTAGTTAAGGAGCTTATGTTCAACTACTTTGAAAGATGCCAGGAACAGTACTATTATGCCAGCAATTAATGTCATTCGGATGAGTCTCTCTGTCAATTTCCTCCTGGTATTCAACAGCTATTACAGCATATTTGGTTTCATGCTGATTTGATGTCCACCTCACAGCATAAAAGATCTTTCATCAGCAAAACTGTGTTTTTTAGCTTGATGGGACAAGTTTTTAATGCAAATTTAGCAATATTTGGGCATATTACCATTATTGCGGCATAAAATCCTATAGTATTTGTGTTACAGTTTTACCTCAGTCCTTGATCTATAAATATCACAGCACTCGTAGAGTATATACTGTATTGTTCATCAGAATTTTTTTGGTCCTTAATTTTTTAAACTATAACTATGTTTGCTACTGAATTTTGTTGACATGTTAGTCTGTACAAAGGCACTTTTCCATTGGCATGTTATTGAGCCATTTTATCAGCTAGAGTTCATCATGTGAATTTCACCAGTACCTCTTAGACACTGTTTGCTCTTTGGCATAATACAACCTTTCAGATATATCCACTCAACCAAATACATTTTATACCAAAATAATTTAAATTCAACTTGAACCCAAGTTGCCACATAATGTCAAACTTATGTGTTAGCCCCATAGATTTTCATATTATATTTTTCATAGCATGGAAAAATGTGTGTAGGCGGGTTAGAGATTTTTCAGATTTACAAACCCCAGACATTTTAATGCTGAAAAAACACCCAAGCACCCTCATGTATGAGTTAAAAGAAAACTGCTGCATATGGCAGTGGATAGGGTAAATGTTAAGATTTGTTTCGGATTTCGAGGTACAAAATGTGGATACTCATAATATGAATGGCAGCCACTTTTAAAAGCTTTCCTACTCCATAACAAAAGTGATATCCCTTATCCCTAAAAGGATATTTCATTGCCAGACCTCTGTTCACTACTCAGATCCAATAAGGAAGCTGAAATCTTCCAGTCACCTTCAAAACAGTGACATTTTCTGATTTGGTTGGAAGAACCAATCCTTAATATTTTGTTGTTGTTCTTGTTTTAAACTCACATAGTAGTAACTACTGCTGAGGGGTGGAGGACCTTATCACCTCCAGAGGAAGCTCTGGCCTCAGATCATTAAGAGGGGTGGTAGTCTTGTTCTTTACCTAGACTTCTCACCACTTCAGAACACTGCTGCAATAAGGTCCCTTTTCACCTGTTGCAGGCCAGACGGCTACACAATACTAGAACGCAGACTTGTGCAGCATGACAATGCATTAGTAACCTCAAAGCTCAATTACTATAACAGACAATTTTTAAAATGCTCCAGGTGATAAATCTCAGCAGCCCTCTAAGCCACCCAAGCTGCAGGCACATACCACCCCAGTATTATGCTGTCTTCACAGGCTTGCTGTTGAATTCCACATCAAAGTCAAGGTTTTGCTCTTCGCCTTCAGGGGACTGACCCAACTTACTTGAGAGATAAGGTCACTGATTCAGAGTGATCTGGATCACTTGGTAAACAGGAAGCAAGCAAACAACTTGTGTTTTAATGAGGCTAATTGTAAATGTATACATCTAGGAACAAAGAATGTAGGTCATACGGACAGGACGCGGGGACACTATCACATGACTGGGGATAGGGGTGGATAATCACCACCCCTGAACATGACCTCCTAATGTGACGCAGTCACCAAAAGAGCTAATGTAATCCTTGGCTGCATAAGCAGGAGAATCTAAGTAGACAGATTATTTTACCCCTACATTTGGCACTGGTGTGACCGCTGCTGAAATACTGTGTCCAGTTCTGGTGCCCACAGTTCAAGAATAATGTTGACAAATTGAAGAGCCTTCAGAGAAGAGCCACAAGATTGATTAAAGAATTAGAAAACATGTGTTATAGTGATAAATAGATTGAGCTTCTTGAATTTATTTTAGCAAAGAGAAGGTTAAGGGGTGACTTATTACAGGCTGTAGATACCTACATGGGGAACAAATATTCAATAATAGGCTCTTCAATCTAGTAAAGAAAGGTATAACATGGAAGTTAAACACAAATTCAGACTGGAAATAAACTGTAAAATTTTAACCGTAACCACTGGAACAATTTATCAAGGGTCATGTCAACATTGACAATTTTTAAATCAAGATGGGGTGTTTTTTCTAAAAGATATGCTCTAGGAATTATTTTGGGGAAGTTCTGTGGTCTGTGCTATACAAGAGGTCAGACTAGATGATCAGAGTGGTCCTTTCTGGCCTTGGAATCTATAAATCTCATCCTATAAGATCACAGTCTCCCATGGCTAGAGCAATAGAACTATCAGTCTCAAGAGTGAAGCTGGAGACAGAGCTTACCCAGCAACTAACCCACAGATCCTGAACTCTCTTCCAAAAGAGATTAGAATGACCACAAGCCTCAGTGCCTTCAGAAAGAAAAGTTTGACCCATTCATCCTTCAATACCCCAGAATTCACATTTTTCAAACAAGGGGTCTATAAAAATTTCTCCCTAACAAAGAAAGTCTTGTGATTAAGTTACAGAACTGAGATTTGGCTTCAGTTCCTGGCTCTTCTACAAACATAGTATAACACTGGGCATGACCCTTAAATCTCTCTGTATCTGTTGCAGGACCCAACTGTAAAGTGGGAATACTACTACCTTGTTACTTCACTGTGGGGGTTGTGAAGTCCATGCATGCCTGGACACTGCTCAGGTGAAAGCCACAGGAGTACTTAGAGAGACAAAATGGTGGAAGAGAAGAAGAGACACCTTGTGTTCACTACAATAATGTAGTCTCATACTCTGTAGTCAGATATCAAAGTGATGCTCATGTTATAAGACAGATAGATTCTCATCTTCCTCCTACAGGCAACATGCTTAGTAGTATTCCTTGATTCTGGAATTTCCTCTCTCTCATTTCCAACAGAGGTGACATTTGCTGAGTTTAAGGACATGCTGCCGAAGGACACAATAAAGGGGACCATAAGTTTTGTTTCTTTGGGGTGGGGAGGATTTTGTTGCGCCTATTTGTCATTGAGTTCAAAATGCTATGTATGAATACCTGCACTTGCAGGGTGTGACAGGAGCGATATTATGAAAAATAATCAGAATATTTTTAAAAATCAATGTCCCACATAGAGATAACATGAAAAGAAAGCTATAACGGGAAAGAAGAGTGCTTCCTAAAATAATACAAGGGCAGAAATAAGAGCTTTTAAAAAGAACTTTCATTACTTTACACTGAACATATTTGCAGTTTCCAAATTTATGGGTGTAGCTGTCAACATGTATATTTACTTTTACAATAGCTTTCTGGCTTAGTGAGGTCACCTGGAATGATTGTTCTTTTAAATTAAATTCCCTTTTGTAAAAGTTCATGCTGATTAGGGTTCCACCTGTTCTCTTGATTGGTGGCAGGTTCACCACCATCATGAAGGGGCAGTTAACTGACCTTTACATTTTAAATATCTGATAAAACTTTGAAGAGTACGAGAACTTCATTCAAGAAGCTACAACTCTACAACAACTGGCTTATTTATTAAAGTGTCTCTTCATAGAATGTAAAACATTAAAAATACCTGTTGGAACCATTAGTCTGGAAGGGCTGGAGAGCAAGCAGCTCAGTGTAAAAAACTTGAGTGAGAGAAGGCCACAAAACAAATCAATCACATTGTGATGCTGCCTCATTGCAACGGTCATCACATATTGGTGCAACATGACAAAGCAACGTTAGAATGTTTCACTGATTAGTTTGTCTTTCTCATACTCCATTTTTCTCCCAAGCTTCCTGGCTACTGGATTAAAGGTGGCATTTCCTTCTCTCATTTCTTCCTGACTTCTCTTTATTTGTTCTGCATTCCTCCATACAGACTGAACAGGAGAGAAACCTTGTGATGGCTGTTTCTTTCCTGCAGTATGATACCAGCCAGAGCATCAGAATCTCCAGTCAAACAGAGATTCCAAAATAAATCCTTGCAAGGACCCTTCCAGCAACGTGAGGCTCTTGAGTTATAAATTCAGGATTACCGAAGAATAAGACTATCTAGTGTGTCACCAACTAGTGCACAATTGTTTCCTATATGACTTTCTCCACAACCTTGTATACTCTTAAATTTGAATACCTCCAACACTTCCCTTGGAAATTTGTTCCCTAAACCTCTTGACCTACAGCTCAGACTTTTTTTGGTTTCATCCTAAAATCCTCAGTTATTCTTCCCCTTGTTAATGTTCATGCCCTTCCTATATTTATTTGTCGACTTGTAATACCCACTCTCACAGTCTATGTTTGGCCAAGTTACAGTAGTTTATTAGCCTTTGCTTGAAGGTCAGGCCTTCCAAGTTCTTCATCATTTTTATAGCTTTTCTTTGGATCATTTCCAATGTGTTGATTTCTTCCTTGAACTGGGGGCAAGCAAACTGTCCAGCATACTCCAAATGCAGGCAAACCACTGCTCTGTGAAGAAGTCAATTAGCCCCTGCTCCATGATGCTATTCCTTGCCTGAACAACCTAGTATTGCACTGTCTTTTTTGCCACTCACATCACATTGCAAGTTAATCACCATCACAGTTTATCACCATGCCAATTTTTTTCACCATTACTGCTGTGAAAGCATCTCTTTCCCAAGCATCTCAATAAGCACATGTGCAACCCTTCATTGCCACCTTTCCCCAGCAGCAGATTTGTCATATTCATGAAACATGTGGGTGTACCACTCAAATTACTTCCAGTTGCACTTTTGTTGTTATAGAACACTTATATCACTCTGCAAATTTACAGAAAATAGACACGACACATTCCCTGTCCCTGAAGAGCGTAAAATATATCCAGCAATCAAATGCTCCTCCATGATAGGTCATTCACCAGTAGTAGTAGTTCAAAGTGATTTAAAATGAAAGGTGAGATGAAATTGTGCAAAGAGAAAAAGGATAAAGGAAAAGAAGTTGTGCAGGGAGAGAAAAGAAAAAACCCAGAAAGAATACCATCAGCTAGTTCTTTCTGATCTTTAGAACTAATGCGATGGCAACAGTAGGTTCATTCTTCTGACTCTGAATTCACATAAGATGTTTAGCCTTAGTTCAAAATGAAAGAAGCAGTGGGAGTGGAACATGTTTCTGATGGCTGATATAGTCATTTTATTCATTATATTACTTATTTAATAGAACTAACAATGACAATCAAAAATCCTTTTGCAGTAAATGGCACTATCCTAAGCAAAGAGCAAGCTATTGGCTTATTACAAGTATTTTCTTCTACAGCTACGCTTCTTTCTTTGGGTCATTTTGTGGGGAATCCCTTTTTAGCACCTCAGCACCATTAAATATGCTGTGAAATTGGTGTGGTAATTTATTTATAGCTACCTATAGAATCACAGAATCATAGGACTGGAACGGACCTCGAGAGGTCATCTAGTCCAGTCCCCTGCACTCATGGCAGGACTAAGTATTATCTAGACCATCCCTGACAGGTGTTTCTCTAACCCGCTCTTAAAAATCTCCAGTGATGAAGATTCCACAACCACGCTAAGCAATTTATTCCAGTGCTTAACCACCCTGACACTCTGTCCAACATAAACCTCCGTTGCTGCAATTTAAGCCCCTTGCTTCTTGTCCTATCCTCAGAGATTAAGAACAATTTTTCTCCCTCCTCCTTGTAGCAACCTTTTACATACTTGAAAACTGTTATGTCCCCTCTCAGTCTTCTCTTTTCCAGACTAAACAAACCCAATTTTTTCAATCTTCCCTTATAGTTCATGTTTTCTAGACCTTTAATCATTTTTGTTGCTCTTCTCTGGACTCTCTCCAATTTGTCCACATCGTTCCTGAAATGCAGCACCCAGAACTGGACACAATACTCCAGTTGAGCCCTAATCAGCGTGGAGTAGAGCAGAAGAATTATGTCTTGTGTCTTGCTTACAACACACCTGCTAATACATTCCAGAAGGATGTTCACTTTTTTTGCAATAGCATTACTCATTACTCATATTTAGCTTGTGGTCCACTATGACCCCCAGATTCCTTTCTGCAGTACTCCTTCCTAGGCAATCATTTCCCATTTTGTATGTGTGCAATTGATTGTTCCTTCCTAAGTGGAGTACTTTGCATTTGTCCTTATTGAATTTCATCCTATATACCTAAGTCTATTACTCCAGTTTGTTCAGATCATTTTAAATTTTAATCCTGTCCTCCAAAGCACTTGCAACCTCTCCCATCTTGGTATCATCTGAAAACTTTATAAGTGTACTCTGTATGCCATTATCTAAATCACTGATGAAGATAATGAACAGAACTGGACCCAGAACTGATCCCTGCAGGACCCCACTTGTTATGCCCTTCCAGCATAACTGTGAACCACTAATAACTAATCTCCGGTAATGGGTGAAACAACAGTTTATTCTTGTTGTGTTTGTTAGCTTCTAATATAGTTTTCATTGATGTGTATAATGTAGATTCCTTTTGTTTTTTATTTACTGACCACCAGCAGCATAAAAGGTCCTGTACAAAACAGAGAACAATATCATTTCAAGTGTAAGCATCCTATTACCAGTTGTTTATTGTAGGTAAAATCACTCCTATTTTTGCAACAAATAGCATTAAGTGCCAATAGCGTTATCAATTTACAGAGCACATAAAGAGGAAATAAGGCAAAAAGCTATTTTTAATTTCTCTCCATATGCGTCAGTTAGTGTAAACCAGGAACATTTTCATACAGAGAGAGAGTGTATGAGCTATTATTTTCATTGCAACTACAATGAAAGCATCATTTTATTTCACCAGTGATTTTCAACCTGCGGTCCACAAACCCCTTGGGGGGTCCACAGACTATGTCTAAGATTTCAGGCTTTAACCTATATCCATGATGAAAAAAGTACAATTTGTATAGAATTAAAACATTGTGTATAGCCCCATTTGCAATATTAAAAATGCTACTAAGTTGGGATGAGGCAAACAGTAGGAAAAAATGAATATTTTAATTATCCTCATTTAGTCTACATGTTCTCAAATCACACCCTAAAAATCAAATACAGAAGCCAACACACATTTGAAATGGATATTACAAGTGAAGTGATCTCAAATATATTCATATATTGGAAAACATGTTAAAAGCACATAAAAAGCTGCAGCTTCAAACACTATTCACAAGTTAGGAGTGGGAAAAGTGAAAAAAAATTAAGCTTTTACTTTATGTAGCTCACTATTTATCCAAGCACACTTCAATGTGTAATTTACCCATCCTAAATGTACATCTGCCAGAATATCAACATTTAGGCTATGTCTACACTGCAGTTTACGTCAGCATAACTTGTCATTCAAGGGTGTGAATAAAGCACATACACCCCCCAGCGACATAAGTTACACCAACATAAGCACAGTGTAGAGAGTGTTATACCACCACTCATTGGTTTTATTATGCTGACAGGAGAGGACTTCATCAAATGCAGCGCAGCACTGTATGTGTAGACAAGCCCTAAATTACTGTAAGGACAAGGTGGGTGAGGTAGTATTTTTCTTTGGACCAACTTCTGTTGGTGAAACAAACAAGCTTTCGAGTTGCACAGAGCTCTTCAGATCTGGGAAAGGTACTCAAAGGTGGAACAGATTGTTTAGCATAAGAAATTAACATACATTCCAAGAGATTATTCGAGGCGAAGTGACCCATTAACACCTCTGCAGTCACAGGACAAAAGTGGGGGTTTAGTGGGTTACAGATTGTTGTAATAAGCCATAAATCCAGTGTCTTTATTAAGACCATGATTTTTAGTGTATAGCAAAATTAGGAATGTAAGCTCTTTTGAAGGTGTTGTGCAGCTTTTCTTTGAAGACGAGGACTGAGAGGTCACATAGGGAGCGATCATTCTGTGAAAAGTGTTTGCCCCGGGCAATATGGTGTTTGTGTGTTATTTTTCTGTGTGAGTTCATTCATGAGCATAGTGATGGTCTCATTTTACATACATAGTTGTTATTGGGGCATTTAGTGCATTAGATGAAGTATACCATATGTGATGGGCACGTGTTGGCCCCATAGATCTTGAAAGGAGTGCTGCGGGAGGTATAGATCATTGTAGCAGGGGAGATATGGCTGCAGGTTTTGCATCTGTTGTTATAACAGGGTCTGGTGCAGCATTGAGTTGATAGGCCCTAGTCTGTGGGGATTCTGAAACCATTAATGACAATTATTTTAAAGGGGGAGAAAAGCAAAAATTTTCTGTCAGCAAATAATTTTACGACCATCTCATGTGATAGGTTCAATGCCTCCTCTGCATTTAATCCTCTCTCATGTCCTACTCTGCTTTAAAAAAAATCTTTCAGGATTTTTTTTAATTAATTATACAAATCATTAGTATTAAAAAGGTAATGTAATGGTTTCAAGAACAAGCTTCACAGACTATCTGCATATTTAATCATCTCTACTAATAAATTTTTAATCATTCATTGAGTTCAGGTTCTTGTCTTGAAGCTTAACTTGATAACAAACCTAGCAACTGGTAGAACTAATTGGTACAGAACAAGTTAATAATTTATAAAAGGAAAAAGCACTGGGTGTTCTGAAGGTGTGCGGCGATCGCAAGTCACAGATATTTCCGGAAGGGAATAGACAAACAGCAGCAGATGGTAGGAATTCCATGATACACTGCTGCCATCCAGAGGCCAACTTTAAATATTGTTCACATTTCTTTCAGTTGGACTATAAAGCCAACTATAAAGTCAGATTCATTACATTTTAAATATTCATGCATTTCATTAAAGTTAACATTAATTGGGCTACCATACACATTGATTATGCATAGACCATCAAGTGTTTAACCTCTGAAAGCTTGAAAGCTTCAAATAACACACTGTGTCTCATCTTAGATGACTTTAGTGAAATCTTCAGTTATGGCCTGAATTAGGAAAAATTATATTCCAATGCTAAAGGATAACCATTTAAAATATCAGAGAAGTAATTAAAAATAATTTTATTAACTGATTGGGAGAATTGGTGCAAGTTATGTCTTGCTTCCATATATGTGCAAAAAAAAACCCTAAAATATTTGGAAAACTAATAAAAAGGTAGTAAAATCTCATTGACTGATAGACTACTTAAAGTATATTGTGGAAGCTTCCAATTACATATATATAAAAATGTTGAACATTCAACTTACAAATTAGTCAGCTGCTCTTTTTTGGTGAAAATGACAATTTCAAATTGTATATCATATTAAAAACAAGATGACTGATCTTTTGAACCAGGAAAGGTAAAGTCAGTTTTCAATATTTAATTAAAAAAAAATCTACAAAATATATTTTTCTTCCCTCAGAGAAAACACAGAATACTACAATCCCAAAAACAGAATGCCTATGCTACTGGCAACTTTTGACAGAAGACTGAATTCTTCCCCAACTTTTAGCCAATTATATATCTAATGCTGTAGTATTTATTTGGTTAACCATGACACAAAGCACTTGAGAATGTACATAACTTTAAGCATGTGCTTTAAGTCAATTTGACTTGAGCACATAAAGTGCTTTGTTGAATTGAAGACTTGCCTGTTAAGTAAAAAACATTTACAATCTTAATAAAATCTTGGAGTTTTTTTACTTTACATTAAAAGAGTTAGGAAATGGCAGATGTCATGTAAACTGAATTCTGCTCTTTTAACATATGTATTTGATAGTCTTTAATTATATCATCAATTTTTTCTCCATAGATTCCCTCCCTCAGGGCACAGGATAAAATATGTTCTAAGAACGAGGTAGCTTTTTAATATTTTTTATTCTGATCATACAGTGTGTCACTATGCCTTATTTACCGTTCACCATCCAAATTCTGCACTGGAATACTGAATTCACTTTTCAGGTGGTTTTCTGTAACAGTCAATGCTGTAGTATCAAAGTGTCTCTCAAACGTTAATGAGTGCACGTTCAACTACGTGGGAGATAGGAATGTTTATCATCCCCATTTCACAGAGTGCAAACTGAGCCACTGAGACTATGGCCAAAATTGGTAGTACGCACGCTAATTATGGTTCCTCAACCACTGGGCATCCAACTTGAGACATCTTGGAACAATTTTTCAAAATATTTAATATTTTTAACGTACAGAAGTTTGCCATTGACTTCAAAGTGTCCCAAATTTCACCCTTTATACCTTCCATGCACTGTGCAGACACTAAGTAATCCTCACAACATCCCTATGAGGTAGGTGAGAAAGTATCATCCATATTTTGCAGATGAGGAAGCTGACAGAGTTCCAAAGTCAAAGTCAGCATTGGAACTCATCTCTGGATTCCCTTCTCAACTTGGGCACCAAGAAAATGAGAAATACATAATTAGGGGCCACCTGGCAAAATTTTGGTTTAAGTGACAGCATCTCATTGAAAGTTCATGGCAGAGGCAAGGATGAACTAAGTTATCCTGGGTGAGATTCACCTGTCTTATTCACTACATGGCTTCCAACTTTTACTAGAAATGGGGCACTATCCACCCTGCATAACCTCTACAAGTGGCTAACAAAGAGCTTAATAAACAAGTTTGTACAATTTTGCCTGTTTAAGACTTGTTCGGAACACCAATAGTTTCTACATGTTAACCTCTCACTCAAGTTGTTTTTTCAGGTACTTCTACCACTATAATTTGATAAAAAAAAATTGTGTTGTCTTTTAAATACCAAATTCTTGGAAGAATTTCAGCTTAGTTTTCTGCTTTAGGCTAGTTTGTCAGAAGTATTGTTAAAATAAAAAAGACAACATTTTTGTCTTCAATACTTCCCAGGTGAAAAGCATTAAAAATGTTCAGACAGTCTGCCAGCTCACTGTACTATATTTTTCCATTAATTTAGCATTTGTGAAAAGTTCTGGATTGGAGAGCCATGGAGTCCTCTGTCCATAGAATAGATAAAGCAAAGTTGGCAGTTCAAACTCTTGAACTTACATTTCTCATCCCTGACCTGGAGGGACCCAAGGTGAAAGGATTCGGTCTCCACTTTCATTCAGTGGTTAACTTCTCTACTGAGAAGGTTGATGACTTGAGTGCCAGAACGGCAATTACAGTATTTTTGAAAGTGACACTTTCCTACTATGAAATGGACCAAAGTAAACAACTTGTTTTAAGTGTCAGATGACAACCTGTGGTCATTATTTGTCTAGTGATGTGGAGGATGTGTGTCTCTTTCTCACATTTGCAATCCCTGGAGCCATGCAATGCCCGGAAGTAAACCTATATACATGGTTAAATTGGGGTTCAACAAATTTCGTTAAATAATGCAATAGCAACTTGGGAGCTTTTTAATTAAAATTATTCTTAGAATAAAATTTGAGTTTATTTTCAGGTTTAATTTTAAAGTTAATGTATTTGGGATGCAAAAACCTTAAAATTCAGTATTAATTTGAATGAGATGATGGGCAACACAAGTTGCATCTTCAATGCATGTTCTGGAATGTTGCTTCTCTTCAGCCTGGTCTCTAGTAGAAAATTATGCCAGCTTAACTACATGACTCAAGGGTGTGAAGAATCAATTCCCCTGTGTGGTGTAGTTAGCTGACCTAACCCCCACCGTAGACAACAAAGTTGATGGAAGAGTTCTTCCTTTGATGGGAATGCGGACTACCTGCCTCAATAGGGAACCTCTCCTGTTGGTGTAGGTAGTGTCTACACTGCACTGAAGTGCTACAGTGGCGTAGATGTGGTACAACACTGTTGTATTCAAGAGTAGAGAGGTCAGGCTCTATTGTCATTTTGAAAACAAACATTTTTACATTTAAGAGGGAAGGGGCTCTGGTGTGTGGCACATGTTGAGTAAGGGTATTTTTTTTGTTTTTGTTTTTAAGTTTTTATGGAAGTACTAGAACACAAGTAGCTATTTAAAGGCCTTTGGAAAAAAGGCTGGAAGCTAATACTGCAAATTTGAACTAGTTGCTGTCCAATTGGTCAATAGTGCAATGTTATCAGCAAGCAGACTGAAAAGGAGTACTTGTGGCACCTTAGAGACTAACCAATTTATTTGAGCATACGCTTTCGTGAGCTACAGCTCACTTCATCGGATGCATACTGTGGAAAGTGTAGAAGATCTTTTTATACACACAAAGCATGAAAAAATACCTCCCCCCACCCCACTCTCCTGCTGGTAATAGCTTATCTAAAGTGATCACTCTCCTTACAATGTGTATGATAATCAAGTTGGGCCATTTCCAGCACAAAGCTGGAGAAAACCACAATCCAGTTTAACTCTTAACTTGGGAAGGAGTTACATTCCACATACCCTTACTTCCAAAATATAACACTAAAATCAAGGCCCTTTTAAGTGCCTATGGATAAATAAAAGATTGCACATATACACATGCATGTTATGTGCACTACAAAATACATATATGCACGCTCATATGCACATCAGCTCCAAATCTGTATAATAAAATGTGGTTCAAGTCACTACTTAAAGGAGAAAACCTATAAAGAGTACTATTACAGCAGCAATAGTACAATTCATAACACAACTGATCCAGAATTAGTCAAGACATTAGAAATAATTTTAATTGGTTAATTCAGAATATTTTCACTTTTGAATGCAAGAAGCCACAAAATAGCATTTAAAAATATAGCGCAAAATAATTTTGTTTTATTTACAAATTAAGTACAATCCAACTTCTAGAGTTTTTCCACCCAAAGTTCATGTTATACTCCACACACACACAATTTCTATTCCACAGTGTAGAGTATTTCTGAATGCAATTAACTCATTTATTAGTCATCTATTACTAACAAGGAGGCACCCTCCAATTTTATTTTGGTAAATAAAGTTGCATAATATTAAAAATATCTGTTTGCATTTGAAAAAAATTCCAGTGCTGCAACATTACATAATTTCACATGATTTCACATGAAATACTTTTTTCTGAAGTTGATTTTTGCAGTGACAATTACAAAGCAAAGGACTTTCTGTATGGAGCATATAAACTTTTCTTTGCATCTGAAATTCATCACCATTTCAATATAATGATTTTTGCCCCGAGGAAATTGCCTTAGAAAAGTGTTCTAGGATCTCCTTTTTTCCCTGTTTGGTGAACTGACTTGGTTTTTGTTAAAGAGCAATTCGGGCACAATAGTGTTTTAACTTGCAAGGTAATACTCCTTTATTGAGCTGGTAGAACTCCACAAGCTGGATGAGATCAGTAAATCTGGTGTGACCATCATCCAGTGTATAAAATAGCTTTCCGTCCTCTTCTAGCTGTAAAAGGGGAACAAACAAAAAGATAACAAAACACTATTGAGCCACAGTGTTTGTCAGACATTCAAAAATATGTACATTGTTGATCTTTAATGAAATCAGGCCTTGTGACATCTTTGTGTAGATTCATGCTCCTGAGTTATTTATAGTCTGTGGGGAAGGGGGGAACTTAGTGTTCATTCATAGCAAATTAAAAGTGACCAGTAGAAAAGTAGTGCATTCTCTAACTTCTTGTCAATTTTAGTTAAATACATAAGGTAAAAGGAAGCAAGACTGAATATGTATTAGAACATTAGGCCATGAAGACTGCTAATGTCAACACCTCTTATGCCTTCTCCTTTATTCAGAGAACATCTGATGATCACACATGCAAAGATTTAAACTGGAACCATAAAAACCTTGAGCCTTCATAAAACAAGAAAACTGAATTGAGATATACTCTCTCTCTCTCTCTCCAAAGAAAGAGGGGGAGGGACAGCTCAGGGGTTTGAGCATTGGCCTGCTAAACCCAGGATTGTGAGTTCAATCCTTGAGGGAGCCATTTAGGGATCTGGGGCAAAAATTGGGGATTGGTCCTGCTTTCAGCAGGGGGTTGGAATAGATGGCCTCCTGTGGTCCCTTCCAACCCTGATATTCTATGGAAGAGGTGTCATATTATAACTGCCTTTTGCCCTACGCTCGTAATACACAATGTTCTGTGTACCTAGTATATTTTGTGTAGCAACGGGTGGCTGTATATTCATAATTACTTTTGTGCACTGACGTAGCCTTTACTGCAAAAGGTGCTTCTAGGCAGGAGCCTTCTATTGTTGGTTACCATGATGGCGGCAGCACACGTTCATTGATGCCAGAGGCAGCAATAGGGGAGCAGGGGAGAGGAAAAAGACTCCTGCTGTTCCAGATCGCCATTAGCATGCTAGCCCCAGGAAGAGAGAGGGAGGAGAATACCCACTGTAAGGTTACCTTGGCTAACTTTAAAATCCACCCCCCCCACACACACAAAGATTTACAGGGAATATTCCCATTTTAAACTATTACAAATGAATAGCCCCATAATTTGCATCACCCAATTAATTCTTAAGCTAATTCTTTGGCTAATAGAATATCCTCAATCAGCAGAAAAGGGAATCTGAAGCCTCCTGGTACTAAAACATTTGATACTTAACAGTAATATTGATCAATTAATGAAAGAAGGCAATTTATAGGCAGTGGATAGTAGTGCATAAAAGACCCTAAAATGGTGATCGCATTGGAGTATCAGTTACTGCAGCAGAGAGGAAAGATGTAACCATCCTTCTGGGATGGATAAAATTAGTTCTCTTACCTGTAATTAAGGTTTCTCAGTGTAAGCAGCAGTTGCACTGGCCACAACTACTGGGTTATCCTACCCATTCTAAGTCTGGAGGCAGCTTCCTTTTTTCAGATTTCACCAGTCCAGGACCAAACACTACTAGGTAAGGAAGTGTTAACATATATGTCACACTGTGGGTCTGATCATGCCTATTTTCCAGCGAGAAATATGAAGATGCATGGTCATCCATGGGACTCTACGCATGCATACAACGATCATGCCAACATGATAGACATTGCAGAGCTGAAACATTTAGGAGAGCTGAGGCATTTGTTAATCAGGAATTAAAATTTAACAATATTTTTTTTGTTATTCCCAAACTGATGTTTGCCTTGAATTACATGAATATTTCCTCAAGGGAAATAGCTCTTCAGAAGATAAATGAGGAAACCATAGTGTCCAAGAATCTGACATGTTCAGCATGTTTGCAAGGTTGTTATTCTGAATGACTGATCTTTTATTAGAAGATGATTGTCCGAGAACTAGTGTAATTGTATCCCTTTCCTCTCTCAACTTGAGCAGCTGAATAGTGATTAGCGTTCTAGACATTAGAAGACACTAAACTGGGAGGAGTGGTAGATACGCTGGAGGGTAGGGATAGGATACAGAGGGACCCAGACAAATTGGAGGACTGGGCCAAAAGAAATCGGGTGAGGTTCAACAAGGACAAGTGCAGAGTCCTGCACTTAGGACGGAAGAATCCAATGCACCGCTACAGACTAGGGACCGAATGGCTAGGCAGCAGTTCTGCAGAGAAGGACCTAGGGGTTACAGTGGACGATAAGCTGGCTATGAGTCAACAGTGTGCCCTTGTTGCCGAGAAGGCCAAAGGCATTTTGGGGTGTACAAGTAGGGGCACTGCCAGCAGATCGAGGGACGTGATCATTCCCCCTCTATTCGACATTGGTGAGGCCTCATCTGGAGTACTGTGTCCAGTTTTGGGCCCCACACTACAAGAAGGATGTGGAGAAATTGGAGAGAGTCCAAGCGAAGGGCAACAAAAATGATTAGGGGACTGGAACACATGACTTATGAGGAGAGGCTGAGGGAATTGGGATTGTTTAGTCTGCAGAAGAGAAGAATGAGGGGGGATTTGATAGCTGCTTTGAACTACCTGAAAGGTGGATCCAAAGAGGATGGATCTAGACTATTCTCAGTGATAGCAGATGACAGGACAAGGAGTAACGGTCTCAAGTTGCAGTGGGGGAGATTTAGGTTGGATATTAGGAAAAACTTTTTCACTAGGAGGGTGGTGAAACCCTGGAATGCGTTACCTAGGGAGGTGGTGGAATCCCCTTCCTTAGAAGTTTTTAAGGTCAGGCTTGACAAAGCCCTGGCTGGGATGATTTAGTTGGGGATTGGTCCTGCTCTGGGCAGGGGTTGGACTAGAGGACCTCCAGAGGTCCCTTCCAACTCTGATATTCTATGATTCTAAGAGCAGAATATATGGTGATTAATTGGTAGTGGTGGCCCAGAGTCATAAAGCACAAATTGGGAATGGAACATACAGCAATGAAGGATTTTTTTTAAAAGGAATGTTCAAACATTTTCATAGATGGTGTAGCTCATAACAAAGAAATTGTCTCCTACCATACCCCCTTCCAGCTTCCCAATCACACATCCATTTGTGAATATGCAACATCCCTTCACGAATTGCTGAATAGATTGCTAATATTGGAGACACTGGAGAAATGCTGCTCTCTATTAAATCCGGGAACTCTTTTGATGTGTTCTCTCAGATCTGGAAGGCTAGACTCTTGACTGCAAATGCTACCAAGCAGATATTTCCTCTTCCTCCACCAGGGATCCTATTGCAGGAGAGAGAGGTTTTAGCAGCCATAAAGGATGAACAATACTTGTATTTTTTGCACAGTGCTTCTGTTTGGCAGAACAACCTGCAGAGGTGTATGAGAAATGACTGGCTTTTTGAGAAGGAAAGAAGGGGTACGTCTGGGTCAGAGGGGAGTGGAACTTTCTAAAGAACCACCGAAGTTTCCTCCACAGGAGAAGATAAAGAGCTAGGGGCCTGTTTCCTGATGGGGGAAAGAGAAGGTGGTCTCTGTTTAGCAAGTCAAAGGGGTGCCATGCTGATGGGACTGAATCATTCAGTTTTTTTATGGAATCTAAAAAGCTGTTTCAACTATATTCCATCTGATCCAAGGACAGATAGGAAACAACTGGATAATGGAAGTGCATCATCAGTGGCCCTGACTATAGGGAACACAGGGTGGGTCCAAAGAGGAAAGACACTGGTGCCAAGAGTCCTCTCCTTGAGCTATTTAGGCCAGAGATACCACCACGACTACCCCATCTGTCACAACAGTGCAAAACTGTGGACATTTTTGTCCTGGCACTGACTTTGCTTAATGGTTCACAATGCTTAAGGGGTTATGGGCTGGTTTTCAAGCACTAGATCAGATTTACTGAATCCCCTGAAGTGTTTCAGCTCCATTTTGCAGCAAAGAGGGAGGTTTCTACGATACTGGCTACAGGAGCAGGGTAAAGCATGGAAATACCAAATGGTGGCCCTCTGAAATCTCATTGGAGCCAGTGAGTCAGGGGAAAGAACATTTGGGGAAGTGCCCAGTCTTGCAGAATAGAAGAATCCCCTGAAAAACCCAACAGGGGAACCTAATTATCAAGAGGTCTGGAGATTTTGGATAGAAGACAGTCTGGGAGGGAGGTTCTTTGAGAAGTAGTAGTTGTGGCTCCTAGGTAAAGGCAAAGCACTAGGGCTAAAGCAGTGCATGAAAATATATTTCAACGTGAAGCAGGATGGAAAGAAAGTGGAAGAACTTTAATACTGCCTCCAGAATCAGTGGAATGGATAGGATGACTCCACTGTCATGTCAAGAGCATCACATGTGATGTAATTGCTTTCACTGAGAAAGTAAGGAAAATATTGCTGTACCTCAGTAAATCCACAAGGGATTTCAAGATTAACCCCAGGTAATTGATCTGTAAAAGCATTATATCAATTTTAACCAAAAAGTGAATGTACACTGAGGAAGAGTGAGAATACCTATCTACCCTACTGGCCTTGTACCTAGATACACCAAGGCAACATGGGGCAGGAAATGGGGCCTGTGATGCTGTATGGAAAGTGGGGGACACTTTAGGATATTATTAACACCAATATTGTAAAATGGCAATGGGTGATAGCAGATATGCCATGTAAAGTATCTGCAAAAATATTATAATTTGTAAGGTATGATATCTTGTTATGTGTTTGTATCACCTTTGTATTGTAACATATATACATGGTATGTCTGTAGTTCCAAACTTGTGCTGTGCATCTTGGTGACACCCCCAGACAGGTTGGCATTAGAACTGCCTACCCTGCTTGACAACCCATTCAGGAACATCAGCTATACAATTGACCCACTGAGAGAAGGCAAGGGATACACCTTGTGACTCAGCAAGGCACGCAGGGGCATGCTTATGGACAGAACTCTAAGGTTTCCAGGCCATGTGCTGGGCAGCTTGTGTTCAGAACAAAGATGATCAAGCTGCATAGCAAAAGATGATAAAAGGCAGCTGTACCTTCTGCTTTTTGTCTTCATTCCTGTTTCTTATCTCTGGAAGAATTTTGCTACAAATGAAGCTCTAAACAAAGGACTCTGTGTGTTACAGAGGGACTTTCAAGCCAGCAGACTCACCAATTCTGCTAGGAACCTGATAGACTGTGAAGTCTTTGTATGTATGTGACTGCTTTACCATCTCTCTTCTTGTTCTTCACCCCGCCCTCCTTTAGAATAGACCTTTAGTTTTAGACATTAAAAGGACTGGCTGACAGCATTGTATTTTGGGTAAGATCCAAACCTATATTGACCTGGTAATGTGGCTGACCCTTTGGGATCAGAAGAGCATTTTATATATGTGAGCAGAGTTTTTTAAATAACTACTCACTGTACGGGTCCTATGTGCTGACTGAGAGCTTCTTGATAACCAGTCGGGGGGGGGGGGGCGTTGTCAGAAGCACAGTTAGTGACTGGCTGGGGAGTTTAACTTCAGTGTTACCCACCAGTCTTGGTAGTATCTGCTCTCCCTTTTGCAGCCTACCCTGACCTTGTCATTTCCAGTGAGGGCTGCCTCAGGCACCCAGGTCACTGAACCAAAAAGACTGGGCCCTGAGACATGAAGGAAGCGGCTCTGAACAGAGGCAGTGCCTGTGCATGTGGCTAAGATTTCTAACCTAGGTGGGTCCATTTAACTGAAATTTAAGAAAAAAAAAAAGGTGTGGGGCCAGGAGGCTGTGAGACATTTGAAAATAAAACATTTTCATCCCATAAGAGGTGTTTCTATTTAGTTTGAAAAATAGACTTGCCTTCATCTTAAGACAGCTCACACAAAACCCAAACGATATTGCCAAATCTTATAACAAATCAAGCTGCAAGTTCCATAAATGTTTAATTCTGTCTATGCAGGGTTGTTGTAACTGTGCTGGTCCCAGAATATTAGACACACAAGGTGAGTGAGAGAATAGCTTTTGTTGGACCAACTTCTGTTGGTGAGCGAGACAAGCTTTTCTAAGCTTTTCTAGTGTCTAATACTGTAGTACCAATATCTACCATCTTCCATATACCAGAAAAAATAACTTCAGAAGTTTGGCATGCTATTATGCCTTTTCAATTATACACAAATTAACAAGTGTTACTTACTGGTACAATTTGAAAGTGCTTTATTTTTAGTCCATGGCTCATTGACAATACAAACGTTTTGGGGTTACTTTGGCTATCCCGTACCAAGAAAACCCTAGGGAGAGAGATTAGGAATTTTCAAAGTAAGCTCATGTTGAATTGTTAGAAATTTATGGTAGCTTTCCAATGAACACTGTAATGAATTGCTAACACAGTATTAATGAACATCAATAATAAGTCAATCCATCAATTTTGTAACAAAGTTTAATTTCAAGAGTTCTGCTTTAAATCTTTATATGTTTTGAGAAAATATCAGAATTGGAAATACAAGCTTTAAAATAGTCTATTTAATCAAACACTGTCTCTCATGTGAAAAAAATATGCATCTACACAATGATAGATACAGCAGCTGTTATGTATGTCAATGTCAAGATGTAGCTTTTTATCACAGACATAAAAACATGTTTAAGAGTTTGCACTTTTAGCAAAGTTTTGACCAAGATCTTGACAGCTATCAAAATCACAAATTATACAGGGGTAGAATGCCAAGAATTGGCAGCCTGTGATTTTTCACATTGGAATTGTAAAAACTTATTTATTTTCATCAGAAAAAGCCACAGGCACCAATCACCAGTCGATTGACATACGGAAATTTTACCTTAGAAAGTACTTCAGAGCAAAGGAAAACATTTCAGTTTCTATATTCAATAGAATATATCCAATTGATACATTGCTACTTATTTCTTTTAATCTTCAAATAGTATGGCTGGAATTTGGACATCTAATTCCATTAAGGGCTTTCGAAATTCCCAGTCTATGTGAGTGTTGCTCATGTGGCATAAGAGCAAAAGCATATAACATAGCTTGCAAAGTTAGCAGTTCCATGGAAAGTTTATAGGAGATATGGTACAAGACTTGACGCTGACCATATTGTTACAGTTGGCAAATATCTGCATACAACAAACATTAACATCTGTAGAGCAGGAAAATTCCCCTTCAGGATCAAACTCTCAAGCTTACAATACTGGTTGTTTTATTGCAGAGCTCAAGTAAAATATTCTTAATTATCAACAGACCCAATCTTCGTTGGGCTGTTCTAAGATTTGAAAAGCCATTCCAGACCAGTTTTTCTGACAGCCATTGTCCTGGGCACTGTTGCAGCTGGAGGGATGAGGAGGGAGGCTGTCAGGGTGTCTCCCTCCCCACTGCTTACCCTATCTCTATAGAGCAGGGCACGACATGACAGGGCTCAGGAGGGAGGGAGTTTGGTGGCAGCAGCTGCTGTCTTAACTTGCTGATCTACTTAAAAAGGCAGTGTACTTAGAGTGGGGTCAGCTTACTTAAAGCTCTCCCTCTCTCACACACACACACACACACACACACACACACACGCTGTGTGTCGCTGGCTATCCCTCCATTTGTGCTGCCTTGTAGAGTGTGAGGCTACATTAACAATAAGGTGTTAACCCTTGAGGGCTCAGCCAAGTGCTAGTTCATCATTTAGCAGTAAGACATTCCCTGGGAAATATTCCACCCTCTGACTTCACCACCTCAACCAAGCTTCACAATCATCATTGCTGTGTACAGTATTAAATTGTTTGTTTAAAACTGTGTCTGTATTTTGACTGGTGAAAAAAATTTCCCTGGAACCTAACGACCCCCCCCCCATTTACATCAATTCTTATGGGGAAATTGGATTCACTTAACATTGTTTAGTTTAAAGTCACATTTTTCAGGAACATAACTAGAACATTAAGCGAGGAATCACTGTAGCTTAAAGATATAGAACAAAGCGGTTGGTACAGTTGGAGGGGAGACAATCTGGACTGGACGAATAATACAGAACAGAGAGGGGTAACCACTCCAAAATAAAAAAAAAGGAAAATGAAGAACGAATCCATTGAAGGAGAAATCCACATGGGTAGAGAATATATGAGTGGCTGCCTCTTGTAGTCACCAGTAGACTAAAAACTAGTCTGCTATCCTCCCCATGCACATGCTGGCAGGGTGTAAGGGTAGTGAGCAACTTGGCCCCGCACACACCACCTCCAACAGACAATTACATGCAAGCGGGAAGCTGTTAGGAAAGTTGTGTGGGAAACGAGGATGATAGGAAACTTATAGGGCCCTCCATTGGCTCATATAGGCCTCCAAACTGCTACACATTCATGTAAGTCCCAAAGCTTTTGAGGTTCTCCCATCACCAATGTAGGTATTGTTATAACCACCATAAAGGAGGATTTATTAGCAATTTTGAAGTTCCTGATCATTTTATATTAAAATAAACTAAAATTCACCAGGATGACCTCAGAACCCTTGTGCTTGGCTCATTTGGAGACATGTCCATGGGAAGAAAAAAAATACATATATCGGCAACTATGCATATATTATACCAGTAAAAGTACCTAATTGGGTTTAAATGAGTTATAGAGTGATTAATATACTTAGATGTTTCTAAAAAGTTTTCCCACACCATCTAGTTGCCTAAAAATCATCTCTTTGCCCTTTCCAGGGCTGTGCAAAAAAGTTTTCAGGCTACAGTTAGATCCCATGTATAAATCATATGGTATTTTATAACTCTTAACATTAAGGATGGGCAAACTGGTCCAGAAAACATACAAACAATTTCATTATTTGAGCATTGCACTTTACAGACATTCAAAATAAAGGCCCCCATCCTAAGCAGCCTACTGTCTAAATTAAACAACAATATGGATAATTACATCAGACCACAAAAGAAGAGGCTGGAAAGGAGGATCAGGACTCTGCCAACACATTCATAATTTCATTTTAGGGCACATTATAAGGCCCTCTCATTTCAACAGCCCTGTCTTTACTGGGCCCCATCCTTTGTTTTTTTAGTTATTTATTTTTTAAACTAGTTAAAGCCTTTCTTAACCCTGTTTTTGTGTTAAGTGTGGCTTATTTCCTTTTAGATGATGGGGTCCCTCAACCCTAAACTATCCTTATGTATGCTTGAGGAGCTTTAAAGCCTACATAACAAACAAAAGTATCCAGGGATAGTTTTTGACACACATCTAAAACCCATCATCCTCCCCCATTAAGCCCACCCTATGTCTAAAAACCATCAACCCCCCACCTACACATACAAACACGCATACCTCGGGTGTCAAAGCCCAAATAACCCTGATTTGTAAGAAGTTCCCCGCTTGACCAAATGCATAGTGAACTGGGGTCTTATGATGATTATGATTACAACAATGACAACATTATCCTTTCCATATATCAGAAGCCTAATAGTTTTAAATCCTGTCAGCAATTTATTAACTAAAAATCCTTCAAATAGCCACTAAGAGTCAAATATCATAACCATAATCTCGCTGAAGCTTCTGCCATGCTTTAAAGCAAATATCATTGCTTAAAATTTAGTAGATCCAAAATGAAACATCACAGAGTACGCATTAATATATATATATAGACACACACACACACACCACATCAGTTGTGTGTCAGCCATAAATGTATTTTATTTTTTTGTTGCATTTCCTAAGCTCCACAGAAAAACCAACAAACACATAAACTTGGATTAAAAGTAAAATAAAGATTTAGCGACAAATGCTTTCAAAATTATTATGCACTACTTCACCTAAACTTGGCATGTAGTAAAACTTGGGAAGAAAAACGGCCTAGACACATGCAGTGCTCAGAGACAAACTTTCCAGAAAATAGACAAGTTTGTAAAATTGCTGGAGATTAGATCTGTGACTCATTAGTATTCCCTTCATCCCTTGAGAAAGCAGTTGTACCATGATGAGTCTCAAAAAATGCTTTAAAAATTGTTGGTATCTGTAATTAGGTTCAGCACTCTCTTCACGTGATGGCACCATTATCAGCCTGCTGCAGTTCCTTTCCATGATAGCCCTTGTTAAACTATTAACTTTCCTCTTTTATAAGCCAGTATAAACATTATTTATCAGGACACACATTAGAACAGCAGCCTATAATCTGTTTGCATCTGCATAGTGGGTTTCATTGCCTGGAACAGTATCTTTGAATTGACACCCACCAAGGCTCTGCTCAAGGAATGCAGAATTTTGCCTGATACATGGGCAAGCCTATACAGAAAGAACATCTTATTACCCCCATGCAAAGCCTCTACATTCATGGTAGTAGTTCATTTTTTCAGACAACTAAGCAAGTGAAACATTTGTCACATGTTGTATTATCGGTATTTGTGAAAGACTTCTATGCCAGTTTCCGCTAATGTCTAGTACACAATTTGGGCAGATATATGTGTTCAACACAAGCTGCCAGTCCATGATTACTGGTACAACCAGTTTCAAATAATTCTAGACAGTCTATTCGACAAGATCCCTCCCATCAAACTGCAATGCACATCTCTCTATAGACACCAGGGTATTATCACACACTAACATGGTACAGAGGTAACTTTGAGTCACTTTCTAGGACCTTTCAAGGCTCAAATGGTATTGCTCTTTGCTCCTCAATCCACTGTTTCTTTTCATTTTTTTCCATTTAAAACCCGGTTTTGCATTTTGGTTCTACTAAAATATGGCTCAACTTTAAATCTGCACACCTCAGAAACATTACTTGCTGGGTTTATTACTAGAAATAATACTTCCCTTTATTAGACCAGCTTCTAATATCATTGCAGTGAAACAGAATTCAAGGAGGATGGAGCTCTTGGTTTTGCAGCTGAGATTCAGAGCTCTACAATGGAAAATGTTTTCAGCCCTGTGAGCCACTTTTTGTGCAGCCCTTTCTGACAGATATAGGAAACTGTGTTAAATCAGTGATCTGAAGGGGTTTCCATTACTCTAAGCTTCAGAAAGATTTGAAGTGGTGGCCCAATATAATAGGTTAGACAGATAAGAGTTCATATCTGGAAGGCCAGCAGGTAGGCCAAAATAAGAGGGGAATGTATACAGGTAAATTATGGGACTGAGGAAGCCCTAAACTTTAATCACAAAATGCAGCTGTATTACAGGAAGGCAGGAGAAGAGATTTAGAAGCAATAAAATAAATATGAAGATTTGGACAAATAAATATGTATTATCTTTGTACTTTTTTCAGAGAAATACTTTAAATATTCTATCATTAGAAGACTAAATGACTCATCCTGAAGTTCAACATTTACGCTCTCTCGCAATTACTTTCATAGCATCTCTGCTCAGTTTACAAATTAAATGGATTCTTCCAACAGCCAGCACTAGAAACTCAACCTTGGATTTGAAAGTCAAGCAGCGTTTTCTGATTCATCATGAGTAAGTGATGCCGGAATTCAATTTTAGGCCCTGATCTTACAGTTGACAGTGCAGAAAACAGAGTGTTGTGCCAATCCGAGCCCATTGATTTCAACATGGCTCTGTGCAAATGCAGCAGTCCATCCACTCAAGTGCAGGATCAGAACTTTAGAGCACTGTTTTATTGAACAAGAAAGATGCCTAATACAATCCAAATCATTCTCCAATAACTCTAATAATATGAATGTTTTTTATATTATTTACATTAAGTAAGCAGATATCACAACACAACCCCTTCAACAAGCAAATAATGTTTCTACATAGTTATTTTTCTGACCATACCTACAACCCAAAAAAGTTAAGAAAAAGAATCAGCTTACCCATCTACAAGTCCTTGCTGTAAAATAAGTCGTTGAGCTTCATCCCTAGAGATTTTATGGTGAAACCACAATTGTGTTCTGTGTATAGCTAGAAAAATTATAAAGATCTTAGTTTTAACAATATTGTTTTATCACAAACATTATTGCATCTCTTCTACGGCTGTAAATTAACTCACACATACCTACACTGGATGTGGCGCTTTGAGAAGTGGTAGGACTTCCATGTGTGTTGAGTCGTAAACACCCTTTTCTCTGAGTGGGAGAGGAAAAAAAAAATGTGTCAAAGCTTTCTGTGTGAGAATAAAATTAGATAAAATACTTTGAAAAAAGTAGAGGTGTTTATACCCGCCATGCTAACCCTTCTTCAACTGCAACTGAAAGGGCTTCTGTTGGATTTTCAATAACTCTGCTTCTATGTCCTGAGAAGTCCATTGCTACCAAGGAATTTTCTGAAATGCTTCTCTGGGGGAGGGAGGGGGCAAAAAGAGGGGAATTCAGATTTGAAAGAAAAAAAAAGTTTAGGAGGTTTCTAAACCTTATTTTGAAATATTATATTTTGCCAGTTGTGTTTCAAATTTTTGCAAGGCTTTCCCCTCTCAACCAAGATTTGTTTCACTTTGGACAACATTTGTAGTTCTAATTCTCTTCAAGGGGGACTATCCAGCTGAACTTTAAGGTTTGGCCAGTCGGCAAGATAATTGTGGGAGGAAGGAGAAGGTAATGGCTACTTAGTATTGTAAGACTTATAATGTGTCTTGTTTTTGCATCACTGCAGCCTATAGTACCTGGTCTGAAGATGCTTAAGCTACTGAAGACTGGTCCTCACCAGCTGTAGTTGAGGCTGTGGATTTAAACTATCTCAGCTTGCTATTTATGGCTAGTTAAGACAGTTGTCATGAGACACTGGACACAAACTTTTGCTTTGCTTACTTCAAACGAAAGCCTTCATCTACCAAAAAAGCCACACAGGTCGGAATTTGAGTATGTAGTCTCATTAATGCTATCAAACTAGATCCGTACAAAATAACTGTACTCACACATTGAGAAGTAATTTCAACTTCCCTGAAACTCAAATACGGTTACAAAAAAAACCAAAAAACCAACACAGTGAACCACTTCCAAAGGACTAAACATTTCCAAGACGATTCTGTAATATTCCATCGCTGTTCTGTGACTCTGATACATTAAGAGAGAGGGGAAGTCAAACAAGGATGCAATTTCCTTTTCAATGGCCACACTGAATAGAATAGAAAAAGATAAGGAAAGAAAACTGCAAACCATGAAAAAACAATGCAACCTTTTTGATTGCTAAATCATACACTGATGTGACTGCTATGGTACAGTTGTGAAAATATAGCTTTTTCCAAGGTCCCATCTAAATTTAAGAGTGGATAGACGATGGGCCTACCTACTATTACTGCTTTTGAAAACTGCTAAACATGCACCACTGAATATGATTTGGTGCTCAAAATGCAGACCTCTTTCAAACAAAACAGAGCTACTCAACTCACTAAACTTAGTTCCATGTGACTAGGCAGGCTGAGATGAGGTATGGGGAGGAAGAGAGATTATTCCATTCAGGAAACCCACTTTGCTACACAAGTAGGAGAGCCTATTAAAACTCCACACTTCAGCATGGACTCATCTGTGTCCAAAGTTGTGACATAGCATGGCCAGCCTGTACAGGCTGAAGTTAACCATGTTTAGACCAGGATTTTTCTGCTAGTGCTCAAAGAGCCAAAAAGGCTTATTTTTTTGAGACATCAAGCCGTTCTGGAATAGAAGATACCAATAACAATCTTATTTTTATTGTGTGGCTTTGGCACTTTCCTTTCTGTTCAAAAGCCCTTTACAACACCCCTAAAACCAGGAAGGGAAATTGAGATGTCCTTCAGACCCTTGGAGAAAGATTCTCATACTCTACTTTGTTTCTCCCCTATCTCTCTCCCCCATCCCCTATGCCATTAAAGTCAACCAAAATTGCGAAATACTTGGGGTATGTGTGAATGTACACTCGGCTTCACAGTCTAAACTTCCAATAGAAGTTTCTGTGGGACCACTAAGAGGAATTGAGTAATGTTAGATTGTATGCCTTAATGGATTGTAAGATCTACTCTAGTGCTTTCTGTTAAGCTCCTGGCTGTTATGAAGGAGCATAAAAACAGTAAATGCAAGTTCGTGTATAAAATATTCTAACTGAGGGG
The DNA here is from genome assembly GCF_965140295.1 of Lepidochelys olivacea. Lineage (NCBI taxonomy): Eukaryota > Metazoa > Chordata > Testudines > Cheloniidae > Lepidochelys > Lepidochelys olivacea. Next base: position 35,904,327 of record NC_140421.1, read on the forward strand.
CAGGTTTGCGAGACGGAAGTAATTTAATGTTTTATGTAATTGAGTAAACATGGATTCATGGACAGGGAAGACTTAAAGTTAGCACAAGCACTTGTATCTTAGGCATTCAGGTTTATAAATTGAGCTTGATACTAAGTACACTAGCTCCACAGTAACCACTGCTGGGCACTGGGATATAAATAAATAGAAAAACCCCTACCCTTCTATAATTTGAAGCAATGTGTAGAGAACAAAACACATGCCTAACCAAAAATCTCTGCCCTTAAAATATTCCTATTCAGTTCCAACCCTAGAAAGATTACTTTAGAACTCAGATAAATGGAAGTAGAAGAGATTTCAACAACATGTATTAGGACAGCCTATCCTATCAAAAACATTTAATTGCAATTACTTCATCAGAGATCACAACTGAATGACTTCAAATCCTGGGGCCATATCCTGAGCTGAAGATTGGGCCAATGAATTACAGCCTACTTAAACTTTTACCAAGGTACAAACAAGGACTGGATAAAAGGCAATGTTTGCCTGTAGGGGAGTTTAGAGAATGGGACCTGCATTGCTGAGACAGTTGTGAACTATGATTCAGGGATGTGAAAAATTAACTGCTTTTTATACTGAGAATGAATATACAGAATAATCTCAGTTTGATCATTTATATTAATCCTTTTTCAAGAGTGCTGCTGGACTGATTGGTTTCTTTATACAAAAGTGGTGAATTGCTTAATATTCCTCTTAGCTAGAGCATGGTTCAAATACAGGGCTAGATTCTCTCCTGCACCAAGATCCACTCGGCACAGAAAGAGACACAGGGGGAGTGCATGTCAAGGAATCAGTAAGGGCTTCCTGACTGGCTCAACCTCCGGCTCCAATGTCAATAAGGGCAGCTGATCATTCTCCCTAAAGATTTTGGTAAGTGCTTAAAATGAAGCACACACACAAACATTTCTAGGATCACAGACACAGGTTCCATTGCTTCTGCCATAGGTTCCATTTTAAGAAGTTTATTTGCTCAATAAGTTATTACAGTACATACCATAGGTGATATAGTCAGAGAACTGCAGCCACCTCTACCTTGATATGGTTGCATGTAATTCTGATACAGCTGCATTCCATACTAGAATCAAAAAATAACGTGCCTTATCACTATTAGTTTATTGTGGGGATTTTTGTAGTACCACCTTGAAGTACTAAATAAAAATGATTATACAGGAGCTCCTGAATACTATACAATGGATTTCAAAGATTTTGACTTTTATTAGCTTAATTAATTTAAAAATAGAACTGCCTGCACAGACAATAGGAATCCTTTCCTTAGAAATATATTTTTCCATTATTGTTTTCTGCCACTACATTTAAGAGAATTCTCCAAGTCCAAAACTGGAATGTATAAATTTTGCTACCCTCAAAAAAAAAAAAAAAAAAGTTGACCAGAATGAGTAAATGGCTACAGTTTTCATTTTCTTAAGAAATAACTTACATGTATGTTAATTCTAGCCATTTATAGGCACCATATGACCCATTCTGCCTACTTTGCAACTAAAAACAGGCTCTTCTACCACTCAAATAAGTTCTTGCATCATAATCGGGGCCAGCACCAGTAGCAGCAATGCCAGCTTTTTCTATTGTACTGGAAATTCAGTATCTATCTTCTTTATTGGGAGAAGTCAAAAAGAGCCCACAGTGTACAAAATTAAGGATTTGTATTACACTGAAACCTACAAGTAACCCTTGATTCTCTATTCCAGAATGTAAAAACACTTAACCTAGTAAATTAGTGGCAAGAAATTAACTTCACAGAAGATTGTACCTTAAGTAATCTAATTGCTGTCATCCAGCAGGTCCTACTCTGCTCATCATCTGCACAAAGCTGCTTCAGGTCTCTGACGCCTCCTGCTTTGTTAGGCTAGAAGGCCACAGCACATTGTTTATCATTAATGCATATCTTGCAGATAATACCTGTTGAAATAAAAGCCACTAATTCTCCTATTTTATAATAGACAGCTGACTCTTTTTTAAAAAAAAGATCATAGAAACTTAAGCTTACCTAAGAACTGTGGCTTGCTTTAGCATATATCTATCAAAATATTAAGCCTGTACCTTAAAGCAGAATCCATAGTTTGCTGGTGTTCCAGACGTCTTTTTGCCTGCCAAAGACATATACATATCACTACTGCTGAATTCACTGAAAAACTGCAGATGTCTTGGTTCCTGAAAGGAAAAGCAATATAAAACAATTAGACCTTTTGCTTTATTATAAACCAATGAAGGAAATAATAAATAACTATGAAAATCAGAAAAATATTAATATTTATACAGTAAATTATTTAAATACATGATAAATATCTCTCCTGGAAATATACTACAATTCATATTAAAAAAAATAGTTCTATCTATGCTAAAAATACATCCCTATCAACCACTCAGGTTTACATGTGCCTAGGCCCTTACCATCAATCAAGTTATGTGCTTTCCATCTATGAGGCTTTTATATATCTGATCCAAATCAGATTTGCATGCACCCAGCCCTATTAATCACGTTAGTTTGCACCTGGCCTCCATCAATAAGGTTTGTGCACAACGCATATATTTTTCATATATAATGTGAACAATGGCCAAAAAATGGCCCTAAATCAAAAACTAAAAGCTTCCCTGTTGCATCATATCTCCTCAAGTCCTAACTTCCTAACAAGCTTTGCGTTGGTAGATAGTATTTTTTGAGATATCACTCAACAGTGAAAAGCAAACCTCGCAAGAAAAACCATTCAAGTGGAACTTAAATCCTAACTATTAAAAATGCACGAGGAGAAACCAAAACCATACTACACAGAAAATTGAAAGGGTATAAAAACTAACCTGGTGTGAAATGTCACACCAACTGGCCACCTACTTTTAGAGAAATAGGAATTTTTACTCCATTTTAAGACACAAACTTGACTGCATAACGTGATGATTATCTCATCATCCAGCATTTCCTTGTGAAGAGGCTGGATGGAGGAATTGTTTGTTTTGGAGGGAGCTGCTTGTTCCTTTTGCGGGGAGGGGGAGAGACGACAACTGTATAGCAGTTTTAAATTACGTTCTGTGCATTTGCCTTAAGACACAATAGCAGCATTCCTCTTGTAAATAAAAATACCACACACACACACACACAGCTTAAGGAAATTTACAAAAATTAAACTTGCAATTTACCTTTAAAAGGAAACTAATAGTAAGTTAGGAAAAGCGTAATAAAAAAAGAGAAAGTTACACAGAACATTTTCAGGGAGAGAAACACTGAGCACTTCTCCTTTTAGACAGATAGCCTCTTTAAATACCAATAACTACACTCATCTGAGGCTCTTATCTTGTTCCAAATGGCAGCTTTCCTGATACTATGACTGTAGAAGTTGAACTGACTGAAGACATCCAGAAAAAGGCCACTGAACAGCCTACCTGCTGCAGCAGAGGAAAATGCCCAAAACTAGACAAAGCCAAAAAAGCAAACTTTCAATTTTTTGTGAGAAAAATATGTAGCACCAATGAACTGATTTCTGGAAAAGCATATGAGATATAAGCCATAATGCTTAACAATTCATTACATCTTAAAATGTAAGAACTTTTGAAGTCACTTTGCAGTTTATTTTTAATTCCCTTGTTTAAAAGGCATCATCTGAACCAAGAAAACAACATATTTTAGCCATTACTGTCCAGTCCCATTCTAAATATTAGTTCTATTCCCCAAGCTGAAACCAGTCAAGTTTCTTTTGTTTGATTCTTTGTCTCCTCAATTAAATGAGGATAGCTGTGGAAATACTTTGACAGCTAACACAGAAGTTCAGATGGACATAAATCATAAATAAATAAATGGACATAAATCTCCTTCCTTAGAGGTTTTTAAGGTCAGGCTTGACAAAGCCCTGGCTGGGATGATTTAACTGGGAATTGGTCCTGCTTTGAGCAGGGGGTTGGACTAGATGACCTTCTGGGGTCCCTTCCAACCCTGATATTCTATGATTCTATGAAAACCATTTTTTCCTAAGTGGGTTACATAAAAGTTCTCTCCTCTCCAAAGCACCCTGTTTAACAGGTGTCAATAGTTATGCTTCCAGTATAGAAAAAAAATTGAACAAGTAAAGTGGGGAGGAGGTATGGATACAAAAGGCCATGATAAAAATTGAGGTGCTCCAAACATTTTCCTACAAATTATTTTTCTGCAAATTTTCTCCTTTCATTTGCTTCAAAATAAATACATGCTCTGAAAGACAGGTCCAAATGGTACATTCAGGAACAACAGTTAACGTTTGCTTATGTTCTCACCCTTCAAAATTCTCAACCAGTACATCTGAAATGCAGAATTTATTTTTGAAGAGCTCTGGTGTTGACTGACTGAAAAATAAATTTAAATTAATACAATCAGAATGAACCAGACTTGTTAGGCCAGAGTACTCGGGTTTATACAGGAAATTCTAATTTATTCTGAAGCCCTGTTCTTACATATCCTTACTCCCATCAATCACATGTTTTATCCTTAGAATGGACACTTGAATAGGAAATTTGGGAGCAAGGTTTTTTCCTTTAATTACCATGGATTGAAATAAAATTAGGTTAAAAACTACTGCAAATGAAAATACATGCTTACCCTATGCATATTGTTCTCTATCATATTTTAGTCTTACCTTTGATGTCCCTTTAGTGGAAAAATACAGGCCAGATCTTCTCAAAAGAAAGTATAATTTTTTCCATGATGATTTCTTCCCCTGCTCCTTTGCATGCAAATAACCATGAATTTCAGGATATGTGCTGGAACTTAGGAACATCTGAAACAAAATATTGCATATGTATTTCCCACCTGAAGCCAGCTTTCTCTTCTATTGACATACTATTCCACAGTTTTGCCAACATTATACCAAAATTTAAATGTTTAAAAATTAAAAATACACACTTCAAAAATGGAAAATTATACACATGCCTCAAAACAGGGGGACCATCTACTTACAACAGCACAGAAGACACTGAACAAAGCTTCTGGTAACTAAAGGAAGAGGTTAATCCTTCAAAGATTTATCAGAAATTTAGAGAAGGCAATAAATAACACTATATAAAATATAAAACCTAAGTTCTTGCACCCTAAAAGAAAGAACAGCCTTCTACAAACTTGAAAGTTCAGACAGATATTCATGGCAGTAGTTTGTAAGATTAAAAACAATGCTTTAAGGTATTTTGTTTGTTTTTGTTCTATTTTTAAAAGTGGTGGGTTAATGCCATATCTCCCAATTCTAACTCCCGCCAGCTGATAAACCACTGGAAAGGAAACAAGTTAAGTTTATAAGAGGTAGGCACATGCCATCATTTGGGGGTGACGGAACATATCACCACTTATACATACAACCCCTCTCACTCTACCTCACACAAACCCAAACATACACACTTTGAGCATTGACAGAAAATTAAAGTGTGCATAAAGTGACCCTGAAATCAAAGCTAAATTTCAAACCCTCTGGAAAAGAGCCTTCCTCCTTCGAAAAAAAATTTAGCTGCATTATTTTGCAAGTACATTAGACTGAGAAATATTCCAAGTCCTTGACAAGGTAAAAATTTGTTATTCCCTAGAATAGTTTGCAGATATCTACACAGTATGCTACCACAACGTTCTGGTCCAATGTGACGCTGTAGTTTTACTAACATTGAAGCTACAGAGAAGCAAATACCATTTATTATGAGGGAATTGACCTTTAATAGCCAGATAAAGGGATATATACACTCCATAAAGAGCATTCCTTACTAGTTCAATGCATTGCCCTTGTTATTTGTACTGAATTTTCTAAAGGAATATATCATGCCTTTTGAAAATCTGACAGAATGCCCAAGAAATTGTATCAGATACTGGAACACTTCCTAATTCAACCCAAGAAACAGATTCAGCTCCAGGCCAGGGGTTCTCAATCCATTTCCCTCATATAAATCTCTCATCTTGGAGTCCTTTGTGCAAGTCCCTGCAGCTATTCTAAGGATTTCAGACACCTGGGAAGAGGACTCCATTCACTCTTCTCTATAACCGCCCAACTGCTCAAGGAAGGTTAGTACCTTCTTTCCAATGCAAGGTGTCACAGCATCCCTTCCCGACACAGGTACTTTCAACGCCTCTAAAATAGTAGGCTTTTTATAGCTCTCTCTGCTCTGCCCTGTACACATCTATTAAGGAAAGTGATGAGCCCTCCTGGGATCAGCACTCCATTCCTTCTTTTCAAGGATGAACAGAAAAAGTTGACAGAGGCAACTCCTACCAATCTACCTCTTCCCAGCACATCCCTGTCAAAAGAATTAAATAGATCAGTTTACCTAAAGGAGGAAAATATCTGCTCTAGCTAAGAGGTTCAGTTGTAAATAAAAAAAGGACTTATGTTCTGCTACTAACACAGTAATTTGTCTGATACACTATAACCATGTTCCTGCAAAGTCTTAAGCAGATGTGTAACTTTATGTACTCTGCAGCAAATTGTGCATCCGAAACTCATGTTCTGAAGCAATATTAAATTTATTCTATCATGCAATACCCTTCATTCCCACATCTCTACACCCTCACAAACGCATACAGCAATAAATATTGAAATACAATTATTGATTGCCACAAAAAACCCACATCCTGAAATAACCATCATAGAAAACAAAACAAAACAAACAAACCAATCTCCACACCATGGGCCTGGACTATGCACAATGTTTTCTAGGCAGTCAGGTCAGAACCACCTTCCCCTCCTGAATGGCAAGGAAAGGGGAATGCTGTAACTAGCTGCAATGGCTCATCTCCCTGGCTCCAGAGTCCTTGGCAGTTCTGCTTTTCTCCAAGCTGTCTAGCTCATGAACTTGTATTTCTGGTTTCAGAGTAACAGCCGTGTTAGTCTGTATTCGCATAAAGAAAAGGAGTACTAGTGGCACCTTAGAGACTAACCAATTTATCTGAGCATGAGCTTTCGTGAGCTACAGCTCACGTCATCGGATGCGTCCCGTGGCTTTCGTGAGCTACAGCTCACGTCATCGGATGCGTCCCGTGGCACTCCCTGCTCACTGTCTGAATGTTGGATGCCTGTTGTGGCTTCATGGCACAGGGCAGGAAGCATGCACTAAAACTGGAAATAAGGAATACATTTTTAATGGTGAGAGTAATTAGCCATTGGAACAGTTCAGCAAGGGTCATGGTGGATTCTCCTTCACTGACCATTTTTAAAACAAGATTAGATGTTTTTTCCTAAAAGTTATGCTCTGCAAATTATTTTGAGGAAGTTCAATGGCCTGTGCTACACAGGAGGTCAGATTAGATCATCACGATGGCCCCTTCTGGGCTTAGAATCTGTAAACTATGAGCCAATTAACTTCCGCTTGTAGGGAAAGCTGGAGACAAAAAGCTGCTGGCAGAATCCAAGAGAGCAGGAAGTCAGAACAAAGTATCAGGCACCTGGTTGCAGAAAAATGGCTAATTCCATCAGGAAATATGCTAAATTCTTATGGCTACCGAATCACTGAGCCCACAGAGCCTTGAATTATATTAGAGCAGTGTGTATCTCAGAGCTATTGTTTCAGCCTTGCTACAGATTCAGGCAGACACATTGCTTTAATTACCATTCATTTCATGTTTCTGAGGTTTGCCCCATGGCCATAAGAGCTAAACACATTTTTTAAAATGAAGAGGAAAGATTGTGGAGCACAATTCTGCAGCAAAGGTTAAATTCCTCAGTAAAATTTTTGCCCACAGAATTGTAGAATAGACAAGGTCCTCTATGTCAATAGTCCCATCAACAGGACTATACATGCACAGAACAATCTCAGAACCAGGGCCTAGAGTTGCTTACACAAACTGTTTTCCAGCTTTGCTCACAGTTGAAGGGAACAACATCTCCATTGAAATGTAGGCACTGTTCCACAACACAGCTTCATTTCAGTAGCCATAAGTGATATTTATCATGCAAGAGTGCACTTGAAGGAGGCATAAAAATTGTGATTGGTGAAAAGAAGGAAACACTAATTTTGCTTTCTTATTGCTTTTGGTTTTGAACGTTGCTTGATGAACTCACAAAAATCAAATAATGCGGGCTTCTAGAAGCAAGAAGTTTGAGGCAAAGACATTCTAATCTCAACTTGAAAGTGTACGTGTCTGAGATATTATCAAGGCTAAGAAGGTTTTTCGGCAAATGACAAAAAGGAAGATCAATAACGTAAACATACAAATACATTATTTTTCAGGCACATGCGAGAGTGAATAAAAACACTATATTAAAGCTGTAATTTAATTCTACAGACCAAGTTCAAAGGGAGGCTTTAGGAGAGTTTGAAAGATTGAGGGTACGTCTACACTAGAAATAGTGCAGTAGCACAGCTGCAGTGCTGTGGTATAGACTTACAACAGTGATGGAAAGGAATCTTTGGTCGCTGCAGTAAATCCACCTCTCAAAGGCAGTAGCTAGATCAATGGAAGAATTCTTTGGTCATCCTAGCCTTGTCTACATTGGGGCTTACGCACCTGAATGATACAGCTAGGTCAATCTAACTGTCTCGTACAGACCAGCTGTTGATTTTCTTCAGGGAGATTTCTCCCCACCTCTCCCTGATGGCTCTTAATTTTAGTACCTTTGCCCATTTTGTCTGAAGATTCAATTAATGGCTCCCTAACCCCATAAGACACCCATTTTAGGCCCTGTATCCTTGCACCTATCCTCTCACTAGGAAGATACCCATGACAAAATGATAACCAAAACATCATTCCTTCAACAGCAGGCCAAAGTTGCTGAAAGCAAAACAAAGCTCTGCTTTAGCAACCAATATTGCACCCATACTAGTGTTATCAATTTAAAGTAGTCCACAACAACAGTACTTGGAATGAGGCAAGACTAAATCAGGTTTTTTTTCTTCCCAGGATAGCAAAAGATTGCATGGCAAAACACATCATGACTAACAGCATCAGACAAAATCATTACTGCCATGATGAAAGAATACTGAAAATCCTAGACAAGGATAAGAATAACCTGCTCTTTGGGTTATGGAGTTGTAAACGATAGTAGGATGATAAATATACTCTGATCAAAACCCAACCAAGCTGAGACCAAAGTTTATCACAGCTGGAAGAAATCATCAATGACAAAGAAAAGCTTTATTAGGGAGCCAAGTAACACTGGGTAAAAAGTATAGAAAATTAGAGGATTCCTCTCAAAAAAAGGATGGGTTGGTTATATAAAATGCAGTAATATTCAATGTATTTTACTCTATGGGGATGAAGTATACGATATGATTTATAGCAAATGAACTGTAAATATCATTGGTGTAAAATGTCATTATGTATTACAGATTCTACTATACAACAGCATCACAGACATTTATAACTTGGTTTGTACGTCTGTAAAGCCTACTTAAAGAGAAATGAATTCAGCAGGTAACACAAGGATGCAAACTCAAATGTCTGAGATGAACATAAAAACTAAGGAAGAGGAAAGTTAGAAGAGGTAGATGTTCTTGCATGAGAACATCTCGGCCTAAAGTTATGTTTCCCCTTATATAATCTTATTCATTATTATATCCCCCGAACTTACAGTGAAACATCTGAAGTGCTAGAGCAGTTAACAGCGCCCTTGAAGTTAGATGCACCATCTTGCTTCTTGAGCAGAGACCCTGACTCTCACAGATGAAATGGGACGAAGACTAATTTCAGAGAAAACCAGCTTCTTTTTTTTAAACTTTCAGATTTGAATTAGAGCCTTTTTGTCTCCAGTTTGTACCCAGACTGCTTTTAAGTTTCTCTTAATTGCTCAGATTTTAACTCAGTCTCATAAAATCAAATTTGGTGCTGAAATCTTCCTTTTTGCTCCATGTGTGTTACTACTGATCAATATTTAAGAATTGCCTCCAAAAATTTTCAATAAATTTGTGAGCATGCCCTCTTGCAAGGCACAAATGGAGGGCTATATGTGCACATTTAGCACATAAATTGTGGGTATATTTTGGAAGTATCTTTGAAAATTACTAACTGAAAAATAACATTTTGGGCTCAGTTATATTATAGGCAGAGCTGGTAGCACTGTAAACAGGTGAAGCTGCCGAATGACTCCCACTATAAAGTCCAGTTTTCAATTGCTTAAACCTTTGCCAAACTTTTCCTGTCCATACTGAAATTTTCCATGCTGGGCATCTGCCTCAAGCTGAATATTTTTGGAACGTTTCTACAAAAGGAGTTCATCAATTTCTCCAAACAAGGTTATGGAAAAATGTATTGGTTTGCCCATCTTAAAACCATTTTACCATATTTGTTGCAAAGTTATAATGCCTTCATTCTTTGGAGCAGGGACATGAAATTTGGCAGGAAGTCACCTTTGCTGTTCCCATGGAAGCCAGCCCAGATTTGACCAGATTATAAACAGAGTTGGGTGGAAAGAGGTTTTCCATTCTGCATTGAGGCAAACCCAAGTCCTATCAAAAATGTTTATGAAAAACCAGAAATCAAAACGCTAACATTCTGGTGAACAGTCACATGAGATGTGAAAGTTGCTCCTCTGATTCATAGCAGGGACTTAAACCTGGGTCTCCTTCATTCCACGTGAGTGTCCTATCCACTGGGCTTTTGGCTAAACATCTCTCTCCCCTTCCCCGGAGAAACCTTTCCACGAAAAGTTTAGGTTCCAACAAAGAAGCATTTTCTGAAAACAAATGTTTTGTCAAATAACTCCCAGCTACCTCAGTTTATAAACCTTGGAGGGGTGGGGGAAAACACAGCTCACACATGCTCAGTAGAGACTTGACAAGTGAACTTTCCAGATTCCGTCTGAACTGGGCATGCTGCAGCCCCAAGCTTCAGAGAGGTAAGCAGGATTTTCCTTGCAATTGCCACTCCTGGATGCTGCAGAACCAAACATCAGAACTGAGACCAAGAATACTGACACTCAATGCTCTCCCTGCTGGTGCCCATGCAGTATGGCAGCCTGTCTGGAACGCAGAGGGGACAGAATGTGGTGGGGAAGGCAGTGAAGAAAGTAGAATGGGACAAGGAAGTAGGGTGACCAGATGTCCCAATTTTATAGGGACAGACCAGATTTTTGGGTCTTTTTCTAACATAGGCTCCTATTAACCCCCCACCCCCGTCCCGATTTTTTACATTTGCTGTCTGGTCACCCTACAAGGAAGGGAGGTGGGTTGAGAAGAGATTGGGAGGTGTGTGGAAGTTTGGGCCTGGATGGGCATGAAGACTGGATGTAGGACCCAGGTTGGGGGAGACTCAATGCTTTGAGCTGAAGTACTCAATGCTTTTTTTGCCTCTGTCTTCACAGACAAGGTCAGCTCCCAGACTGCTGCATTAGGCAACACAGTATGGGGAGGAGGTGAGCAGCCCTCAGTGGTGAAAGAGCAGGTTAAGGACTATCTAGAAAAGCTGTACATGCACAAGTCCATGGGTCCAGATCTAATGCGTCCAAGGGTGCTGAGGGAGTTGGCTGATGTGATTGCAGAGCCTTGGCCGTTATCTCTGAAAATTCATGGTGATCAGGGGAGGTCCCGGATGATTGGAAAAAAGGCAAATATAATGCCCATATTTTAAAAAGCGAAGAAAGAGAACCCAGGGAACTACAGACCAGTCAGCCTCACTTCAGTCCCCAGCAAAATCATGGAGCAGGTCCTCAAGGAATCCATTTTGAAGCACTTGGAGGAGAGGAAGGTGATCAGGAACAGTCAACATGGATTCACCAAGGGCAAGTCATGCCTGACCAACCTGATTGCCTTCTATGATGAGATAACTGGCTCTGTAGATACAGGGAAAACAGTGGATGTGATATATCTTGACTTTAGCAAAGCCTTTATATGGTCTCCCACAGTATTCTTGCCAGCAAGTTAAAGAAGTATGGATCGGATGAATGGACTGTAAGGTAGGTAGAAAGCTGGCTAGATTGTCAGGCTCCACAGGTAGTGATCAATGGCTCAATGTCTAGTTGGCAGCCGGTATCAAGCAGAGTGCCCCAGGGGTCGGTCCTGGGGCTGGTTTTGTTCAACATTTTTATTAATGATCTGGATGATGGGATGAATTGCACCCTCAGCAAATTCTCAGAGGACACTATGCTGGGGGGAGAGGTAGATACACTGGAGGATAGGGTCCAGACTGACCTAGACAAATTGGATGATTGGGCTAAAAGAAATCTGATGAGGTTCAACAAGGACAAGTGCAGAATCCTGCACTTAGGAAGGAAGAATCCCATGTACTGGTACAGGCTAGGGACCGACTGGCTAAGCAGCAGTTCTGGGGATTACAGCAGATGAGAAGCTGGATACGAGTCAGCAATGTGCCCTTGTTGCCAAGAAGGCCAACAGCATATTGGGCTGTATTAGTAGGAGCATTGCCAGCAGATCGAGGGAAGTGATTATTCCCCTCTATTCGGCACTGGTGAGGCCACACCTGGAGTATTGTGTCCAGTTTTGGTACCCCCACTACAGAAAGGATGTGGACAAACTGGAGAGAATCCAGCGGAGGGTAACAAAAATTATTAGGGGGCTGGGGCTTATGACTTACGAGGAGAGGCTGAGGGAACTGGGGTTATTTAGTCTGCAGAAGAGAAAAGAGTTAGGGGGGTTTGATAGCAACCTTCAACTACCTGAAGTGGGGTTCCAAAGAGGATAGAGCTAGGAGGGAGATTGGGAATGAAAGCCAGGATGGGGGATAAAGGAGACAAACTCTGCTGAGGAGCCCAGAGCAGGAGATGGGGACTGGAGTGAGGAGCACAGAGGAGTGAAAAATAGGAATGAGACAAGGAACTGGGGCTGATAAGAGGGGAAAAAAGAGAACAGGGCAGAAGGGGTCAGGTTTGAGGGGAGATTCTTCAAGATTCCAGAGTCTCAACATTTCTCTGTCATCAGCAAATGTCTGTGAAACCCTCTGGCAAAGTATGTTTCATCCCTCTCTAGTCCACAAAGGATGACACCTTACTGGTCTGTGAAGTGGATCTAAAGACTCAAACCCTGCTGATGTCCCATGTGGCTATTCCCATAGGATTAAAAAGGCAAACTGAAAAACAGAAAATTAAAGACCTCAGAAATTACACACACAAAACTACATTAAAGAGAACATTAAGGTTGCAAAGTCAAGTACTCAAAAGTTAGGACATGCCAGAATTGAGTGCTTTGCAGCCTTCATGCTCTTTTAGCATAGTTTTTGTGTATATATTTCATACAAAAACTATTTTAATTGTCTAGAAAGGAAGTGCGCCCTGTTCTTTAACATGTATTTTATATTAAGATAAAAATACTTTGTTCCAAAGCATATGTACAAGCCATTTTTCACAAGCAATCTACACGTATTTTCTAATGTATTTGCATTCTGCTGAAAAGGCAATAAGAAAGAAGCAGCTAAATTAGTCAATACAAGATTTGCACTCTGAACTCAAAGTACACCTACAGAACCTGAATATCAATTGCATCTATTGACGAACCAGACTTGGGGAAAATAGAGCTACCCTTAAAGAAAAAGTAGAAAAGCATAATCAGGATAATTTTACAGACTAACAATTGTGAAATTGTTGCTCTCAAAGTACAAAAATAATTAACAATATTCTGCAGAGTGAAAAAAAAAATAATCCTGGTCCCAAAAACCACTGCAGCCAAAAGTTTTGAATAGTACGAAGAACAGAGAAGTGTTATTCATATAAGTAAAAGATGAACTCTTAACCCCTATCAAAGTCAATAGCAAAACTAACATTTACTTCAGTGGGACTAGGATTTCACCCACTATCCAAGTTAGCTCAAATGGGACCTAATCCTATGCACATGATTAACTCAATGGGAGTATCTGTAAGAACTAACAACATGAAATTTTATCCATATATTGTTATTGAAAAGGTGTGGAGGGTGTTGCCATAGAAAGCACTGGTGCAAGCTACTGAATAGGTTTTACAAGTGAAAAAATCTGATTTTAAATTAGATTTGAAGACATCAGCTTCACATTTAATTACTAGAAATAGGTGAACTATAAATGAATCCATTCATACTACAAGACCTATAATTTCTCAAAGAAACAGATAAAAATGAAATATCAGAATATTCTATTAATATTACTGTGAAGGCCTCAGGTTTAAAATCCATTTGATCTATTAATTTTTTATGTTTAAAATTGATCACATTCATAAAAACCCAGAATATGAGCTATGCTCAGTGATTCCACTCTCAATGCCCAAGGAATGTATGCACAAATACTGTGCCTCCCTAAAGTAGACTATGACACAGCCTTGTACCATCTACGCATCACAACCCCTTCACCTTCTTCTTTAGACTTAACACTTGTTGGGGGCAGGGATTAAACTTCTAGCTCTTTGAGAAGTGCTACCAGAAACAATTTTTAAAAATCAATGCACATCTGATAGTTAAGCACCAGAATATGCCTCTAAGGGAGGCTCTGGAACCCCCTTCAATGGAGGTTTTTAAGAACAGGCTGCAAAAACACCTGTCAGAGATAGTCTAGTATACTTGGTCCTGCCTCTATGCAGGGGGTGGGATTAGATGACCTCTTGAGGTCTCCTTCACCCCTACATTTCTATGACTCTGATTATTAGAAAAGAACTAAGGAAAACAAATCAGTACATTTTTAGGTATTTCAGCTCTTTGACTTAAAAGGAAGGAGTCAAAATTCTTATCTTCTCTTACTCTTGCCTTATAACGAAAGGCAAGAAAAATGGTTAACACATAGCTAGAGAATATTTTATTTGCATATATCTCAACCCACAGAAAACCATAAGAGAATTTTAAAATTGGGTTGTTAAAACTAACATCGCTCTTGATACTTGACCAAGCATGTCACAGATAATAATGCAAGCTGTCATAAATATAAAGGGAAGGGTAAACCCCTTTGAAATCCCTCCTGGCCAGGGGAAAGCTCCTCTCACCTGTAAAGGGTTAAGAAGCTAAAGGTAACCTCGCTGGCACCTGACCAAAATGACCAATGAGGAGACAAGATACTTTCAAAAGCTGGGAGGAGGGAGAGAAACAAAGGGTCTGTCTATAGTCTGTCTTTGTCGGGGATAGACCAGGAATGGAGTCTTAGAACTTTTAGTAAGTAATCTAGCTAGGTATGTGTTAGATTATGATTTCTTTAAATGGCTGAGAAAAGAATTGTGCTGAATAGAATAGCTATTTGTCTGTATATCTTTTTTGTAACTTAAGGTTTTGCCTAGAGGGGTTCTCTATGTTTTTGAATCTAATTACCCTGTAAGATATCTACCATCCTGATTTTACAGGGGAGATTTCTTTATTTCTATTTACTTCTATTTTTTATTAAAAGTCTTCTTGTAAAACACTGAATGCTTTTTCATTGTTCTCAGATCCAAGGGTTTCGGTCTGTGGTCACCTATGCAAATTGGTGAGGCTTTTTACCAAACCTTGTCCAGGAAGTGGGGTGCAAGGTTTTGGGAAGTATTTTGGGGGGAAAGACGCGTCCAAACAGCTCTTCCCCAGTAACCAGTATTAGTTTGGTGGTGGTAGCGGCCAATCCAAGGACGACGGGTGGAATATTTTGTACCTTGGGGAAGTTTTGACCCAAGCTGGTAAAGATAAGCTTAGGAGGTTTTTTCATGCAGGTCCCCACATCTGTACCCTAGAGTTCAGAGTGGGGGAGGAACCTTGACACAAGCCCATTAACTTGTGTTAATGAAAGTTACCAAGGAAAGAGTGGCATACTTTAAATGATCTACTGAATGCCTTTTGCTGAAATGTGCATGATGGCTTTGTAAGTCACAAAGGTGTTCTGTACTTAATGTCTAGTAAGTCCTATTGAACCAAATATAAATAATCAGACAATACTATGTAAAAAAATATACTAACAAGAAACAGTTTTATCCAGTTTTGATTGATTGACAAGTTAACCTGTAATTTCATATTTGGAGTAAAACTGAACCCTATGCAGAAGGCCAGCATACAAACTATGCACTGCTTAAACACTATTTTTGAGGACTTAAGTGACTTAGTGGTACATAGGCCTTAAACTGGCTCTGCACACAGGTTTTTAGCAGATATACTTTAGTTTTTCTTTCAAAACTATGAGATCACTTTTGAGATAAAGAGATGTTAAATTCTATGAGCACAGAGACCAAAATTTTGAAATATAGGTGCCTAAAGTTAGACTCTGAAATCCATATTTAGGCAGCAAAAGAAAAATGGCCCAATTTTCAAAGGGTCAGCACCTTTGAAAGGTAGATTTTTTTTTAAATGTTCTTATTTTTGGTTCCTGAAGATGATTTTAGGGACTGAACCTAAAAGCATCTAAGTTTCAACATTTTGCCCACAGCAGGGGGTTAGAATCAGGAAATCTACACTTTATCTTAACTCTGCCACAAACCTAACCACTCACTTTAGCTCTCCTTTCTGTAAAATGCATCTGTGATAAATGAAGGGGCTGGGTGTAGCTCCCTTTTATGGACACCCAGCCAGCCAGCCAGCCATAAAACCCCTGTTAGTAGCTGTTCTCTACTTGCTTTACCTGAAAAGGGCTAAAAAGTCCATAAAAGGGAGGGAGTGGGCACCTGACCAAAAGAGCCAATGGGAAGGCTAGAACTTTTCAAAACTGGGGAAAAAATTCCCCTTTGTCTGGTTTGCTCTCCTGGAGAGCAGAGACAGGATTGGAGCTATGCTGTAAAAGCTTGTGCCAGGTATGAAAAATCATTAGATCATACCTAGAAACTACTCATTTAAAACCCCAGATATGTATTAGAGAAGTAGCCATGTTAGTCTGTATCCACAAAAATGAGGAGTCCAGTAGCACCTTAAAAGACGAACAGATTTACTTGGGCATAAACTTTCATGGGTAAAAAACCCACTTCTTGATAAGATTATTCCCAAATAAATCTGTTAGTCTTTAAGGTGCCACCAGACTCCAGATATGTAAGTAGATCAGGAAATGTCTAGGAAGACACGATTAGATTTCTCTCTTAATTTCTTTATGGCTTGTGGACTCCTGTGCGCTAACCCCAGATGCTTTTGCTTTGCTTGTAACCTTTAAACTGAACCTCAAGGAAGCTATCTTGATGCTTAATCCTTGTAAATTGTTTTTTGGCGGGGTTTTAATCTAGTAAAAAGCCTAAATTCAAGATGTATTTTCTTTCTTTTTGTTTTTAATAAAAATTTACCCTTTTTAAGAACAGGATTGGATTTTTGTGTCCCTCTGGTTTGTGCATATGTTGTTTAATTAGCTGATGGCAACAGCTGATTTCCTTTGTTTTCCTTCTCAGCTCTTCCCTGAGGGAGGGGTGAAAGGGCTTGAGAGTACCTGTAGGGAGGCCGTGTGGTTCCCCACCACCCTGGAGAGGGATAAGCTCTGCCAGACACCAGAGTGGGCAGGGCCAGAGCACTCCAAGGCTGCCCTCCAGAGGGTCAGGTGCTGGACAGGAAGTGTAAGAGCCCAACCCCAGAGCGTCAGCCACTGGAGGGGCCAGACACCTCTGGACTCCAGCAAACAGTGGCGGACCTGGAGATTGGCCTGACCAGCCGATACTTGACACGGATCAGCGTGTGGGAGAGTTGCCGAGCCTACCCCTCGCCAGCTACCCCGAGCATCCAATGGTGATGGATCCCCGAGGGCACCACCTTGACACAGGTGCCTCCAGAGAGGGAGTTGCGAAGTAGGCCGGGGGCAGCCGACCCAAGTCTGGCTGCAACACTGCCGGAACCCACATCAGTGTGTTGCAGCCAGGATCCCCACTGACACAGCCGCGGGTCTTTGGCCGCTGCTAGGGCCCTGAGCTGGGACGCAGTGGAATGGGAGGGCCTGTGTCCCTCCCTGCCACCCACACATTATTTGGCAGTCTCCCCTTTTTCAAGGCCACTCAGAGCCTGAAGCCTGGGTATGCTATTTACCTGCATTTGCTCAGCCCCTGCCTGAGGGCCTGAGCCTCAAACTCATTTCTGCCTGGGCCTGTCAACTGCTAACTGTTACCCGTGTTTGCTCAGCCCCGGCCGGACAGCTTGAGCCAGGACTCCTGTGACTCGACTGATTCCCCAGGGACCAGTGCAGGGACTAAGGGAGGCGGTGTGGTTCCCTGCTGCCCCGGAGAGGGACGAGCCCTGACGAACCCTTTCTACAGTACCCCACAGGAAGGAATTCACAAGTGCGCCTTTCTGGGTTCTCGAAGGGGTTTTTGAATTTGGGTGGTGGCTAGGGTGACCAGAGAGCAAGCATAAAAAATCGGGACGGGAGAGGGGGGTAATAGGGGCCTATATAAGAAAAAGGCCCAAAAATCATGACTGTCCCTATAAAAATCGAAACATCTGGTCATCCTAGTGGCTACCCATCCAAAGTCAGAGAAAAGCTGTAACCTTGGGAGTTTGATACAAGCCTGGAGTGGCCGATATTAAATTTTTAGAATCCTTGTGGGCCCCCACTTTCTGCACTCAAAGTGCCAGAGTGGGGAATCAGCGCTGACAGCATCCTACACTTATAACAGGCATGTTTTGAAATTTAATTCATTAATGTTTTTAAAGCACTTTGTGCTTTCCCCAAAGTGAGCTGTAGCTCACGAAAGCTTATGCTCAAATAAATTCGTTAGTCTCTAAGGTGCCACAAGTACTCCTTTTCTTTTTGCGAATACAGACTAACACGGCTGCTACTCTGAAACCTGTCAGAGTATATTAAACTATCTTCCAATTTTAACAAATCTTGCGGTTTTAACTTTTTTTAAAAAATCCTATTTTGTCACTGTTCCTTTTCAACACCCTTTTAGCCCCAAATACATATGGTAGGTTGCTCTCTCTAGCACCAGTGAAAGCTTTCCCATGTGTAAGTGTTGCCATTTCAAATATATAATAAAAGAAAGGGAAGATCCCCTTGTTTAGGGTCCATCTCATGGCCACTACAGGATTGTTTTCTATTCTGCAGATTGCTCCCCATTTTACATTTAAAATGATGCATCCAGCTTATATTTAAAACATACTGTGGATATTATTTGTTGTATTACCATAGTGCCCAGACACCTGGAAGTCATGGACCATTGTACTAGGTTCTTCCACTTCTTTTGGGAGACTGCAACATTCCACAGACTAACAAACCATGCCAGCCATAAGATTTTTTTTTCTGCCAATCAGTCTAAATCTTCCTTTCATTAAGTTCATCCCTTTACTCCACTTGCAATGTGTTAAAAATCTCCTTGTTTTCCTTTGTGTGTACCACTGTCAAACAGTTGAGGACTGTTGGGCTCCCAGCCTTTTAGATGGGCTACACTACTTTAATCTTTCAGTCATTTCCTGCAAGTTACCCCACCCAACTCAACCAAACCATTTTTTTCTGCATTTTGTTCTTTTCTGAACTCCCTCCAATTGGTCAATATCTTTACGGCAATGAATTCCCCAAAACTGAATCATTCCAGGTGCAGTTATATCAGAACGGCATAGCGGGGGAATATTACCTTTTTGGTTCATGACAAGACGTCTCTCTAGTCATCCAATAGGCCACTACAATTCGGTCAGTGACAAAATACTATGTACGCACAAACTAGACACCTGAAATTGAGGTATTCTGCTGTAAACTGGTTTACCTGTAATATCTGGGCGTGGCCTATCATTCCACTGGTCTCACTTGACAACGACACCATATGCTCTGGAAAATAATTCTGTTAAAATAGAACATATTAAAACTTCTGTAAATGTGAGTACAAAAACCTTCAGATTTCTCTTAGACATATAAACGGATCCACCACCCAATTGCACAGAGCAAAAAGACAATGAGATTTCCCCACCTCTCAAAGAATTTAGGAAAGGGGAGGAATCCATTAAAATAGCCTCATATTGTGGTATCTTGTAGATTCAGCTGCTGAGTTTGTGAGAGCAAACTTCAAAGTTTGGTTGGGTTTTTATTTTGTTTTGTTTTTTTAAAAGATTTCAATGCAGGGTCTGCTGCATCAAGTCAGACTGCAGGAAGGACAATACTTAGGATACATATATACTGCAAAAACCTGTGCCAGTGGGTTTCAGAGCCTGGGTCAACTGATTCAGGCTCACACTATGGGGCTAAAGCAGCAGTATAGATCTTCCCACTTGGGCTGGAGCCCAGGGTTTGAAACCTGCACAAGTCCCATTTACCGAAGTCTGTTGACTCAGGCTCATACTCGCTGCTAGGTTGTGGTTTGTTGGCTGTTGTGATTTGTTATTTTTGTTTGTTTGGGTTTTTTTAAGTGTAGACATTACCTGACAATCTAAGGTTATCATTCACTCACGCCTTCACGCCTAATAGGCCTGCCCTAGGCTTCAACATATTACTATCTAGGAAGAGGGAAAATGCATTTAAAAAGGAAAGTTTTGTTAAAGTTGATATGGTATCCCAGTGGACGAAGGAAATAAGTGGGAGATATTGTCAAAAACATTTAAAATCTTATTTGAAACAAAATGTTGGTTAATATATTTTTTTGCTACCTTTTACTAATTCAGAAAAAATCCCCTCTGATTTGTTGTGAACGCTCTCTTTATTCTGTGTGATATTAATATGGATCAAATGGGGGAAACTTGCAAAAATACAAAAGAGGTATTGTAGGCCAGAGCTAGTGTAAGTCAGCACAGCTCCACTGACTGAATTGTAGCTATGCAGGTTTACACCAGTTGAGGATTTGGTCCCAGATCTAAAATGATAGTCTTTCCTAATAGCTGGACAATTCCCAAATTAAATCCTTCACAAAGTACATAAAGTAACCTTTCATGTTGGGCCCTGATCGGTAAGCTAATGAGAGTCTATATTGCCCACCAAGGCTGCATGACCATGGTCAACCAATGTACTGGGTCTAAGTTATTTCCATGGACCACTATAATATCCGACCCCTCACCATTAATTAATTTAGCAACATCTCTGTGAGATGGGGAGTTATCCCCATTCAGAAATAGGGAACTGAGGGAGAGAGTGATTAAATGATTTGCTCAAGATAATACATGCAGAGCAAGGAATAGAACCGAAAGCTCTTGTGTCCCTTAAGATATGTCTGCACCACAGCTGGAAGGTGTAAATTCCAGCTTGAGGAGACATACCCGCATTAGCTCTGATCAAGCTAGTGTGGTAAACTAGAGTATAGTCACAGTGGGGCAAATGGGGCAGATGTGGGGAGCTGCCATAAGTACGACCTTGTTGAGACCACAAATATGTACTTGGGCAGCTAGCCCATCCCAGAGCTTATGCTGTGGCGACTACACTGCTATTTTTAGCACACTGACGCAATTGGAGCTAATGTAGGCATATCTCCTCAAGTTGGAATTTACACCTTCCAGCTCTTGCATAGACATACCTATAGTGATTTAAGATCATTCTTCCTTTCCTTTTAACAGGTCACAGGTAGATTTAGGTTCCATTACATTTTACAGCTCACTCTAAGTCCTCCTGCATTTCTGGCATTCCCCCTCATCACTATGCCACATGTCAGGGCAGCAGTAACAGCTGCCCAACCAGTGCTTTTAAGAAGACAGACTTACCACTGGGTGTTTAAAAAACTCATATTTGGCATAGTTTTTTCTAAAATACAGTCTATTTTCTTCTTCGATTCCCCAGTTTGACTGAACTTCAATTACCAATTCGTGGTCTTCTATCATTCTTTCTGTAAAACAAAGAAAAATACATAGCCTTGCACACAAGTCCACCATCGTGGTAAACACATGAGAACTTCGGCTCAGCCACAAATGAAGAGTTATGTTCAACCCAACATGAACGAAGTAATATGAACACCTTCAATTCATCAAGTCTATTTTACATTTTGTCACCAAAGTCAGTAATCTATACAGTGCTCTTTTATAAGCCAACTCTGCTCATGAAACATGAATATCTGCAGTAGGTGAGCAAGCTAATTTCCTCCTCCTCAAAACACCAACAAGGTTTTAAAGTCTCTCATATAAATGCAAAATGAGATATTGCCTCTTCCAAAGCCAACTTATTACATACTGTAACATTTTTACACAGCTTGGAATAGAGAAATGGCGATTTTGGCAGCTAGACTTCTTAGTTGTATAACTTCCTTCTTTGAGAAATGAGAGACTTGGAGCCAAAAATTAATTAAGGGGAATGGTTAATTACAAAAACACCCAACATTCATTCATAAAGCGTTTTTTCACATTGGAAGAGTTCATCCTGAAATTACTCAAGAGCTGGCAAAGCTATTATAAGTGATCCCATTTGTATAGCTGTGAGCTCATTAACTAGGTTGGATGCCAGACATTTAGATCTGCAAAGCCACGTAGGGAATTTGAATCTTTTGAAAACCAATTCTGATTGCTAATTACCTTTACAGTAATTGGGGATTTAGAAAAATCTAAACAAAATGGCAAACAAAGGACTTATATAAATGGATAATAAAAACCAATCAATCCGCCTATGTCTGCTCCAGAGTTTTTTCTAAAGATTTTCAGAATACTGTTGCATCTCCTCTGCAAGCTGTTTCTAATCTCATTTTTGACAGTTTCCTGCAATGTAAGAAACACTAAACTACATTTGTATAAAAGGAAATATGGTTTAGAATTTAAGGCCCTGATCCTGCAAAGAGTTATGCATGTGCTTAACTATAAACACTAGAAGCACTATCGTTGATTTCAATGAGACTACTTGGAGTGTATAAAGGTAAGCCCATGCATAACCCTTTGCAGGTTTGTGACTAAATTTATTTCTGTACATTGGATATCACTTATTAAAAAAACAAACAAGTCATGTAACTTTCATGCTACAAAGAAAAAAGAATACATTTCAGTACACAGGAAAAAGTTTGGTGGGCAATTTTTATTTTGCTGACGGCATGAACCAATAAGGAAACAAGTTATTTTAAATGTAAGTGAGGAATATTTTTTCTGGAACTTTATTGAATTGTACTTAAAGGGTCACTGTCAATTTCAAATCTAATTAATTCCAACAAATAAACAATTTAAAATAGTTTCAGCTACTGCTCCTGGGTCCCCCTGCAAATTATATAATTTTACACAACCACCTTATTTTATTTAATCTCTCTCTCTCCCCCCAGTATTGCCAAAATGCAAGAGCACCAAAAAAAAAAAAATCATAGTCAAGCTCTAAAAATGCATGAGATGAAAGGGGGAAGGAGGGGGTTTCTATGTATTTTCCTTCTAGTTTTTCAGCCTTTAAAGGTACAGCCAGTTCATGTTCTCAAGCTTTATTTCATATCCACAAGAACTTTAAGCTTAATTTAAAAAAAAAAAAAAAAAAAAAAACCACCCTCTTACATAGTCACTTTAGTCCAGGAGCTGGGGCTTTAAGAAACATCAAGTATCTCAAGACTTGTGATAAAATTGTGAGCTCGCAACACTGCTTTCCAGTACTGTGGGAACAGAGTGATTGTAATGCAGCAAAACACAAAATGTCCATTAAATTCTTGAAATACATTGGGGACAAATGTTTGTTTCAGAAGGTGGAGGAAGTAACTGAGGAAACGGCCATTTTAGACTTTATTCTGACTAACAGCATTGTGAATCTGAAGTTGAAGACAATCTGGGTGAAAGTGATCATGAAATGGTGATTACGTGATTCTAAGGAAAAGAAGCAAGAACAGCAAAGTAAAGACAATGGCCTTCAAAAAAAGCAGACTTTACCAACCACTTCTGAGTTTTGTAATGGCCTATGGGAATAAAATCTAAAACAAAAAGGAGTTCAGGAGAGTTCTAAGTTTCTCAAAGAGACAATGTTACAGGTACGACAGCAAACTGTTAATAGGATGAATATTAAAAGTAGAGCCCTGCGTGGATACAAAATTTGTACCTGCAGATGCGAATATCCATGGCTATAAAGCAGATACCCGTGAAGCTGCAGGGCTCTATCAGGAACTACAGCAGCCTGTCAGGCCACCACTCACAGGAGCCAGAGCCCAGCCAGGGCAGCTCCTCCAGCGCAGCTGTACCGCCCCCAGCTCTGCCCACCAGGGTGGGCACCAACCTCACCGGCAGCTGCCCCTCATCACGCTAATGTGTGCAAACAGCTCGCGTGCTCCTAGACAGAAGTAGCAACCTTAAAGAGGAAAAACAGTACACTTCTATCCTTTTTTTAAGAACCAAATTTTGCTGTATCGCTAAGATTTTCAAAAGGGTTAAGTCATTTTGAGGGCCCAAATAGAGAACGTGGAGCACCTGTCCTCTGCAAATCAGACCCTATTTAAGGTATCTCAAGTTGGGCACACAAAATCTTTTAAAAATTAATTTGGAATATCTTGGCCCAGAAAGAATTAGAAGGGCAGGAGTACAATTGCAGCCTCTTTCCATCAATGGTCTTCACTTATTGTGGCAACACCCACCTGCACAAAACAAAAAAAATACTATCCACAGCCCAAATAAGGCCAAGTCTTCAAACCTAGATTAATTACTGTGCCAGGAAGTCTCCAAATCTCCACTGAGTGAATTATTACCATTCACACAGCTAAATTCTACAAGTAGGAAAAAAAAGGTGGGCTCATTGTAGGCCACATATACTGATAGTGCTCATGCAATGATGAGATCAATTGTTCATCTTAAACAGTTCTCTTTTTAGTTAATAATACAAATTAGAATTGGGTAACTCCTTGATTTGACTAATTTTATTTATATATTAATCCCAATGTATTTTCATATTGTTTAGCACTTGAAGGAAGTATGAGAAATTAGTTAACCATATATTTATTTAAGAGCATAAACAACGGTTATAAAAAAAATCCACCAAACTGGCTTCCTCTTATGAAATGACAAGGTAAAAACTACCTTAATTAAAGGGACTGTAATTAAACATTAGACTCTAGTCCTGAAAACCCACTATTATTATTATGTCATGCCTAAACCAAAGGAAAAATGCAGCAGCCCACCATAATCTACTAAATACCATAGGATTTGGAAAATAAATGACCTCCACTCCCACTGACTTAAAAAAAAGTCAAACAACAACTCAGTTGAGAAGCTAATTTAACCCCTCATCACAGGGATAAATAAATGAAGCAAAATTGTGTGGTAATCATATCTACATAATTCAACCAATATAGTTTCTCAAAAATTCTCTGTGAAAATTAAACTGAACCAGGAACACAGCTTTTCTCCAAAATGCATCTTTCATATTTATGAAAAAAAACACGGAGAACTGAGGTGCTGTCTTAAAACAATTTTTTGTTGTTGTTTTGCACAAGTTTTTACAGAAAGCCAGTGCTGTTCTGGTATGCTATTTGAACTGTTACATTTCTGGCACTGTGACATTTAAATAAATACCATCTCCTGGAGACTTGCTTCTTGGAACAAAAACCAAGACATAGTGCATCACCTCATAATAGGTAAAGATCCTGGTATAGCATATGAACTCTACCCAAAGGATTTTTAAGGTAGCAGATTATAGAACTTCTAATAGGATTCAGATTACCTTTTAAAGGAATTGAACTATTAACAGAGTACTATACTTTAATCCAATCCAATCACAGGATTGTTTTACTTTTCTTAACAATGCTGTCTATCCAGTCTTGGATAAAGGACTCCCTAAGACTACAGTACAGTCTCTGTGCAGCTCACATAAACGATACAAAGGAACTTCCAGGAAAGTAATCGGTAGAAACCATTGCAATCTCAAAATGCTGTTCAAGACATTAAGTCTCAACACCATAGTAAGGAATTCTTCGATATTTTACAGATTGGTGAACTGAAGCAACAGAACTCATATACGAGTCCAACCTTCCCCCCCCCCCCCCGTCCCCTGCTCTAACCAGTAGACCACACTTCCACAAAAGCTTTCAGCATAGTTGGCTGTGGACATCTTTCAGCATCCTCAGAGCCACTTCATCTTATGAAAACAAACAATACTGATTCTCAGCAGACTAGGTTCCTAACTGAAACCGGTCATGGAGAGAAGGGAGTTGGCAAAATTCTGTCTTCATTTTGGAAGAAAGAGTTTTACCCCGGGACTTGATTTGTTCATCCTCTTTTTCTAGAAATATCTGGATAGTGGCCACCATTTTCCTCCCTCTTGTCTCAAATGCATTTCCTACTACTCTGGCTAGCATTTATCATGGTCAAATATTAAGAGTTTCCTTCATTCAGGGGAGATGCTGAAGCTGATGGAAGAGGATGAGTATCTTGAATGCTTTCTGGCTTGTGTCCTCTACCTTATTGGGCTCTTCGACTTTTCTTTTGTGGAGAAGATTTCATCCTTGCTGGGGGATTGCTTCCTTTTCCTAAATAGTGCCCTTTTTGGGGCTTAGCCTGAGGGGAGGGCTTCAGGCCTACATGCTCTCACTGAAAGACCCCAGATCCTCCACTTGGGAGGAAGGCAAGGCAAAAAGAATGCCAGACTCCTTGCTGTGAGATTCGATTATCCAACTGAGAATACAAGTAGGGATGCTGGAACTTTTCTTCTTTGTGGTGGATTGGGCTGAGAGGCAATTAGATGAATATTTGGACTTAACTTGTAAGAAATCCCTAATCAACAAAGATGGATCTATCTGCCAGGTCCCAAGTGCTGAAGACTGACCTCAGGTGTCTCAGAAGAAGTCTCCAACTCTGTGAGGCCTCAATAAGCCATCCAAACTCCATCACCTTTCTCACAACGAAGCAAAGGTCCACAGGCTGCAATCATGGCAGAACTCCCCTTTCTGTGGCATCCAGACAATCTGCATACTCCATTTTAAATGATTCTGCCATGCTGCAGAAGATGATCAGCATGGAGATCATTCCAGAGTATAAGGGGGTGGGGGAGGAAGAGGATGTGTCCTTCTGCATCAGGAAAAGGGGTGGGGAATACTGCTCACCTCTTCTCCAAAATTTGGCTTCAAAAATCCAGGATAACCAACAGGGTAACACAGGATTCTCTGCCGCCAGACTGAGAAAATCTGGCTCTCTCTGGGTATGTCAGAGCCGCCTTCAATATTTTCAGGAAGAAATGCACAGCACAAACATTTTGGAGTGGCAGACAGGTCCCTAATTCATAAAAGGGTATTTGTGATATATGGTGCTACATATAATTATTTTACACAATAGCCAATGAATAAAAACTACATCCAGGAAAGCATGAAGTTCACATAATACTGATTAAGATTTATGTCTACATTTGGAGCTGGGGGTGTGATTCCAAATTCAAGCAGATATGCTCATGCTAACTCTCATCAAGCTAGCACGCTAAAAATAGCATCAGTCATGACAGCATGGTCAGCAGCAAGCAGCAGCACAAGCTATCTGCCCAGAATACAGACCCAGCTAGATACTCTGGGTACATACTCAGGTTGGTAGCTTGTGCCGCTGCTCACCGTGCTACGGCTCTGACAGATACAGCTATTTCCTACAATATTCTGGACAAATCTTATTGAATGAAGTTAAAGTATCTTAGGAATTCGTTATATTAAAAATGCAAATGGTTATGTATTATTGTGGGACTGTATGTAACATCTCTAGGAAGCAGATATGACAAATGTCTCCTGGGAAGTGTTATGAGCTTCAAAGGGCTATTTTAAAACAACAGGCCAGATAAGTAGTATATTTTGAGGGAAAACAAAATTAAATGGATTTCCTAGGAAAATACCCTGGGGAGGGAATGCAAATTCCCCACCTCTGGACCAAACCTTTGAAAGCTTCGCCTTGTGGAGAAACCCATTGTCCGGAGATCACCTATTCCTGGTCTCTAAGGAACAAAGACCTAAACTGAATAAAGGAGAAAAACAAAAATCACAGATTTATGGGTATGCTAGTTCTGAGCCAAGGTAGTTATGAACTTGTAACCACTCGAAAACCCCTTGATGATGTCAGTATTGCAGATCTGAATGGAATGAAGTCCTTGATGTCGTCTTCAGGACTTGCAAAATGACACGTTTCAGAGTAGCAGCCGTGTTAGTCTGTATTCGCAAAAAGAAAAGGAGTACTTGTGGCACCTTAGAGACTAAGAAATTTATTTGAGCATAAGCTTTCGTGAGCTACAGCTCACTTCGTCGCATGAAGTGAGCTGTAGCTCACGAAAGCTTATGCTCAAATAAATTGGTTAGTCTCTAAGGTGCCACAAGTACTCCTTTTCTGTCTGCAGGACTGTTTACCTACCAGAGCCCTTATTGGAGTCAGGGTAATCTCTAGTCATCTTATTTGCATGTGTGTAATTCTTTTTATTCTTTTCTCCATAATTCTTTTACTTTAAGAATAAATGTGATTGTTTTAGAATTATGTGGTCACTCAGCACTGTTTATAGGCTCTGAGGAAGAAAGGCAAACAGGCCTGCTGAGGCAGTCTGCTTTGCTGGAGAATTCACAGTGTAGACAGTGAACTGGGCAGCATGGAAATGCTCAGATAGGAGAGAGAGGGATGTATGTATGGTGATGGTGGGGGAGCTGGAAGCCTCAGAGCACACCACAGAGGGATAACAGAGGTGCATTTGCCCAGAACGGTGAAAACTGCAGCTATATGACTATTTTTAGCATGTTAGCCTGATGTCTACTGGAACTGGGACTCACACTCCCCTCTCCAACTGTAGACATAGCCTAAGGGCTTGTCGACAGAGCTCCTCGATTTGGACTATGGAGGTGTGAACTATAGCACACACTAGTGCACTCCACTGTATGGACACTGCTGTTGCAAACTACAAGGTACCTAGTTCGCATTAACATGGTCCTCTTTAAGCAGGACTATTTAATTGCAAACTAAGTACCTTTTAGTTCATGCCCTTAGCATCCACTTAGGGGAGTTACAGTGAGGCAACCCAATGCGCACTGCAATTTGTACACCCTATAGTCCAAATTGTGGGACTGCGTAAACACAGCCTAAGATTCAAGTGCTACCATTTATTCTGCTAAAATAAATCTGGTACAGTACCTGTATATGAGGAACAACAGTGACATCCGGTGGATATTAAAAAAAAATCCCACACACCTGTGATAAGCATAATTGTTTGAGAAAGAATTGTAAGTTAAACATTTGAGGAAAGCATAACAATTATCTCTAAAATGTACTATCCAGAACCAAATATATTTTAGCATTTTCTGTCCATGACAATAATTTAAAAAAAAAAATTAAACAGTTGTTTTTTTTTAACTTATGTCTACTGGATTCTGAAATAATTTCTGGTAAACACATCCCCTTTCAGGGTACATACCCATTTGAATGTGCATGTAGCTACTCAAATATATGTACACAGATTAGAACATATTCCAATGACTTTTTGATAATTAATGTCATTTTTATATAAACAACAGCTGACTTGTGGCTTTATTTGCAAATAAAAAGCACCATGTTCAGTTCACTATGATTCATGGGGTCACAAAAACACAAGTATTTGGATAGCTGTTGGATATTAGCAAAAATGTTTGTGTCCATGACACATTCAGGAATTTTAGTATTAATTATTATTCATCCAAAAAATGTTTTACTGGAAATGAGCTTTTTGCTATTTCCTGTTTCAAGTGCTTCCATCATTCAACCAGGCAGCTGAAAAAATGCCATGTGTGTGTGTGTGTGTGTGTGTGTGTGTTTGTTTTAGTGGATAAATCACACAACAGTACAATTGCAACCGTCACCAAACTGTTCACAAACCACAATCTGAAAGTTATTCATCCAGTACTTACAAATAGTGAATTTATTTGCTTACAAGAAAGATTATCAGTTTGTGAATATATCACACACCTAAAAAGGGTCTAAATTTGTGTCATAATTAAAAATAGTTAAACCAACTCTAATGTTTAAGTATTACAGAAGGAGGCGGCATCCTGAAAGAGAATTAATCTCCATACCTACTGGTACCTCATTAGTCTCCAGCATCAGCCCGAAGAAGGCAGACTGACTAAAAAAGGGAAATATAGTCTCTTACTAAAATTACACCTGAAGGAGAACCAGACATCTCAGAGAATTGGTTAGGGAATGCAGTGCCTTAGTGCTGGTTCATATTCAGCAGAGCTCAATAGTGAGCTCAGTAGTTACTACTGGAAGAGTTTGTATGCCTAAGTGAAACAACTTGATGGTCTCAATCTTGTTCTCTAGAAGGAGTGGACAGGTCTCAACATAGTACTTCATAGAGGTTTAAAAATTCCCATATTTGAACAAGGGACTAGTATCTTAAGAAAAGTGACAACTAAAAGATTGATATTTCAGCAACAACTACTGTCATTTGGATTGAAGCGGTCCAATTACATGACAAAATATGTATTGTATCAATAACTGAGACAGACTGGACCATGAACCATTGCAGTGTCACTTCTTCAGGTTTATAGTTCATTTTGTTTTCCTTAATGCTTTTTACTAACTAACTTTCTTCTCTATTTTAAACACCAGTCTTACTGATAAAGAGAGAAAATACTTCTATTATTTGTATAATAGCTTTAGACAATAGTATCCCTAGCCTTCTCCCAATAGCACATTTAGTCAATGTACAGTCCTGACCCAGTTTTAACTCTGACCTTATTCTCTGAGCTAGAAGCAACTGATACACTCAGGGTAAAAAAGTTATAAATATCTTTGAAATGCTACAAAGGAGAAAACTTTTTCAAAAATATTTGTGGCTGTCTTTATAAACCATAAAAGAGCAGTAAAGGGTAAAAACAATTTTAGCTTTGTAGTTCATCTTTAAAATACTGCTGTTAAACATAACACAGTATAAACAACAAGGAGTCCTTGTGGCACCTTAGAGGCTAACAAATTTATTTGGGCATAAGCTTCTGTGGGCTAGAACCCACTTCATCGGATGCATGGAATGAAAATACAGGAGCAGGTATAAATACATGAAAGGTTGGGGGGTTGCTTTACCAAGTGTGAGGTCAGTCTAATGAGTTAAATCAATTAACAGCAGGATACCAAGGGAGGAAAAATAAAACTTGTGAAGTGGTAAGAGTGTGGCCCATTACAGACAGTAGACAAGAAGGTGAGAGTAACAGTAGGGAGAAATTAGTACTGGGGAAAATTAAGTTTAGGTTTTGTAATAACCCAACCACTCCCAGTCTCTATTCAGGCCTAATCTGATGGTATCCAGTTGGCAAATTAATTCCAGGTCTGCAGCTTCACGTTGGAGTCTGTTTTTGAAGTTTTTTTTGTTGAAGAATTATGTGTGTCCATTTATTCTTTTGCGTAGCGACTGTCCGGTTTGGCCAATGTACATGGCAGAGGGGCATTGCTGGCACATGATGGCATATATCACATTGGTAGACGTGCAGGTGAACGAGTCCTTGATGGTGTGGCTGATGTGGTTAGATCCTATGATGGTGTCCCTTGAATAGATGTGGACAGAGTTAGCACTGGGGTTTGTAGCAGGGTTTGGTTCCTGGGTTGGTGTTTTTCTTGTGTGGTGTACAGTTGCTAGTGAGTATTTGCTTCAGGTTGGGGGGCTGTCTGTAAGCAAGGACTGGCCCATCTCCCAAGGTCTGTGAGAGTGAGGGATCATCCTTCAGGATAGGTTGTAGATCCTTGATGATGCGCTGGAGAGGTTTTAGGTGCTGTAGGTGACGGCTAGTGGCATTCTGTTACTTTCTTTATTGAGCCTGTCCTGGAGTAGGTGACTTCTCGGTACCCTTCTGGCTCTGTCAGTCTGTTTCTTCACTTCACCAGGTGCATACTGCAGTTTTAAGAACGGTTGATAGAAATTCTGTAGGTGTTTGTCTCTGTCTGAGGGATTGCAGCAAATGCAGTTGTATCTTCGAGCTTAGCCGTAGACCATGGATCATGTGATGTGGTCTGGATGAAAGCTGGGGGCATGTAGGTAAATATAGCAGTCAGTAGGTTTCCGATATAGGGTGGTGTTTATGTGACCATCACTTATTAGCACTGTAGTGCCTAGGAAGTGGACCTCTTGTGTGGACTGGTCCAGGCTGAGGTTGATGGTAGGGTGGAAATCATTGAAATCTTGGTGAAATTCCTCGAGGGCCTCCTTTCCATGGGTCCAGATGATGAAGATGTCATCAGTGTAGTGCAAGTAGAGCAGGAGTGTGAGGGGACAAGAGCTGAGGAAGAATTGTTCTAAGTCAGGCATAAAAATGTTGGCATACTGAGGGGCCATGCGGATACATCTTTATCATCTGGACCCATGGAAAGGAGGCCCTCAAGGAATTCCACCCTACCATCAACCTCAAGCTGGACCAGTCCACACAAGAGGTCCACTTCCTATGCCCTACAGTGTGCGGGGCATGTGCACAGGCAGCCTATACAGCGTGTGGCTCCTCTGAGACGGGAAAGACCCCTGACAGTATGGTGAGAGGGTATGCTTCCTGAAGGGCAAAGAAAAAGGGCTTGAAATCAGCAATACCAAAAGCCGGAAGGGAGCTGCTTTTGTTCTCTCTTCCAATACTAAACACACATTGTATTGTTACTGAGTTTGTGACTGTGTCATCATTCCAGGACTCTGCCTGCTTATGCTAACCCACAAGGAGTCCAAAAGGCCACGTAACGATACACTCTAAGCTGCACAGTTGGGTATCATTTTACATAAACACACATTGTTCACGGATGACACTAAGCTCAGGGGAGAGATAGATATGCTGGAGGGTAGGGAGAAGGATCCAGAGTGACCTAGACAAATTAGAGGATTGAGCAAAAGGAATCTCATGAGGTTCAACAAGGACAAGTGCAGAGTCCTGCACTTAGGATGGAAGAATCCCATGCACCGCTACAGGCTGGGTACTGACTGGCTAAGCAGCAGTTCTGCAGAAAAGGACCTGGGGATTACAGTGGATGAGAAGCTGGATATGAGTCAGCAGTGTGCCCTTGTTGCCAAGAAGGTTAACGGCATATTGGGCTGCATTAGTAGGAGCATTGCCAGGAGATTGAGGGAAGTGATTATTTCCCTCTATTTGGCACTTGTGAGGCCACATCTGGAATATTGCGTCCAGTTTTGGGGCCCCCACTACAGAAAGGATGTGGACAAATTGGAGAGAGTCCAGCGGAGAGCAACGAAAATGATCAAGGGGCTGGGGCACATGATTTACAAGGAGAGGCTGAGGGAACTGGGTTTGTTTAGTCTGCAGAAGAGAAGAGTGAGGGGGATTTGATAGCAGCTTTCAACTACCTGAAAAGGGGTTCCAAAGAGGATGGAGCTCAGCTGTTCTTCGTAGTGGCAGATGACAGAACAAGGAGCAATGGTCTCAAGTTGCAGTGGAGGAGGTCTAGGTTGGATATTAACACTATTTCACTATGCGGGTTGAGAAGCACTGGAATGGGTTACCTAGGGAGGTGGTGGACTCTCCATCCTTAGAGGTTTTTAAGGCCCGGCTTGACAAAGCCTTGGCTGGGATGATTTAGTTGGTGTTGGTCCTGCTTTGAGCAGGGGGTTGGACTAGATGACCTCCTAAGGTCTCTTCCAACCCTAATCTTCTATGCTTGGGCCAGACTTTCTGGAGCAACGAGAAATCAGCACAAAACACAGTGATGGCAAAGCAATACTGACCATTCTTTTAGTTACAAATTGAATCCAGGTGATTTCATATCTGCTGATGGGGGGTAACTGAGTTGTTTGAAATTATAATAGTTTTATGACTTGATTTATAATAGATTTCTCCATTATAGCTCTCTGAAAAAAAAAATCAAGATCTAATATGCGAAGGTATTGTCCTACTTTTTATACTGAAAATGGTATTTAGACTGTGAGTAAAATAACTTTTAAGTTGATGTCTTTGGCAAAATCTTTACTGTGTTACATATTTTTAACATGTCTAATACTTGATATGCCTTACTTTACTTTTTTATTGCAGAGTTTTTAAACTATGTATACACTGAAATCAGGAAGTGAGACCACTACAACAACATAACATTACACTGGTTATCTGAAACACACAAAACTTGGTATCGGTCACATTACACATAAATGTAAAGGTAGAAACATTTATACTTTATATGGCAACACATAATATCAACAGGGCAAATATAGTTGTTGAAGCAGAAGTATGAATGTCTTGATTTTTGTGGGCTTAAAATCTTAAACTTAGTTGTTTTTATGTAGGCTTCTTTTGTATTTAAATATGTAGATGGGGGGCGTTTAAATAATATAGGTCAATTTCTCTGGAGTTTAAATCAAAACCTCACCAAGCTAATTGACTGTATTGCGGTAGGATGTTGACAAGTCTACTTCAGTAGAACAAGATGTAATTTAGAGGGATAGACTCCCACTGTCCACACAAAAGTATGAAATAGGACAGCTCTTCTGTCCTTTGTATGAGATATTCATTGACAATGCCCTCTCAAAAAATTTCAGCTGGTTGTGTTGGCATGGCACAGCTACCATTTGCACTGGAATACTGGCCCAGCTCTTTTGCTGGAGGTAAACAGGAGCAAGTCAAGAAAGTAAAAGGGGGAAAACTGTCCAAAAAAAGTAAAAAAGAACTAAAAGCCATTTATCATAAGTGTTAAGAATCTATGTCCTAGAGACCCCTGCTTCAGATTCAGACCAAGTAATTTGGGAACAGTGAAAGAGCATGCCTTATGACTATGCACCAGAAAAAAACATGGGGAAACAGAAGAATGAGTTTTAATAGCTTCCTAGCCTTCCTACATATTTAAAAAAAAAATAAAAACCACACACACAGTGATACCACCTTCTTTATGCCATGAACAAGGCAATCTTACCTAGACCTATGCGAGGAAGGTGTTCAAACAGTGTCCAGCTGTGGTCATCTATGTAATGATTCTTCAGTATTAACAGCTGGCATACATCTCTGGCTGTTGCATCACCTGGCACTTCCAAAGCTCTGCTAGTGTCATCCTCACTGTATACTTTAATTACCTGCAAAAAACAAGGAGTATAAAAAGGGAAAGCTAAAGTGCCCATACATTTAAAATTGCAAAGCATTGGTTAAATCAGCCCAGACAACTTATTAATCTCCACACCTTATGACTAAAAGTGTAACATGAAATCCAACAAAAGCAGAACGCTTCCTTGTCCCCTTCTAGTAGCTGGATCTCCACATTAATATGAGACAAGGATGGTGCTGCAGATAACTAATGGTACAATTCAAGGACCCTGAGAATGTAGCTATCCAGAAAGGTTAGTGAAACCAGGTCTGAATTTGTTGGAAGAAATTAGACAAAGAGAGGTGAGCTAATTTGAGATGTACACAATTCTGTAGGGAATAGAAAGGATGGATGCCACAAGACTGTTTGAATTTTGACAAGCAAGAACCTAAAAAAGGGATTGACACACAAGGGAATGGAAGTAGAATTAAAAACATGCACCTGAACAAAAGTGATACATGTGAAAGATTCCCAGGGTCTATGAGCAACTAGAGAGTAATTCAAAATATTGTAGGAGGGGACATAGCACAAGTGAACAGATTTATTTGCTCATCTTCTATCCTTACAACTTCCAAGTTTCTTCCTATTGTATTATATTCTTTATATAAAATTTGTAATTTTCTGGTGATCTTTAGCAATGAGGAGTTGTTGACTTGAAAATTTCAGTAAAGATCCATGCTTCTGAAAAATAGGGAAATGTGTATTATTTAAATACCATATAGCTTTTTGGAAGAAGAGAAGGTTTGAGTTGAAATTGCTCATCCTTGCACCCAGACAAAAGATGAATCCCAAATCCAAACTACAGCCAAATTAGATGGAATTGATTAAACTTGCTATTGCCTTACTCTCTGAAGTGCTGTGCACCTACTGGTCCAATTAAAAAAACATGGAAGAGTTTCAGGTATTCAGGAAACATTTCTGAATTTCTTGATTTGCATGCAGTTATAACGGAACCTTGAAACTAAATTAATACAGCACTATATTTTGCATTTGCCTTTATTTTTACTTTTCCATTTTTAAAGAGATAACAAAAATAAGCAATGAAAAATATAGAAGACACCTGGCAACAGCCTGGCCTCTCATTAACTTCATTGTGGTATTAGAACCTCAACATTATCCCTGAATTATCGTAAGTGTTTCGAGTTTAATTATAAAACTGATAGACTGGTCAACATATGAAGGAGGTGTAGGAGAAATATGCATATAAAAAACTGTCTTTTAGATCTTCTGAAGTCCAGTAAAATGGCAAAATCTGAAACTGAGCTCTTTATTTTTATTAGCTTGAGTTTTGTTTGTTCTGGGCAGAGTATTTTAATCCAAAAGCTATTTTAAAATCATTGAAAGGTAGAGAACAAACTGTAGGTCATTTCATTAAGATCTCCCACCAGTACAGAGTTTCTTCCCTTGTGTATATATTTTCTAGTAGCTTGAGACAACTCTGAACTAGACAAATTGCTGTTTCACTACGTGTCTCACTTCCCTGGGAACTCCATGACACAGAGATCTCAACATTATAAAGTTGTTCTTGATATTCCACTTAAAAAAAGTCTTTTATTACATTTTCTCCCAGTGTAGCTAGATACCCTTTTATCATACTAGTGTGCATAACTTATCTGGTTCTCTGAGCTTTACACACCAAGTTATCATGTCTTTGTACTACCTTATGTTGTAATTTAAATGAGCTACATGTATTTGGCTCCTTTTAAAGCTTTCCTTCATGAGGCAATCCTGCATCCCTTAAACATTTGCTTCACCCTTCTCTGAATCTCATCTCACTTAACCAGTGAAGGGCTTATTGGTGAGCATCTGATCCGTGCATCAGCAGCAGTGCACTGAAGGCCAACTCCACTCTGGAACTCCATTCCTCCACTTGAGTATTAGCTAGACAGCCAGCAGGAAATCCCACCCACTCATGCAGCCCGTGCCACAAGAAAAGACAACATTGCTGCAGTAGTAGCAACATGTGCCTAGGCTAAGAGACAGCAAATCCAAATGGAGCCTTCCAGGGGACATAGGCCAGGAGAGCAGCCTGAATGCAAGGTCACTGTGAGCCTGCATGGCAGGTAAGAATTGCCATTTAACAATACAATGGGAAAGAGGCACCTTAACAGAAGGGAATAATGCCTGAGGGGTAGTTGAGATTGTTAGTGATGGAGTTAGTTCCTTAAAACCGACTTGGATTTGTGTCAGACTCATTAACTTTTTTTCCAGTGACATACAGCTTCTGTCTCTGTAGTTGTTGGGACTGGATCTATGCATTGGAATGATTCCTGTCTCTGCAAAGGTCATAGGAGGTTGGAACAACGTAGCAAAGAAGCCCCTACCAGTCCTAGAGAAAAAAGATACTATACTCAACTATTCAAGATACACTGGTATTATTCATCATATATATTAATATAGCACTCAGAAGCTCCAGCTAAATTTGGTGCCGCATTGCAGTGGGCCCTATCCTAAAGAGCTTACTGTCTAAGCAGATAAGACAAACTGTGCAAGAGAAATAGAACGACTTGCCCACGGTAACGCATGTTGGTTGCAGAGCTAGATGCGACTCCCATTCCAGCAGCTTGTCTCCTGGAAGATGATACTGCCAGTTCGTATGTTGCAAATAGAGATTCTTTTAGATATACATCAAGTCAGGTGTCATGTAATGTCACTTTATAGCAAGAATATGCACAAGAGTGTATGCTAAGGCCTTTGTTAGCCATTTTAAAAGAAAAACTTGTGTAAGAGTTGCAGTGCAGATGACTATTCTCTGTATTACTGCTGAAGATATAGAAATTGGCTTTTTAAAATACTGAAGACTGCAACACACATCCTGATAATGATCTGACTGAGGCCATTTGACTTGGGGACAGGGAAGCCTTGGAGGTGGCCTTGGACCACAGCATTATAGCTGAAGCAAAACAAAACAAAAAAATTTAAAGTAGAGTTTATATTCTAAGTCTCCTCACTTTCTTAGTATAGGTGAATACATCCTGCCTAAGTCTAAGACAGCCAATTACCCACTACTCTCAGCTATGACATGTGATACCTTGTAAAACATAGCTACACTGTGCCATTTAGTTCTGTTCCTTGCAAAAGATCCAAACTCTGCTGGGAGACAACTGACGGCTTGTAGCATCTTTCTGAACTTTTGTTACAGTTTGATGAAGTAAGTGTGACAGGGTAAGTCTCATCAAGTAAGAGTGACCTTTTGTTTTCCTTTTAATTAAGAAAATAAAACTGTACCATATGTATACTCTGGGTACATGCATTTGAGACAAGTCCAGAGCAGATTTCTTAGGAATGTATTTGTTTCAAAAGGTCTCCAAGAATAGAGCCACCTGAAAGAGGATGTATGGAGATGCTTCCTTTCCTTAAAATGCAGAGCTATACGTTTCTTTCTTGCCAGAAGCAGGGAGAAGGGAAATGCTCTCTAGGAGTAAAATGAGGATAAAGTCATGGCCACGAATGTGACCACACTGACCTCCCCTGACCTACAACCTATGAGGCACCTGACTAAGTGAATGTCTGTCTCTATTTTTGCTATACCTTTCCTGAACAGAGCCAGCCATCTTCACTCTCTATCCATTTCCTGTCTCCTGACACCTACCAAGATTGGAAACAGAAAGATAAGGAAAACAAAGTCTGCTTCCTTTACTTATTTTAAGCACCTGGCAGGTATAAAGCAATAAGTCAGTACAGTAGGACATTTTAAAAGTGGGCCCCAGACCCTGATACTTATATGTCTACATGCATTAGAAGACTCACAGCATGGTTGCAGCTGGCCCAGGTCAGTTGACTCGGGCTTGAGGGCCTCAGGCTGTGGGGCTAATAATCAGTGTAAACATTTGGGCTGGAGCCCAGGCTCTGAAACTCCGTGAGGGTAGAGGTCTCATAGCTCATGTGCCAGCCTGAGCCCAAACATCTACACTGTACATTTTAGCTCCACAGCCCAAGCCCTGCAAGCCTGAGTCAATTGACCTAGGCTTTGAGACTTGGTACCGCAGGTTTTTTATTTCAGCGTAGACAGAGATAGGGTGGAAGAGATTCTACTTCAGCTCAGAGAAGTGTTTGTGCATAAAGGGAAGGCACCACCTTTAGTGCAACAGGCATTAAGTGGCTACATTGCTTGAAGGGTGGGATGGGGGAATTGAGCAATTTGTCATTTTTATTTATTTATTTATCACTACATTTTGAATATTGAAATAGACTCATGAAAGCATTTGTGCCAAAAAATAAACCCAGCAGTGTCACAGTGTACATTTTATTTGGATTATGTTTGTTTCTTTAGTCATCTTATTCAGATTGTCAAATCATGGTTGACTTATATTTAAGGTGGAAATGAATACTGTGTGAATTGTTTTGAAATATCATTAACATAGGAGAGCAGTAACTGCTTGAAATGAAGAGGGAGCAGCAGAGGGAAAGGAAGCATAAAAGGTAACCAGAGCAGGGGATTTTTTTGTGCCCTGCTTCTCCCAATCTGTCATGCTGAGAAGTCTCCTAGCAGACCAAGGGCAGCAATTGTGAACTTCATGGATTTGTTGGAGGAGTCTTGCAAATCCTACAGAATCAGGTTTGAAAACTAATTCCTATTGGTATTCTATTCAGACTGCATTATTTGCATTACAATACAGTAGGAGGGCCTCAGTATGCAGACACTATACAAACATACAGAAAGATACACTCTCAATCCTAAAGAGTTTAAAATCTAATTCATTTAATGCATGGTCTAGACAATGCAATAAGATGTAAACTACCATACAAGTAAAGAGCCAACTACAGCTAACAGACAAAACTATTGAGCTTGAGTGCCAAAACCCAGGCATTGAAATCCATATTTAGGCACTTAAATCAAAATAACCAGATTTTCAAAAGATGCGGAGCATCTTTGAACCATAGATGATCAACACCTCTGAAAACCAGTCCACATTTATATAGATTTAGGTGCCTAACTTTAGGTCATCACTACCACAATTTTTTTTTGCCGTATGAATAAAACTTTGCACATTTTGTACTTCATTACAGTTTGTCACGTATGTTAACTAGATAATTATTGTATGTCAGAAACAGGTTTTAAAAGTCCTTCATACCTCCCGAGATCCTGATTAGTATCATGCATGATCATCAATAACCCGCTATCTTATAGTTAACTAAACGGCTGCTTGCCTGGAGCACTTGTTCTCTAGCTCCCAACCTTCTCCTCTTCTAGTCTGAAAGGTTTGCTTATTGAGGCTGGCAGAGTAGGGTAATGGGAGTTGTAGCATACTGCATACAATGGAGGCATGCCGAAACATTTTACAACTCCCAACAATATTCCCCATCACTATCCAGATAATTCCACTAGAAATGGGAAAATTTTGCAAAACAGTTAAGGGCACCCATATATTTCTAAAAGGCTAGTGTTAGCCTATTGGCCAGACAGGATTCCACCTACCCATCATGTAGAGTCTCCATCACAAGGTAGGTTTCCTGGGTGTGGTGGAATGCCAATCCAGGGAGTTTAAGGACCTTCCTAGTATTCTTCTTTTAAATTTTTCATCCTCTAGCATTTACCCACAAAGAGCAGATGTATAAAGAGAAAGACTCTCATAACTCTCAGAAACTACATTATGCAGTCATGTCAAAGAGAAGGAAAATGTCATCAGGACAGATTTCTCACACTATTCTAAGCTAATTAGGTATTATTAATTATTTGTATTACCATAGCACCAATATGCCCTCCTTTACCCTAATATCTGAGTACATCACAAGCATGTATGAATTTGTGCTCATCACACTCATGTATGATAGGGAATTATTATTGCCATGTTGCAGATGGGGAAAACTGAAGTATCAAGACACTAAGTGACTTGTGCAAAGTCATACAGCAAGTCTGTGCCAGAGCAGGGATGGTCTCCTGAGTCCTAGGCTATTGCCTGGACCATCCATCCTTTTGCTTTTGAATATC
This sequence comes from Lepidochelys olivacea, assembly GCF_965140295.1. Taxonomy (NCBI): domain Eukaryota; kingdom Metazoa; phylum Chordata; order Testudines; family Cheloniidae; genus Lepidochelys; species Lepidochelys olivacea. Next base: position 35,944,885 of record NC_140421.1, read on the forward strand.
CAGTGGAAAGGAAATTGCTCTGTTTCAGCCAAGGGTAAGAACATTTCCACATAGCTCCAACACCAACAGGTTCCAGAATCAAACAAACAATCAAGGAAAAAAACACGGGCATATATGGAAGAATTCAGAAACAAGCACAATTACAGCTACCTCAAGTATGCTGTTCATACCTTGAAGTGACTTAGTCCAGATGAAAAGCACACAAAAGAATGCATAAATTTTCAATTGTTTTGAAAGACTCAGTGTTTCTGTGTAAAATATAATGGTTTAAAATGTTTTAACATTAAGCTGATCACCTCTAAATGTGAATGAGGAACTGCATACAATGATGTTGGCAGAGGGAAGGAAATAGGACTAAAGACGTTGTGGGTAGGAAAACAGAAGAAGAAATAACATAAGACCACATACACAGGACAGGGTCCTACATACATCTTGTACTTGGCAATCCAAGTACTGGCTGTAGCCTTATGCAAATACTAGTGGTAAATATGTTATGTTAGATAGTTTTAAGCATAGAGATGGAGGGGAAGTAACTGGTTCCCTATTGCAGTTAAAAGGGTAGAGTCAAATAAAATGCTCTCATATTATTATAGTAACTTCAGATGTACGCAGTAAACAGGAAATAGCAAAAATACATCAGTACAATAGTCTGTAGAGGCAAAAGAGGCAGCAAAGAAGGGTTGTCTTTAGGGGTAAACAAAGAAGATCTGGGTTCTCTTTCTGGGTCTATCACATACTTCCTGCATGTCCTTGAGCAAGTCAATCTCCAGGCCTCCACTTCATCTTCGTATACTGGGGTGGGGAGTAATAACATTTCTATATGGCAGGGTAACAGGTTGAACTCATTAAGATTTGTGAAGTGATTCGACTTCATGTGATTAGTGCTTTATATATTTAACATATCATCATACTATCTGCTTAGCCTAAAGGATTTACAAACAATAAAAAAAACTTTACAGATGAGATTTGCTGTAAGATCTTATGCAAGCAATTCCCAAACAAATGACATTTCACTATCTACCAACAGATAAACTGACGTTAGGAAAGTCACCTGACCTCCTTGTAATTATGATTCCCCATCAGTAAGACAGGTACACTGCTTATCTTCCTAACAGTGATTATAAAGCACTTGAAATCTTTAGATGAAAGATGCTGTATAAGTATCATCATTATCGAAGATATGGGGGGCAGGGAAAGATGGGTAGAGAGGGAGAGAAAAGCTTACACTGCACTCACATTAACTAAACTAGTAATACATTAAGAAGCACCCACATACAGGTACACTTACAAAAAAAAGTCACCTATGAAAATGAGGGAAAGAAAGGACTTCCAAAATCAAGCTAACACAACTTTACTTCTCATTTTTGTTTGCTGTGGTCAGTGAAGTTAAGGGCAGGAGATCATCAGCCATACATTTGAATTCCTTGTTCTCGTTTGTGTCAAGTGTCACCAATACAGTATTTAAATGATGCTTTGTAATTAACTGTCCAACATATTCTTTGCTTGTCAGAGAACAATAGAATTTGGTGTTCTTACATAAAGTAAATCTGTTACAGACACATTCAGGGTTGGATTAAAAGAATTTGGGAGCCCTAGGGGAATCAGGGGACCCCCACCTTTCCTGCCTCAAGGAGGTAGGAGGCTTGGGGAGGGAGCTGTTGGCAAGCAAGACTGCTCTACACTCATCCTGCAGCAGCTCCTGCTATTCAATAAGAGGAGCAGATTATATTCTTTCTGGGCAGCAATTTTATACAGGAAATCTAGGCTGAACTAGAACATACAGGCTTCAAGGTAAAAATGCCAATATTAATATCAGTTTATCTTCCGGGAGCTCGTTAAAGAAAGAACATAGATGAGAATTTCAGCTTTAAATGTAAAAGTTGATAACTTGTCTGCTCATCGTAGCATTATTCTCAGATAGTAGCCTACATTGTCCAGGCAGATTTTCCCCTTGACCTGGCACAAATATATGCCACATCTCTCATGGATTATTATTTGTACTGTGGTCAAGCCTAAAGGACTCTTTGTTTTTTCTCAAGTATCTAGCTCAAAGGAAGACAGAAATATCTCTGGGGCAGCGTCTATTTAACTTGAAACAAGACAAAAAAAAAGTGTGGGAGGGGAATTAAGATACTGTCTTGTGGTTACAGAAGGAATTCCATGCCTAAAGGACAACAAGTGTGACAACGTCTGCGGCAGTAAACAAATAGATATTCAAGGTTGGGGGATGGGGATGATAAACGTGACAAATGTGGATACATAGCAAATGGCAGAGTTGTGGAAGGCCTTGAAAGCAAGGATAAAAAGTTTGAATTTTATGTAGTGAAGAAAGAAGAAGGGCATTATCAGATGAACAAACAAAAAAGATGGTCTAGTATACAATGGAGGGGGGCAAGGCGGGTGTCAGGGAAGCCAGCTAGGAGGTGGTTAACATTGTCAACACTTGAGATGACAGCCAGAATAAGAGTTTTACTAATATGGAAACAAAAAGATTGGATTTCAGGGATTTTATAGAGGAAGCAGGAAATTTTGGACACAGCATGGCTGTGCACAGCAAGGGAAAAGAAGAACTCAAAGACGACACCCAAGTTACAGGCTTAAATGACAAAAGGATATTAGTGTTGTTAGAGGTGACAAAATGGGGTGGGGTGGAAGATGCCAGTCTAGAAGAACAGGTAAGGAGTTCAGTTTTGACCATAATATGTTTAAGTCTGCACTATGGAGACTCTACAGGCATAGGCCTGTAGTGTAGATGCCACTTACACCCATCAGAAGCGGTTTTTCTGTTGGTGTAGGACCACCACCTACTTAAACAAAGTTACGATATCAATGGAAGCCCTAAGCACATAGCTGTGTCTACCCTGGGGTTAGTTGTCATAGTTACATCAGTCAGACGTAGCTGATCTCACAGGAAAGGGGAGGAGGACTTACTAGGGTTGCCAACTTGGTAATATTTTAAAAACGGACACTCCAGTAGGAGTGCCAGAACATCTCCTGCCCCACCTCTTCCCCAGAGTCCTCCCCACCATCCACTCCTCTTCCCCGCCCCCATCCCACTCCCAAAAGTGGGAGTGCTTTTCCCCTCCCACTCCCCCGTCCAGGTCAAGAGGAACTCACCTGGCAGAGCCAGGCCTGGGAGCTGCAGCCACTGGACGCAGATAAGAGGTGGCCCCAGCTGAGTAGGACTGGTGCAGGTGATGACCTGGCACCTCCCCGCCTTCCCCACCCACAATAACCAGACATTGGTTGTCTGGTCAGTAGATCTGACCAGACACTGTCAGGTCCCCTTTTCAACTAGTAAGTCCAGTCAAAAACTGTGCACTTGGCCACCCTAGGACTCACTTTAAAAGATGCTAAAAGAAATGGCCAGAAAGGTAGGAGGGACAAACATGAAAGCCAAAGAAAGGCAAGATTTCAAGGACAGTATGATCAATAATGTCAAGAACAGCGCAAAGGTCAAAGAAGGCAAGAATAGAGTAGAGGCCCTGAGAACTGGTCTTTAGAGACTCAGCAAGAGCAGTTTCAATGAAGAGGAGAAGGCGGATGCCAGATCAGAGGGAATTCAGAATGGAGTTGGAGGACAGGATTTCAGGGCAATGGTTATAGAAGGCACAGAGTGTGCTTACAGGTGATAGAAAAAAGGGAAATGGGTTGATATTTGGACAGGCACGTGGGGGAGACCAGAGCATGCTTGTGTGAAGAGAGAGAGGCAAAGAAGGTCTGGAGGCCTATAAGTAGAAAAAAGCAAGAGACACATTAGGGTCAGTCCTGGAGAAAGAAAATAATTGGGGAGAAAAAAGGGGAAGACCAGTCTAAACCTGATGAATGATTCAGTACATTGTGTTGAATTCTTCCTGGGCAAGTTAGTGTGTGTAGATTTTATACAAAGCTCAAATACCTCAATAACTAACTATATATTTATATAGATCAGAATAATCTCAAAGCTGCACATAAAATCTTAGTTATGGTATGGGAAATACTTTAGTTTTAGTATAAAAAGCCTAAGCAATTCCTTTTGTGCTGTATATATGCTACATTTATTCTTTTATATACAGCTATGCAGAATCATGTCTACTAAGTAAGAGATTTACTCCTAGCCGAAATAACTATTCAGCAAAGCCTCTTGATACGCTTCAAGGCTAGATAACAGAGTCTGAAGGTTAAGTTCTGACTTACTGGAAGCCTAATTTTTTCAAAGAAGACTAAAGTAGTAGGGCTAGGAAATGGCCAAGCACTTTCCCCAATTGACGAGAAATCAGTTTTCTTCCAAGGGATTTCTGCCAAAAGGAAAGGATTATGAGCAGAGAAGAGCACTAAACACTGCCAATTTCCTTGGTTACTATATGAAGAATGTTAGATGTTCAAAGAAGTCAATAAGAAACTGAAAAACATATCAAAGAACTGAAGAGGGAGAGGGGGTGGAGTGCAACATTAATTGTGCCACTAAAGCTTGTCAAGCCACCCCATCTAATAAGTAATGAAAGAATGCATTGCACCATTGAGATTTAAAGACTTGGAAAAAACCCACACATTTATGAATTCTCTCTCATACACACACACAAATTTCAGATGAGCTGTACAACATTTTGCCATACAATTCACATTAGATCATTGTGAATTCTGGGACTAAAAATCTGAAAAAGCCACAGCAAGTGTAGAATTCAGAGTGCCATTGAGTGACTATCATACAGCAACTGAACCTAATACACAGTATTTTGTCACATCATAAAAATATTTAGCATGCACATGTTAGAAAAAGCAAAAAGGCTGGAACAGGGATGTTTACAAAGACTGTGGAAAAACCAACACCCTCATCTTTCCTGCTAGGTTTGGGTTTTTTGGGGAGTTAGGAGGTTGTGTGTGTGTGTGTGTGTGTGTGTGTGTGTGTGTGTGTGTGTGTGTGTGTGTGTGTGTGTGTGTGTGTTTGTTTTTTAAGATTATTCCTTTGAAATGGCTAACAATTAAAAAAATACCTTATTGCACATTTGTAAACAAACATGGCTATTTGCTGAAATTATGTTTAAATAATCTGTATGTGTGTGTTAAAATTAGTTGTCAACTATTTCTCTCCCCTGCTCAAAGGGTAGCCATTTCAATACATAGAGAAGGCAAGGCCACAAACTTGTCTCCCTCTATTCAATCTGAATCATATCTGGTCTCTCTGTCATCTCCTTTAGGGTTGTCTCTCAATCAGCTTAAAATTTAACCACCACCAAAATAAACCTTTATCTTCCTTCCTAAACAGCTCTTCACTCCTCCTGTTCTTGGTCACTCAGGCTCATAACCTGGAGGTCAACTTTGACTATTTTGATCCCCCTCCCTGCCCTTCACATCAAAGCCATCTGCAAATCCAATGCTTGTCCTAACGGTCACGTCTAGGATCTGTCCATTACAGCTTTAAATCACATTTAGGCCTTCATGATTGCCTCTCATGGTTATTTCTACCGTCTTTTTCTCTGGCCAAACCATGCTCCCCTCCCATTTCCAGTCAATATATATATGCACACACACACACACCAAAAACCCGTAGCCATTAAGACAATCTGCCTCAGCCGTTGTTCTGACCATATCACCACTGTCTTTGAACTCTTCTGTTCCCCCCCCGCCCCTCCCCTGTCTCCTCCCCCTATCAAATTGAAGTTTCTTGTCCACGTCTTCAAGCCCTTCCATAACTCTGCTCATTCCTTTTTCAAGCCTTTTCTTCAGGTTATTCTCAGCATAGCCTAAACTGATCACTTGCCGGGACACTTGAATATTCAATGGAAAAATGGAAAAAGTTGGTTCAAGTTTCAGAAACAGGTATACAGTTAAAGATCTGCAGACCTGGGGAAATTAATAAGACCTAAAATCACACTAATTTAAAATTCAATCACAGGTGTCTTTCAGCTAAGATCAGCCATTCAGTTGCATCTTCTCTTCAAACAGCTATGTCAGGCAAAACAGCCAGGATTTAGAGTATGCAGGGGAGACAGTGGGCTCACAACAATCTAAATGCCTAATATTAAAATAGATGCATTTGGAATAGATGTCCAAGCTCCCAGTCCTTTTAACTACATTTCACCCCATGCGTTATTATTTGTATGATAGCAGCAGACAGAGGCCTCAACTGAGACTGGGGCCCCGTTGTGCTAAATGCTATGCATACATACAGTAGAAGACAGGTCCTGCCCTGAAAAGCTGGCAGGCTAAGTAAGTCAGACACACAAAGAATGGAAGGGGAAACTGAGGCACCAAGCAGTGAAGTGATTTACCAAAGGTTACACATAAAGTTACCAGTAGAGCCAAGAACAGAACCCAGGTCTCCTGACGGTCAGAGCAGTGCTTTGTCTATTAGACTATGTCATCTGACCTCATTTTTACCTTAGTTCCGCTCCGGTTAGAGGAACATAAGCAAACAGTTTTATTCCTCCCAGTTTTATTACTGAGCAGCCCAGGACAACAGACATGGCTGCTCCCTGCCATTGGCTGCCGTCCATAGCATTGGGCTAATAAGATCATAAACATTCAAATTGCAGATGTTCAGCGATGTAGATGGTTTGTGCATCGTACCCTTTCCCCCGCCCTATGTCTATCTTATGTATTTAGGTAAGCTCTTTGAGGCAGGGACTGTCTACTACTTTGTGTTTGTACAGGGCCTAGCACAATAGGTCCCATTCTTGGTTGGCCCTTAAACGACTCCATAATAAATAATATTCATAGGGGTTTTCATCCTTCATTTAGGGTATGCCTACACTCCACCCAGCTCAGGAAGACAAGTACACTCTAGCTCTGCTTGAGCCAATGCTCTTTAAAAAGTAAATAAATAAATAATAATAATAAAGAGAGAGAGGGCAAGAGAGCGCGTGAGCGTGCACGCGCCAGGGATTGCACAGGCAAGCAGCTCAGGCTAGCTGCTTGATACAAGCCTGCCCGGACCCCCTAGGTATATACTCAGGCAGCTAGCCTGAGCCACCACCTGCACTACCACTGGCTAGCTATCACCTGTCTGTCTTTCTGAGCTCCCAGTTGCAGTGTAGATGTACCCTTAAAGTGCTTGCACTTTTCTGCATGCAGCACAGTAGTCAATAATAAGCACCTGGGCCAATAATAAAAAACACCAACAATATTTATCCTCCTCCCTATTTCAGCTGCAATTCTCCTATGGTGTCAGAATTCCTAGCAGCATTCGCTGTATTATCCCATAGAAAGTGCTCAGAAGGAACTTTATCAACCGTCTGCTATTGAACCGTTTTTATTCTGATTCTTCTCCATACAAGCCAGCTCCTGCTATACACCTACGGGAAGTTATGGAAAGATTTATTAGCAGGGCAAAAGTTCACACTCACATAAGACCCCTCTACATGTGGAGCAGGTTTAGCACTACTTCAATAACCAGAGAAGTAAGCCGAGCATTTCAGTAATCAGACATTACAGTAGGTCTGTAACCAGCATGGATGTGTTATTTGGGCTGCTGTAATACTTCATACTTTTATGACAGTGTGCTAGAAGACAATATTTGAGAGTAGTACAAAAGCGCACTAATCTCCATTCCACCCTGTTTGGAATTACCTCGTTTCCGGCCTCCAGTCTCAGTGGTTGCAATTTGTGAGCTATTCTGGCTGTAGATTTCTGGGTTGGATTCCCCAGGCTCAGCAGAAGGCAGATCTGAATTTAGTTAGTGCCCACAACAAACTCATTCCTTCTGGCAATATACCAGAGCCTGGATTTTGTGAGCTTCAAGAAGCGGAACAAGACTTCCCTGTTCAGTAAGGCCTTTAGACATAGTATTGCAGTTTGAATCTAAAGAAGGTGCTCAGGTGTTTATGAAATGGGTGCTATTTATGCATCTTTAAATAACTCCATTTTTCCCAATTGTCCTTATGGATAGGAAGACAAAATATTCCAAGAAGAAACCACTGCCTCCAGATGTAACCATGTACAGACACCATTGGTATGTCAATTTGAGTGCTTTTATGTTAAGTTCCCAGGTTAATGCACTAGCCTTTCACCTCTGGGGACCAGAATACAAATTGAAAAATGCCTTTCAGCCTAACAGATGTATGTTCTCATCACTAACTCTGAATAAGATTTAGCTTAAGTAGCAATTTTTGCTGAGAAAAGGCCCAGGATTAAAGTATAATGGCAGATGCAGGCCAGAAGTTAGGGGCACTAGAGGTGTGTGGGGAAACTTTCAAATTGCTTCCTTACATCCATCCTGACTTTAACCAATCTAATCAGACCCTCAGTTCTTATAAATGAAAATTTGTATTATTTTAAAAAAAGAAAAGGAGGACTTGTGGCACCTTAGAGACTAACAAATTTATTTGAGCATAAGTTTTCGTCAGCTACAGCTCACTTCATTGGATGCATTCAATTGTTTAAGTTATCTTATGTAATATTTTTTAAAAACAATGGACATGACAGTTACGTGTCATGCTATATATGCACTCAGGGGTTTTATACACAGAATGACTTCTAAAACCTTATGAAAGTAGATCCTAGCTAGCATGAAATGTCACGGAATGCTTTTATCATTCCTTATTCCTCATTCCATGTACATGAGTGTCTATGTTTACCCATTACCACAACCAATCTTGTGGATGCATCAGTATTTATTTTTTTCCGACTAACTGGTTCTCAGACAGACATAAATGTTTTGTAATGCAGGTTGATATTTTTAGTCAGACTCCTTAAAAACAGTTTATAGAAGAGTAAAAAGTTACCAAAGACTAGAGAGAGAAAACATTAATTCTGAATCATTAATTCAATGACTGTGGGGCCAAAACGTACAGATCTGATTTGAACAACGCTTAATATGCACATTTGCATGCCTATTCAATAAATCACCTTTCCGGCTGACTTTTAAAGACCCTTTTGGAGAAAAAGACAGCCGTTTAGAATAACATCCATAGCAAGCAGTGTCCATTTATGGTCTGTAGAAAAGGAATTGCATGAATCATGGAAGTACATTCTAGAGGCAATAAAGCTTGTACTGCATTTTATTCTTATGAGATGTAGTTGAGTGGCAATGGTATGAATAGCATTTGTCTATATTAGGGTACAACAGATACATATTTGGAGTATGTATTCCTTTCAGCTTTTCAGAAAGAAAATGAAGGTGAGTAGTGCATCCATCAGGAACTAGCAGGGTAGCCAAATTTTTCTTCTCATGAAAAACAATGCCATTGCAATTTTTTTTGTATAATTGGTAAAATCTGCACCTTTGCCCTACTATATCTGATGGATATTAAATCAAATTCTTATGGAATAGATGACCATCAATTGAGAATACTTCATGGACTAAGGCTGTTTTCATTTGATAAGAAGTAGAGCTGCTATTTCTAAAACTGTCTGACAATATATTCCTAATTACCATTGAATACCAACATAACATTTCATTCTTTACTTACACTTTTTTCCCCATTTTTAACATTGTATATAAATCTATTACTCAAAAAATAGGACAAAAATAGTACATTTGTGACATTTTAAAAGCACATTTTTGGAAAAAAGAAAACAGTGGAGACTGCCTTTTAAAATGTGCATTCATTCTTCTAAGGAAAAATCTGCTATTTGAAATAGTATGAAACATAAGAAAAGCCTAAAGATGTTGTGATTCAAGTCAATGAGAGCTTTGACCTTGGTTTCAAGAATAGTATGATCGGATCCTAAATGTTATACTATATGATGCAGTCTCTGTATTTACTAAAAATATACTAGAAAGAGCTAACCAAAAAAATCTTAACTTTTTAAGTTAAGGAGAATGATACTCTCCCCCATTATAAACATTTCCCCGACTTTGTTTCTACACGAGAGTGATTTAAATAGCTGTAATAAAACTTACGGGGAGGGATTCATAGGAGGAAGTCTCTGCAAGGAGTTCCCCACAATTGTTCTGGACTGGGGGTTGCTCTCTGCAGAACCCACTCTCAGACCTGGAGGATCCCAAGAATACTAGAACTATACCCATGGAGACCTGCTGCATCCCTTCCCTCAACTACCCCTTATGCCCAGCTCCCTGGAAACACAACTCTATTGGAGCTGCTCTTCAAGGGTATCTTCCTGCCCATGGTAGCTCCCAGAAGCATTAGGTGAGGGGGCTACAGAAATAAACACATCTTTTGCCTAATGTCCACAAGGAGACAGAATAATACATATCCCCAACTGACCATCTCAGATGCACTCCTGCCTTTGGCCTGCCCAGTCTCTGTTCCCTCCTCCATTGTGGCTGCCCACAATCACAAAAGATCAAGGATTTCCCTACACCTCCCCTGAATTTCCCCAATCCTCCCCCACCCCCCATTACATGCAGTGCTGCCAATTTGGTTGTTGGCTGGAAATTTGAATTGAAGTTGAAACAATACACACTTTAAAAGCATATACAGTACGTGAGAAAATACTTGTACCTGAGAAAGCATAACGGGTTTGAAAAAGTATGAACAAAGACTAGCTTCTTCATACAGCTGTTATTTATGACAATGTCTGCACATTTTGGGGGGCTATTTGGCCTACCTAATGATGTCAAATTATGATTTGTAAGCAAGGTCTGAATGAGCTCTCCCCTGACTGCTAGTGATGAGCCAGGGGTGGGTGGAAAGGCTTCAGGACCAGACTGTATTTATATGAACACATTATTTATGTGTGTTTATATGTATTTATATGCCTAGGTATCTAGCAGACAGAGCTGTGCTGCCAAGTGATCACTTTTAGCTAGTGTTGGGTTACAAATCACTTTAGTATTGAATTTGGGGGTCATGAAATGTTATTATCCTTATTGTATGAGTAAAGGGCAGCAGAACTGTACGTAGTCTGCCTGAATGAGGGGGTCTCCCTCAACGCTTAATTTGTGCTAGGGCTTGCCAGGGCTGAGCCTCGGCACCTCTAAGCTTGGCAGTTCATAGCCCTGAGACCTCAGGGCTTGCCACATCAGTTATGAAAATAACAAACTTGCTTGAGCCCCAGCACCCCTCTCATTACAAATTAAGCACTGGTCACCCTCAAGTGAACTGCACTCCCTGATCAGGAGGTTTGGATAGCATATCCTAGTGAAAAGAGAGAGGGGGAATGGGGCACAGGTGTTTTGCTTGGTGGCATGGGCTCTGCCTAAGAGACACAAGCACTATTTGACCTGCCCCTCTCTCCTGTTTAGAGATAGAGCTGATTAGGCTCCATAGAGAGCCTTTTGGTTTGTTAAGTGTCCACTAGAGCTGAAATCAGAGATACTCAGGTCTAAGTGCTTAGACCTGCTGTGGGACAGTGTTTCTGTGGAAGAGACAGCCCAGCCTGCACTAGCAGCAAGGTTCCCCCACAGAGATGAAATCACTGAGAGCTGGGTGGAATTTTGAGACCCCAACTCACAGAGGTCACAGCGGCAGGTGGCAGCAGAAGGTGATGGTGCAGAACCATTGGGGACAGAGAGGTGGAGCGAACAGTGGCATGATGAACAACAGTGGCCAGAGCATTTGTTTGTTGGACTATGTTTTAGAGACTTCTGATTCTTGTATTAAGTGATGGGGTAAATAACATTTCCTTATTAATTTTCCTCCATACCCAGTCAAGATTTTATAGGCCTCTATCATATCCACTCTTAGTCATCTCTTTTCCAAGCTGAAAAGCCAGTCTTTTTAATGTCTCTTCATATGGAATCTGTTCCACATCCCTAGTAATTTTTGTTGCCCTTCTCTGTACCTTTTCCAATTCTAATATATCTTTTTTGAGATGGGGTGACCAGAACTGCACACAGTATTCAAGATATGGGTATATCATGGATTTATATTGTAAAAGTGGACGAGCTTGGTTTGCCAGGCTGATCAGCCAAGCCAATACTGACAACCTACATGAAAAGGCTGCAAAACACCATGGCCTCTGGACTGCATCAACATGCAGAAAGCCTTATAAGCCAGTCACTGACAAAGCCAATTTTAGCCAATTAAAGTACTTAATAATGCTGTTAATAATGTTGGAGACACAACTCAGTTTACGTGAGCCAACATGGCTTTTGCCTCATACTTTCTATTTAAGCAAGAGATACCACACACTAAAAGCTGGAGGCCAATTTTAAGTGAATTGTCATTTGTTAATCCTGAAGTTGGACACTGGTTCTGAACAAGACCACAGCAAATGCTCACTAACTTTCTGCAAGAAACTCAACTGACTGGTTAGAAGCATGCAGTACAACAGTGAAAGACTCAGTAGTTGAAAAAGTGAAGAACTCTCTCACCACATTCAGAAAGTTTCCCTACATAGCTGATGAATGCACCGATGCAAATGGGTGTCAAGTATTAAGTTATTGCATATGTTATCTTGATAGCTGTGGTAGGCCAGTAGATGCATTCTAGATGTTCAGGTTATAGAAGAGACATCAACTGCATCTGTGACATCTAAGAGTTAAATGTTTGTAAATTGAACCCCAAACAGATGGCTGCTTGTGTATTTGATGGAGCTGCAAACTTCTCTGGAAGACATAGTGGAGTACAGGCTTTGCTCAGAGAAAAGCATATCTCTAAACTCTCCTATACACACTGCAGAGGCCATCTACTCCAGATAGCACTAGTATAGCTGCAGAATCTTCAAAAGACATTAGCAAAGCTATAAATTTAATGCCTGTATTATAGTCTTTTTTCAGCAAGAGTCCAGAAGGACTGAACATCTTGGAAACAAAAGGAAGATACACTGGGACTGAAGTTCAAATTAGTCCACCCTGGAAAAACCTGCTGGCTTTCTCATTAGCAGTTCTTGGCTGTTGTCTTAAAATTACTGCAACCATTATTACTGGCTTTGGAAAGTATCTACCCAGATCTAAGTAGTGAGGATGGTGGACTATTTTTGTTACTAAGTTCAGAAAAGACTATTGCCATGCTCTCTCTGGTAAATCTACTGTTGAAACCACTTGGGTCATTAAACAGTGTCATCCAGGCATCTGCTACAATAGTAGTAGATCTTTGTCCAGCAGTAGAAGCTACCCTTGGATCAATCAGACATCCACTGAAAACATATTGGAAGAAACAAAGGCTTCAGTCTGGAAGTTGACTAATGAAGGCACTTATATTGACTCCTTACATGAGGAGGGCAAGACGTATTTGTCAAGCCAGCTGAAAAAGTACACAGACTTGATGCTTACAAATCTACAATAGTGATTTCTGGATTCTACTCAACTTCTACATAGCTTTTACAGATGCCTGTCTTATAAAACACCTACAGCCTACAGTTGAGTGGAGTGAGGTGCTACCAGCAATGGGGATGCTGTGTTACCAGGACAGAATAGAGAATTTTGAACACAGAGTGCACATCATACAAACAAATGAGGATTTAACTTCAGCTTCTTCTTTATCACTACTAGCGGTTCGACCCAATCTTTGTGCTATGTTTCCTGGTGTAACCGGACGCAGACTCACCAGCAGCGCCTCCTGCTGGTCGTCTCAGGGAATTAGCGTTCCAGCCTCCGGAGCGCCCTCTTCAGGCCGGTGTCTCGCCCTGATGCCGGCTCCCATGTCCCTCCCAGGACACTGGTGCCCCTTTCATTGGGTGCTGCCCCTGGCAGTACCCCACAGTTCTGGGTCTCCCCCTCCCAGGGGAACCCCCACCCACTATCCCTACCTCGCCTCAGTAGTAGGCTCCTGTCAGTCACCAGCTAGCCCCCGCGCCCTGGGGCAGACTGCAGTATGAGCCACTCATCACAGGCAAGGTGGGGTTTGGACCTGCTGCCTCTGCCCACCCATGGCTGCCCCCTGGCAACCCCAGTACCTAATAGGCCTTCCCAGGCCTGCAGCCTGTGGCTTTCCTAGGCCAGAGCTCCCTGGCTCCCTTGGCCTTTCCCCAGCCCTGCTCCAAACTAGGTCCTCTTATTCAGGTCTCTGCAGCCAGGTGCCCCCTCTCAGAGCTAGAGCTAGAGAGAGAGAGCTCTTCTGCTCCTGGCTTCCCTGGCTTTTATAAGGCCCACTGGGTCTGTTTGGGGCGTGGCCCCCAGTTGCGGCTGCTCTGCCAATCAGCCCAGCTCTTCCCCTGCCCCAGCCCTCTCCCAGGGCTATCTAAAAACCCCTCTGGACCCGAGTGGGTGTCTACCCCGCTACCCCAGCATGAAAGAAGTAGGAATTCATCTCTTGCTACTCCCAATCACAACAGCTGCAGTTGAGCATTCTTTTTCCTCATTGAATAGAAGTTTGTGTTCTGAAAGAAGTCACCTTCTGCATGATAATATCATGAAGGACTGGAAGTAATGGACACACAAGAAGACACCAAAGAGTTGTGCAAAATTACAAGAAACCAGGAAGGATGTAGATGTAGTACTTCATAGTAGGCTTGAGTAGCCAACTTTAATTTCTGTGATTATTTTAAAAAAACATGAGTGAAATCTAATGAAATGGTCGTGAAACATTTTTCCGTTTTTACTATGGGGCTATACAGCCCACCTTCGCCCTCACAGTCTCAACCCTTGTCGACCCTTTCCCACCCCCCATATATTCAAACACTCCCCCTAATTTCAATTCCTGGGGAAAACACAGGGGAAGATGGTGCTACAGAAGTGGCTAAGTCATCCTTCGGGGTGGGCAGGAAGATCCTTACAGAAGTATGCCACATGCACAGATACAAAGAACACAAGCTGCAGCAGGAAGTTTGAATTTGGCATTGAATTAGCCCTGATCGAGGACACGCGCCTTTGAATATTCCAGTGTAAAACTTGTTTGGATCAGATATCCATTGAATACTGGACTCTGGGTGCACATAGTACATTTTGCAGTTTTCTCACTGAGCTTATAAAATGTGCAGATAAGGAAGGCTGTACTAAGCATGCATGCATATCTAACTTAGCTGCATGTTGAAAGACTTAGTGAAGTTGTGCAGTGCTTGGGCAAGAGCTATACAGGCACACTTGTCCCATTCACTATCTGTAAAGTATGTAAAGAACACTTAAATACTTGCTAAGGTTTGTGGAACAATGGGGTCTTTCAGGCATACCTTATAAAGTTTTAGAGGATTGGGCACTGGTGGTATCTAACAAAACAAAAATAAACTCCCAAATGTGGAATTACTTTTTCCTTCACTAGTTCACACAGAAAATTCTGACAAAAACTTTAAGGCTGCCAGTGAAGTATTCAAAAACCAGGGAACTCCAAAGTTACAGGTACACCTTTACCTATGTTTGTATGTACAGCACAAAGTGTAGTGGGTAATATTGTGTATTACTCTGTCTATTCTAGACAAAGTGCATTAAAACAAATGCCCAATAAACAAAAATAGAGCAATAATGAAAGATTGTGGCTCATGTAGACCACTTAAGTTTACAACTGAATTATCTTGACGCTAACTGCCTCGTTTCCTAAAATACATGAAAGGATTGTTGAAAATAAAATGCATAATACGAGGGTATTGATTAACTTAACATTCAAACATTTTAGATGATTTTCTTCTCTGGCAAGTCAGTTAAGCTATATTGGACTATTAGGACAAAAAATGTAAAGAGACAAGGACACAGACATTTACAAGATGCTATATGCATATCTAAGGTTGGGGGTGGAATATTATATCCTAGATATAGTATGCAATCATCTAATTAGGACAGTATCATAATTCATATTGCATAAGACAGAAAAATTAAGTTATATGTAAAACCTTAACTGTATTTGTATTATACATAAAACCTTAACTGCATTTCCTGAATTTTGAATGCTCAACTGGGTAATCTTACCATTCTCCTAATGTTCTTTTTTTGATAGAACACTTGAGTCAAAACTGTTTTTTGAGTAAGAAGAGATACAAAAGCTGTGTGATCAAATGGTGTAGACACCATGGGCCAAACAAGTCATAACAAACACGCACTATGTCTTATTTCTGTAGAGATGGCCTTGAAAGCCTCTTAAAACTACAATGATGTTTCACTGAAATTCCATCTTAGTAACTGAGTAACAAAAGACCCTATTTACCAGGATTTCATTTACTTCGAGAAAATAAAGCTAACACCACATGGCAATGAAACCTACCTTTGCAAATTTATTTTAAATCATATGAGTTTTTTTTAAAATAGAGATGCCTGCATTTAATATAAATTAATATCACTATATTAAAAAAGAAGAACATCTCCCTCCATCACCTTGTTGTTTTTAAGTGTCTATACATCTACACTATGTAGACTGGCTAGTTTCTAACTCTGGTTCTTATTCACAAGGTGTAATATCAAAATTGTATGATTCTGTATCATATGTACATTTTTAAAAGTTAAATCCTTAAGAACTGGAACAAATAAGTTTAGTTTAAAAAATCTGTTAGAAACTATTTTTAAAACGTTAATGCTCACATTCAACTTTTAAACTGAAACTTAGCCAAAAGAGTCTGAAAGAGAGTATAGGAACATAGACACTGATCCAAACTTCAGTGGGATTTGGATCAAGCCCTTAAAAACCCCTATAAAAATGCACATTTTAACATTAAAAAAATAGAATTATGATATTTTCGGCCCAACTAAGATATTCTATACATACAATTTTCTCCATAAAGGTACAGTACAATAACCACAAAAATTAGGATAGAGAAAAAGGTATGTGTGACAAGTAGTCTAATAAGCATTAAATCAACTCAATGAAATAAAGACATTTCACTATTTTCTTAAGATATTATAGGATTTTTAAAAATCATATATGCTTATATATGGCTACATTATATGTATTTAAAGCATTGTTTGTTTAAACTGTGCAACCACTTATCCCGCACAGACACTACAGTGAATGTTACAAACTTATATAAATGCCCTACCCTTTTTTGAAGAACTATTGGAGTAATCGCTGGCAAAGTTACCCTTCTTGCATATAAGTTCATGTCTGCTCTTCACAGAATTAGACTAACAGCCTCCGTTCAGGTCATACATGAAATAAAGTAAGTCCCTGGCAATATTCCTTGGAGCCTCAGTTCTCAGAACCCAGTACCTTAGAGTCAGTGCAAAGAAACAAGAAAGAATGCAATAAATGTCACCCTGCTTATGTGAATCCAACCCTACCCAAAGCCAATTAAGGAGGACTCTGGGACAGGACTAACTAGCAACCAACCAATCACAGGGCTTGCAAACTCCTCCTTTGTCCTTGTAAATATGTTCTGATACTTTTGTTTATGGATGATATTTAAAGAACCAGATTAACAAGTATTTAAATCACACAGGAGCCTCTCCCCTACACCTCCATCCCCCCATCCTCAAAAGAACAGAGCAATTGTATGCCTTCTTTGCTGGTTGGAGAGAAAGAATTGTGCCTTTTGTTTAGACAGAACATCATTATACTTTTAAATTGTAAAAAGTAGGCATATTTAGATTACATTTAAAACATGCTGTTCTTAAAAGGACTTAAATTAAAGCAGATTATGCAGTAGATATGGTTAGAACTATGAGATTAAAATACTTTTTAAACACAAGCCTCTTTTGATCAAGTATGTAGGTTCTAAAATGTTACCCATACTAGATTAACAAGGTAAACAATCTACAACAGTTCAAGTCAAAAGTTCATAACATTTCAAACAATGATGTGCAAGATACACAGCTATTGCAGTTTTTTAAAAAAACCACTGAGTAAATTATTTAGTGCATGTCTGAGTACTGTACATATCCTTGAAATGTTCAGAGCTGACTTGGCAAATACTATATTAATCCATGCCAAAACCACCTTATCCTTGTGATGGTGCGGGGGGCGGGGAGAAGAATAATTGGAAGATGAAGATAGCCATTTATGCTCAGAATGTGGTGGGGAGGGAAAAACTGATTACAAGCCACATTAGTCAGTGATTTAAAGAATTAAATGCTGATGCGTTAAAGAGAAACAATACTATCATCTATAATTAAACACTCAATACAAGAGTCTTTCAAATAGCAAAAATATATAATCTAAACATGCCACTGGTACTGATAGGGCACAATTAGAGCTCAGAAATTCAATGTGCCCATTCATGATTTTAAAGTTAGGCATGTGCTTGATCACCTTGGTGAGCCCTGAAGTCAATAGGGCTTAATCACATTCTTAAGTACTCTGCAGAATTCGGCCCTGAATCAGAGCCTTAATGCTCTTTTGCACAGAGCAATATGCAGATTTAAAAAAAAAAACACAACAACAATTTAACCTGTAGTATGTTGATGCTGTTACCCATAGCTATTAAAGAATGACAAAATATTGTCAGATAATAGGAAGTACAGGCAAACATTTTCCTGCAGTTTCAAAATCTATTGGCCTTGATTATGACATTATGAATAGCTGCTGTAAACTGACGCAAAGTCATAAAGGGATCTAGACTGGAGGCTGGAATTTGATCCTTGTCGAGTTAACTTGAATCATTTAGTAAAGTCATGAAACCAATTAAAATGTGCCAAAAATCTTTTTGTTAGCTCAATGAAAGATGCTCGGTGTTCACTTTGGTTCGTTTCACGCTCGGGCTACAGAAAAACCAAACTCATGGTAACTATGTAATCTCCCAAATATTAGACATGGTACGCAAACTTTATACTCTGCTTATCTCGAGATTTTAGGTAAAGAATTCATTATATCTATGTGCTGGAAATTTTCTAGAATGCAGTTACTCTTGAAGGTCAAATTTTAATCTCCATTCTATAGCATCTCGAATGAGCATCTCCTTCTACTACCACCATTCTCAGATTGGCTACAATAAATGTCAAGTGTTTGATTATATATTTTTTTTCACCTTTTACCCCAGAATGTGACTTTAAAAAATTTGCAGTAAAACTTGAGACACAAACGGTGTTTGCAGAATTGGGGCTTCACACTTTACTCTCAGGAATACAGTTACACATGCACAAGTTTGCAGCATTAGGGCTTTAAGATCCCATGATGATTTTTTTAAAATCTTCTAGAAAAAGTGAGGTTTAAAAACAATAATAGTAATCCCAATATATTGCACCAACCATTTTACTGCAAAGAGAATAAAAATATTAAACTGATTTTGGTTCTTACCCTCGGGTCTTGAAGTTCCTTATCTGTTGCCAAGAATTTCAATGCTTTTCATTGTATGAATAATATTTTCCTGTTTGTCTACAAGATGAGGCAGAGGATTATTTTCCCCAGTGAGACTATTTGTGTTTTTTCTGCTCCAAGCAGACATATTGACCACACCAGGTATTTTCTTACTTTCCAAGGTTTTACCAAATGTTTGAGTTTAACAGGAAGCCATAATTCAGATGATGTTGTTTTTAAAGCCATACCTACCCACATTGTACATGTCTGTTTTCAAAAGTCATTCTAAAATGGTACTGTGGGATACTTCCATTTCTTAATTATTTCCAAATCAAATCAGCACACAGTTTAGAAAAGACATCTTTTAAACTTGCATAGAGATAAAGCCAGAAGAGATCATTAAACCGTCTGTATATCACGGGCCATTAGTTTTCACCTACATTAACCCCAAAATATTTTAGTGACACCAAAGCATTTTGGTCCTTGGGAGACTGTGTGCCACAGGCAGAAAACAGCAGAGACTAAGGTGCCACTAATGTCTGAGGTCCCTGCAGTGGCAGAGAATTGATTAGGTAAAATATGTCCAGATGATCCCAGCAGCCAAACCATGCTCCATTTTGTAGGGGGGGGGGATGAGAAACCCCCAAGGTCCCAGCCAATCTGACCTGGGGGAAAATTCCTTTCTGATGCCAAATATGGCAGTTAGTATGACCCTGAACATGTGAGCTATCTCAAGGGAAATTAGTTTAGGCTACTTTCAGTTACAAGCTGTGTGCATGGAATATAAATAAAATACAGGAAATACTCAGGCAAAATAATATTTCAAGAAGATGGTGGAATAGACCTGACAGTGGTTTTCCTAGAAAGGAAAAGGGGACCAGTATTTGTCTAGGCCTTGTTTGACCGTTTCCATGTGTGTCTGGCAGCATGCAAGTGCCAATTTCCACCTCCCCCATGCCATTAGCTATTTACCTTTAGCTATTTCATCTAGAAAGAAGATTCTCTGCACCACCTCAGAGCACTGGTCCACCCCATATGGTGCCCCATCTCTGATGTTTCAGAGAAAGGCAAAAAATCCAGATAACATCTGGACAACTGCATTTGGGGAAAAAAATCCTTCCTGATCCTTACAGGTGACCAGCTGAAGCCCTGAAGCATGAGATTTGATTATAGTCATTATCTTATAGTGCAGAGCTGCAAGCATTGCGAGCGTATTGAAAGCAATTCAGTCAATCCCATTCTTACTATGGCTCCTAAAGGAAAAGGATGAACAGGACGAACTTTCAACTGCCAGCTCTGCAAAGTTAAGTTGAGGTCTGCTTACCTCATTCATCAACTTCAAAAAGAGATTTTTTTCAGGCTAACTAATATATTTCGTACATGTGTTCAACTCCTTTGCCTTCTGTGGGTTGAAGTTATTACTGATCTGGCTCTAGAGCAGCAACTTAGTAAACGTCCATGTTGATGATGCACAAAAAATAGAATCCAGCCCACTCTATGTTTGTACCACTTTGAACTAGTTTAAATCACTAAAGTAGCAGATATTACTCTGCATACATACAGGGAGTAGATCAGCTGAGTAAGAAGGTGCCAGTTTTTCCCATAGTGCTTTTGAGAGTAACTACACTTAAATGTATGTCATATTGGATAATAAATTCTAGAAAAGCTAACTACATTTGTCATCACTCTCTTTATATAAAAAAAAAGTAACTAAGGGGGGAGAGGGAGCGGGAAAATATCTAAAACCTGTGGAAAGCTCATGAAAATCAGCAGCTACAATCAACTGTTTTATCAATAGCACATGCAGTAGGGATACACTTCTAGTGGTGGAAGGCTGGTCTTATGAAGGCCCGGGCCCAGGAATAAGGAGAGCCGAGTTCTGTTGCTGCCACAAATACAGCATGTGAACTTGGACGAGTCACAATCTTTGTGCCTCAGTTTCTACTTCTTTAGAATAAGGATACCACCATTGAGAAGCTAGGTTCATTAATGTTTGTCGAAAGAGCTTTGAGACCTTTACATGAAAATGCTACAGAACTATTATTTTAACCTAATACATTAGTATTAGATGACCATAAAAGACCAGTATATACTCAGTTAAGTCGGCTAGTCATACCATCTGCATTTCTTTACCAGAGCCACTGAATAGGTCAGACAATCATCCTTCTGGATTTCTCTCTTTACCGGAAGAATCAGAGTTATACGATCAAGGTTACTGAGGAAACTCGTTATATGGTAGAGTTGCATTTTTCTGAAAAAGTTTTTTTTTTTTAATAAGTAAAACTGAAGTACACAAGACAAAAAATTTCAGACTTTAAAGTGCAATTTGGTTCCTTGCATAAAATGGAACAAGGTCTTATTTCCAAACTGAACATGGAATGTGATTTCAGATATGCTTGAAGTAGGGCTGGAGTAAATATTTATTAATTCCCACGTAGAGACAGCTGCATTAAAATGTTACGCCATAAAACAACATTCACAGTATATATATCCAAATATTTAAACTTGAATTCTAGATACCTAGGAAGTTTACAATTAAGATTAAATAATCAACATCAACTATGTACCTCTATTCCTCCACATCCATCTTCCACCTACTTAACTTGCACTTCTTAAAACTAGCATGGTACAGTATAGAATTCCAACAGCACGCTCTTCAGTTGTAGGAGGATACCACCACATCGACCTCTCCAGCCTATATCGTGTACAAGCCATGTATAACATCATCCATTTCAGGGCAAGTTAAGGGCAAAGCATGATAGCCTTGAGATTCTGAGCCCTGTACTGAAAACTGAACCCAGATTAGTCAATTGGTGGTGCTCAGTTGACAGCCAGCTGCTGGTACTGCAACCAGGACCAAGAGGAGGCAAAGAAACAGGTGTACTGTGTACATTTTGAAACCCCTCTACTTCTTCCCTCAGGTGGGATGCGAGCATATTACGAGTAGATTCATCACCAAATTTGGTCAGCTGGCTGTAGCATTAGCTTCCCCAGCTTGCGCTGGATACTGACAGGAATTACTGCTCACAAACCGGGAAGAATTAGTAGGGGAAGCAAAAGTGGATGGGAACCTGGGAGGCAGTGACTATGAGATGGTCGAGTTCAGGATCCTGACACAAGGAAGAAAGGAGAGCAGCAAAATACGGACCCTGGACTTCAGAAAAGCAGACTTTGACTCCCTCAGGGAACTGATGGGCAGGATCCCCTGGGAGAATAACATGAGGGGGAAAGGAGTCCAGGAGAGCTGGCTGTATTTTAAAGAATCCTTATTGAGGTTACAGGGACAAACCATCCCGATGTGTAAAAAGAATAGTAAATATGGCAGGCGACCAGCTTGGCTTAACAGTGAAATCCTTGCTCATCTTAAATACAAAAAAGAAGCTTACGAGAAGTGGAAGATTGGACAAATGACCGGGAGGAGTATAAAAATATTGCTCGGGCATGCAGGAGTGAAATCAGGAAGGCCAAATCACACCTGGAGTTGCAGCTAGCAAGAGATATTAAGAGTAACAAGAAGGGTTTCTTCAGGTATGTTGGCAATAAGAAGAAAGTCAAGGAAAGCGTGGGCCCCTTACTGAATGAGGGAGGCAACCTAGTGACAGAGGATGTGGAAAAAGCTAAGGTACTCAATGCTTTGTTTTGCCTCTGTCTTCACGAAAAAGGTCAGATCCCAGACTACTGCACTGGGCAGCACAGCATGAGGAGGAGGTGACCAGCCCTCTGTGGAGAAAGAAGTTGTTTAGGACTATTTAGAAAAGCTGGATGAGCACAAGTCTATGGGGCCAGATGCGCTGCATCCAAGAGTGCTAAAGGAATTGGCGGATGTGACTGCAGAGCCATTGGCCATTATCTTTGAAAACTCATGGCAATCGGGGGAGGTCCCGGACGACTGGAAAAAGGCTAATGTAGTGCCCATCTTTAAAAAAGGGAAGGAGAAGGATCCTGGGAACTACAGGCCAGTCAGCCTCACCTCAGTCCCTGGAAAAATCATGGAGCAGGTCCTCAAGGAATCAATTCTGAAGCACTTAAAGGAAAGTGATCAGAAACAGTCAGCATGGAATCACCAATGGCAAGTCATGCCTGACTAATCTAATTGCCTTCTATGATGAGATAACTGGATCTGTGGATGAAGGGAAAGCAGTGGACGTGTTGTTCCTTGACTTTAGCAAAGCTTTTGACACTGTCTCCCACAGTATTCTTGCCAGCAAGTTAAAGTAGTATGGGCTGGATGAATGGACTATAAGGTGGATAGAAAGCTGGCTAGATTGTCAGGCTCAACGGGTAGTGATCAATGGCTCCACGTCTAGTTGGCAGCTGGTATCAAGTGGAGTGCCCCAAGGGTCAGTGCTCGGGCTGGTTTTGTTCAATATCTTCATAAATGATCTGGAGGATGGTGTGGATTGCACCCTCAGCAAGTTGGCAGATGACACTAAACTGGGAGGAGAGGTAGATACGCTGGAGGGTAGGGACAGGATATGATACAGAAGGCCCTAGACAAATTATAGAATTGGGCCAAAAGAAATCTGATGAGGTTCAACAAGGAAAGGTGCAGAGTCCTGCACTTAGGACGGAAGAATCCCATGCACCGCTACAGATTAGGGACCGAATGGCTCGGCAGCAGTTCTGCATAAAAGGACCTAGGGGTTACAGTGGATGAGAAGCTGGATATGAGTCAACAGTGTGCCCTTGTTGCCAAGAAGGCCAATGGCATTTTGGGATGTATAAGTAGGGGCGTTGCCAGCAGATCGAAGGACGTGATCGTTCCCCTCTATTCGACATTGGTGAGGCCTCATCTGGAGTACTGTGTCCAGTTTTGGGCCCCACACTACAAGAAGGACGTGGAAAAATTGGAAAGAGTCCAGCGGAGGGCAACAAAAATGATTAGGGGACTGGAACACGTGACTTATGAGGAGAGGCTGAGGGAACTGGGATTGTTTAGTCTGCGGAAGAGAAGAATGAGGGGGGATTTGATAGCTGCTTTCAACTACCTGAAAGGGGGTTCCAAAGAAGATGGATCTAGACTGTTCTCAGTGGTAGCAGATAACAGAACGAGGAGTAATGGTCTCAAGTTGCAGTGGGGGAGGTTTAGGTTGGATATTAGGAAAAACTTTTTCACTAGGGGGTGGTGAAACACTGGAATGCGTTACCTAGGGAGGTGGTGGAATCTCCTTCCTTAAGAAGTTTTTAAGGTCAGGCTTGACAAAGCCCTGGCTGGGATGATTTAGTTGGGGATTGGTCCTGCTTTGAGCAGGGGGTTGGACTAGATGACCTCCTGAGGTCCCTTCCAACCCTGATATTCTATGATTCTATGAATTGAGACGTGACCCCTGATCCATTGCCCTCCCACCCCCCATCTCTTTGCATCATGTTATCATGACTGACCCAGTAAATAGCTAAGGAGTTGGGGAGATGGAAATTGGCACTTGCATGCTGCCAGAGAGACAGACTGACAAACAAGGCCTAGACACATGCTGGTTCACTTTTCTATTCCAAGAACAGTTGTTCTAAAATGAGTTTACAAGCTCTGCAGGCTGTGCTAAGAGACAAACGTCTGTCAAGTTTCAATATTTATTTTCCCAATGGGAGTAAGTAGTAATATGCATGGAACTTGACAGAAGCAGCACAGGCTGCAAGAGAGAAGAGTTTGGGCGAAGATATCAGAGCAGCCTCTCTACATACATGTGAATGGAATGCTAGATGCAGATGCAGCACCACTGGGAATAGTTCTCTTAATAAAGAGTCAGTTTAGTTTTAGAAACATGGAGTCCTGTCACAGAATTACCTAGCAGAGAGTACATGAAACAGAGTGAGGATACAAATATCATCCTGAGTAGAATCATATTCAAGGCCTCAGAAGCTAAGCAGGAATAACTTTCGCCAGGAATAATTACCATGAGTCACTCATTTGAGGCCTCACTAAGTAATATGTTCCACTAGCATGCAGTTCACAGTGGTTTCAAAAACCACTGACATGGAACTCACACATCTTATAACCTTCTGGCAAAGCTCAGGGTTTAAATAAATTCTTAAGGTTAACACTACACAAAATCCAGGACTCCTGGCTATAATCATTTTGTTTTCAGGCATGCAGACGTGAAGGAACAGCTACTTCCCTGCTCCACTCTGCAGGCACGGCAGGGCACATGTGTCCCCCTTCTCAGCCCGCAGAGCGCCAGGAATAGATTTCATTCCCAGCCTCACTCCAAGGCACCCTTTTTCCCCCCAGACAGAAATAGTGAGAAGTGGTTCTGGGACTTGGGTAAAATGCTGCCAGTTTCTTTAGGTGTGGGTTAGAGGTAGGCAGGAACTGGTTTTCCTATCCTGCAAAGATTTTTAAGATTTCAGAAAATTTTCCCATTACACATTGGGATGAACTTGAGACCTTTCAAAAAATATTGCAAAAAAGAGACAGACCAACCCCCCCCACAATAGCCTGGTGTTAGTGCACTCACCTTGAAGACGGGAGATACAGCTTCAAATCTCTGCTCTGCCTGATTTAGAACAGGGACTTGAACCCAGGTCTCACACATCCCAGGTGAGTGCCAAAACCACCAGGGTACTGTGGGTCAAGAGAGGTGCGCTCTCTCTCTGCCCAGAAAATCCATCGTGGACCTGAGACAACTTCCTGATTAAAGTTGTGCTAAAACCAACCCATTCCCACACAAAGTTTAGTTTTCATCAAAAAAAGGTTTAATTGAAAAATTCCCTAGTCAGTTTTAGTGGTGGGGCTGGAGGAGTTTTGGAAGCAGACACCAGGGACCCGACATGGGCTTGTTGACCACACACACACACACACACACACGTTAGATGGATATAAAGAGTCTACTACTGTTTGTTTCCTTTCCCCACACCTCAGTTTCTATCTTTATCAGAAGCCTAGTCCTAGTGACTCATTTCCTCTCCCCAGTAAGACCCTGTCATATCCCCCATCTACTGTATTTGCAGATATACCACCAACTCCTCACTCTGGCTAAAGAAGCTGAATAGCTTCTACTTGTCAACCTGTTCAGGACTCAGGCGCATCTCTAATTCAAAGCACCCCAGAAGATGAAGACAAAAATAACCGAGTTGAGTTAGTTTGTCTCAGCTGATAAATCACATTGAATATTTTTCTTCACTTATATGGCATAATTACCATGCAAATTTTAGTCTTCAAACTAATATCCATTGTTGCCATAGAGAGTCCATGCATTACTTCAGCTTTTGTCACCTTGTCCTTTAATATGCTCAAGTGTATTACACCATTCACATGTACAAATCCTCCACCTGTTAGCCCCCTGCTTCATGTGTTAAAATTAGGGCTGTCAATTAATTGCAGTTAACTCACGTGATTAACTCAAAAAAATTAATTGTGATTAATTGCACTTATCACAATAGAATACCAATTGAAATTTACTAAAATGTTTTTGGATGTTTTTCTACCTTTTCAATATTGATTTCAATTACACCACAGAAAACAAAGTGCACAGTGCTCACTTTATATTATTGAGGGTTTTTTAACAAATATTTGCACTGTAAAAATGATAAACAAAGAAATACTTTTCAATTCACCTCATACAAGTACTGAAGTGCACTCTCTTTATCGTGAAAGTGTAATTTACAAATGCAGATTTTTTATTTCTGCTTACATAACTGCACTCAAAAACAAACAAAAACAGTGTAAAACTTTAGAGCCTACAAGTCCTACTTCTTATTCTGCCAATCACTAAGACACACAAGTTTGTTTACATTGATGGGAGATACTGCTGCCTGCTTCTTATTTACATCACCCGAAAGTGAGAACAGGCGCTTGCAAGGCGATGTTGTAGCTGGCATTACAAGATATTTATGTGCCAGATGCGCTAAAGATTCATATGCCCCTTTATGCTTCAGCCACCATTCCAGAGGACATGCTTCCATGATGATGATACTCGTTAAAAAAATAATGAGTCAATTAAATTTGTGACTGTACTCCTTGGCGGGAGAATTGTAGGTCTCCCACTCTGTTTTACCTGCATTCTGCATATATTTCATGTTATAGCAGTCTCAGATGATGACCCAGCAAATGCTCGTTTTAAGAATACTTTCACAGCAGACTTGACAAAAACACAAAGAAGGTACTGATATGAGATTTCTAAAAATAGCTACAGCACTCCACCTAAGGTTTAAGAATCCAAAGTGCCATCCAAAATCAGAGAGGGATGAGGTGTGGAGCATGTCTTTAGAAGTCTTAAAAGAGCAACACTGATTTGGAAACTACAGAACCCAAACCACCAAAAAAGAAAATCTACCTTCTGCTGGTGGCATCTGACTCAGATGACGAAAATGAACATGCGTCAGTCTGCAGAGCTTTGGATCGTTATTGAGCAGAACCCATCATCAACATGGAAGCATGTCCTCTGGAATGGTGGTTGAAGCATGAAGGGACATATGAATCTTTAGCGCATCTGGCACATAAATATCTTGCAATGCCAGCTACAACAGTGCCTTGCAAATGCCTCTCCTCACTTTCGGGTGATGTAAACAAGAAGCAGGCAGCATTATCTCCTGCAAATTGTAACCAACCTTGTTTGTCTAAGTGATTGGCTGACCAAGAAGTAGAACTGAGGGGACTTGTAGGCTCGAAAGTTTTACATTGTTTTGTTTTTGAATGCAGGTTCTTTTGTACATAATTCTATATTTGTAAGTTCAACTTTCATGGTAAAGAGATTGCACTACAGTACTCGTATGAGGTGAATTGAAAAATACAATTTGTTTTTTACAGTGCAAATACTTGTAATAAAAATATAAAGTGAGCACTGTACACTTTGTATTCTGTGTTGTAATTGAAATTAATATATTTGAAAATGTAGTAAACATTCAAAAATATTTAAAATAAATGCTATTCTATTGTTGTTTAATCACGTGATTAATTTTTAATCGCTTGCCAGCCCTAGTTAAAATGAGTAAAGTGAGTTATAGAACTCCTGTCAGATAACATGGGCTTGAAGTAAAGCAGGTAACATTTAATTTTCAATGCTCTGTACCTATTTTATCCCTATGCCTGTCTATTCTAAAGAGTAATTTAAAGGATGCAGTCTATGTTCTATTTATTAAAAAACAAAAATCACATATTTTCATTCTTGTTCCTTAATTGAATTTTAGAGGTGAACATTACAGTGGTATAATGTTCTAATTCATTCTAATGGAACTTAGTAGCCACAAAATTTCTCAAAAGTACCACAAATTATTCACCCATCAACAAAAAAATGTGGTAGATGGCACACTGGTTAGTTGTCTACTTATCTTCAGACCCCTGCCCAAATGCACCATGTTCCAAAGATGGCTGAATATCATCAGCTTTGTATAGTTTATCTCCAGTTAATAAGGCAAACAAAACTAAAGTTGGTCAGAACATCTTTGACTAAATGAAAATTCACCAAAATATTTTGCAAAGATATATCAGTTTCACTGGGAAAGAAGGTCAGAGTCTGTGTGACTGAGAGCAGAGTTTTTCATCCCAGATCACTCTCTAGCAGAGCAGGGACTTGAAACTGGACCTCCCACATTCCATGCCAATGCTCTAAGCACCAGGGTACAAGGAGAGAGTCAGTTCTCATCAGAAGGGACCAGAGAGCACCCTGGACCCAAAAAGACCTTCCTGAACTGAAAAGCTCAGGTTTTGATTCAAAAAGAAACATTTCAATACAAATGTATTTCTGCAAAATGTTCAAAAGGTTTTGTTGACATTCCAGCACGGAACAAGAACAAATTTGATACCTTGAATGTTGCTGTGAAACGGAACGGTCAGTCTCTGTTTTTAGCTCTACACAAAAACACAACTTGCAACTACATTTAATTTAATATTAAAATAGGTTTTAAAAACATTGTTTCAGTGGGGACAAACAGTTGTCAGAAGAGACCAAAGAGATGTTCAGATAGTAAATACAACCAAGAAACACTTTCATACCAAAGTCTACAGGTATGGTCATCTGGTTAATACACTAACAGGGCCTCAGGAGATTTGGGTTTTACCTCCATCTTTGCTACAGATTATGTGTATGAGCTAGGAACAGGGGCACTATGGGGGGGCAGCCCCTCCCAATTGGCCACAGAGCAGGTGGTGTGGTAAAAGTAGTAGTCCTGGCCAGTCCCAGCAGGTTTCTCTTACCCAGGCCTGGTCTACTTACCAGGATGCCCCAGACCCAGGTCCCCGCTTCTGTGAACCCTGGGCTGCCATAGGCAGCAAGTGGCTAGGGCTAGAGCCTCCCCAAATCTATTTTATGAGCCACCCCTACATATGCCCAGTGTGGCAAGCAACGCTGCCTATCTAGCAGCATCAGGGTCAGGAAAGGGGCAGGGTGGGGCCCCACTTGTGTGCTGGATTCTCAGCAGCTGGAACTAGATTCCTCAGGCCTGGCAGGGGAGTCCTGGCTCCTGAGCAGTGCTTCCCAGCAAGGTTCACTGGGACAGGGCAGGAGATTGGAGAGTCCCTGGGGAATCCCTGAGGTTATGAGAGGAAAGAGATCCTGAGGTAATGACCAGGGTGTGGGAGGAGAGTGGGAGGTAACCTGGAAAATTCTGGTTGTGCCCCTGGCTGGGGAACTGAGAAAGATTCAGTGTCTTGCTCAAACTGTAAAATAGGAAGAATACTTCCCTATATGAGAGGCTAAATTAATATCTATGAAACGTTCAGATATTATGGTGATGAACACAGAAAAAACCTATAAATAAAATCAATGCTGGAATGTTCTGTGGCCTTATTAGACTATTCATCTGCACAGCTGCTGTAGGGATATTAGTCCCCACCACGCATATCAACTGTTCCTAAGTTTAGATACACAGTGGAGACAGCTGAAGATTGCTTTCTTCTAGGTTCTTGACTACAAAAATTGTGAGAGAAGTCACATTAGATAGCATAATACAGGGTTCTCCCGCTCCTCTGGCCATTCCGCCCCTCCTGTTCTGTAGATTGCTAAACTCCTCGTTACAAGCAATTCCTGGAAATCTGTGTATTTTTCAACTCTTTGCTATTCATGTACTAATTGATATCCTCAAGTTAAATCAAAGAACATTAACTCCAAAGCTCTGCCAACTCAGTCATAACAAAACCATTGTATTTCATGTTTTCTTTTCCCCTTAATATATCAATAACTCATAGTAATGAGGAAGAGGGTTGGAAGTTTGTAAGAATGTTTTCTTAACATTTGATAGCATTTCTATGTCATTATCAAGTGCTTGCAGCTGCTCACAAACTCAAGGTCTTAAAGCAATCAGTAATAGGAGTTCTCATAACAGAACTAATATAAAAGCCTATTTATAACCTAAGTGCAGGCACAAGCTGAAAATTTCAGTTTTGGGGTCACAAGACAATTTATACTATCTTGCTTTGCTGCATATCATGAATATTGTAGCAAGTTCTGAAATGCATACACATATATACCAGTATTTAGCACATATACTTGCCACACAGCGTATATATATGTACCTGAAATAGGAATGTGACAGTGTATCTGTGTACTGATTTAAAAAAAAAAAGAAAGAAAAGATGTGCATGCATGCACGCACACAAACACACACAGTGACTTCTCAAAGTTAAGCAATATCATGAAATCTCTATCTGGAGCTGCTTAAGTGAGTAATTTCACATATTAACAAAGCTGTCATTAAAATGGCTGGGCCAAACTGGCAGCTTATTAGCTACAGAATGCCTTCCCATGACAAGCATCAGAGTTAGGGACTGAGAAGAGGAAGGAGTTTCCCTTGTTGTTGGCCATCTCATTTCTTCCATCTTGTCATTACTTCCTCCCCCCACAGTTGCCTTTTTTGTGTGAAGAGGAGGTTACCTCTTTTAGATCTCCCTAGCTAAGAGATTCATTTTAGAGCTATAAGACAGGATGAGTCCATTTGCAAAAGCACCGTCTTTAAGAACTCCCTTCTCCCTACGCAAGCCTGCAAGGGAAGAATATCTTGTGATAAGAGCTTTAGACATAACTAAGGAGTGGTCTACACTGTGAACTTATATCAGCAGAGCTACGTCCACACCTGAGAGATGTAGCTATGCCAACCTAAACCCCCCATGTAGACAGTTCTAGGTCAATGAAAGAAATCTTCCATCAAACTAGCCACTGCATCTCAGAGAGGTAGATTAACTACAGCAATGGGAGAACCCCTCCCATCGCTGTAGTGAGTGTCTGCACTTAAAATGCTGCAGCTGCACCACTGCAGCTCTTACACCACCAGCTGCTTATGGCAGAACTCTGCTTTATATGTTTTTTTCTGGAGTGAGAGTGCTCTCCGGAGGATAGTGGTTTCTCCAAACTAGATTACTCCTCTTTTTCCTAAAGGATGTCAACCCCTGCTTCCTGCAACATACCATGAGAAAAAGTTCCCCCAAACCTAGGTGCTTGGGGAAAAAAAAAAAAATGTTCCCCAGCTGGAATTTACCTAAATTTCCTCTCTGCAGCTAGGGCATACATAGTGGAAGCCTATCTTGTCTAAGGAAGGTCAGAGAATTAACCCCTACACCTCCCTAATAAGTCCACACTACAAAATTATGTTGACCTAACTTATGTTGGCATACAGCCACTGCAGTTAAGTCACTTGTGTGTGCACACACTTGGCTTCTTGTGTCAGCAGGGTGCATCCTCACCAGGAGGACTTGTATCGATTGTATTGTCAGGATGGAGCATTGTGGGATGGCTCTTGAATGACAGTAACAGGTGACATAAGCAACGCAGCATCTACACTGATGCTGCATTGACCTAACTACATCGACCATGAGTTTACAGCGCTAAAGGAGGTGGTGTTACTAAACTGGCATAGAGAGGCACTTATGTCAACAGGAGCTAAATTTAAGCGAAGACACTTCCACAGATAGGTTTCAGGGCCACCCAGATGGGGGAATGTGGGGGGGCAAGTGGGGCAATTTGCCCCAGGCCCCTGTGGGGCCCCGAGAGTTTTCAGGGGCCCCCCTGAGAGTTTTCAGCAGCACTTCAGCAGCGGATCCTTCAGTGCCGCCGAACACACCCGCAGTGAAGGACCCGCCGCCGCTTCTTCCGCTCCATGTCTTTGGCAAAGTGCCCCAAAGACCCAGAGCAGAAGGATCCCGCCGCTGAAGACCCCAGGCCCCCTGAATCCTCTGGGAAGCCCTGATAGGTTGACATAAGCTGCCTTGCGTCGACCTAATTGTGTAGTATAGATCAGGCTTAAGACTGAAATGTCATAGTAGAAAGTTGAAGTCTGGGTGCTCTGAAACCCAGTATGCTGTATCAGTCTTTGGCCCTGCAGGAAAAAAAAAGTGCACCAAATTAATAATTATTTGTTGTAGTAGCAGCAGCATTTCAGGAATGCCTAGGAGCACTAGCCATAGACCAGGACCCCATTTTGCTAGGTGCTGTACAAACACCGTACACAAAGATGGTCCCCCTCTCCCAAACCCCTTACATTCTAAGTAACCAATGGATGGACAAATGCTCTACCATAAAATTAAAGGAGTACTTGTGGCACCTTAGAGGCTAACCAATTTATTTGAGCATAAGCTTTCATGAGCTACAGCTCACTTCAAGTAGCTCACGAAAGCTTATGCTCAAATAAATTGGTTAGTCTCTAAGGTGCCACAAGTACTCCTTTTCTTTTTGAGAATACAGACTAACATGGCTGTTACTCTGAAACCTACCATAAAACTGTGATCTTAGTGGCCTTAGAGTTTTTAAGTAATTTTCACCATCCTCTTTCTTACTGAAAGCAGGCTTTCCTTACCATCCGGGTTCTCCCGATTCAAAGTTTTTAGTGCTGAGGGGAGTGAACAGGCTGAGGAACAGAAAGAGAAACAAGATAAGTAGCAAAGTCTCAGTTTCTCATGGGCTACGTGAGTGAAAGCCAGTCTCATGTCCAGATGAACTGTTCTCATTGGGAAGCTAGAAATAATCTTAAATGCACTGACATTGCAGTGGTAAACTTAGTTATGTAGGTGACAACTAGGATCCAAGTGTGATTAGAAATTCCTTGCATTCTAATAGCCTTCAAATGACAGCCCGTTTAGAATGATCAAGTGTCATCACAGATATCCCTGTATAGCGTATAACTGGAAAGTAAATACATGCACAAGCCAAAGCAATTTTAATTAACAGCTACTTCTTAAAATTACTTTATATACATTATCAAATGTTAATGTCACTGACCAGGTTTAGCTGTTGGTATCTGCTTGGCAGTATGTTCTGTATATTTCAATATAAATTCTTCCTGTTGCAGCTACATTTTTATTTTGTGAGTGTTTCTCCCTAAATTCATGTCACTTTCTCTTTTCAGAGACCTCTGAGTACACATCTTCACAATTTAATGGTTTCCTATTTTTAGTTTGGATAGAAATAGAATAAAATAAAGTTACACACATACACACCCTTAAGAGCTTCACAACCATTTAGAATGCAGCAGTCCAAAGATGCATTAGGATCACACCATTCTTCTGCAACAAAAAAGCTGCACAGTAACTAAGAATAGAAACCATGTTGAATTTGATTTACATTGATGTAACAAATTAAAAAAGCCAAAAACGCACAAGGTGGAGACAGAGTCATAATAAAAGCTTTGATTCCAAAACATCTTAGTTTCTGGGAAATTCGCACAATACAGCTTATGGAGAAAGCTATCAACTAGTTAATATCTCATCTAGTATTGATGACCAAGTTAGTTTACAAATATACAGTACAATGCCCTGATCCTGCAACTGGATCTGTGCAAGCAGAATATTGCACTTGCATGGAACATCTCTGAATTCAGTGAGACTTTGCACAGGTTTGCTCTCATGGTTTGCGATTGAGGCCCAGACAATGCAGGCATACTCTTAGCAAAAGAATACAGAGATCCATATGTCTAAAACATAAACTGGATGAGATTATTGCAACCCTGGTTCTTCTTCACATCTTGCCTCCAGTCAACCCTCTTTTTGGTTGGTTATCCTTACTTGGCATGTCTAACATTCTAGCTCTTTGGGAAAAGAAAGTTGGTTGAGATTTTGAAATCAGTAAAAAGGGAATGAACCACACATCTTCCATTAACTTCAATTGAAAGTGTATGGCACTAGGTCTCCGGTATACCTGTGATGCTTTCTCGGCATCCAGAACTGAAAGCCACCCTATCACCCTCCTGCCTTAGCAAAGGAGGGGTATGCGGATGCCATAATGTGTGGCAGCTCCCTGCCATCCCAGTCTGTTAGCCAACCAAACAAACTCTTTAGGACTCTGCCACTCCTAACTTTGCCTTGCAGGATAACCTTTGGTGTACTTCAGTTCCAAACACTCCAGAAGGATCTCCCTGCAGCATCCAGCCTGTCACTGTATGCCCACAGAAATACAGATCTGCTGTCTCCAAAGGGACAGAATATACACCAGCCTGTACATCTCACTTAAATATAACAGCACTGAGATGAATTTATAATAAAACAAGAATAAGTATTACTAAAGAACAGAGATTTAAAAGATGCTAAGCTGAGATAATAGAAACAGAAATGGTTGCAAATAAAAACAAAAGTATATCATGTTTCTAGGAGACTACATATAACGTTAGCAGGCTCCAAGTTTTGGCTAAAGCAGTTTTCTCATCTATCTGTGCACCACCAACTCACTTAGCTGGGGATTCACTGTTCATAGGTGCCAAGAGCACTGAGCCAAAGCAAGGTAGTACCAGTGGAATGGGAGGACAGTAAGTACGCTTCCAAAGACTGCGTGATGGGTGTGGAAGCAAATATGGATACATCTACACTACCCGCTGGATCAGCAGGTAGTGATCAATCTATCAGGGATCGATTTATCGCATCTAGCGTAGACACAATAAACCGATCCCTGATCACTCTGCCATCAACTCCTGTACTCCACTGCGGCAAGAGGCAAAAGCGGAGTCGATGGGGGAGTGGCGGCAGTCAATCCTGCGCCGTGAGGTAAGTCTACCTAAGATACACAATTTCAGCTCCAAGAATAGCGTAGCTGAAGTCGACGTATCTTAGGTCAATCTTCCCCACCCAGCATAGACCAGGCCTAAGAAAGCACTTACCAAAAGGCCATGTAGAATGTGTTGCCTTGGAGGGTAAATAAAAAAAATAAGGGGGAGCTCTCCAGGCACCTCAGAGTGGTGGGAAGAAATTTCTATATCTTGCAAGCTGGCCTTTCTAGAGACATAGATGAAGATGACACTTCTTTCTATATGTGTCTCCATATAGAGGCTAAGGTGCAAAAGGAAATCAATACAGAAAAGAAGAAAAAACCACCACACACACACCCCTTGTCAGTTTCTCCTAGATTTAAAAAAAAAAAAAAAAAACAGTCTACAGTAGGGCTGGTCAGAAATTTTCCATCAATACTGTTTTGACAACAACAACAAAATTGTCAAAACTTTGTGGTTTTTGTGAAGTGTTTGCTTTCTGTAGAAAATTTTGATTTTTCCAACATAAAATATTTCATTTTGGACATGCCACCACTGTGCTTCATATTCCTTTTCTCCTGTATGGGCCAGGCTACCCGAACAGACTTTGTATCCCATGATGCACACGTGTCCTTACCAAGAGGAAAGGCTGTAGTGTATCATTGCCCAGCCTATAGAGCAGAACAGGAGCATGAGATACCTGAACTACAACTCCCATGAGGGCATTTCTGAATCAAATTATTTGGTTCCAGAGATTAGAGGCAACAGGCTGAGCTCTGCTGCACCAACCTGGCTGGAAAGAAGGGAAGGACAGGTTCCCACTGTATTGTGGAAGACGGCAAACAATTCCAGGTTCCCTTCATCAGTAGCACACCTGGCAGCTGCCCTCCTGAGGGTGAGAAACAAATCTGGGCTGAGAGGGCTGGGACAGAGACTGCACTTAGTGTAGAGACACTGAAGTCAGGGAACTCTGGAGCCTATGAAAATAAAGACAAGAGGGTCTTGTCCCAGTTCTTGGAGTCACGTGATTATCTATTAGATTTCATTTAAACAAAAGATTCTAGCCCTCATGATTGCAACAGGAATTAACTGGATACAGGAACCAAGCGTAACCTTTGCATGGTGTGCCTGAGACAGTCTGAGACAATAGCTCAGAGACGTGAGCTACACCATGTATATCAGTAGGATGTTAACTCCAAGACCAGCTGCTCTGGGAGATCCTGCCAGCACCCTTTTATGCAATAGAAAAGTCTGAGAGTGGTTGACTCTCTGGGATGGGGGAAAAGTATGTTTATAAAAACAGCAGATGACACCAAACTGGGAGGGGTTGCAAGCACTTTGGAGGACAGTATTAGAATTCAAGATGACCTTGACAAATTGGTCTGAATTCAACAAGATTAAATTCAATAAAAACCACATACAAAGTACTTCATTTAGGAAGGAAATAAATCATGGGTAAAGCAAAATGGCCAAAAAGCAGTTTTCAGCCCACTGGGTCATTTTCAGTCTGTGCATAATGCTTTTCCGAGATAATGGGTAAACATCCTCTCCATAAAAAGACAAAAGGCAGGGGAATGTAGTAGGCAACGTACTCACGCAAACACATCCCGATATCAAGTGGTACTGAAACATCCTAATATCAAGGATGGTACAAAAACATTCCCCAAGGATAACAGGAACACACTGACCCCTCCTAAAAGATAAGATCAGGATAACAGTATGTAATGAAATGTTTTAATCAAACCAACATGTTCAAGGTGATGGGTAGTAACTAGCCACGTCAGGGGGTAGTAAATAACTCTGTCAAAGGAGCAGTACGTAACTTGTTTGTATTGGGGTATACAAATTTATCTCAGATGGAATGTCTTTGTCTAGCCTAGGGAGGAATGGAAAGTCCCACAGTTCACTGAGCTGGTCCATTGTATGGGCATCCCTATATTAGTGGGCTGGCAGAGTCTGCAGCATACTAGTACCATGCTTTGTTGACAAACCTGGGTACGTGCTTTCATCCCTTAATTAATTTTGCAGTCATTGGGCAGTTTGCTCAAGGTCTGCCAGGCCAACTGTCTGCACAGGGCTTGGGCAGCACACAGGGGGAACACACACATGCAGCCAAATATCTATCAACATCTAACCATAGTATTCATCAATTGATGCGTCAGCTAAATATATCCTGACAATAGATTGGAAACATCTTAACACATCTTTCCAATTATCAGAAATGGAAATGTAGAGAATACATGGCAGCTTATTAGGCCTCATCTACATGCAAAAGTTGTACTGTTTTAACTGCACAGATATAGTTAAAGTGGCACAATTCCCCTAGTTTCAACAGTTATACCAGTATAAAAGTGTGGTTATGACAGTATATCTTAGTGTACAGAAAGGGAAATAAACTATGCCAATATAAGGCCCCTTTATACCAGTAGAGTTGCATCCATACCAAGGGCTGCACTGGTATAACTATTTTCATTTAACACACAGGTGTGTGCACACACACCAGCCAAAAGTTGTTATACTAGTACAAAAATCCATATGTAGAACAAGCCTTTGTTTAGCAGACTACTTTTCCAGGTTAGCTGAAACATGGCAGTTATCCTTAAGTTTCTACCTACTTACCACTAACACTTTTTGATGTTATTGTTTTGTAGTTTGCATTCATTTTTTGCCTTTTTTTTTTAAAAAAAATCTAATAGTCATTAATGCATTTAATTCCCTGCTTTACTCCCAGCCTTAAAAATCTGAGTGTAATATAACAAAATTTGAAGGAAATGGAACCTTAAGGTTCTTGAGTCCTAAAAGCATTTATATCTTGTGCAAAAATGAATCTAAAAATAAGATAGGAGTCCTGTATGCCTATAAACTAATATTCACAAGTACAACCACCAATACTTAACCGGAAATTCATGAACCATTGAAGCGGGAGCACAGGTATCTCCCCTTTCTGTTTCAGTTAATCAACCCTAAGCCTGAGGGAGTTTTCAAGTCAAGAGATAATGTTTGTTTTTATCAAGTTTTGTCACTGGAACTTAGCAAATTTGTCAGATATTTAGCAATGCACAATTACTAACAGTTCTATTTGCAACTCTGTGAAAAATGAGGTTTCAAATGGAAATGCTGAAAAACTTTGAACTATAGTGGCAGTAAAGGAGAAGGGTTATAGAGTCAAATGTTAATGTTAATTTTAACCTTTGATTAGTAAATATTTAAAGAAAGGCCATGTTCTATGCCATAAAGTTGTTCTTTGCAATGAAATTTTAAACAAAGTTACTAATGCAAGGTAGGAAATCTGAAAGGAAGCAAACAATCATACTGGAACTTAAAATATGTATCTAAGATTCTCTTACAGCACTGTTTTTCTAAAATGAAAATTGTGGAATTATTTAAAGTGTATTTGGTCTCAATGATAAAAATATCCATTTGTTGAGAACATCAAGAGAGTAACACACAAAGATAACATTTCAAGGAATAAACTGTTCTTCACCTTGAGATTCACTGTAGTTTTATTTTTACACTTGAAATTGGATTCAAGGAAACTCAAAGCACTAATTACCTTGAATGACTTTTGTGATGAAATAGTTTTTGGCTTATCCTTGAGCAGAGCAAGAACTGTCACTCCAAGGCAAATTACTCTTGTCATCATAGAGCACTGAAAACTGAAACTTAACTGACTCTAGGCGTTAATAATTTCAATAACCCTTTAAATACTTGTCTTTATTTAACATGAATGGGGAAAATGGAAATATATACTAAAGAATATAAAACTAGATTGTTTTGTGCTTTAAAGTGTGACCATTAAATATATGAATGGTCAATACGTTCTTCTGTAATTTATATAAAATAGAATCCAACAGTAAAATGGGTACTGATTGGGTAATCTGCTAATGATCAGAAAAACAAAGATCAGAACTATAATCTATTTTCCTCTTTAAATTAAGAAACTACAAGAAACATAAAAATATATGTAGTATAGTAATGCATAGAATCCAATAAAATATACCAAAGATAGAAATGTGATTTGCCATTCCTGATCATACCATAGATTCAACTCTTATATACTTCTGACAATAACAAATGGTTGACCTCGTAAGAGAAAGGCAAAAGTCCCCACCAACACACTTGGCCAATTTTGCAAAGCTGTACTTTAGGGCTAAATTTTCTTCCTGATCCCTGCAGAGAAATATATTATACCCTGAAGCAAGATATTTCATTACTCTTCATTAAGCATGCATATATACATGAGTTAATTATGGCCAAAACTATCCATCCATCTTATTATACATCTTGACAGTGATTTCCTACAGCAGTGGTCTCCAAATTTTTTTTGATGGCGCACCCCTATCAGTAAAAATTTGAGCATGCACCCCCAATAAATGTATGTATAAATTATATACATGTACTACTGTACTAATATATTGTGTAAGTTATAAAACACTCACAAAATAGAAATTAAAAAACGATGAGATAGAGATGAAACAATATTTTTAAAATATTTTTTTATTTTTATTTATTAACGGTACAAAAAAACTTTTGCTCTCACTAAAAAAAAATAATATTTTTAGTGAGAGCAATGTGATTGAATATGCTTTATTATTTTTGAAAATCTTGGTTTAACACTTTGTGATACAGCGGGCGCTCAGGGTGGGGGTGCGGGAGGAGGCTCAGGGCTGGGGCAGGCAGGAGGTGCAGAGCACTTACCTGGGGCAGCTCCTGTTTGGTGCAGGAAGCTCTGCGCAGCGCAGCACCACCCCCATGGCCACGATTCTGGGAGCCACGATTCGGGGAGCTGCCCCTCCCGGCAGGCAGGGCCACCCAGAACTCAGGGGCTTCAGGACCCCGGGGCCCTGGCCTGCAGCCCTGCGAGCACGGGCTGGAGGACTCAGGAGGAGCAGGGGCAGCCGCGCAGCCAGCGGCCGGAGAGAAGGGCACTTTCCCCTTCAAAGCGCCGCTTCTCTCCGGCCGGCTTTGAAGAGGAAAGTGCCGCTTCCTTCCACCTGGTGGCTGCGCTGCTGCCCCTGCTCCCCCACGGGCCGGAGGACTCAGGGCCGCCCCCTTCCCCCCCGCCCCAGCCCCACGGCGGTGCTGCTCCTGCTGCGCCCCCCAATCGATCGTCTTGCGCACCCCACTTTGGAGACCACTGTCCTACAGAAGTGAATTCCACAGACTGATTATTTATGTCCTGTTACTGTATGAAATGTTTCCTTTTATTTGTTCTAAATTTGACAGACACGGATTTTGTCTCTGTTCTTGTATTACTCATACACTAAGGAAAGAGAATAAAAGAGCAGGGAACAGATTGGTTCTCTCTAAGCAGAGAGATACAACTCAGCATTTTGTATTCTCAGACCAAGGCCTGATCTTGCAATCAGACCCACCCAGGGGCAGTCTCACACCCACGCAGCTCCTTGCTGAAATCAAGTCTTACAAATACCTAAAATAGATTGACAGGTATTAGTTCTTCGAAGTACACGGGTACTTCCTGTATACAGCTCACTCCCTGGGATACCCATCTCAGTCCCTCTTTCACCACTTGAAAAGAACAAGACTTGTGACCCTGCTGGTCCTATAGTACAGAGTCTTTGTTTGTTTTGTTTATTAAACCAAAGCTCTGGTGTAGTTTTATCTGTAGTATGTGTAGCTCAAATTTTAAGAGTTTTAAGTTTATTCAGTAAAAGCTATTCTGTTTATATGGTGTTGGTTCATTAGAATATCGATGTTTTAACAGAAAGTTTCAGACACCTGTGGTACAAAATTCTGCTCTAATAAATGTTGCCATAATATCAGGACTGCAATCAATCACTTCCCAAACTGTATGAGGAAATGGGAGAGTGACAGCTGTGTTGACAGTGCAGAACTGAATAACGTTTAAACACAGATGGCCCACTTCCCAAGCACATAGGCAATTGATCATTCTGCTATAAAAGCAAGTTACTAGCCCACAAACTCAAGTCCTGCAAGTCAGCCCCATTAAACAGGTGTCCTAGTCTGTCGCATGCACTGTGTTGTATTTGACAATGCTTTAAACAAAGACAAAAGATCAACAGAACAGTAAACTTCAGCTTGGGAAAGTAAAAGTTCACACTTAATGTTAATAGTTTTAAGCAATCTTTCATTTTTGACTAAGTGGTAACTCCATCTCTGGGTGTATCCTAATAAAATAGAGCTGACAATTTGAATTAGGCTGTGTGATGGATATTTGAGAGCTAAAAGGGTTTATAAAAATAAACAAATAAAACGATATACAAATTAGGAGGACACTATTGTTGAATCTAGGGGATATAGGTCTATTCCAATCAGGTGTCTGATAATATCCTAATAAATAATCTAAACCTCTTTCAAATTAGAGAATTATTGTAGTTATTTTAAAACTGGAAGCCACATGAAGAAGGTGTTTGATTACTTTGACTTGTAGTGTGGTGGGACAAACTAATAGAGGAAAACCATGGATATCTTGAATAGCCGATGAGATTGAAGTCAAATTAAACCTCTCCTTCCTGAGACCAAAGATTATAGGGAAAATCCCTCCCAACAAGGCAGAAAAGCCCTCCCAAAATCTATTAAATACCTAAAGACATCTCCAGAATGGTCCAAGTACCTGTAAAACAGTTCGTCAGACTCGCATAGAAAAAGGGTTTGATAAAATGAAAAGTTATTTTATGGATATATGAAATGGTTCTGTTGTATATATCTAGTTTGTCTTATTTTTATAATGTTAGGTATTTTTCTTTTAGAGGCATACTGGGCTGATAATGATACATTAGGCTTATGTAGAAGCTAACTTTGTAAATTTTCCTTTACTTGTCTCTATTGCTTGAATCCATCAGGAAAATATATTAAGGTAAGAAGGAAGCAGTCTAATATGATAGTCTGAGAAAACATATCTGGATCAGAGGTATGAAAGAGAAAACCCTTTAGCCATGAGCACTATATATAATAAAGTATTTGACAGTAACAAATTACATTTTTCTCTTTAGTGAGATAATGAATTCCTTTATTGTAGGTGGCTTTGAGGTTTCCAGCAGACTATAACATTCATGTACTTCAGCAGAGTTATAATATAGTCACAGTAGTGTTTGTGTATGTATTAAATATACTGGAGCTCTGTTACAAAGGAGTAAAAATAAGTGGCTAAAGCAACCACTGGGAACTGGGTCTCATGAATTTTAGCACACAGAATCTGACACTTATTCTGTGAAACCTTTGACAAGTTATTTCAGCTCTCTGCACATCTGTTTACCCATGTGCAAGGAAAATATACTTTACTGTAAAAAAATATTAGAAGGTTTAAATCTGAATCCGCGTTCTCAGCGGACAGATATTATGGGTTTGATCAAATGCCCAGTGAAATCAATAGAAAAGACCCCTTTACCGAGCATTGGATCAAGCCCTATGAAATATAGTTATTTTAACTCCATCTTTGAAGAAGTCCCTAGATTTTTAATCCACTGATACTGCTTTTAACACACACAATATTTTTCTCCTTAAATGGGAAATAAGAAGATAGTACAAAGAGTAGGAATGGGACCAAAGATTTGGGTCCTGGGGCAAGATCCTTTAACTGAACTAGACAGCAATAAAAGCAGTAAAGATATGAAACTTACATTTATACTCATACACCAACCTCAGGATCAAGTTAACTAATGAAAACACACACTTTTTAACTTGACGGGCTACATCATTATGCACTTGGGCTCTTGCATGTTAAAGCAGGACTTGAAAAATCCATTTACTAGTTTCAAGTAGGAAGATTGACATGTTGAGTGGAGGCAGAGACAGGTCTTAGCCTTCAATATGAGGTGTTTAAACTTATGTTAAAAAAAAGTTTCTAGCCCTTATGATGGCAAAGAATTTTCCAAACATGAGTTGATTTAATGTATTCTTCCTTCCTCTGCTGCCGTTTAGAGCTTCCCCAGGCATTAAAATTACAAGTGTGAGCTCAGTTTCACTGCTGACATTCAAAATCCTGTGGGCAGTTACGAAACTGACAAGAGTGATGTCAATTTTACTCCCTTATTGCAAAACTCAGAGCAATAATAGTATAAGCAAACACCACTGCTATTCCTAGGTGAAGATGAGAAGGAAACAGAATTAGGTGGGGAGGGTTAAAGTAGTGATGATCTCTAGCTTCAGTCCCCCACCACACACTGCCAACCTTCACAGCGGGAGGTTGCAGAAAAGGTAAAGTAATGGACACTCTTGCACAAGGTGTCATAGGGAAAAAGGGGTTGAGAGAGAGAAACAAAGCTCTATAAGCCACAAGCAAGAAGTTGTCAGAGGCCAATATTGAAAGACAGAGCCTCTAAAGAGGGACCGTGCCACCAGCTAGAGGTCAGGAACTGGCATCTCATCCAAAGTGCTACCCTTGCATTTTGCTGATAAGTGCCTAGTACCCATCCTTTGCACCAGCCTCAAGACACATATTACAAAGGAGCTTACTATGACTGGGAAGAAGTTGAGACATAGCAACACAGCATTTGGAACAGTGGGCCAGATTTTCTCCATGACAGGGGCACTCATGTGAGGACAACCAGAGGGGCCTGAAAATGCCATCCAGATGGACTTCTTTCAGAACACCACCCCCTATAATAGGACAGGTTTAAAGGGATTATCAAAGAGATCATCCACACAAAAGGGCCCTCTCAGATTTGACACCTCACATACGCCAGGAGGACATTTTCCAATAGAAGCTATGCTGCCAATGACAGTCTCCCTGCAGTTGAACAGCAGCACCCATGGAGGGGTCAACTCCAGATAAATGAATGCTGCTGGTAGCCATGTTA
Organism: Lepidochelys olivacea; assembly: GCF_965140295.1. NCBI lineage: Eukaryota > Metazoa > Chordata > Testudines > Cheloniidae > Lepidochelys > Lepidochelys olivacea. The sequence continues at coordinate 35,988,458 of NC_140421.1, forward strand.
GCTTCCACAGTTTCTTAGTGAAAATCTGAAGGTTGAGAAAGGAGCAGTACTACAGTGAGTAGGTACTCATCAGCTCTGCTTCCTCTTCCACTTGCCCTGCATCTAAAACACCTCACAGGAAAGATCCCACAGAGAACAAGCATGCAGAGACAATGTCCTAGAGGTAGCACCACTGGGAGTGTTCCACCCAGATAAAGGTTCTTCCACCCACAAAAAAAAAAAAAAACCACAAAAACAACCTGAAGAGTTGAGATGGGCCAGTTTTTGAGACACAAACTGAAAGTTTGAACACCGCTGCTTTCTTCAATTCAATGCTGAAATGAAAGCTTAACTACTCTTGATCTCTAGTATCCATCCCTGGTCAAGCATGTTACAAGGGAACATGGACTACAAAAGAATAATTTCTGGCAACTATTTTTTTTCTTGCCAGAAAAGATGACCCACTATTGGAGTGCAAATCCTACCTGAACTCTTGAAAGCTGTGACAATGCTTCCTCTGACTCACATTTAAGAGATTCACTTAAAATAAATATTGTATATGTATGCCACAGAATTCAGACATAAACCTGCTATCCACCTAGCATGGTGAAAAGCTTGGTATCTGAGCCCTTTAACTATCAATATGTTTTGTTTTTACAGCTTTACTAACAACATTAGACTCTTTAGATAAAAAGCTGTTCAGTTACTGTGGACACCCAGCTGCTACGGTCTAATTATAATGATGGGCAAGGTATACATTTAATTTGTCATTTAGGGAGGACAAAGCATAACCTGCTCGTGATTTCTCTTTACCTGTCACGGGTTAGTCAGTCACATCTCAATTGTGAAAAATATTCATACCTCCTAGGTTTGATTCCAAAAAGTCATTATCACCATTAATACTCTGTTTATTGGACTGTATATCTTAATTTCTTGGGAATGTTTGGAATTTATTATTTGGAACTTAGAAATAGATCAGTTAAGTAGATAATTGTATATTTCATTGAGGGTTGGAGAAAAAAAACACTTTTGTAGAACTAAGTGTTTTAACAAAAAATAATTTATAAATCTTACCTGCTTTTTTCTTGAAGTTGCCTTGGGCAACAGGCTGGCTGACAAAACCGATGAAAGTGGAGAGCAACATAGCTCAGGAAAAGGGTTTGGAATTGATGGGATTGCCAACACATCAAGCTCTTTCTTTTTGATCCTACATCAACAAAATGCACAACATGGTTTACATAAATACAGTATATATTAGGACATTAATATTAGGGGATTTGCCACATTAGTTATTGGTCACATTACTAGCACTTTTTTTGTCAAAAGGGGGTACTGATTAAAATGCATATGATTAATTTTGCACATGTAGGATTTCCTTACACCCCCAGAACTCTCCCATCTCCCGCAGTGTTGCCAATTTAGTCGTTTTCCAACCCTCCCCCGTAAATTTAACACCCTTCTCTAATTTCAATTAATGGGGAAGACTAGATTAAATCCCAGTGACAACCCATGGTTGTAAAGTTAATTGCTAGTGTAAATCTTTACAGCACAAGGGTTTAAGTGTGTCCATACCGTCCTCAAGTATTGCAAATATTCTCAGTCCCCGGATTCTTACGCATATGCTTAACTTTACTATAAGGAGTAGTTCTATCTGTTTGAACAGAGCTACTCATGATAAAAAGTAAAGCACCTGCATGAGTTTTGGTGGGGTCTGGTCCCAAGGTGATTCATAGCTTGGAATTTCACGTAGGAAAAATATTCCCTTCTGTCTCTAACTGTCTCGGTGTTTGTCTTCTTTCTTTAATAACTCCTTAATTAGCTATAAGACTCAGTATAGGGTCATGTTTTTAAAAATCTAACTTCGTATTTGTTTCAAATACCACCAGCCAGTACCTGCGAGAGTTTGAGCAGATTACCACTTCCATAGTCATTTTGCAAGAGCCCTTATGCATTCATTTAAAAAAATAATGAATTTTAACCAGCAACATCTAAGCTTTTAGAATGCTGTGCACACTACATTACACAATTTTCTGACATGTAAAATATAAATTTGTGCCTATTCTTCTAGGCAATAGAAATCAAAACACCATAAATCTTTATTTGATTTTGCAAGCATTCCTTCCCCGCCCCGTTCCCCAGTTCTGGGAGTTGAAGACGGGTTAATATTTAACCTCTTAGTTACCTATATTAGTGTCATTCTATGGGTCACTTGTTAATTGGTATGATAAAAATGTTTAGACTTGTCCACATCATTAAATTACTTTTGAGGCTGCTTTTATTTCTTGAAGTATTTAGAGAACATTAATTTACAGGGAATAGATAGTGTTTAGCAGGAGTGGAAAGTATTGTGCTCACAATGTTTTGAAGTGTGTGAGAAGTTAATGTAGACAAACTATCAGACACTTCATAAAAGCCTAACAGCTCTCTCTCTTTTAATACAAGTTGAACTATCTTCCTTTTGAAGCATGAGCTTAACAACTGGTGAAAGTACCTGGTACAAATATCACTTAAAGTGGTTATAACTCTTACAGAAGCGGCTTTAATAGTAGATGTTCCTGGCAAATGGAGTGCTCTGATCTTACAAGCTGGTTCATTTCACTTTTAAAAAGTGTGGTGTATAATGTTGCCCATAGCCTTGCCAGATCAAGTTCTGAAACTACAAACAGCAATATTAATTAGGTCCAAAAAAAGCCAGTGGAAGTTGATGGCTTGTGTGAAATATTTTTCTGCTGATAAGATTCAATTTTAAAACCCTTTAAAAAGTAAAACGTGGATTAAAAGCTCTTAAGGGACAAATTAAAGAAGAGAAGACCTAAAACATTGCCACATAAATGATAAAGGTCCCTATCCTGCAAAGACTTGTGCGTGTACTTAACTTTACCACTGTAAGTAATTCCATTGATTTCAGAGACTACTCGCAGTAGGAAAGGTAAGCGTATGCTTAAGCGTTTGCAGGAGTGGGGACTAACGTTTGTGTTCAGAGCCAATAAAAAAAAAAAGTGGGGGGGGATTTTAACTGAAGAAAAAGGTGCTTCCGCTACAGGATACCGCACATCTCTTTCCCTTTCCAGCTGCGACTTCCTTACTCTGCCTTGGATGTGGCAAACCTTTGATAGTATTTTCCGAAAACTGTGCGAACAGTTTTTAGCCTGTTCCTGTCCGACCCCACTATTGCTCAGACATCAGACCTCTGCGATGGCTTCCTCGGGTTGGTTTTGATCACACACCACCTAGGCGTAAGTAGCATCAGAACAGGGTCGTCGCCTCGTGTAACCAACACACGTTCACCTCCGAGCCTCTTGTCGCCCGGAGCCTGCCCGCAAAACGCCTGCGAGGCTCCCGAGGGGAGGCGGCGCGTTTCTAGGGCGTTGCGGTGGGCTAACGCTTCCCTGCTGAAAGTGACTCTCTCTCTGCCAGATCCCGGCAGCTTGGAGCCACCTGTAGCCACACACAGAGCGGAGGGACAGGCGGCATCCGTCCGGCGGAGACGCTGCCCCCCACCCTTCAGCCTTACCTGTCCGGCCCGAGCCGGGGCCCCGCCTGGGAATGGGGCACAGCAGGGGGGAGGAGAGGAGCCCGCTGGGCTAGCCAGGGGGAAGGAGCCAAGTCACCGCTGCTCTCCTGGGAGGGAGCCGGAGTCTCTGCAGCCCTCCCTGCGCTCCGCGGCAAATGTGGCAGCGGGGCAGCCATCGCGGCGGCGCCGGCGGCTCCTCCTCTAAGGTACCATCCTCTGGCTCAGCCCAAACGGGAGGCACCGGCAGCAGCTGATCACTAAGGCAGTAGCGGGAGTGCCGGCGGGCCGGACTTGTAGGGTGGAGACGTGGGGGGCGGGGGGAGCGCGGGCGCCGCCCGGGCAGCAGCAGCCCCCCAAGCCCCTTCCCCAACTCACGTGCGGCAGGAGGCCGGGCTGCCCCCTGCTGCCCGAAGTCGCCCCGCGCCGCCGAGGCACCAGCGCTAGGGACCCCGGGCGAGGGGGCTCCCTAAACTCAGTGCCCCGCTGCCCGTCCTACCCCAGCACGGCCGCGCAGCCAGGGGACCCCGTCAGCTGCGCAGCAGCCAGCCCCGGAGGTGCCCGGGGACAAGGGCGGGCTGGAGAGCCCACTCCAGAGCTGTGACCCGCCGGGCGGGGTCTTATTGGGGTCACTCTCCTGCCGCGCCTCGTCGCCCTGCGCAGCGACAGAGACACAACTAACCCTTAACGTACTGAGGGGAAGGGCAGTTTTGTTCCCGCTCGGCACCTGGGTACATGGGCGGTTCCTTGTGAGAGTCTCTGGCTCCCTGGCCAGCTGCAGCTCCTTGGGACACTTAGCAATGGGTTGACTCCACCGCGGGTTGGGTAGGCAGGTGGCTAAGGCACTAACCTCGGCTCAGGAAGCCTGGGATTCAATCCCCACCTCTGTCCCATTCCTCCTATGGGACCTTGGGTACTTACTCTCTCCCTGGCCCCCTTCCTCTTCTGTAAAAAGTACGTTAAAATCTGCCTTTCCCCCTCGCCCTGGACTTGTCTGTTTAGTTTGTAAACTCCTGAGGCAGGATTGTCTCTATGTGTATGTACAGCCCCAGCCCAATGGGGGTCGAGTCATCCTTGGGACCTGTGAGTACTAATACACATTTGCCCGGAGCCACCACGGAGCTTAGATGCCTAAATTCCAGATTGAGGTACTACTGTGAGCCAAAAAACCTCCACTCAGCTAATTAGGTGCCTAAAATCACTAAGTGCTAATATTTCAGCTATAGAAGTTCCCTCCCCACCTAAATTTCTACCTCTGAGCATGCATATGGCTACCTCAGGCAGGCAACTAGCTGCCTATATCATGCCTACACCCCAGCAGGATCCTCAAACCATAGGACGATAGGTGTTGTCCCGTCTTTCTTTCATGCAGGGTTTGATCGAGTAACTCCACGCAGAACTCACCCACTAGTGGGGAGAAAGACCGGATTCCTTATAACTTTTAGCCCAGTGATTAGGGTATTAAACCAAGAGGTGAGAGATCCTGGTTCAGTTCCTTCTCTTGCCTGATGATGTGAAGGAATTTGAACAGGAGTTTCCCTCCTTTCAGGAGAGTACCCTAAACCCAGAACTACCCCTATTCTGCTGTATCTCTCTCTCAATTGCTTCTGTTGAAACCAGTCTAAGCCAGAAACACTGCAAGTGACTTTATAGTCTAGGGTTTAGGGCACCCATCTGACAGGTGAATAACCCCTGTTCAAATCCCTTCTCATCAATCTCTTTGTGGAGCTCGACCACTAATAATACACATGTTCCAAGTGCTTTACAATTCATTAACTAAACTTCCCAATACTTCTGTGAGATAGGAATGTATTTTTACACATTGGAGCAGAAAGAAATGAGCAGATCTGGAAAAGGCAACACCCATGTGCCAAAACAATGAACTGATCCCAGGCTGGGGTTTGGTCCTTCCAGGAATGCGGACACATGCAAAAAGATTATACATCCTAGCTGGAGGCTTGAGCGTGCCTGGATGCATGTTCACAAGCATTCCTTGGGCTATATCTATTCAAAGGGTAGTGTAGACATACTACCATGCCAGCTGACTCGGGCTTGTGGGGTTCAGGGTAAGGTGCTATTTAATCACAGTGTAGACATTCTGGCTTGGTCTATAGCCTGAATTCTGGGACCCTCCTTTCTTGCAGGCTCCTGGAGCCCAGGCTCCAGCCCAAGCAAAAGCCTACAGACCATTAGCCTGAGCCCAAGTCAGCAAGCATAGGCTAGCTGGAGGTTTTAATTGCAGTGTAGACATATTCAAAGAGCATAGAGTCAAATTGTGAGTTGCACTTTTGGGGCAATATCCTCAGATTAGGAAGCCTAACTCAGACTCAGTTTTATATGCACAAAACTCAGATTAAAAACATGACAATTTCCAGATTGTTTTTGGTCAACACTAAACTGACTACAACCCAAAACACTTGAATCACAAAACTTTAACTGCACAGAACTGACTACATGAGATGCACTCATGCTACTGAATAGGAAATAAAGTGTTCGTGAAAAGATTAGGGCCCACTCCAACTCCCAATGAAATATGGAGAAGTACATAGAACTCTGGTGGTATTTGAGTTAAAGAAAGTAAATGTTTTGAGACTAATGAGAAAACAAAAATAAAATGTTTCGGGATAAAATGTGTTTTGCTGTTTTTAAACTCACTGAAGAAATCCAGATATGGAGAACAACATTTTAATTATTAAGTGAGGGATGTTCTAAAATAGGAACAACACCAGCAGTTTTCATTCTGTCTTAGTTAGAGATGATTTTCCATGAGGTGGATAAAACTAGGAATTCTCCATCACTCACACTATGGCAGTTGAAAATTTGGGCTGATGAATTCTTATATACTGGCTTTTGCAAATGTATTCTGAATGTAATAGCATCTAATGACTCATTATAATTGGCTGGTTGATGTAATGGTGTAAAAGACTGGCAGGATTCTCCTATGAGGAGAGATGGAATGGCAGGTTTATTTTTGCTGACTCACTGAGGCAGGTGTGACTTGTTAAACTCCACCAGGGGAGAATATGGTGGGTATCAGAAGAAATAACTTGTGGGTAGAAAACTAGGATCTGGGGTAGATAGGAATCATAAATACTACGTTTAGTCTGATGTTTATTACATATATAATATAAAGTTAAACTATAGAAAGAAGGCAACATCTAAATGGCCACAAAATCTGTATAAAAAAAAAATTTGTTGGAGCAGGATAGGGACTGACACTGTATACATGGTAAGTCTTTGATTTCGTATATAGTAGTGCAGTTAACTGGATAATTTAATCGTTTATATTCATCTTTTGTTAAAGAAACAAAACTTTTTGAAAATTAATGTATTGAAAATACATTAAAATAGTGAAATATGTTCCAACACTCCAAACTTCAATCGAGTATTAATAGCTCACAGCAGTGCAAAAATCAGTTGCAGGAAGACCATAAACAAAGGGTAAGTGCTATTGATATTCTGGTTCTAATTTAAAGGGCCTTAGCAAGGAACTAGAAGAAATTTTATGTAAAGCCTTCCCCCTCTTTTCATAGCCTTTGATGCTATTTTGCACTTATATTACCTTCCAGAGGAGAATCTATAATGGAAATTTTACAGATGAGGAAACAGAAGCAAAAATACATCAAGTGACTCACCCAGGGTTGCACAGGTAATATAAAATCAAGCTCTCATGACTGCTAGGTCTGTTCTTCAAAACGTACGACTACTTTTCCTCTCTATTTTGATGTCCTTTGCATTCCACAGAATGGAAAATGCTGCCTGCGCGTCATTATGGATAACCTGAACTATGAGTACTTCAGTCAGAGGAATACACTAACATTCAAGAGTAACCTTCTTAAACCTACTTCACTGAACAAGTGCATTTTAAAAACCATGCTGAAGGTAGAATAAAAAGCAAGTTGCTGCTTGAACTTCAAATCAAAATACAATTTCATCAGTTGCAAGGACCTTAGTTATAATTCATCCATTGGCCTCACATGACTTTACCATAAATGCTCCAATAAATTGCTTTGCTACATGTCTATCACTGAACTGGGCAGTAGTAACTCTGCATCACTCCACTTCTTGCCTCTTCTTGGTTCTTGTTCTGCTAAGCCAGAGGTGAGCAAACTACAGCCTGTGGGACCCTCCTGCCCGGCCCCTGAGCTCCTGGCCTGGGAGGCTGACCCCGGCCCCTCCCCTGCTGTTCCCCCTCCCCTGCAGCCTCAGCTCACTGCACTGCCAGCAGTGGCGCTGACCCATGGTACTGCGCGGTGGCATGGCTGGTTCCAGCCGGGCAGCACGGCTGCCTGTCCTGGTGCTCTGGTGCTCCAGGCAGCGCGGTAAGGGGGCAGTGAGTGGGGGCAGGGGGGCATTGGATAGAGGGCAGAGGAGTTCAGGGTGGTGGTTGGGGGCAGGGGTGTGGACAGGAGTCAAGGCGGTTAGAAGGCGGGGAACAGGAGGGTTGAATGGGGCCAGAGGTCTGGGGGGGGCAGTCAGGAATGAGAGGAGGGGTTGAATGGGGCAGCAAGGGGCAGTCAGGGGCAGGGGGTCCGGGTGCAGTCAGGGGACGGGGGGGGGGGTGTTGGACGGGGCAGGGGACCCGGGGGGGACATCAGGGGGTGAGAAGCAGGGGGGGTCAGATAGGGGATGGGGGCTAGGCCACACCTGGCTGTTTGGGGAGGCACAGCCTCCCCTAACCAGCCCTCCATACAATTTCAGAAATCCAATGTGACCCTCAGGCCAAAAAGTTAGCAGAAGGGTGGGCAAAGCAGATGTTTTGCAAAACTAGCTCTGTAGAGAACCTTCAATCCCCATCTCAGTAGTATTACAGTTTCCCCTTTCCTCTTTCATTTCCCATCATTTCCATGATTCCATCACCAGAGTAGCAATAAGATGGACACCTGAAGGCAAGCGAAAATGAGGCTGCCTGAAAACAACATGGTAAAGAGCTGTGGAAACCAAGCTGAAAAGCCTGGGGCACAGCTGGGGAACCATTGACAGACTTGCCAGAAACAGACAGGAGTGGAGGAGCTTCGTTGCTGCCCTAAATGCCAGAGGTGTAATAGGAACATGATGATGATAATTTCCTCTTTCATAGCCACCTATTGAGATCAAGAGCAGGTGGGGACAAGCCCACCCGTGCCTGAAGATCCCTCTCCCAGCCTAAAGGGAGGAGCCACTGAACCCAAGCCTCAAATGATTCTGGGGGACAACTAATAAGAAACAGGGACAGGAGTGAGGTCATAGGGCCATAAGCAGGGAACCAGATAGGGCCACTGAGCAGAGAACCCCAGACAGTGCCCAATGTTCCTCAAAGGTGTCTAGGAAGTCAGGGGACACAAACCAAAGGAATTCTGCCTGGATGCGTGATGGAATGGAGAAACAGAAATAAGCCCCACAGTCTCAGAGCACCTCCCCGTCCACCATCCTCCTCCTGTTTTCCTCTTTCATAACCTGGTAGCCTGTTTGCAGATACAAAATGTCAGTTGTAGATGTTGTGAAAAATAAAATTAATTTTTTTTAAAAAAATGTAACAGATTGAAGCTATTCAGAGTATGCAACTCACAATCAGAAGACTCCAAACTCTACAGTTCTCAGTTTGTGTGCTATTCACGGCAAACCAATTTGAATAATAGAACAAAGTTGTATTTCTAATTAGCAGAGAGAAAACCTTCATAATTAGCATCAGAGGGAAGTTAACCAAGCACACCACCTAACAAGCTTGCAGGTAGAATAATTTCTTTTTCCTCTTATACTCCATGTATTTGAGAACAAACTATACTGAATGAAATGGATTTTTTAATATAAAGGTTTCCAACTCCAGGAATGGAATTTATTACAGAATTAGGCCCGGTCTTTCATCTGGATCTACTAGGGTGGTCTCCGGTGCCTGTGATTCTCCACAGGTATCTTAATGCAAGATTGAAATGTTAGGTAGGATATAGATATAGGAAAACAAAGGGTACTGGCATGAATCATGCTGACAATGCTTTGTTCTTGGCTCTTTTACATAAACCATTGATTACCAGTTATTTATGCCTTCATCATCTCCCTGATGTATTGCAGCAATGAGATATACCTGGGCAGGAAGCCTTCAACACTAGGAAATTCCAACTAGTTCAGAACTCAGCAACACTTTATATGAACTTAACAAGCCTGTCTTCCACTCTCTACACTGGCTTCCCATAGATTTTTGAATCAAGTTCAATGTCTCAGTCCTTCAAAGCACTCTGTAGACTGGGTCCAGGTAGCTAAATGTCCATCTAAATCTCTGGGATGACCCTAGTCAACTGCTATACTCCTCTGGCACAATGTAGCTCAGCTTTAAGAGTAAAGCACTTCTGTACAGAATACAGAACTTTCACCGGGGTGGTCTGAAAGTGTGGAATTAACTCCCTCAGGAACTAAGGACCATCACAAACCTCCTCACTTTCTGCTCCAAATACAAGGCACATTTTTGTCCTGAACATCTCCTACATTTAAAAAAAACAAAAACACACACCGTACCAAAACAAGACACTTTTCTGAACACTCTTGTCCCTCTAGGGAGAGGATGAGAGATCAAAGAATACATGACAAATGTGTAATCACTTTACTTAATGTACTACCAGAAGGTGCTCTGATACTGCAGGATAAGTGCAGTATAAAAACTTAGGTTATTTAACCCCTACAATGCCATAGTTGTCCTTGGGGATGGGGGGGATGGGACTAAAATGCCTTGGCCAATCAGACTAGCACTACTAGGGCTAGCCTGCTTTGAATTTTCAAATTCTTAAAATGCTGTTACAATTAACATGTACAATATATTACTCAGTAAAGAGTTTCTTCTTCCTTCATGTGCATGTGTGTAGTGATGGACAAAATGTTGTTAGTTAGCCAGTGAATCTCAAGAAAATGTGCTGTGATATATCTGTGTTTTGTTTTAATCACAACATTTCACTGTTTGGCTTGTACAGGTATGGGGTGTGCCCTTAAAACTTAAGTACAAGATTTAAGAAGTAAATGGTGTTATAACCAATGGAAATAACTGTGTTCTCCACTTTTACTCTTCCATTTGAGGATTTCAGAGAACTGTACAAAAATCTTAATTAAATTAAGCCTCACAACAACACTGTGATGTATGCAGTATCACTTCCACTTTACAGATGGATAAATTGAAGCACAAGAAAGTTAAGTGACTTGCCATGGTCACAGAGGTTATGGCAGAGCCCAGATCTTCTGACTCCCAATCCTGTGTTTTAACCACTAGTCCTCCTGAATTCAATTAAAGTATTTAAAGGAGTGATCCAAATGATTTAAATTACTTTGAATACAGATTAACTTTACTCAGCTAACAATGCTTATCCTTGACTCTGACAGCCAAGTATGCTGTGTTGCACAGCATTGTTCTTTCCTGGTATTTCCTTTTAGAAAGACCATTACACAGCTTTGAAAATTATGTCCCATCTGCTTGGACAGTACTTCAGCAGAGACAAAGTTATTATATAAACATTGCCATAGCTACAAAAAGGCAGTTTCTTGGCAAATGGTGCATACATCTTTAAAAAGACATTTCTCTGTATATTTTGTGAAGAGTTTTGGTAGTGTAGAATCACTGAGCATCCTGCACCACACACAAAGTTAGAGCCCCTTAACAAAATGCATAACTTTTTATTAAACACAGAAGCAACATTCCAAGGAAGAGGATCAATACAGTCACTTTCATGTTTTCGGAAGCAGCTTCTAAGTAATGCCTACATTGCCCACATCATGTATTGCAGTGCTTCCCCTAGTTTAAAAATGCTCTCTCACTTGCCTGCTTCCAAGAGGCACACTTAGAGGTCTTGTGGATGTATTTTAGTTCTTTTTAAAGAAATCAATAAGAATGAAGGGAAAGCTTGAGCAGAGCTGGCTTTTGCATCCATCTCTGAAAGCAGTGAGGTCAGCATTCATTCTTATTCCAGTAGCAAGTTCCATAGTTGTAGTCTTCCCATAGCATTTTGAACAACAGGCCAGGAACCTCCTCCTATTGCTTGAAAGTTTCATGGAATTTAGCTTTTATAGGAGGTTATAGTTCAATTCCATGCAGGACTTTGAATATTAGGACAGTTACCTTGAAGTCCATAAATCAAATCAAGACTGGATGCCTTTCTGGAAGATATGCCTTAGTCAAACACAAGTTATTGGGCTCAACACATGGTGACTGGGTAAAATTTAATGGCTTGTATTACACAAGAGATCACAAAGATGATGTAATGGTCCCTTCTTTCCTTAAACTCTATGAATCTGTGAAGTAGACCCTGTGTTCAATGGGAACTTTATGCAGGGGGCAGCATAGTGGGATGATGCATTCCTGGTTATCTGCATTGCTCAATGGGCAGCTTGCTATGTTCTCATTAAACTAGAATTTCCTCAGGGTATGAAGGTTCCTTCCTAGTTACACAGAGTTGCAATAGTCCAATCTAGATTTACAAATGCATGGATCATTCTGGTCAGATCTGTGTTCAATAGGATCAGATGCAATCTTCAGCCAGACACAGGCGGATTAAAAGTTTTTTGCTGATGTAGCTGCTGTAGCCAAGTGCAATGCAAAGTCTACATGGATCTATCTTGGCAGTCACTCACCAGCAAATCTCCCTCTCATGCCAAGATGCAACATTGCAAGGGCTCTGTCACCCCCACTACCCCCACCCCATTAGCCGATTTGGTTCTGTCACTGTCTTCTGGGTGACTTGACCCTCTGTCCAGGTCACTCTTAAGTTCAAGCCCTTTTCAGGGTAACAAACGTCCAACTAAAAGTCCAAAGGTCCCAACACATGATCCTTCAGCCCTCTCTTGGGCTTTTCCTCAGCCATCCTCTGGACTGTCTTCAATCCCACTCTGAGCTCACTAGACCATGTGTAGGGCTTTTGTGCCCCTTCCTTTGGGGCTGATAGAGAAACCCAGTTGCACCCTTTGCTCTGGGTTCTAGTCCAGGGACCCTGTGTTAAGGAGCTAGGTCTGCTTCTTCAGATGTGCTGCTGTTTCCCTGGACTGCTTCCTACCTCTAAGCCCCTTGCACCATTTCCCATGAACCGGTGGTTAATACAATCAATTCTCTGGTTCCCAGGCTTCTCCAGCTTCAACATAGGTCTTCTCAGCTCCTTGTAACTCCCTTGGGACACCAACCGACAGTCTTGTAGGATCTTGCCCCTCTTCCAGGGTCTACAATAGGGCTAACTTCATTCCTGTAGCTTCCCCATGGTGCTTTTCCACAAGCAAGGGGACTCTTCCCCTCCTCTCTTGTGGATCTCCTCACTCAAAATTGAGTCTTCACACACCCCCTCTTGCTTTATAGGAATAAAGTTTAGAAATAAAGGATAGAGTTAATCCTTATTAGTTCTCTCCACTCCAGGTGCCACAAAATGGGCTAGTTGGCCCTCAGACTCCCTGTTAACCTTTTATTTGCCAATGTCTGACGTACTCCCCATTACAGGACTCCAAGGCTTAGAATCAATTTGACCATGTGATGGCAGATCCCTTTGATGGAGGGGATTGCAATGGAGGAGAGGAAGAGTTCTAGGCATTTCCTTTTTCTCACTAATATGACCTCACTCTTGTCTAGATTCAGCTGAAGTCATTCACCCTTCACCTGATATGGATCTCACAAAGGCATTCAGAAAGCTTAGAGATGCTACTTAGAATATGATGTTGTGATGCTTGGCCAGAAAGGGTTAAGCATCCTGCAGGATAACTGACCCAAATTCAACCCTTAGAGACATTTTGGTAGATGATGTTTGTGTTTTTACATATATATTGTTAATGGTTAACAATGTAATCAAACAGTCCCTGTCTATTGTGTATTCTGTTAATTCAGAGATTAAAAGGACATCTTAACATTTAGATAAACTGTAAACGTAGGATATCACTGTATTCATCTCTCTTTGAAATGTATAGCAAATCACCTGAGAATGATGAAAAACAGGAAATTACCTTACGTTAATCTACGTAGATAATTACCAGTGATGCTTAGGAAATAGATCTACTTCAAAAGTCCCCATAATTGCCTATTGTTTGCCAAGGACTCCAACCTGTCAAGAGAAGGCCTGAATCTGTATAAAACCCCCTTTGGTCCTGATCCTTTTAATCTCAGAGCTGCTTCATGCAGAGGAACTTTAAAACCAAGACTGAGGTCTCCAACCCTAACCTGGAATCACCCTGAAAATGGACATTGGGCTATAAACTAATTCTGAAAGAACTCTTTGCAACTACAAAGCTTACTACCTCTACTATGAATCTATATTCATGTCTGTATGTATACTGATCTTTTAACCAATACACTCTCTTTTTAATAACTTTTAGTTTAGTTAATAAGAATTGGGTGTAAGCGTGTATTTGGGTAAAATGTGGAATATTCATTAACCTGGGAGGTAACGTGCCCAATCCTTTGGGATTGGTAAAACTTTTTTATATGATGAATACGTTTTTCAGTAATCCCCATCATATTTGACTTGGGTGTCTGAGTGGAGGCCTAAGGCTGGGTTACTTTAAGGCAACTGTGTTGGCTTCTGGGTAACCAGTGAGGTATTATAGAAGCTGTTTTGTGCTATTTTATTAAATCCAAGTATTGGAATATCCACCAGCTCTGGGGATTGTCTGCCCCATTCTTTGCAGTTCACCCTAATTGAGTGACCTCAGTTGGCTCCCCTGGGACTCCAATCACAGATGTCCAAACTAATTATACACAATAGAATATTAGGTGCAACAATATTACTCTTTTCTGTTCCCCAGCATTCCTAGACAATCAAGATAGTAGTTTACATGAACTCAAGCTTAAGCCCAAGTGAATACACTATGATGATTAACGCTTTAGTTATGGGACTAAAATAAAACTGTGCAAAGCATATGTCTGCCAGTGGACAACAGCAAACAACAATATGTAATTTATAAATTAACTAGTGCAGTTGAACAAGTGCTATTTGTAACATCAGTGTACTGCTGTATCCTTTTAGCCTGCTTTTGGAACTCCACCTCTTCACAGAAAAACATCACCGCTGACATATACACCTTATACATATCTTACAAAAACATAATTAATGTGGAGGTCATATTGCAGATGCTTAGCACTGCACTATGCTCTTCATGCCCTTCCAGAACATTAGTTTAATTCCCAAACTCAAACATGGGAAAACCAGAGTTAAGGTCCCCTTCAAGAAGGTTAGTGTTACAGAAACAAAGATTGGAAAATGGAAATATAGAGCTAAAGTGACTCTTCCCACACAACAACCTTAACTCTGCCCTAAGTAATCTGTCCCCCAGGGAGATCAGAGTACCTCACTCCTCCCTCAGTCTCTGCCAATCAGCAGAAAGTACACTCCGGATCTGTGGTGTCACACAAAGCACAATCAGAGTCTGTTGGACTGTGGGAATAGGGACATTGATTAGGAGTTGTGTTGGGCACCAAGAAAATGACAAGTTTGTTTAGGGCAGGGCAAGATACTGTTGTATTCCCTTTCCCTATTGCTGTGCCCGCAGGGGCAGAGCCATGGTTAATATGGCAAATTTCAAGCCAATCTGAATGTAGCATTTTGAAAAACTGACAAGCTGTGTTTCTATCCTGCTTTCGTACCAGAGAGTGCTTGCAGTAGACCACTTTATATAACCAGAATGAAAGTCTAAGAACTTTTTAAAAACCTTTCATCATAGGTCAGGTTTTCTAAGCCTTTTATCATTTTTGTTGCTGTTCTCTGGATTCTCTCCAATTTATCCACATCTTTCCGAAAGTGTGGTGCCCAGAATTGCTGAGACCTCACCAGTGCTGAGTAGAGTGGGACAATTACATACAACACTCCTGTTAATACAACCCAGAATATTAACTTTTTTCACAACTGCATCACACTGTTGATTCATATTCAATCTGTGATCTACTATAACCCCTAAATCCTTTTCAGCAGTACTACCACCAAACCAGCTATTCCTCATTTTGTAGTTGTGCATTTGATTTTTTTCTTACTAAGTGAATACTTTCACGTCTTTATTGAATTTCATCTTCCTGATTTCAAACCAATTTTTCTTATGTCTCAAGGTCATTTTGAATTCTAATCCTGCCCTCCAAAGTGCTTTCAACCTCTCCCAGCTTGGTGTCATCTGCAAATATTATAAGCATACTCTCCACTCCATTATCCAAGTAGTCATTAATGAAAATATTGAATAATACTGGAACCAGGACTGACCCTTCGAAGACCCCATTAGATATGGTCTCCCAGTTTGACAGCAAACCATTGATAACTACTCTTGGAGTACAGTCTTTCAACCAGGTGTGCACACACCTTATAGTAATTTCATGGAGACCACATTTCCCAGGTTTCCTTATGAGAATATCATGTGGGACTATATCAAAAGCCTTACTAAAATCAAGATATCACATCTACTGCGTGCCCCCTATCCACTAGGCCGGTAACCCTATCAAAGAAGGAAATTAGGTTGGTTTGGCATGATTTGTCCTTGACAAACCCATGCTGGCTGTTCCTTATAACCCTATTATCCTCTACATGCTTACAAATTGATTGTTTAATAAGTTGTTCTAGTATCTTTTCAGATATCGAAGTTAGGCTGATTGGTCTATAATTTCCCAGGTCTTCTTTGTTCTCCTTTTTAAAAATAGCACTGCCATTCTCCAGTCCTCTGTGACTTCAGCCACCCTCCATGAGTTTTCAAAGATAATTTCTAATGGTTCTGAGACTGCCTCAGATAGCGCCTTAGATCCTCAGATAGTCCCTAGGATGAATTTCAACAGGTTCTGATGACTTGAATATATCTAATTTATCAAAATATTCTTTAACCTGTTCCTTCCCTATTTTGGCTTGCTTCCTTCCCCCTTGTTGTTAATATTAATTCTGTTGAGTGTCTTAGGCCTATATTCCACATACCCCCACCCCAGCTCTGAGCTCAAAAAACATTATAAGGATGAGAAAATTTTAAAAGCTGGTCATTATGGGGGCACTGTATCTCCTTACCCCTGGGACCCACCAAATCTATACTGGCCCTTGGTAGCACAGCACTTTTCAAATCAATATGTCTATGCATGTGCATCTTGAGTACTTTCAAAAATTGGGTCTTAAACGGACAGCTCCACTGAACCTTAACAATAGAGACACCACCATTCCTCAAAAATAACAGAGCAAAAACAAATGCTTATCCAGATAGATAGTATTCCTAGAATACAGCCCCTTCTTTGCAATTTGTGATAAAATATCCACCACCATCTTTAAAACATCATCTATTATCAAGATACTTAGCACTCTCTGGTACCAGCTAATCCCCTGAGTTTGCCCAAGGGAGGTCATATGAGGTAATCAACTCTTGCTCCCTCTCAATGGTTTTACCAGAGGGCAGCTTTAAGGTGACTGTTGTATTCAAGAACCTTTGTAAAAGCAATCTACTGCACATGTTGTTTTAAAATAAGAATGTTGACCCAGAGGGAAGGCAGCAGCACTGAGTTATTAATACAAGTGGGTTTAGGAGCCACTTCTAAGCCAGCAAACTAGCTAAGGTACTTTTATGACCCTCTTCTACCACAGGATCTGTGCACCTCACACTCTTAAATGCATTTATCCTCAGAACGCACCTGTGAGGTCAGGAAGTGCTATTATCCTATTTACATACAGGGAACTTAGGCACAGAGAAACTAAAGGCCTGATTTTCAAAGGTATTTGGATGCCTAAAAATGTAGATCGGCACATAGTGGGCTATTTAAGCCTCTAGGAATGAGTTAGGCATTTTGAAAAATTTCACTAGATGTTTACGCCTTTAGGCACCCAAATACCTTTGAAAATGTGACCCTAAGTACGTGACCTTCCCAGAGTCACAAAAGTCGGAGAGGCAGTAAAGAACTGAACCTTTGTCTACTGAGTTCAAAACTAGTGTCCTAATCATTGGACCTCCTCTCAACCATAATAATGTTTTATACTTAGTTTCTAAAGAAACAGAATCATAGATTCCTAGAAACGTAGGACTGGAAGGGGTCTGGATAGGTCATATTATCCAGTCCCCTGCACTGAGGCAGGACTAAATATTATCTAGACCATCCCTGATCTAGACCATCCCTGACAGGTGTTTGTCTAACCTATTCCTAAAAACCTCCAGGGACTGAGATCCTACAACCTCCCTAGGTAATTGGTTCCACTGCTTAACTACTCTTACAGTTAGGAAGTTTTTCCTAATGTCCAACCTAAATCTTCCTTGCTGCAATTTAAGCTCATTACTTCTTGTCCTGTCCTCAGAGGTTAAGGAGAACAATTTATCACCCTCCCCACCCCCTTTATAACAACCTTTTGCATACTTGAAGACTACTATGTCCACCCTCAGTCTTCTTTTCCTCCAGACTGAACAAACCCAATTTTTTGAATCTTTTCTCATAGGTCATGTTTTCTAGACCTTTTATAATTTTTGTTGCTCTCCTGTGGACTTTCTCCAGTTTGTCCATATCTTTCCTGAAGGTGCCCAAAACTGGACACAAAACTCCAGTTGAAGCCCTGTAAGTGCTGAGAAGAGTGGAAGAATTACTTTTTGTGTCTTGCTTACCACAAGCCTGATAATACATCCCAAGAAGGAGTGCCTGTCTGGCCTGTTGGACTGGGTAGTTGCATGCTCTGACCAAGGGTGAAGAAGGTACAGGGACTGTGGGGAAGTGGCCCAGGAAACATAGCAGCATGGTGAGAAGTTAGTCGCAGCATGAGATTGCTATCTACAAGGTCCCTAAGTCAGGACCCAGAGTAGTGGGTGGGCCTGGGTCTCCCCAATTTACCCCTTGGGAAGTGGTAGGATTTGGACCACAGTATTAACCCCTGGAATGGGGAAACTTGGACAGTGACACGGAAAGAGGGCTGAGTCATGAGGAGGAGGATGGGGTTCCTGAGGCTGGGAGAAAGGTTGTAGGCAGGCAAACAGGGACAGAGTGACAGTGTGAAAACCATGGACGGGAGGTTATAGGCCTCAAGATAAGCCCCAGAGCAACCAGGATTAGGCAGCAGACCAGCAGTGAATGATGAGCTCCATGACAGGCCTATGTGCTCTTGTTTCTACCACTGCACAGGAAACCTGAATACGATTCCTTGTGTAATCTGCAAACTGTGCCTTTCCTTGTACTTTAATATAATGATCATTCACACAAATCTAGTTTTGTGATTTTTCTGAGGGTTATCTCAGTATGGGTATCACATCACTGTTTCTAATTAAAACTATATAAAAACACCAAGTATAACAACAAAAATAAATAATTTAAAATCACCGTGTACAGGTTTCTAAGGCTGTGTCTACGCCAGGGATTTTTTTCCCAAAATTCTCAGCAGTGGTGGGAGATAGCACCAGATGGGAGCCCATGTGGCTTTTGGCATTTTTACCTCCTCCTTAGGTCAGTGAAGATCCTTTAAATACAAACATCTAATTCATTACTGATCATTTTATCAGAAACATCAAGCTACCGAAATTCCACAGAACTGTTGGATGATGCAGTGACAGCTACTGGAAAAGGGACAGTAAAGTGCAAGTTCTGCTGAGGTGAGGAATAAGAAATGCAGCCCCTCCTACTAAGATTTTCACTGTAGCAACTTGTACCCTGCAACTGTGGGATTCCAATGCCAAATGCTGCCACACATTGAAAATAGGGAAGCAGTGTAATATAAATATATAAACACAAGGAATACTAGTCTTGGCAGGCAGTGGTGCATAATTCTAGGGTTCCTGCGCTAGTATTTAGTTTACCCTGCTACATAGTTTAGGCCTTGAATCTAGCTGATTTTGAATTCCTTAGATTTCCAATTTGGAAAGCAAAAAGGCAAATACAAAACTGGGATATCATCATGTATGTGACTAGAACCAACATAGAAATGTTAGATCTTATCCATTAAGTTTCATTGTTTGCTCTGCATTCTTTCCAGGCTGTTTAGGAATTGTTGGATCCCAGCTTAGACAGTGAAATCTTTGTTTTTAATTGTCTTATTTTTACAGTGACAAATTCATAAGTAAATTTCTAATCCAGTTATTTTTGGTGTTGTGTAAATGATTACACAATAAATTGGTAATGTACAAGACAATTCTAGAGAATTGTCTTTCACATGATGGCACTCTAGGGGATTGGTCCTGCTTTGGGCAGGGGGTTGGACTAGATGACTTCCTGAGGTCCCTTCCAATCCTGATATTCTATGATTCCAACCTGTCCTGAAAAGTCCTACAAAGTTTCTCAGCAGAAAAAGAAGGAAAAACTACTATTTTACAAATTCATAAACAATTTGTAAACACTTGAAAGGAATAGAATAGAAATGAATAAATGCAGGTGATGAATCCGACAAATTTCTGAAGCAGAAGGATATTTTGAGATCTGAGAGTTGGCAGGTTATTTTGTGACTCCACTTTGTGAAAACTCAATCTGCAGAGCCCTATTGACAAATTAATTGATATAGCCATATGCCATTGTACTTACAAGCATTCTTAATTGTAACAAAAATCAACCCATTCATTTTTTAAAATTTTGATCTTGGTAAAATTATAGCAAATGCATCTCACGCACCCTTCTAATCTGCAGTCTTTGAGCTTTCATCTCATCAGTCAAGAAGGGCCAGCCATGGTTGATCCTATAACTGATTCCCTCAGGAGCTGCACAAAGTGGTGTTTGAAACTCAGAAGTCATTTCCCTCTGAGTCAGAGGGCAAGTGGCAAAAATAAGGATTTAGCCTAATGCTAGGGGTCATCCTAGGTGCTGGAACTAGGGGTGCAGCAGCACCCTCTGGCTTGAAACGGCTTCCATCATATATAGGGTTTACAGTTTGGTTCAATGGCTCAGAGAATCCCCACTATACAAATTGTCCCAGAACCCCTGGGGGGTCACCGTAGGTCCTAACCACTAAAGATTCTATGGTGCTTTTTGTTAGCCAAAGCCTTGGCTAAATGCCAGTTCACATTTGGCCACCCATAATGGCTTTAATTGGATATAGTGTAGCTGGAAGTAGCAAGTCATTCACTACATTATGTTCCAAAGGTAATTCCATTTCAGCAGTGGGTGAAGTGAGTTGTATATATGCCTGGGCCCATTTCTGCTATCAGTTACATTCTTAGATGATTTAGGGGGGTTAAATGAGTATAAAGGAGGGGGGCAGAAACTGGCTCACTGTTTTATAACATCTTGGTGTCCCATTTTGGATGAAAAGCACCATTTAAATGTGAGACTTTCAACCCCTCTGTTTTCCAAAATGACATTAGAAGAAAAGTATGTTTCAGTCCATTTCATTAGCACAATTTCTTAAACTGGGGAAAACAATTAGTTAATAGGGAAATCTACTGAAGAGTAGAATGTTTCAGGTTGCTGCAACATGCCTCTTGTGTTTCAAGATTTACAGCACTACTGTTTATAAGCATCACTTCAGGAATAATATGTATTCTACTTTCATAAATGCCAAGTTAGACATTAATTTAATATTTTACTTTATACAAATTGAGGCTCAATTAAATTAACACAATTTAGTGTTTGAGAATCATATGAATGGAATAATTAAAATGATCAAAGCAGGAAAAGGGTACTTTTAACAAAATTAATAATAGAAAGTTTTCCAAAAGTATATTCTTCTCTGTTAATTCATTTATTAAAAAGAATGAAGTCTACTATCATGAGAAAAAGTGTCCTATCTTTTACAGCTTCACAGCAAGGTAAGAATTTCTCTCTCATGCTTTGCTGGGAAAAATGAAAGCTTGAGATGCAATTACTAAAGGTCTGGATTTGCATTTTTTCAGCAATCCAGGCAAATAAGAGCTGCTATGGTTATGATTATCATCATTCTAGAAGGTTTCAGAGTAGCAGCCGTGTTAGTCTGTATTCGCAAAAAGAAAAGGAGGACTTGTGGCACCTTAGAGACTAACCAATTTATTAGAAGTCTCTGTTTACAGATCTTCTGACAAAACTGTTGGTCAACTGCTTGTTAGATACTTCTCTAGTTATCAAACATTATCAGAGTGGACCAAAAGGAGCAGCAAATTACTCTGGTAATGTGGTATATTCATATGAGGTGAAATTCCCCCACCCAATATGTTCTATAGATACCAACATGCACAAAGCAATTGGATGTTGTGCAGGTCACTAAGTGTGGAAAAAGGGGAAGCAGAATGGAATTCAACCCCCTGACCCATGGGTGGGCTACCACACAGCCCTCTGTAACTGGTTTATATATTGACAGCATCCACGCTGTACTAAACGGGCCAGATCCTGGCCTACGTTAGGGTAGCTTTGCACTACTCCATTATTGCACTTTACATTGCTCCAGGTTGGCTCAGCTTACCATGGGAGGAATTCTGTCTGTGTAGGGTAATTCCTGGGTGACGTTCAGTGGCTGTAGCACGTCCTGCCCCAACACACACAGCACCGGTAGCCAGTTCAGGGGATGTAATCGGGACAGCAGAGGTAACCAGAGTGTCCCTGCATCTCGGTCATTCCCAGCTATTCGAATGTCCCTTGGCATCGCACCAACACTTTTCTTTGCATAAACTATATTTTAGCATACGAAGAATAGTATCTAGAGTTCAGAAATGATTATAGGTTATTCTTCCATTGTTTGGGATGCTGCGCATCTAAGCAAACAGAAATAATTTAATAGATGCTGTAATTTGATTCCATTATTCAGGGAGCAACAGCGAAAATATATCAAAAATTGTTGACCCTCTGCAAACAGGCTTTCACCTACATTAACTGTTGGGTAAAAACAGAATGTAATGTTTGCAGTGCAATTTGTCACAGAAATGGAGGTTCAATTAGTCCCAATGACTTACTAAAGACATTTTAAACACAATGTCCAAATTTTTCTACATAAATTAAACATGATGTAATTGAGTGTAACATTAAGTGTCTCGTCACTGTTGATTCATGTGGAAATCACAGAAATTTCACTGATCATTATGCATTCATTTGATATTCATGCGGATGCCATATGTGCCTCCATAAGGATTCTACAGTTATTCAGCATGGAATAAGTTTTAAATTACCATTAAAAAGACATTAAAAGGCAATCTCAAAATACCACCACAAAGGTAATTTCATTTAAAGAGTGCTAATGAAACACATTCTGCATTAAAAATCTGAAATACAAAGTAGGTTAATCATGAATCAGCAGAAATAATTCAGGAGAAAATACTGTTGAATTGCAAGTCAGAATAAAAAGAATATTTGAACAAAAGGTTTTTGTCTGTCTGGTCTAGATTTTTGACAGGTGAAATGTAATTGCATGACAAGTACAATTTTCCATTCAACTGGTATGTAGCATTATGGCAATATAGCATTTTGCTACTGGGAAAATATTCATTACTGAAACAAGTATAGTTGTCCAGATTCTCACTGCATTCATTTTCCACTGACGGGGAGCAGATGGCCACAAGGAATCTGGCTGTGGCTCCCTATTTCTCAGATGGGCTCTTTGCCAGCCCCAATATATGACAGTTGGTACTGACTCCTAAGGGTTGAGTGACAGCTGAAAATAGCTGGAACACTGTTTTGCTCAGGCTACTCCATTTCCTGCTCTGGCACACCCTCTGTGTAGCCGGGTGGAGAGACGGCATAAGTGCTGTCATAGCCAGCTCCACACTAGTGGAGGATTCCCCCATGCTCCAAGAATGTTCATCAGGTGCGACACTGTCTGTTTCTATCCCTTTTTATATCTCCAGAGCAGCACAAAGGATCTAGAATAGAGCAGAGAATCCTGCTCACTGTATCTAAAAATATTTAAGCCATTATAGGATGGCTTATCTCTTTGCCTTAGAGACCTACTTCTACTCAACAAAGTCCCTTCTCTGAGTTAGGCTTTATGGCATTTGTATTATACAAGAGCAAGAAAGTGAAGGGCCAGTCCTGTGTGGTGCTGAGTACCTTCCTGAAAGATGCTGAGCACCCTCAGCTTCCCCTGATGAAAATCTGTTTCAATGTATTCTAGTTTTGAAAGCTAAGTGGGGAAAATTCTAACAAACAGCAGACGTACTGCTGGAAAAAATAGATTATCTTTAATAACTGAGTGTCCAGGCATAGTCTTTGCCTCTAAGGAAGGTGAGGGTTATTTATCAATGCATGAAGTGGGGTTAGGAAAATCCTCCTATCAGATTGGATTGGAAATTTGTGTATATAGTTGTCAAGGTTCCTCCCCCACTCTGAACTCTAGGGTACAGATGTGGGGACCTGCATGAAAAACCTCCTAAGCTTATCTTTACCAGCTTAGGTCAAAACTTCCCCAAGGTAACAAATATTACCCCCGTTATCCTTGGAATGGCCGCTACCACCACCAAACTAATACTGGTTACTGGGGAAGAGCTGTTTGGACGCGTCCTTCCCCCCAAAATACTTCACAAAACCTTGCACCCCACTTCCTGGACAAGGTTTGGTAAAAAGCCTCACCAATTTGCATAGGTGACCACAGACCCAGACCCTTGGATCTTAAGAACAATGAACAATCCTCCCAACACTTGCACCCCCCCTTTCCTGGGAAATGTTGGATAAAAAGCCTCACCAATTTACATAGGTGACCACAAACCCAAACCCTTGGATCTGAGAACAATGAAAAAGCATTCAGTGTTTTACAAGAAGACTTTTAATAAAAAAATAGAAGTAAATAGAAATAAAGAAATCCCCCCTGTAAAATCAGGATGGTAGATATCTTACAGGGTAATTAGATTCAAAAACATAGAGAACCCCTCTAGGCAAAACCTTAAGTTACAAAAAAGATACACAGACAGAAATAGTTATTCTATTCAGCACAATTCTTTTCTCAGCCATTTAAAGAAATCATAATCTAACACATACCTAGCTAGATTACTTACTAAAAGTTCTAAGACTCCATTCCTGTTCTGTCCCTGGCCAAGACGACTACAGACAGACCCACAAACCCTTTGTTTCTCTCCCTCCTCCCAGCTTTTGAAAGTATCTTGTCTCCTCATTGGTCATTTTGGTCAGGTGCCAGCGAGGTTACCTTTAGCTTCTTAACCCTTTACAGGTGAGAGGAGCTTTCCCCTGGCCAGGAGGGATTTCAAAGGGGTTTACCCTTCCCTTTATATTTATGACAATAGTAAAGCTAAATAATTCTAGCTTTCTGACAGGATAATTTTTTAGGTTCGTGTCCCAAGCAAATGGAAATTTGTGCCATTGAAATTACTAGAAAAATCTATGACAAAATGCAAAAGTTACAAGATGTGCTGCTGTAAAAATGATTGTGACAAGAGGTGTGACTTGTTTCTGTGTTATTGTAAAATAACATTTTGGCCTGTCTAAAGTAAATGTCCTGTCACACATACACACTTTGCCCATAACAGTGAAAGATTAGCCCAAATAATTTGCCTTGAAAATTTGTCCTCATCTCTGAATAAAGAGAAACGTTCCTTTGTGTGGTTAATTGGAAGCCCTCAGTCATTTCACAGACTAACCTCATCGCAACCTGCCTCTAATACAAGGATGCTGATTTCTCTCTCCCCTTCTTTGCTCAGCTAAAAGTCCATTGTCATATTACTACCATCTTATTTTATACCAGGTATTCAGGAGATAGCCTTGCACCAGTATGATAGGTGGTTGGTAAGAAAAGAAGTGTGACCATCATTAGCCAGATCTTAAATTAAATCAGTATATAATACTTGGTGGAGACCTAAGCTCTGCATAATCCTTTTCATCAGATCACACTGTCCTGCCAACATGACTCATGCCTGTTCTTGATGTACTTTGTCCAATGGGTGAGTTCAATATCTATGCCCATTAAAACTCTTGGACTCTTTGCTGAAACTGCCAATATGCATGATAAATGCGCCAGTTGAGAATGTAGTTTAACACGTTTCCACTAGGTAATGGACTGAGACCACTACCTCCTTTCACATAAACCACCAAGTAATCATCAGCTTAAACTAGTGATCTAAAAGTGAAAGGATCAGTGTCCCATCTCAATAAGCAACCCAAGGATCTGTACCTTGTTCCCTGTTTGTTTTCCTCTTAAGTTAAGGGAAAAGAAAATGGGTTTTCTGCATCTATATACTTTATAAACTGTAGACCCTCACAACATCTCACACCTTACAATTCACAAACAGAAAGTTGGTATCTCCTTACTTCTCAGCAAAGACTTAATGTCAGGCTGCCGCAGCTTCCTATTACTAAGACTTCAGTCTTTTTACACCGTATCTGACAGTGTAAGTCCTAGTACATGTATATGATGAAAAATTAAAACTAAAAGACAACTGTCAAAATAAATGAACAGAGTATAGTATGTTGTGATAATTATCCTGGAGTTTTAAAATTTACTAATTCACATATTATGAAGGTTCTAGTGGTCTGGATATGTAGGAATTTATAAAATCAAAAACTTTTAAAGCAATGTTTTCTTCATTATCCTGCACTGTTTTTGAAGTTATGCTGTGCAGCCTGAAAAGTCAGCTGCATATTTTCATATATATCCCAATTATATTTCATAAAATGCAGCCATAAATATAATCTAATTCCCATGCAAATTAAGTAAATTCTGCACAAAAAACTGAATGCTGATACTGTACTAAATTTTGTTTTGCTGCCAGACAGAAAACAATGAGTTATAAGTAAAATGTACCTTATTCAGTACGTCCAGAATACAAAAAAACCCACAAAAACAAAAAACCCACCACCACCAAAACCTCCAGTTTCTATGGCACAGGATATCTCAAATGTCTTATTTTATTTACAGAGAAAAAATACTTGCACTTTTTCTAGAAATTTGCAAGTATGAAAAGACTAGTCACCAAATCACTCTAGATTGCTTTAACAGGCTTATTTTAGCAACCTTATGTATTGCCTTATGGGAACGTTAGCACAGCTTAGTATGTGTGTAAGTGTCTCATTTTAGGAAACATAAAGCAAAACAGGACATGTAGCTACAGCATGAGTTTCAGAAGATAAAAACTCCAAAGACTGTTTGCAAACTTGAATGACAGTAAATGTGGAGCAATGGGAAATTTCCATTTCCAGTTATTATTTTGCTTCACTTTGTTGAAATGCTCAAGGATTTGATACACATGGGAAAGCAAAAATTTCCCACACTCCACCACCCACACAAAAAACTTTCTGAGTACCAAACACCACAATAAATACAGCCACTGAAATTAGTCTAAATCAGCAGACATTTTAAAAGACATTTTAAATTACGGTACACACCTAAAAAAAAAATCTGCCCAGAAAAAGACACAACTGTGTGGTTCACGTCTTTCCCAGTTAAAGACCTGAGGTCAGTTTAAAAATCTTTTTAAAAGAATTTGCTTTCCCTAGGTTAGTTAACCCTTTAGATAGCTAAACTGAAAAGATTTTGGAAGATTTAATTGTTTACTTTTAGTACTTTAGTTTAGTTCTGATGCACTATAACAGTGATAAAATATTTAGGTTGTACACACTACAAGGGGATGTTTACAACCAACCAACCAAAGTTTTCATTGACATTTTAAACCAATTGTGAAAGTTTCTAGTTTAAACATTTTATATATTTATTTTTAATTGAGACCTGATTTTGAGTCTAAATTCCCGGCCAACGTCCTTTAATGTGGAAGTTACAGAAAGCCTTTTTATCTGAGAAGCAACAGAAGAGGAGGAAAAGGTGTCATAAAAGAGTGGGAGGAATTAATGTTCATAGGCACCTTCCACCTCTTTCTAGAGCTGCAAGTCCCACCTACTCAATCATCCAGTCCTTGCATATTTAAATAATTTACTTTTACTTTTACTTTAATTTTACTTTATTTGTAAAATGTATCCTTTAGCAGACCATTCTCTGTTCCACTGATAGTATAAATATTCCCTTTCCAATACATATTAGTTCTAACACATTTGTTGGCTCCTAAGAATGTTCCATATCACATATACACAAACCCCCACTGAAGAAATTCATAATAAAACAGATGTAGACTGGGAGGCACAGTGCTGAGAAGCTTATCAAATCTCTGGGTGTTTATTGTGTAATACTTAAAAGAAAGTGACTTCCAACGGTACATACTGAAACACTGGCAGAGGTGACTGCATTGTTACAAAGCACATAGAATCAATCATATGGTTTCAGCAGAGGCAAGTAAAATGACTGAGAAATAGTGTGAGAATCTGGAAGGATTCATCAGCATAGAGTGCAAAGGATTCACAATAGGGCTGTTAAGTGATTAAAAAAATTAATCGCACTCTTAATAATAGAATACCATTTATTTAAATATTTTGGATGTTTTCTACATTTTCCAATATATTGATTTCTATTATAACACAGAATACAAAGTGTATAGTGCTCTTTATTTTTTATTACAAATATTTTCACAGTAAAAAACAAAAGGAATAATATTTTTCAATTAATCTAATACATGTACTGTAGTGCAATCTCTTTATCATGAAAATTGAACTTACAAATGTAGAATTATGTTAAAAAAAACCTGCATTCAAAAATAAAATATAAAACTTTAGAGTCTGCAAGTCCACTCAGTCCTACTTCAGCCAATTGCTTAGACAAACACATTTGGTTACAATTTGCAGGAGACAACGTTTCCTGCTTCTTGTTTACAATGTCACCTGAAAGTGAGAACAGGAGTTCGCATGGCACTGTTGTAGTTGGTGTCATAAAGATTCATATGTCCCCTAATGCTTCAACCACCATTCCAGAGGACAGGCATCCATGCTCTTGATGGGTTTTGTTTGATAACAATCCAAAGCAGAGTGAACCGACTCATGTTCATTTTAATCATCTGAGTTAGATGCCACCAGCAGGTTGATTTTCTTTTATTTTTTTGCGGTTTGGGTTCTGCAGTTTCCTCATTGGAGAGTTGCTCTTTTAAGACTTCTGAAAGCATGCTCCACATCCCGTCCCTCAGATTTTGGAAGGCACTTATGATTCTTAAACCTTGGGTGAAGTGCTCTAGCTATCTTTAGAAATCTCACATTGGAACCTGCTTTGCATTTTGTCAAATCTGCAGTGAAAGTGTTCTTAAATTGAACATGTGCTGGGTTGTCATCTGAGTCTGCCATAACATGAAATATCTGGCAGAATGCTGGTAAAACCTTAGAGCAGGAGATATAAAATTCTCCCCGCAAGGAGTTCAGTCACAAATTTAATTAATGCATTTTTTTTAACAAGAGTCATCAGCATGGAAGCATGTCCTCTGGAATGGTGGCCAAAGCATGAAGGGGCATAGGAACATTTTGCATATCTGGCAGGTAAATACCTTGCAATGCCAGCTACAAAAGTACCATGCAAATGCTGGTTCTCACGTTCAGGTGACATTGTAATTAAGAAGTGGGCAGCATTATCTCCCAAAAATGTAAACAAACTTGTTTCTCTTAGCGATTGGCTGAACAAGAAATAGGACTAAGTGGACTTGTAGGCTCTAAAGTTTTACATTGTTTTGTTTTTGAGTGCAGTTATGTAACAAAAAGAATGTACATTTGTAAGTTGCACTTTCAAGATAAAGAGATTGCACTACAGTACTTGTATGAAGTGAATTGAAAAATACAATTTCTTTTATCTTTTTTACAGTGCAAATATTTGTAATAAAAATATATAAAGTGAGCACTATACACTATGTATTCTGTGTTGTAACTGAAATCAATATATTTGAAAATGTAGAAAAAATCCAAAATATTTAAATTGGTATTCTATTGTTTAACAGTTCGATTAAAACTGCAATTAATTTTTTTAATCATGATTAATTTTTTTGAGTTAATTGCATGAGTTAACTGTGATAAATCGACTGCCCTAATAATTATATATTGTAAAGCATTTGGGCATTCTTCACACTTAAAGGTGTCATGACATCTTATCTATGTGTGACTGTTCAACATTTGATTCAATGTGAGATTCAAATGTGAAAAATAACTAAATATAGGCTTTAGAACTTTAAAAGCGCTCATCCCTACAGTGTCTCATTCTCTAATTATAGCAAAATGTAGAAGTAGAATCCTGCACTGACAGAATCATTTTACTATTTTTGTAGTTTAGCTCAATTTATTTCTTTTCTTTTCTCCTCTACTCCGCACCCCCCAAGACTGAGGGAGTTTTTAATGTGCATTTCTTGGTACATGACACATTCCTGTCTCCACAGTAAAATACTATTCCACAGATTTATAATGTGTGTAATCCAATGCTGCTGGTTATTCAGTTGAAATGTGGGTGGGTGGGTGGAAGACTCCTGCTTATAGGTAAAGAGAACAGATTATTAGATCAAGATCTAGATACACAGGGCCAGATTTTCAAAGATATTTAGGCACCTGAAGATGCAGCTAGGCACACATATTCGATTCTTTAGTCCCCTTGAAATCAGTAGAAGTTAGATTAGGTGCTTTTGAAAAACTCAGTAGGTGCCTGTTTGCCTATTTAGACACCTAAATACCTTTTGAAAATCTGCCCCTTAGTCTATATTTAGCACTTAAATATAAAACCTGATTTTGAGAGATGCTTAGCCTGCAGCAACTGCTATTAACTCTGATAGGAACTGTTGGATGCACTTGAGAATTAGGTCGCTTATTGAGGTGCCTAAATAAGAATTTAGGAGCCCAAATTTAGACACTCACTTTTGAAATCTTGGTCTTCCCTCTTCTCTAATGATTAGAGGATGAAAGTGGTCTGCCACTGCGTTGGTTTCTCTGGTTGACCTCAGTTATTTTGGCTGTAAAAGCTTACGATCATGCTCCCTGTGGTCCTCTGAAATATTTCTAAGTGAGATACTGGAGTCACTATTAATACTCATGAACAAAGAGGAATGACTCACATTCCCACAAGACACAAGAAAAATTTCTGGTCTTAGGCTCGTCACTGCTTTACTTCAATCTCCTGCTGAACCCATAGCGCCTGCTGTCACGGTGAGCATTCAAAGAGTGTAGGTAAGAATCCCAAACTAGTCTTCCTCACCAATCCCGTCAGAACATCTTTTGGGAATGACCAGAGCCACACACTTGTCAAGAGACAAATGCTTCAGAAAGAAGTATGAAGATCATTTGTTGAAAGAGTGGTAAATTAACATCTGTTTCACATGACAAATATTGACAGAACAGTTATTAAAACTGCACACATATGACACAGTCATTTATGTGATCAAACTAGTAGTAAATGTCCTTTGCCATATCTGTATAGTCACATTGGCTGTTGTCTTGTGTTACTACCACAAAACAATTCTAATGATCTGTGGTGGGGCATCTGACCCACACTGGCAGAAGAAAGGTTAAAGCAGCCCAGGTGAGGCTGCACAGGAGACAGCTAATTAGGAAAGGGCTTGTAGAGACACCCAGTCAGGAGAAGGCATAGAGACAGCCAATCAGGGTCAGGCCAAGGCCATATAAGAAGGGCTGATGAACAGAGCAGCTTCAGTCACTCCCTGGAGTTCGAGGAGGGAGGACTGGTTGCCCTAAAGGAGGGAGAAGAGACAGCACCATGGTCAGAGCAGTGCTGCATGGGATCAGGGGAGCATGACTGAGTTCTTGGCTGACTGCTGCCCTGATACCAGGGCAGAGAAGGCGCTAGGGCTGCAGGGAAGTGGACCAGGGAAACAGACAGCAGGGGTTGGAAGTGACGCAGCATGTGGCTGCTGGCTAGAGGGTCCCTGGGCCGGGACCAGGAGTAGTGGGCGGGCCCGGGTCTGTGTCCCCCCACCCGCCACTGAGGGAAGTGGCTAGAGTGTGGGCTACAGTTTGCCACTGATATAGGTGGTTAGACCCTGGACGGCAACCTGCCACTGAGGCAAGTGGCTGGACAGAGGACTGCCAGCCCCCTGGAAGGGGGAGGCAGAGAATCGCATGGGGCACAGCTGGAAGGCTGTGTCCAGAAGACGACACCATGGTCCTCAGAGCGACATTGGTGCTGATGACAGAAGTGATGGCGGCGATATGCCACGAGATGAAGGTGCACTGGCAAACCAGAGCTAATTCCCAGAAAGGTCAGCAGGAGGTGCCATGGTGGTGATTGAGCCCCATCACAGAAGTTCCGAGTGCTAAGAGAGAAATTTGGGTCAAAATTCAACTGTGATGTAAGCAGGAGGAATTCCTTTGTTGTCAATAGAGCTCTTAGGGTTCGTAGAATCATAGGACTGGAAGGGACCTTGAGAGGTCATCTAGTCCAATCCCCTGCACTCATGGAGGACTAAGTATTATCTAGACCATCCCTCACAGGTGTTTCTCTAACATGCTCTTAAAAATCTCTAATGAGGGAGATTCCACAACCTCCCTAGGTAATTTCTTCCAGTGCTTAACCACCCTGACAGTTAGGAAGTTTTTCCCAATGTCCAACCTAAACCTCCCTTGCTGCAAGTTAAGCCCATAGCTTCTAGTCCTCTCCTCAGAGGTTAAGGACTACAATTTTTCTCCTTCCTCCTTGTAACAACCTTTTATGTACTTGAAAACTTGTCATGTCCCCTGTCAGTCTTCTCTTTTCCAGAGTAAATAAAACCCAATTTTTTAATCTTCCTTCACAGGTCATGTTTTCTAGACCTTTAATCATTTTTGTTGCTTTTCTCTTGACTTTCTCAGATTTGTCCACATCTTTCCTGAAATGTGGTGCCCACAGCTGGACACAATACTCCAGCTGAGGCCTAATTAGCGCAGAGTAGAGCAGAAGAATTACTTCTCGGGTCTTGCTTACAACACTCCTGCTAATACATCTCAGAATGATGTTCACCTTTTTTGCAACAGTGTTACACTTAAAGAAAAGGAGTACTTGTGGCACCTTAGAGACTAATAAATTCATTTGACTCATGTTTAGCTTTGGTCCGCTGTGAACCCCCAGATCCCTTTCTGCATTACTGCTTCCTAGACAATCATTTCCCATTTTGTATGTGTACAATTGATTGTTCCTCCCCAAGTGGAGTACTTTGCATTTGTCCTTATTCAATTTCATCCTATTTACTTCAGATCATTTCTCCAGTTTGCCCAGATCATTTTGTATTATAATCCAAACTACTTGCAACCCCTCCCAGCTTGCTATCATCTGCAAATTTTATAATGTGCTCTCTATGCTATTATCTAAATCATTGAAGAAGATATTGAACAGAACCAGACCCAGAACTGATCTCTGCAGGATCCCCCTTGTTATGCCCTTCCAGCATAACTGTGAACCACCGATAACTACTATCTGGGAATGGTTTTCCAACCAGTTATGTACCCACCTTATAGTAGCTCCATCTAGGTTGCATTTCCCTAGTTTGTTTATGAGAAGGTCATGCGAGACAGTATCGAAAGCTTTACTAAAGTCAAGATATACCATGTCTACCACTTTCCTATCCACAAGGCTTGTTACCCTGTCAAAGAAAGCTATCAGATTGGTTTGTCACAATTTGTTCTTGACAAATCCATGCTGCCTGTTACTTATCACCTTATTATCTTCCAGATGTTTGCAAATTGATTACTTTATTTGCTCCATTATCTTTCCTGGTACAGAGGTTAAGATGACTGGTCTGTAATTCCCCAGGTTGTCCTTATTTCCCTTTTTATAGATTGGCACTATATTTGCCCTTTTCCACAAGAGTCTTGTGGAATCTCTCCTGTCTTCCATTACTTTTCAACGATAATTGCTCATGGCTGAGAACTCCTCAGTCAGCTCCTTGAGTATTCTAGAATGCATTTCATCAGGCCATGGTGACTTGAAGAAATCTAACTTGTCTAAGTAATTTTTAACTTGTTCTTTCCCTATTCTATACTCTGATCCTACCTCATTTTCACTGGCATTCACTTTGTTAGACGTCCAATCACCACCAACCTTCTTGGTGAAAACCAAAACAAAACTCATTAAGCACCTCTGTCATTTCCACATTTTCTGTTATTGTTTACCCCACCTCATTGAATATCAGGCCTACCCTTCCTTGATCTTCCTATTGCTTCTAATGTATTTGTACAATGTTTTCTTGTTACCCTTTAGGTCTCCAGCTAGTTTGATCTCGTTTTGTGTCTTGGCCTCTCTAATTTTGTTCCTACATACTTATGTTATTTGTTTATATTCATCCTTTGTATTTTGACCTAGTTTCCACTTTTTGTAGGACTCTTTTTTGAGTTTCAGATCATTGAAGATCTCTGGTTAAGCCAGGCTGGTCTCTTGCCATACTTCCTATCTTTCCTATGCAGTGGGATAATTTGCTCTTGCGCCCTTAATAATGTCTCTTTGAAAAACTGCCAACCTGTCTTCAATTGATTTTCTCCTTAGACTTGCTTCCTATGGGATCTTACCTACCAGCTCCCTGAGTTTGCTGAAGTCTGCCTTCTTGAAATCCATTGTCTTTATTTTACTATTCTCCCTCCTACAATTCCTTAAAATCATGAACTCTACCATTTCATGATCACTTTCACCCAAGCTGCCTTCCACTTTCAAAATCTCAACCAGTTCCTTCCTATTTGTCAAAATCAAATCTAGAACAGCCTCTCCCCAGTAGCTTTCTCCACCTTTTGAAATAAAAAATTGTCTCCAATACATCCCAAGAACTTGATGGATAATCTGTGCCCTGCTGTGCTTTTCCCGCCACACGTGTCTGAGTAGTTGAAGTCCCCCATTACCACCAAGTCCTGTGCTTTGGACGATTTTGTTAGTAGTTTAAAAAAAAGCCTCATCCACCTCTTTTTCCTCGTTTGGTGGTCTGTAGTAGACCCCTACCATGACGTCACCCCTGGTTTTTTACCCATTTTATCCTTACCCGGAGACTTTCAACAAGGCTGTCTCCTATTTCCATCTCAAACGCAGTCCAAGTGTATACATCTTTAATACTTAAGGCACCACCTCCTCCTTTTTTCCCCTGCCTGTCCTTTCTGAGCAAGCTGTACCCTTCTATACCAATAATCTGTGATGCCAACTGTAACCAGGGAAAAATTAAAACTAAATAAATCCCCTCTGTTTCCCTTTTACAGGTACAGATTCTTGGACTTATCAGGATCTATCACCTGAGGAAGGAGCTCCTGTGTCCCACCTTCCCTCAGAAGTGTGGTGCAGGAAAGAAGAGGAAAGACAAAAGTTAAGTTGAAACAGGTAAGTACTGTATTAAGGGTTGGTTACATGAAGGGGGGGGTATAAGAGGAACACCACAAACACACACATAAAACACAGCAAACAGTGGACCGCAACAAAGGAGCTTGAAGCTCAGACCCAATATACCCCTCCCTTGGCAACAGAACAAAACAAATCCCCAGTATAGCCTACTGCTAATCGGATGGACAGGTTAGATGGTAGTGAGTAGTGGGTCCAGACCAGGACCTTCTACCCTCGGGCCAAACACTGGCCTCTGGGGAGGAACGCTGGATGGTGACAAGCTGCTGGGACTGAAGCTGCTGATGGACCAAAGGACCCTGGATGGCAGGTAGGTTGTTGGTATCACAGGATCCTTCACAGCTCTTGATCTGGAGACCTGCGCAAAAGCCCAACCGCACACAGCTGCCTCCTGAGCGGACAGCACCGTGATGATGTGGCACAGTTCCTTATAAAGAGTGAGTGGTGGGAAAGTTCTGAGGGGATGGCAGTTACAAACCAGTCTCAACTGGTCTGAACCAGCTCTCGCACCACAGCTTTGGCACCTTAATTTTCCCACCTCTGGGGACAAAATGGAGATTTGGCTCCATTTTGAAAAGTACCAAAGTCCATATTGATGAGGGGAAACCATATAAAAACCTTATCCTAAACATTTAAAATCACAAGGTTAGCCAATCTGTATCCAAATATGCTCTTCCCCTTCCTTGATAGGTGGACACCATCTCTGCTCAGCAGTCCTTCCCGGAACAGCATCCCGTGGTCAAGGAAGCCGAAGCCTTCCTGGCAACACCATCCTCGCAACCAGGCATTCACGGCCAGGATGCATCTGTCTCTGCCTGGGCTCCTACCCTTGACCAGAAGGATCAAAGAGAACACCACCTGTGCTCCCAACTCCCTCACCCTTACTCCCAGAGCCTTGAAATCACTTCTGATCTCCTGAGGGTCATACCTCGCTGTATCATTAGTGCCCACATGGATGAGTAGCATGGTGTAGTAGTCAGAGGGCTGGATGATTCTCAACAATCCCTCTGTAACATCTCAGATACGGGCCCCTGACAGGCAGCATACCTCCCAGGATGCCATGTCAGGGTGACAGATGGATGCCCCTCTGTCCCCCTCTGAAGAGAATCACCAACCACTACTACCCTACGTTTCCTTTTGGGAGCAGTGGCTGCGATCCTCCCAGCCTTGGGGGAAAGCAGTCCTAGTTAAAATTAAGACCCAAAGCTAAATATATATTTGGTCACACTGGGATAACAGTAGTCAACTGGAAGTAGTTCAAATGTTCAAAGATTTTAGTATTTTTTCCCCTTCTTATCACTGCTCTGCCATCACAGTACTGAGTTCAGAAATGAAGGAAAGCAAAACTTTGGGTTTGTGTAGTCTATGATCACAGTAGCCAGTGCAACCTGAATGAGAATGTCTTGTCAGTTGTATTACCATAGCACCTACACCTAGGAACCCTAGTCATGGAGCAGGACCCCACAATGCTAGATGCTGTACAAGCATAGAATAAAAAGATGATCCCCTACCCAAAGAGTGTTTGGGGGGTATTTTAATGGTGTGATGTTTAGGTGTATGGGGATAACAAATCAGACTGTGGCTTTCAGTTCCGGGACGAATGGCTTATGTTCCACTATAGAAAAGCACTTAAGCATATGCATAATTTAAGCACAAGTATTCCCATTGACTTCAGTGCTCTCAAGAGCTTTCAGATCTCAAAGCAGAGAGAAAGTCCAAAGAAGAGAAAGGAAACTGGCATTTCCTTCCATAATAATTTCTTTGCCAGGGTGAAGATAAAGAGCACAAAACAAAACTCAAGGTGAAGTGTGCCCTTAAGTAAGGGGGAAGAAAAACCAAATTCCCCAACAGATTTTTCACCTTCAGGCTTGATTTCCTCCAGTTTGTACCTTAAATGGCAAAGGAATGAGGAAGAAACCTATCACTCACAGGTATCCACAGACACCACGCTTTCTAGCAACAAAAAACCTCTATTTTCACCTTCTTCTCTGTTATCTAGCTTTTTGTAAAATGATTAATAAATGGCTTTGAGATGCTGAGAACATTTTGAAAAACAAATTGTTTACTCCAGCTCTGTTGTTATACCTAACACATAGCCTCTCTTAGCTCAATCCTGCTTCAACTAGTCCCATTCGATTTTCAATTTATTTTTCTCACGTTCTGTGCAAGATCACAGCTCCCCTGGCTATTGAGCTGACCACACTAAATTTAACCTTGTGTGTCCAAAATTCTTAAGAGTTTAAAGTGAGGCAATTCAAGTCTTGATTACACCATCAAATCCATTATATTTTCTTTAAATGTATGCACTGTTTTAGACTGGTCCCTCCTGAACAAACCACCTGTTCCGGTTCAGGTTCTAGGTGATCTTAATAGTAGTCGGTCAGAGCTTGTTATCTGGGAGCTCAGTGTGGTATCGGAAGGATCCCCAGACTGTAAATACTACCATCCCTGGAGTGATTTAGCAGGAGATAGATCCTCGGGAACAGGAGCAGATCACCAAAACAAATGCAAGCAAAAAAGCCAGACACCAAGGAAATTTAGCCTTGAGTAAATGTGCAGGAACCAGGAAGAACCTTTACCTCCCTAAATGATGGAACAAGTAAAGAAAAAGTGCCTTGAAGGAACTGGAGAAAACTACTCTCTTGGTATATTTAAGACGTTAAATATATGACAGAAGTGTGTAGGCATAGTCCAGTGTGGGCGACTCAGGCATCCAGCATCACACACAAGCCTTAAAGACAGAGGAGAAGAAATGTTTTAAAGAACTATTTCATGAGAACTTCCATTATTGGAGAGTCCCATACAATTTAACAGGGATTCTAAAATATCCTATTCTTAAAAAAGCCTATAGAATTTAAAAGAAAACCTTGCTTTAGATTTCTATGAGATGGCTTCAAACAACATATAGCAAAGTTATTATTTTCTTTTAAAGTCTAACTTTTCCACAAGGATTGTTACAATTTTCTTCAGTCATTTCATAAGAACAAAGGAGAAAGTCACAGATTCAAGGAGGATCTCTGAAATAATTTTTTAACTCAGTAGTTGATTTCATAGAATACTCAATGAAATATTATGGGTTCAAACCTCCACTGATAGAGGTTTTATATTAGATATATACAATAACTCTATAATGGCTCATATTGTTTATTCCCTTACTTATATAGTTAATTCATATATTATACTTCATACCCAACTCCTGAGCCTTACTTCTTTATCACTGTTGTTGTAGTCAAACACAGAGTGCATTAAAAAATTCTTTAAGGGCAGCTATATCACATTGCAGCAACAAATTTTCAGCCATATTTCCCCACGGATGTCTCTATGGAAAAAAATAGCATTACCCAGGATACCCTCAAGAATAAACATCTCTAACTAATTAATTTTTTCAGAATGGCAGCAACTTTTAACAGCAAACAACAATCAAATGGATGTTTTTTTCCTAACATTTACAGGAAAGGGTGGCCACAGCCAACCGCTCTGACCTTGGGCCATCCCTTTGACCCATTTCTTCAATCTTAAGATTAAAAAAAGGTTGCTTCCCTTTTCTGTGCCAACTGAGATTGTCCTGACCGCCAAAACTGGGATGCTAGTCTCGAATGAAAAGCTGTAAGGTACGTCTACACTGCAATTAAAAACCTGTGGCTGGCCCCTGCAAGGTGGGAGGGTTCCAGCACTCAGGCTGCAGTCTGAGCCCAAATGACTACACTGCAATTAAACAGCCTGGTAGCCCGAGCCCTGCAAGTCCACGTCAGCTGGCATGGACCAGCCGTGGGTGCCTCATTGGGAAGAGGCTGTCCAAGTTAAAAAATATCACCACCAATATGTAACAGATGTGCTCTCTGACCAGGTAATATGCTCTGGTATGTCCTCTCCACCTTCAACTGAATCCTTCCTTACTTTTGGTTTCACATTTATCCTGGACCTTTGATCATAATGGCCAAAGAACCCTCCACCAAATACCATGTTTGACAACACTATGAGAAAATATGAGTATAAAAAAAGCTCACTTCTATCAACTAAATCCCTCCTGCCTAAAAAGACAAGGTATCACATTGGGTAGTGGCAAGCGACTCTACAACCCCAAAACAAAGCGTGTGCTGGCCTACCGCACACCCCTTTGTCCTTCAGTTTCCTGTGTTCGTACTGAAACTGAGCCATGTTCTTGTCAGACAGCTGGCAGCCCTCCTGGCTTATATTCTATGAGCTACAGACCACATCTGCCTGGCAGAATCAGAATCATAACTTGTGCTGGGAGCTGAAAGAAAATAAACACAAGTGGTTCAACCTGTCTCCTAAACTCACAGTTTAAGCTCTCTCACAGATCTGCCATTCTTTTGACCTCATCCTCAGTCCTGCCTTTCCCACAACTGCTATACTCATGATGCCCTCTGCACTTGGAACATACAAGCTAAAACCTGCATTATTATTTTGAGTAGGTGTCTGATGAGCCCAACAGAACTGCTTTCCTTCTCCAAAGTTTTCAGAAAATCCCTGGTGCTAGGAGGCTGGTGTTTGCTGGGGAATGGATTAGAAAGTAGTCACATATAATCTCACTACAGTGTATCAAGGACATCC
Source organism: Lepidochelys olivacea (assembly GCF_965140295.1). Lineage (NCBI taxonomy): Eukaryota > Metazoa > Chordata > Testudines > Cheloniidae > Lepidochelys > Lepidochelys olivacea. Next base: position 36,027,467 of record NC_140421.1, read on the forward strand.
CAAAGTTTCACAGGCATAACTGTTATTTGCATTGCAGTATGGTAACAACTAGGGACACCAAGCATAGGCCAGGACCCCATTGTGCTGTACAAATGCATAACTGCTGTCTTTCTATGAAAACGGTCATTGGAGGAATGCTTTCTGTCTGTATTTCCATCTTATATATTTCTGCACTTCAATGTCATGTCCTGGCTTTCTTTCACAAAAACCACTGACTTGTACTCAAAAAGCCGCAAGATGACCACAAGTGGTGTAAGACGCTAGTGGCTGCTTTCTGTTTTGTGACATCTGCAGAGCAGCATCTTTGACTGTAAGCTCTTTGAGGGCAAGAACTGTTTTGTGTGTGTTTACACAAGAGTGTCCTGGCACATGATTGGCTCCTAGGTGCTACCACAATACAAATAATTAATACTTGAGCCATTTGCCTGTGCAACAATGAATCAACATCACAAATTCTCCAGTGGGGTGTCATGTCAAGTGCTATCACCAAGAGAATAATTGGACACATTGGACAGCTACTACCAGAGTAAAAAAAGGCCGGACAGGGTATTTTGTTAAGTCAATACACGCAAGTAGAAACAGTATACTTCACCACAATGCAATTTCATGAGCTACTGCTGTGTGCGCACAGGCAAGATTCAGGATCAGTAAGTGTTCATTTGTGTTCCAGTTTTTATCAATGTGTGTAGAAAACTGACTTTTTAGTTGGTCAGGAATAGCATGATTAGCTTTTGGTATAGCAGGAACTTCTAGGGATTTCAGTTAGTTATCACACAGTATTTGTTACACAGACCATAAGATTTTCAAAGCAAGCAAAAAGCTTGGCTTAACAAAAGCGTATGTTTTCTTTTTAGTTTTAATGTACCTTCCCTATTACATACGACACAAAAAAGAAAATGTCTTACCATTAAAGTCCTTTCTGCTAGCAGTGCCTCTCACAGTACTGGGCATCTGGGCTGCTCCCCTCCTCTCTGCAGCTCACAAAGGCAGATCAAAGTCTTGGCACCTATGGCTACACCCCCTCTACTTCCACTCACCACCAGATGAGTTATTCCAAAGCTGTAGAAACTTGTATAACAATATGAGTTTCAAATATTCCAGAGGTAACTAGACCAACTACGTACAGCGGTCCGAAAACCAGTCACACAGTAGAGACCCCACTCAGCATCTGACTTTTTGGCTCATAAGCCATTCAGAGTAGGTAGAATTGTGGGAGATGCTAGCAGAAAGGAAATTATTGGTAAGAAATTATCCATTGTGCAGCCCAGCATCTCCCACAATTCTGGTTGCCTGGGAAGTAATTAGCAGTGAACAAAGGTACTGAAAGTTACAGAAAAGGTCAGAAAGAAAGGAGAAAAATGGTATCCTTCCCCATTTGTAAGATTTGCTCAAAGGACAATATTACTTCTGGGCCACCACTTGCAGCACCTTCCTGCCAAAGAAAGCCTCTACAGATAGCAAATCTGCCTTATAGTGCTTGATAAAGGTAATACCAGTTGGCCACATGGCTGCCTCACAAATTTCTGATGTGGATGCATTTGCTCTTTCTGCCCACAAGGTTGTCAGGACTGCATGGAGGTTGCCTGTCCCCTTTCAGAACTAGAATTTCAAGCCTTGTATGCCTTCACAATGCATAGCCTAAGGCGTCTAACAATGGAAGTCTTGAAAGTTCTGAGTACTTGACGTTTTTTATGGGAGGATATGAATAGGGCACCTGACTACCTTAAACATACAGAATCCATAAGGAGGATTTTCAGAGTTCTTCTGAATTTAACATGTGCCACCTCTTTTCAGTGGCATATTGTAGCCTCAGATAGAATGAAGGGAGACTCTGTTGGGGAGCATGTAAGGAAGAGTTTGCCTTAGGAACAAATAATTCTGGAGTTCTAAGCACCATCTTGTCCTTGTGGAACACACAGTAAGGCTCTTGCAAAGATAGGGCTGCCAGCTCCGACAGCTGCCTGGCAGACATGATAGCTATCAGAAACCAAGGTTTGATGGACCAGTGGAATGCTGACTCTGGTGTCAGTGGTTCGAAGGGAAGACTTCTTAGAATTCTCAACACAAGGGATAGGTCCCATTTTGGAAAAAGTGTCCTGACTGCTGGCTTGGCTAATGGGACTACTCTAAGAAATCTGGCTACCTGGGGGCTCTCTGCCATGGAACCCAGGGATCATGCAAACATCACACTAACAGTGGACACCTGACATGCTATGGTGCTGGGTTGGAGACCTTTGTTGAAGCCTTCTTGGAGAAAGTCCAAAATAGCCCAAATTCCTGGATTCCTGGGATTTATCCTATATTTCTGGCACCAGGCACAGAACCTTATCTAGATAGAGGAATATACTTTTAGTGCAAATAGTCTTCTAGATGAAAGTAGCGTCTGGATGACTTTAGAGGACAGACCCAGCAATATTAGTGTTTACCTTTCAATAGCCAGGTTGTTAGATGCAGCCAGTTCAGGTGCAGATGATAACAAGGAACTTGTGAGAGGCTGTTCTGTCACTGTGGAAGTTGTAGCAGAGGTCCTATTTTAAGCTCTATCGGGTCTGAAAACCAGGGTTCTCCCCAGCCAACATTGGGTTATCAGTCTCACTGTTGCCTGCTCTCTCTTTATTTTCTGGACCAGCTTCCCTTGTAATGGAAAGGGAGAAAACAACATAAGAGATCCTGCAGCAATCTATGCACCAGGGCATCTGTCCCCCTGGATCTGGGGTCCACCTCTTTGGTGAAGTATTTTGATCTCTTCACACTCCTATGGTTCACAAATAGGTTGATTGAAGGAAGGCCAAATGTTTGGATGATTAACTTGAAGACCTCCTGATACAGGCACTACTTGGGGTTACTGACCTTGTGCTTGCTGAAAGACAGTCTGCCTTTTGGTTCAGGTCTCCTTTTATGTGAATCACTCTGAGGGATAAGAGAAAGTGCTCCACTCATCAGATGATTTCCGTTACTTCTGCACTTGGCTCCTTGTTCCCTCATGGTTGTTCACATATTCAACTGTGGTCATGCTGTCTGACTGAATGAGGATGTGGATTGGACTGGATTGGAACCATCGCAGCACCAATTTAACTGCTCTAGGAGGTTTATGCTGCAAGCCCTTTCCTCCAGGCTCCAAACGCCTTGAGCTTCTTTGGAACCCTAAGCATGCTCCCCAGACCTCCAAGCTGGCGTCAGTTGTGAGAACTAGAGGATCTGGAAGACATACGGGCCTACCTTTGCAGACATTTGTCCTGGGTTGACCACCATTTTAAGAAGCTCAGCATCTGTGTTGGGACTTTTATGCAATTCTTCATGTGTTCTAGTGAGTGGTCCCACACCTTTAAGATGAAGCCTTGAAGGTGCCTGATGCATGAATGGGTCCAGGGAGTGATCCCTACACATAAGATGGATATGACTTTGCTACTGTGGTGTCTATGTCCACTGCTAGGTGAGTTATTTTGGTGGATGGAGCTTTTCTTGACGTTAACAACAAAGCCATGCACCTGCAGCAGATGCAGAGTCAGAGATGTCTCTCTGTACGCTGTTGCTGGGGATGGAGCTCTCATCAAGACATTGTCCAGGAAAGGATACAGGTATACCTGTGACCTGAATCTGGCTATGATTACCACCACCATCTTTGTGAAGACCCAGGGGGCAGACTACAGGCCAAATAGGAGGGTCCAGATAACGCTGAAAGCAAACTTCAGATATCTGCAGTGGCGAGGTTTGATAGGAATATGGAGAGATGCATCCACCAGGTTGACTGTTCTCTGATGTCAGAAAATTCCCCTGGTGTAGGGATAACACTGGAGAGGCCAGGATCTCCATCTGGAACTTTTTCTTCATTCACTTGTTCAACCTTCTGAGATTGAGAATGGCTCAGACTGTCACCCATGTGCTTTGGAAAAGTGAAGATAGATTCTCAGGGTTCTATTCTATCATCTGAGGGAACACACACTATTGCTTACATATCCAAAAGATGAGCTACCTCGTTCTGGACTGAATTGCAATTTACAGGGTCGTTGAAGACAGAGTACTGGTTGAAAAATGGATGGGGTGAATCCCATAACTCGAGAGAGTATCCCTGATTCACTGTATGCCTCTGCCCACTGGTCCATGGTTGATGCACTCCATTCATCCAGGAAATAGGAAATTCTTACTCCCCCACGACCTTTAGCTCTGGGCAGAGGCCTATGTGGTCTTTGTCATAAAGAGACTTTGGGAGGGATGGCATTCCCTGTGGACTTTCTCCCAAACTTCAGTTGCACAGCTTTCCTTTGGAAAACCTGCTGTCCCTTTGCTGGTATCTCTAGAGGATGAAGGCCAAAATTGCACCTTGGTCTGAAGGCCAATCTGTACTCTTTCCTGAAGGTATTAAGTGGTGTCAGGAGAGACTGTCTGGATTTTTCCACATTGTCTGCTGCTAACTTGCATAGCTTTTCCCCGAAAAGAAGAGAGCCTGTAGATTTGGCAGAGCTCCGAGTGCTTTGAGTGGAGATCTGCTTTCCAGGGTTGGAGCCATATGTGGCACCTTGTTACTGAGCTGGAGGTCATGGCTCTAGCAGTGAATCTCATTGCATCTATTGATTCATTAGCTATGAATGTTGTTATCAGGGAAACTCTCTTTAAAATAGAGCTGATATTAAGGTGATCTCTACCTGAGATCTTCCAGCCAGTAGAGAGATTCCCTTGCAAAGCAGATAGCTGCCAGGGATGCCCTAAGGGTGGCTCTTTGAGAGCGGCCTCCATTTTTCTAGCCTTGGGGTTCTTAGGGTAGAATTCCTCTTCTGAGGGAATAACCGTATCTATTGCCAGGGATGCTGCAGCAGTGTCCACCTTTGGTATCTCTGCAATAGGATCCTTTTGTTCCTGAATCTTATAGAACCTGAGGTCATTTTTGTTAATGTGCTTGCCTTTATCAGGGTTCCATTCACCCCTCATCACTTCCTCAAAGAATTGGTATAGGTGAATCACAGCCTCAAGGGAGGATTTTGAGGGAAGGAATTTACTCTGGCACTTACTCTCAGGAGTCTGTTCAGGTGAATCTGAGTAGAGCACACACCTTGGCTTCACAGGGCCTCGTATTTCTCAGGTGGAAAGAAAAAAAGAAAGGAAAAAAAACAACTTTGCTGAGTTTGCCCCAATCCTGTTCAGGTTCAGAGTCCAACAACCTGCTGTCCTCAGTGGAGGAGGGAGGAAGAAGAATCACAGGACCTTTTTGACTTTTCCCTTCCCTTTTTGCCCCCTCTCTATTTTGGGGGGTGGGGGTGGGTAGGAGGGGGTGCACATTGAGGGTGTATGAGCTCTCTCAGCTTTGGTGAGGCCTTCTTTTTTGCAGCTAGCCTTCCTTAGGGCCAGAAGTCCTTTCACAAGCTCAATCTCTCTCTCTCTGAGTCCTCCCTGATGGGTCCCATTCACCCAGGGATGAGGGAGGGGATATGATGCCACAGCCCCCCCAGCCAAATTGGGAAGAGCTATTTATGAAGAGCTATTTAGCTATTCACCTTCTTCCTTTCCCGGGGCTCTCTTGAAGATGGTGGGGGAATTTGTGACTCTGCAAGTCTTCTGTCTCTGTTCTCCAGGGGTCCTTTGGGACATACCTCCTGAATCAGCTGGCTGGTGTACTCCCCATCTTAGAGCCTCTCCCTGCTCTGCTCAGCGACTTCTGGTCTATTTTCCTCATGTTGGATTTGCAGCTGCTCTGGTGAATAAGGGTCCCACATAGCCCTGGGACGTAATGGAATTAGGAACAGAAGGGTTGGGCACAACTCACCATCCGCCAAGCCTGGGAAGGCTGTCCCAAAGATGGAGCATTTCCTAAATTGTGTTTGGTGCTTTTTAGGCTGCTCTGCCATACCAGAGAAGTGCAGAGTAGCCAGTAGGGAGGCACTGAAGCAGAAGCTCAGGGTGGTTTAAATCACCTGGATGAAAATTGACACAGGGAGGAGGAAGAGGCTGGAGAGGGAAGACACTCCTCACACTGCTCCTAAAATAGCCAGGAAAAGCTCCCCTGAAAAGCAGAAAATAAGTGGGAGGTACCCCTGTCCACACACTGCCACTGAGGCAGAGAATCTAGTGGCAAGCAGGAGAAGAGGAGTGGCCAGAGCACACCACACCAAGACTTGATCTGTCTCCAGGAGCTGCAGAGGGAAGGGATTGGCCCAGATGTCTAGAATTGTGATAGATTAACAATTAACAACCAGTATACTTGCCTTCTAGAATTCACATTCACTGTAGTGGTGTCCTTTTAACTTATGGCCATTCTGCCATATATGCCTATAAATCAGGGCAATTCTGACCTTAATATCCTCAGTGCAAGCCAGTTTGCATACATGGATATAGGGGTGTAGTGGGGTGGTTACACGCTCCGGTCCTGACTGGGCTGAGGCCAGCCCAGGGAGAGGGCTGGGGCTGTGGGGAAAAGCCTAGCCGGATTAAGGGAGCAGCTGTGGCCAGCTCAATCAGGCCCAGCTGGCCCCTGTAAGAGGTTGTGAGCCAGGAGCCCAATCAGTCTCCCACTGCCTGGAGAGGGAGAGGGAGAAGGGCTGGGCTGGGCTGCAAGGTGCCGAGCAGGACACCTAGATTGGAGCTGGGCTGGGGAAGGGCCAGAGGAGCTGGGAGCTCCTGCCTTGAAAGCCTCAGGCTGCAGGCCTGACTACAGGCCAAATAGGTGCAGGGTTGCAGAGGGGCAGCCCATGAGTAAGCAGAGGTAGCAGGTCCAAAACCCCCTTGCCAGTGATGAGTGGCATATACCTGCAGTCTGCCCCCGATATAAGGGGTTAAGTGGGGACTGGCAGTAGCCCAGACTGAGGCGAGGTGGGGTTAGAGGGTGGGGGTTCCACTGGGTGGGGAGACCCAGAACCCGAGAGTGTGGGGATACTGCCAGGGGGGCAGCACCCCAGAGAAAGGGGCACCAGGTTCTCGGAGAGACACGGGGGCCGGAGGTAAGGCAGATCACTGGCCTTCAGAGGGTGCTTCGGGGCTGGACGAGCTAATTCCCAATGACTACCAGCAGGAGGCACCGCAGGGGTGAGTCCGAACCTTTACAAGGGGATTATACAGTAGTGGTGCAGTCAAAGCCAAGGGTAAAGTCAGCAGGTGAAGAATGCAAGTTGATCTTTCCTCCTGACTCAGAAGAATTAGGCTCCACAGGTACCAACTTGTGAAAGGTCAGATAGTCTAAAGTCACTATGTGTGAAATTGAATTAGTCATATGAGGTAGCTTTACTAATATTTTGGCAGTAAACTATTACTTGAAAGAAAACTGAAATGTTAAAAATCCAGGTGCAGATGGAAGGGGATTCCTTTAATAGTGCAATCAGCATATTATAAATCAGAATATAGTACAGCAAAGCTGAGGGTCACTAGGAGAACTAGTTTTATTCTATAAAACTATAGCTGGTTATATTTTCTAAATATATCTCTAAAGACACAGTGACATCTAGAAAAGCTAAGCATGAAAGAGAAAAGATTGTTCCCCTGTTATAGATGCCACCATTTTTCCTGTGATCTATGAAGCAGCCATTTGGAAAGATCTGCTGAAACCTCAACTGATTATTTATTTGTTTCCCATTCAAAATTTGGGATCTATTCTTAAATGGGGGGGAAAAAAAGAGGGATACATTTTATCAGTGGATTTCGGGGTAAAAACAGAATGTATGAGACAACAGGATTGTGCGAATAAATATTCATTGCTTTAGTATTTAAGAATTACTGTTTACTAGGACAGTCTTAGGTGTTTAATCATTGTTACAACTTTAATATAGTTTTACTTGTGACCACTCCCAACTAGTGAAAGTAATGTACATTGATCCCAGATTATTGCACAAAAAACACCGGCAGTATGCCATTCTTCAAAATAAACCTTTTCTTAAATGAGCAATTATAAACCAATTTGTGCAATTAAAATACCACTGAATGTTACAAATGGTTTCTATAACACAAAATAAATATTGTTAAAGACTAAAACTAAACACAATTACTTTTATTCAACCAAAACCCAACATGAAATATTTTAGAAAATGGCAAATATCTCAATATTTGCAGCAGATATCTACAATCCAGTTTTTTTAAATCATCACTATAATCCCATTTTCCCCTAAAAAAGTATCATCTTGAAAAGAAAAAAACTGATAAACACTGTATCTATTATTAGGCATTTCTTTTTATATAGTGTTCCAGCTTCACCTCTTTTCTATTTCAGTAGCAAATGCTTATTCTATAAATACAGACTTTTGTATAATGTGCTTTGTTTTCCCATTATTGTGCTGATTTAAGACTATAATAAACTGTTTATGAATAATTTCAAAGCATTTTAGGATCTTTTTAGTTATATTTCATGTGAGCACATTTCTTTTATTTCTCTTTCACTAAATATCAAAACTGGATTTTTTCTTCCCTACCATTGTTTCTACCTGTCGATGACAATATTTAAAAAGGTATCTGGTACATATTGCTTATCCGAATATTATGAAAAAAAGCTATTCACAAAAATTACTTGTTATAGAGCAAAATGAGAAAAGCCAAATAATATTAGTGTAAAGAAAATATTAAAATAGTATGAAAAACTTCAGATCATTTTTGTACTGATGTTTGTTGTGCTATTAGGAAAAAAGTTAAGGAGAGTAAAAACCAAATGGTATTGATTCCAACTCTTAGCTGAAGAAAGGAAAACACACCCATTTGCTATGAAATTCTAGAGTGTGCTTCATTGAATATAATTAAGATTTTCTGCTAATTACAATATTTAATTTAACAAAATAACATTGAGGCAACAAGTGGCAGATGTATATTTAAACTCACAATTTAACATTAGTATTATACAATTATAAACTTAAAAATCTGAAATTCTCAGACTCCTCTAAATCGGTATTTTTCAGCATGTTGCTACATGTCATTCAGTCTTAACAGTACAAAATTAAATCAACATTTGATTTTCATTTAAACGAAAATGAAACTCATCTGCACCTCATCTTAAAGTTCTGAAGCAGCATTTTCAGCTTTTACAAAAAAGGCAAAAATATTACTATAAATTACATATTCTAATAAACCTTCCCCAGGAATTAAGAGATCCAGCATGAAATTCCTATATTTTAATTAACAATGTATAGTGACATACACCTGCATTTACATTTGCAAAAATTTGCAGTTAGTATTAATTTAGCCTAGGCAATGATACTAAAGTGCAAAAATATTTGGTATAATGTCTAATGGTTGTATTTTTCTTCTGTGGAAAATGAGTGACTGAGCCTGGATCTTCCATTGACAGATACAGTATTTGATGGAGCAGAAACCTAGGAGAAAAGAAAATCATCATCACGCTGCTGAAATAGAAATATTTGTCCAATTTTAATGAATTTTTCCCTGTAATATTTTATTCACTACTAGCTTACAAATGCAGCAATCGTTTTTTTGAAGTTCAATCAAGTTATAAATTACGAAACCAGATATTTACTACTTCCACAGCATATACACTTTGGTCAGCAATAAGGGTGAAACAACTCTTCACAAACTGCACACTTAATACAATTATTGACTGTGTCTGGAGCTCTGCTGCCATCTCAAAAAAAATGTGAAAAGCAATCTATTCAGTGAATACATCCACATCTTCTTTTAGTCAAGTACACATTAGAACTGATTCCAGATATAATTCTCGATTTAAGTGTGTTCTGTGATACTGCAATGAATTTTTTACTGAGTGGTAAAGTTTTACTAGGTGATAAACCTGTTAATTTAAGACATGTAGGGCCTTTTTTTTCCCCAACAGTGCTGAATACACCACAAACTCCAAATGAAGTTGGGGGAGCTGTGGGTGCTCTGTGATCCTAAAAATCAGGCCCTAAGATTAGATACCACTGAAAAGATCTTGAACAGAGTTTACTAGCACAATGAAAATATTCTGAAGAGAGAAAAATTGTTTAAAAACAACCTCATTTGACCCATTTAGATTAGTAATTACTGAAGGCTCCATTCAACAGAAAAGATCCACGGCACAAAAGGCCACAGATCTTGGCTCTACACTCTGGCAAGTTATTAAGGAAAAAGAAGAAAAAAGACTTGGCTAGCCATGGTAGTATTTTTGTCTGGTTTCTTGAATGCCACCCTTACAGAGCTGCATCAGGGAAGGGGGATGGCAAGCACCCGACAGACCTTTTACCCAATTCAATAGGACCAAATAGTAGCCAGTCAGCACTCATAGAACCAGTTAATGGAAGCTATGAGTTAATTCACCTAAAATGCCCTTCCCAACCAGGATCACTGACTATCTGGATACTTATACCCTGCTGACAAAGGCATGTTATTTTTCCATTGGTTACAATATGCCCTGTTCTCAATTTTAAGCTTTTAATAAAAACATTGCCTCAATTCATCAGCACAACAGCCTAAAAATAAAGTTGATGCCACAATTTCTCTCCCCATGCCCCCCCCACCGCGTCATATGTCACCTCCCCTTTATTAGTTACAAAGAAAACAGTGCAGTGATTAGCATTTTACACATTTGGAGTTTCAAGTGCCCCTATATTTGAACAGACTTCATGAAATCCTCCCAGGCCCCCATGCTGTAGAATGCTTTAGGTTCCTTCACTCCATCCTTCAAGTCCTCCCTGAAAACACACATCTTTTACAAGGTCCATAAAAATGCTGCTCCATTTCAATATTCCACTATTCTAGAAAAACTTTCAAATTCAGTTATTCTGAAAGACTCTTGTTTATATTTTTCTGTCCTTTAGATTGTCAACTCCTCGGGCAGGGAGTGTCAAAACTTCTCTACTTGTACAAAGTTAGCCAAGGAAAGTACTGAAAATCAAAAAGTTATGGAACTCCTTGCTAACCTTTTTCCAGCTTTCCAGCTATGCTTGATGTGTTTCTTAAATTCTGAAGAGCACTTTATCAATCTTATTTTTTCAAAGAAGTTATCAGGCATTATGGCAAGTATTGCAAACAGGTTTTAGATATTTTTGATATTTTCATATTTTATCCACTTTTTTTAAACACTGTATTTTCAGTTTCAATATGGTTCACAATGCAACTATGTAACAATAATCAGAAAGCTACATAATAAAAAGCAGGCATGTTTCTTGTACATCAGATAGATCCAACCTTCATCAAGTCTCCAAAAGATTCAATGTTTGATTAATCTCATCCACTGTCCTTAAATGATTTGTAAGTGGCTGACAACTAGTTCACTGCAATACAGCTTCTAACTGTGCACCACCTTGACAGCACACTGGACTGACTGACCGATCATGCTGACTTTCCACTTGTGACCATTCTGAGGAAGCAGGACTATTCAATCTGTGTGAAGAAGAAGGGGGGCCTGGGAAACTCAAAGATGCTATTCCATTGCCATACTTCTGTTAAGAGAGAGGTTTTCCATGTAATATAAGATGTTTAGGTGTCAAAATACAGAACCCACAGAAGCCATGTTCTCCTGAATATGGTTCTAAGGAATCAAAGACTTCTATAAAATAATTGCTTCGCAATAGGGATTTTTTGGAGGGGTTGGGTAAGTGGGTAACAAAGCTCTGAATCTTCAAAAGAGACAGGGTTCTGCAGTAATAGGTCATACTTCAGCACGCCGGTGGAAGACAAAAAACTGGGGTTCAGGACAGAAAGATACAAATGAGAATGTCTATCAAATCAAGCCACAGTATTTTTAAAGGTTTCTAATTAACAATACTGTTGTAAAAGGTAGATCTGCAAATATTATCTAACTGAGGGAAATATAAATTGAAACTATGGAATGATCTGACTTATTAAAAACACAGTATATTTATTCTGCAAAATAATTTAAAAAGAATGTTCTTCTGAGGTGTCAGATTGTTCATGGTAACAATAAAAAAGAACCATGCTTTAAGCAAGCCATTTATCTCCAGTCATTTGAGTATTCAAGAATAGAGCAGGCTAATTCATGATTTTATCCTTTACATTGGTGTTTTTTTTATATTATTTCCATGTTTCCTAATTATTTAAAGCATTTACTAAGTATATATTACTATAATATCTCAGCCCACAAATAGAATGAATTACAACTACTCATAATATTTTTCTTGATTAACTATTGTGGTTTCCATTTAAGGGATCATTTTTCTTACATAGCGTTGCATTCTAGAAACAGGAAAATATCAGCACTTCTTGCAGTAAGATGCATACTTAATTCTCTCCGGAATCACTGGCCACAAAACACTTACAAACACTGTATGAAAAATAAGATTGTTCTGGCTAATGAAACCAAAAAGCAGACACAAGTTTTAAAATATAAAAAGAATTAAGTGTGTCTATAGTATCAACAATCAACAGGAAATTAATCTTTACAACTTCTGCATGTGTACTTTTGGCAGAAGGTTGTGGCCGATTTAGCTCTTGTGCTTAAAACCATCCCTGTTCAGCAAAGCATTTAAATAGATACATATGTCTGAGTGCTTTGCTAAACAGAAATAAGCATATGCTTATGTGTTTTGCTAAAGTGGAGCCTTAATAATTTTTAATATAAAATGTATTTCAGAAACATAATATTTTCTCTATTTGAAAAAATGACAGCACAAGCTTCTTGCAGGTACATTTACAAATCTGCTTTGGTACAACTAAAAACACACTTTCAGGAGACTCCTTGTCATGATTAGTACCAGGACTGATTGCTTTTAGGTATTAATTTGGTAATTTTGAAATAAGCACTGTAAGTCCATTGTTACTGATGTGATGATGAAAACTCACCCTTTTTAATTTGGCAGCACCTTCTCCAGAGCGGATAGCAGCCAGCAGACTCTGGTGGATCCGTTCTGGGTCAGAGCTCTGGAACGTTAAAGCAGTTTCTCTCTCAAAAACAGAAGTTGGGTGGTCAGCTGAAGATTGCACCTGGCTGTTTTGTTCATTGTTTGTACAATTACTTTTCTATTAGGGAAAAAAAATCAAAGCATTTTATTTGAGTGAGGTCATAAATGGATATCTGAAGCAGTCTGGCCAAATATTACAGCACTGTATCCTCATTTTGCTTCATGCAAGATTTCAGGGAACAGCCTTCATTTTGTACATTCACTTTGCAAGTAATTTATGATGTGATGTGATAGCACCCAGCTGAGGATGCCATAAAATAGCATCTGGGAATTATACCTTGGTTTTGAACAAGTTATAGGCCGGAAGGGATTTAAGGAACTTTTTTACTGTTAAATATGGGGAATTTTCTCCCCAAGATGTCTATAAAATTCTCCACATAATCATCTCACGTAGTTTAATTAATATCAAACAAATTTATTTCTATGCCTGCAAGTTCCTTATTAGGACTACAAAAGCCTTAGGAAATAGACAGATTCTGCTTTACCACAGGATGAATGGTATAAGATTTCCAGGAATATTCACACAGAACTGAATTCATACTCTCAACTTAATCATACAAAAATACAGATGCCAGCAGGGCTAGAATTAGGCCACTGCATAGTATAGATGCCCCTCCCAAGCTGCCCAGTTGCTGTCTGAAATCTCAGCTTTTACTATATGCAAATATAGCTTTTATTGTTGCAAAACAAAACAAAAAACCTTCTAAATGCGAACTGGATGCAACTGAAGCAGTGACATCTGCCTGAATTTGCAGAATACATGAAATAACAGCTCAAATGTATGAACTTCCCCATTCATCTGAGTAGGTGTTACAGCCCAATTATGATACTTTAAATGTCAATGTTGATAAATATTTAATTACTCATTAAAACATTTTAAAAAAACATACTATGATGAGCTACACAATTTACTCTTAGTAACAGCTCATTTTGGGGCCACAAGTGGGTAGACTTGGGAGAGGACCACTGCTCTCTCCCCGCCACTCAAGAGTACCCAAGTCCAACGTGTACAAATAGGACATTTGATTCCGTAAGGGAGCTGATCCCAGGAAGCATGCATGATCCTACTTTGAATATCTGCACAATCTATCAACATTAGCATCTCACTGTAGCATCTAAAGTGATAGACATTATACAGGGCAAACTTTTGAAGAGTTCCACTAACTCTACTTTTCCAATTCAACCCCTGGATGCCAGTCAGGTTACATAATACTGTTGACTTGTGCTAGGAATACCAGAAGATAATCAGCATCCTTACAGATATCCTGTTTCAGTGTCCCTCAAACGATTATTCTGGGACATCACTCAAAAATTAAGTAAGTAAAAACTAGTTTTACGCATGGTACTTTTTAAAAAACAAAATCAACAACTCTGCATATGAAAATAGGTATGCATAGATAAACCAGATCCAGTTATTTTTTCTTTGCTTACAAGTTTGAGACATTATTAATTATGGTAAGACAAAATTATTTCTCAGCATTTTCAATTTTGCTGAAAAAATTCATTTAATATAAGTGTCCTCTATAAAGTCCGTACAAGACAAGATTACTTCTTTTTCCTATATTCCATTGAAATGTTGTATATGGTGCTGTTACAGCAGAATGCACCCACTAGATGTTTATATGCTATTAATCCAAAGCTTACTAATATTTATGAACTATTCAAAGAAGGGACAGAGTGAATCTCACTCTTCTGTGAAATATATAATGATTAATGTTCAAGAAATATTAAATTTTGTAAAATGTACCTTATCCATCATACTATGTTGTGAACCTCCTGTTAAGGTCTGTAAAAATTGGTTCTTCACATCTCCTGTGGAAGGTGCTGAGGATAGTTCAACAGGAGATTCCTCTTTTGATGGCTGGCTACTGATGGTATGTGGTTTACTGAATGACTGTGATCTTTTGATTGCCGATGAGACAGCAAGAGCAAAGGGGGATGGCCTAGAACTGGAATATGGTTTTGGAACTGCAAAAGTTCTAAGAGTTCTTAAGTTCAATGTTGCTGGCTGACAGGAGGGGAAACTCAAAGGTTTAGCAGTTTTGACAGAAGTAAAAGTGTCAATTTTTTTCTCATTATCAACCTTTTCTTCATCTAATTCAGCAGGGAAATTATATGTTTTATGTAAAGGAAAAAAAGATTGATCTGATGCCGTCAAATTTTTTTCTCTCTCTGTATTTGTAGCCTCTCTTTGAGTAGGACTTGTAGCAGCACTGACACTTCTGGCAATTGCAGATGTTACATAATGACCTGAAGCCCTTCTTTGCATCTGTAAGTAAAAAGAACTAGGTTTCGTTGTAGGACTGAAAACACTTGATTTTTCTTGAGTCTCAGGTGAAGAATTTGTGTTACCTGAGTTTAGCATCAATGGAGTCATGCCATTACCTAGATTGGGTTTGGAAGCCTCTGTTTCTATGTGCTTGCTTTCAGTAGTAATCCCAATTTCAGAAGTTGAGACACTGTCAGTAATGCTGTTAGTTTTGTGCAGCTGGTCATTCACTGCCAAAGCAGGTTCATATTTTAAAACAGACTCTGACTGACTTGTGCTTTTTGAAACCCTAAGAATTTCAGTTTGCACTCCAAATTCTTTTGAATTCTCTGACTGTGGGGACATTTCCAAGGTGACACCAATCTGATCCTTAATGGCTGACATAGCATCTGACTCACCACCTTTCAATATTTCCAAAGATTTTGGAGGCACTATTTTATAAGTAGTCATTCCAATTTTGGGAATATATTCTCTTGTAATTTCATTAGAGGGTTTAGGTTTAGGTTTGAAGTCTGGTCTATAAAGTGGGTAATTTTTAATAGGAGAATTAATTGCACTTTTTGGAGCTCTCTCTGATGGGGTAAAACTACTATCATTCTCATATATATTACTTTGATTTTGTATGGGAATTGCTTTGTCATCCGCAGCGTCTTGTCTCTGATGGTTGAATTCTGTTGAAACCTCTACAGACTCTTGCACCTTGTTCATCAACTGCAAAGATGGACTGTCCCTATCTAAATTCTGCATGTGGGCTACTCCTTTGAAGGTGGATGACTCACAATCTTGAAGGACAATCATTTCACTTAGTGTAGTCCTGCCAAAACTATTATCAGATGGAGTTGTCTGAATTGCAACATCCTGAGTTTTTACTATCTCCATGTTAGTTTGAATTAGCTTCTGATCGTGTATTCCTAGATTCACTTGAGGATTATCATTCTGATTTATAGAGATGGCATTTTTATACTCTTGGCAGTTTGATAGTCTCTCAACTTCAAGCTTATTTTCTTCTCTGACATCTGCTGTATTAATGTCTCCCATCTTACGTCGATTTTCTTTTTCTCCTATGGTTGCTGGAAGGAATCTTGTGCCATTATGATCTTTAAAAGAAAAAATATATTTCTCAACTAATATGAATATCAAACAGCCTGACTTTTTTGTTTAAATCATGAAGCCCGATACCCCCATTTTCTTTTACCATTAGAAATGGTTCCTTAGAAATAATAAACTCTCTTATTATACCCTTTCAAGACACTAGAAAGATATTTTAGCTTGATTAGTACTGGTAATTTTTCCAATTTAATATTTTTTAATGAAAAATACTGTAGTAATACTACCCACTGAGGCTGTTGGTGTCATGGATAGACCAGACGGCCAAGCCTGTTTAGGGACCACTTAAGGTTTTGGGGCACGAAGGATGTCTGCATTTCATTCCATTGTATATAAGGTATAGCTCATGGTCTACAAACTGGTAAGGACTATTCAAGATTATATCCTGCAATTCTTGTTTGGTCCCGTGTCTCTGCTGTTTGTGTACCTACTATATTCCTTCACATAAAAAGATGTGATTTGCCAGATGTTTCTAGCATTTCAGCACTGATGCAGTTAAAAATATTTGAGCAACACAATTACTGCATATCTGTTCTTCCAGGAGTGTATATTAAAGTGACCTGTCTTAAATTTTGGGGATATGAATCACATCTGAACCTTTCCAAAATTCACTTTAAAACACATTACTATAAAATTAATTATCCTAAGTTCAAATGATTTTTTTAAAATAAATGTCTCTCCCTGATGTATTTTATGTGTGTATTAAAAATAGAGGTTTACTAGTTTTAAATTATTTGAATTATAAATATGAAAAAACAAAGTAGATTGGATTAATAAAAACACTCAATCATGTATCTGAAGGAGTGCAACTATTTAAGATTATATATTTGCAAAATTTATTGTGTGTATTTGTTACACTACAAGGATAAAGTAATGGGTTCATGAAATCTTGAAAGTAATGGGTTCTAGGGGAATGAATGATTCATTTCTAGAACTGTGGAAGGGCCTTTGCTTCCCTACAAAACAACATATTTCCACAAACACAATGTCATAATGCAGTTTTGTAATTAAACTTGATTTTCCTCTCAAACAGGATATTTGTGATAAACTCAAAAATTAACATATTAGAAACCATTATTGGGATATTCTACATTGTTCTAAACAATGTAATGCAACAATGGATTACAATGGGAACAAGAAAAGTTTAATTTAATAGATTTTGTTCATAGTTTCACAGTCAGATTCATGAAATGATTTACAAATAACTTGCAACACAAACAAAACACAGTTTAACTGAACATCACTTTGGTCGTTTCATTTTCTTTATAATCAAATAGTTAATGAATATTTGCAGGAACGCACCAATGTTGTCTTCACCAGATTCACAAAATGAATTCATGACTAACAACAGATCCTCTATGTTCACACACATGTGAGAAAATCTTTAACCGTTTCAGAAAATCAATAGTACTTCAGCAATCTCGGGTGCATAACTGGCAATTATTTCATCAAGTTCACAAAACCATTAATTTCATCCATCTAGTGCAACATACACTGTAAGTCTGGAGGCTTGTCTATACTATCCGCCGGATTGGCGGACAGCAATCAATCCAGCAGGGGTCGATTTATCGCATCTATACTAGACGTGATACATCGACCACTGAGTGCTCTCCCGTCGACTCCGGTACTCCACAGAACGAGGAGCACAAGCGGAGCCGATGGGAGAGAATCGGCTGTCAACTTACCGCAGTGAAGACACCGAGGTAAGTAGATCTAATTACGTCGACTTCAGCTACGCTATTCACGTAGCTGAAGTTGTGTATCTTAGATCAACCCTGCGCATTAGTGTAGAGAAGCTCTGATCGTCTCTGAAGGACCCATTATGGGCTGATAAATCAAAAGGGTGTTGCAGTCCTTCAGATCTTACATACACAATGAAACCACTATGGCCAACTTTTTTTTATACTACACACATGAATGATGGATCCTCTTCTGTTTGTTAACAATAATCTAAAAGTAAAGTTTACTACATGTGTACTGGATAACTAAATCTTTGCATTAACACCTCAAAAACAAAATAAGCTCAAATTCAGGTTTACATCTAAACATCCTGGCAATAGCAACTTCCACAATTAAAAATAATCCAACTGACATGATTTAAGGAATTTAGTTTACCATCGTTAGATGTTCTCATTCCTGTATATTTCAAACAAGGTGCCTGTCATTTCATTTGACGCTTTTAACCTTGAAATACAACTTTTCATCATGCCAGTAAAGCCAGAAATAGCTAATTGGGGGATGAGAATTTTTTCTTGAATGTTTTGCTCTTCCAATACCATTTGACATCATCATTTTTTTTAAAAAAAATCCTGTTGCTAGATTAGCAACATAATTCAGACCAATATAATCTCTCTTTTACAGAGATCATTCTTCCGCTGCACCAGTCTACTTTAAATCTCTCATTCTGAAGGTTTAGCATAGAAGACACCATCTATCCAGCAGATTTATTCTAAACAGGATTTCCTTCAGAGCCTGTTGGTGCAATTTAGTTGGCCAGGGAGTGCTATTAAGCAATGTACTGGGAAATCTATGTCCTGAGTCACACTGCAGTTCAATTACAATCCGTGTGCTTTTGCAATGTAAAATAAAGGGTTTCTTTCTGTTTTGATTTTTTAAATTACAGCAACCACAGTGTCTTACTCATTCGGAAAGTGATTTCACAATGTCAGCCACAGATTGATGTCGTGAGACTCTGTAACCTAGGACTGGAACAATTTCTTCTATATTTGGAACAATTTTCAAGTATCAAGACACTACTGCATTTGAATGCATGTGCATAAGTAGCTTCTATTTGTATCAAATTTCTGTACTTCATAAAGTGGTTTTAGATGCTTTTGACTATGAAAGTTCTATTAACTTGGAAACAAAAATTCTTCTCAACTTTGGTTACAAGTATTTTTCTTATTTAGTAAAAAATTAGTCAGAATAACTCACCATAATTTTTGTTTGGATCCAATATTCCCAACTTCTTGTCATTTTCAAATGTAATTTGTGCACTGTCTATCTTACTGTGTGGGCCTCTGCAAAACACAGCACAGTACATTATTTATGCTAATATCACTCATTTCAGTAAACACACAGAAAAGATATATGAGAACTGGCAACGTTCTCCAAAGACAGATGGAGAAAAATAATCAAATCTTTCTGCCAAACACTGGAAAAATTCAACAGATATTATTAAAAAAAAATAAGAGGAAATGCTGCTATGATACTTTACACACCACAGTGCATATGCAGTTTCTGTTTAGTGCAACACTACGTGAATTTTTTTCAAAATTCTCTCCCCCAATTTATAGCCCCGAGTAACCTCTGCAAGTTGATGAGCACACAATTTCCAGTGAAACCACTCAAGAGGTGTTCAGGATCCCACAAGATCATGCTCAAAATGTTAATTCTTTTGTTGAGGGGTTTCAGAGTAGCAGCCGTGTTAGTCTGTATTCGCAAAAAGAAAAGGAGTACTAGTGGCACCTTAGAGGCTAACCAATTTATTTGAGCATAAGCTTCCGTGGAAGCTCACGAAAGCTTATGCTCAAATAAATTGGTTAGTCTCTAAGGTGCCACTAGTACTCCTTTTCTTTTGTTGAGGTAATTTTCTGGATGTTGTCCATCACATTGTACATACAGTATGTTGCTGCAAAAGGGAAAAAACTGAACTCCATACATGAATACCTTGCGATCATAAAACCACAGAAGTCTGAATTTGTGCAGTGCATAATTCTTTCTTAAAAAAGCACAGATAATATTTTCCTTACACTTTTGAGAACTATCCTAACATGAAGAACAAAAAAGAAATAGGAGCACGGCATATTACTATGCATGATATACATTTTGCAAGTATACATAATTCTTCTATGCTCAAAACAGAAGGCCCACAGGTTCACAGAACTAAGAGCAGACCTGGGAGCAGACCTCTAATACACAATAGACCAAACTGGCCCTCAATAGTCCTGGAAATTGGGGAGTTCAAGAAGTCCTAAAGCCACTTTGGCACTCCAATCTCCTAAGCTACACTAAGCAGAGCTTTGGTACAGCTGAGAATCAGGCATAACGTTTGTCCATGTAGAACACAAGTTTTTCTTCCTCTTACCAAAAGTAGTGGCAATGAGAAAACATGATATTTTGTTAGCTAACAAGAAAATTATATAGTGTAGAGGACAGAGTAGGGATTTCTGCAAGGCCCTCTTGGCCCCAGACTGACTAAAAAGAATGTGGAGATCAAAGTCAAAACTAGAATTGGTCAGGAATTTTTCAGCAAAAGTTTTTCCATCAGAAAATGCTGCTTTGTCAGAATCAAAATTTGTCATGGAAAAATACCAATTTCAATTAAACTTTCATCAGGACAGGATTCTCGGGTGCAGGATGGAATTTCTGGTCAGAAAGAGACCCATTCCAAAATACCCAAAAGCCTGGTTGTTACGCCACTCACCCGGGATGTGAGAGACCAAGGTTTCAGACCAGGAATTTAAACCTCTGTCATACACCAGGTGAGTAACTACCAGGCTACTGGCTCTTCTGGGTTGAGTCTCTCTCTATTTCTCCCTGTTCCCCCCCCCCCCCCCCCCACAAAAAACTGAAACAGGTCTTGGGTTCAATTTGATGTTCAAACAGAAACTTTTTGAAATCTTGAAAAGTTTAGTGGGATGGGAAAAACATGTCCTGCCCAGTTCTCATCAAAACTCCTCACAGTATTTTGGAGGTGACTGCATGCTACAAGTTCTCACAGATGTTCGCTCCAGTACAGTGTTAAAAAAAAAAAAAGCAGCTTTTTTCCCAATTTAAATTGGGCAGAATGGCCAACTTTCATCCCTTGGGGAACAGAGGAATAGTAGATTAAATGAATATTATGGAACTTCTCTAGCCCATCAGCTTTCATTTCCAGCAGGCACTACTTTATGTTAGAAGCCGGCTGAGTGAAGTAGTTTATTATACAGGCTGAAGAGCAAAGTCAGACACTGAGGAGGTATCGGAAAGGGAAAAAATTCTAAAGAAAACTGAGATATTTACATCTTTCCTAAGTAAAAGAAGAGAGAGAATTAGCAGTGTTCTCTGAGGATAGATGGATAAAACCTGTGCGTAAAAGACAAGAAAACACAACAATGAATAAAAAACAACTGAGAATTATGACCATAAAAGTGGAGAGCATTTATCCAGCGAAGGCCACTCTTCCTGTTCTCCCCAAAATTGTCAGCATAATATTGTACCAGTCCCTTCTGTTGTGACAGCTAACTGTCCTGATTTCTAGTTTGCATACTTTTTTCAATGAAGGTGACTGTTGCTTAAATAATAATTAACAATGAAGGAACATTTTAATCTATTGTAATTTCTATTACTATGTGAAACCTGAACATAGCTGCCTTTTATTTATTAAGTGAGGAAAAGTGGCGCTAAACAGACTAGCCTGGAATGTTTATGTGGTTATGTTTTTAACCACATTTAACTATTGTGTAATGAACTTGTTATATTAGAAAAGAAAGGAAATGAGAGTTTAGACATATTAATCTCATGCCACTTTCTTATAAATCTCTATTCTGTTCTTTGCAATGAAAAAGCATTCATGATTTTGTTTATTTGTTCTCTCCCTTTCTTTCTTACAAAGAGTACTTACTTGCCATCTGTGCTCATATTTCCTTGTTTTTCTTCCTTGAAACTTTGAAAGTTATCTACAGAGCCACTGCCAGGAATTGAAGATGATGAAGCAGAATCATTTTTTTCAGTATCTAGTGGTACATCAGTAGAAATGAAGGAGGCAGAAACCTCTTGTGTCATAAGAGAGGTATCTGCACTTTCACTTTCCTCTTTGTGCTGTACATTCTTCTGTTCCTTTTCATTGATCTCCTCCAGGCTATATTCAGAGCAAATTCCAGCTGCACTCACAGAACAATCACCCAGAGTGTAAATATTAAGGGACAAAGCACATCTAAACATTTATAATTAGAGTAGTAAACTGAAAAAAAATTTCTGAAAAAAAAAAAATCACACAATACATTAAAGTCTGACTCAAAATTTAAATTTCTAGGGGATTTACAATATAGTTCTTTCCTATTTAATTCACCATATTTCTTTATATCTGTGAATGCTACAGAGAAGCTTAATTAGTTTAAAATAAGTATTGAATTATTTTTTAAATATCTGCAGTACTTAGCAATAAACATAGTACTAGAAAAATATCAATCTATGTTAATCAAATCTCTTATTTTTTTCTGATAAATCCATTTGTTATTCTCAAATTCAGCTTTAAATATATACATATAGCTTTAAAAATATACAACTTTTTAGATCAAAAGTAGTATGCCCAGAGGATTTAAGAACAGATAGAAGACCCAAACCTAGTCCCAATCATATCAGTGGGTGATTTGCCACTGATTGGCATGGGACCCACTGAAGAGTTATCAAAACTTAGCTGGAATACCTTGAATTTGTCAAAATGCAGCTTAAGAGTACTCTGATATTTAGCATATACGGTGGCTGCATATACTACAAACAGAATTCAACAAATATGTAATGTTACATGAAATGCATTTTAAAATGTAACAGTACTTCAATTAAAATGTAACTTAACTAAAATGTGTAACTATCAACTTTGACCAAATACCATATAAGACATAATAAAATTTTCAAGGCTAGGGTGCCTAAAGTTAGGCTCCTAAATAAGGCTGTGCAAATAACTAATTTCCCATTTGCTGGCAGTTATTAAAAATGGGAGAGGGCAGAAATTGTTTCAGATCAACTCCAAACTGATTTTTTTAAAAACATTTTGCAGTAAACCGAAAAGTCAGAATTGTTTCGTTTCGGGTCAAGCAAAAACCTTCATTTTGATTTTGGGCACTTTAATAAAGGAAATTGAAATTTGGAAATTAAGGCATAGGTTCACAAATCCATGGTGGCGTACCCCTTACACCCAATAGCCCAGTGCCCTAACCACCAGGCTATAGAGTTATTCGCACTGTCTCTTGCTGACCTGAAATATGTAGTATTTCATAGCTAGTGGAACAGTTTCAACTGGAGAAACGGAGGGACCCATTCCCAAATATTCTTGTGCTTAGGGCTCTCACCTAGAATGTGGGAGACCTTAGTTCAATTCCCTGCTCCAAAGTGAGTATCCTAACCAGCAGATGGCTGGGTGTGAGGGGAGCACCCGGCACTGCCACCATGTGAATCTAAGCTGGCATTTCCAAAATTTCTTTTTGCTGAAGCAATTCATGACACAACTTGGCTGACCTGAATCTGGATATTTCAGAAGAAAAAAAGTTTCACCCAAATGTTTTTGCCCAGTTCTACTCCTAAATTCAAGATTAGTCACCTAAATTTCCAGAGGTGCTAAATGCCCTATGGCCCATTGACTTCCTACCACAAATCTTTCTACAATTTGATGTCAATTAGTATTTTAAAAACATTAGTAAATAGACTTTACAATTAGCCTACCAGTTGTGTTGCTGCTCGTACTGATGTTTGTTATTCAAAAGATGTTAGGCTATACCTTGGAAATTTAGGAAAACACTTGTGGAATAATTATTGCAGAATAGTTATTTTTGGTATAACTCCCCCACGTGCACCTACCATGCATGCGCACACACATTTATTCCAGAAATAACTATTCCAACTATTTTGGAAAATGTACAACTATAGACAATCTCTAAATAAATGAAGGCTATAAGAATGGTGACAAAATAGCAGCTGGGAGCTAAGGGGGAAGTAACTAGTGATGGAAAAAGTGAATCACAAGGATCCTGGCACATGCCTTTCTTAAAGATTAGGGAGAAATCACAAATTGCCCTTTCTCAACTAGCAGACTTACAAAAACACAGGCTGGACAGCATGTTAGCTAGTATTATTACAGAATTGTGTAAAGACCGAGAAAAGTTCAAATCCAGAACAGCAGTTTAAATCATAGCCTGAAAGGATAAACTCAAAATTGGAAGCAGCAAAATTTTGAGTAGTGTTAAAGGTTTCAGTTAATCACATAAAATGGTCACTGCAGAATTAACTCAAATTGTGGTTAAAAACTAATCATGAAGGCCAGACAAGCACATTTTGCTATTCTATTCTATAGGATTTTATACTGTCTTCATCTCTGTAATACCAGAGGGTTTTCCAGTAGCTTGTTAGTCACATTGTTTAACTTCTGTCACATGTGGATTCTCCTCTCCCCAAAGAGAGAATGATGTATGAAGCGTAGCATTTTGTTTTGGTGGGGAATCTCTTTTGTTGGTGGCTTTTTTTAAAAAAAAACAAAACATTGCTACGTGTTTATATTAAACAAGGTGAAAGAAGTTCTTCTTGCACATGGAGCAAAAAAGGTGGTAAGATTTGTGATGGGCCTCATTTCTAGTAGGAATTTGTTCCACAGTTTTGGGCCAGCCTCCAAGAAAGCGCTATTCAAGAGCACTCCTAAATTATAGACTGAACAGACCCAGTTTGTGGTGTGTACTTTAAAACAAAGGAGACCACACCATGAAAGCAAACTCAAGTGCTTTGCTCTGCCCATCAGCATGACACACACACCCATCTTTGCTCAGATTCAGTTTCAACTTTTTTTTTTTTTTTTTGGATCCATGAGCTGATCTCATCCAAGCACCGAGTCATCTTCGTAGTAGTAGAATAGCTGTACGTATGTGTGACAAAGTTCCTCCTCTGCCTTGGTGGGTCCTGAGCTTATTGGTGGATTTGCTTGCCTCCAAGATTCCCAGCGGCCCTCAGTTTGGCCACTTTTACTAGTGGCTCAAACCTGCTGTCCACTCAGCTAACCTCATCACTGGCCAGCATGGGGGAAATGGAGAACAATCCCCGCAATCTCTGTGTCCAACCTAGTGGGTCGGGAACAGGCCAGATCCCTTTCCAATTTAGACCTTCCCTTCAGGTGTTTCTCACAGACCAGGTCAACTCCTCCTGTGTCCGACAAGGAGTTGGGGGAATGGGGGGAACCCAGGCCCGCCCTCTACACCGAGTTGCAGCCCAGGGCCCTGTGGATAGCAGCTGTCTACAATGTTCCCTGTGTCAGCTGCCTGACAGCTACAACTCCCTAGACTACTTCCCCATGGCCTTCCCCCTTCTTTATCCTCACTGCAGGATCTTCCTCCTGAAGCCTGATCACACTTGAACTCTTCAGTCCTCCCGCAGCATGCCTTCTCACTCCCTGCTCCTTGTGTGCCTCCTTACTAACTGATGGGAGGTCCTTTTTAAACCAGGTGTCCTGATTAGCCTGCCTGCCATAATTGATTCTAGAAAGTTCTTAATTGGTTCCAGGTGTCTTGATTAGCTTGCCTGTCTTAACTGGTTCTAACAGGTTCCTGATTGCTCTAGGGCAGCCCCTGCTCTGGTCACTCAGGGAACAGGAAACTATTCATCCAGTGGCCAGTATATTTGCCTTCTACCAGACTCCTGTACCCCACTGGTCTGGGTCTGTCAAAATAGTAAATAAATAGAGCTGTGTCATCATGTTTTCACAGTTACACCCATACATTCCTGGTGGCTGAAGGATCAGTTCATGTTTTCTGACTTTGTTCCAAATGCCTGGTTTTCTAGGTTTAATTTTGATCTAAAATTGAAGCCACCTCTCTTCTTTTTAATGAAACTGTTTATGCACTGTGTGTATGCGGCACACACGCTATGTCTACACTATCAGCTATTTAGTGTGGATTCCTCTGCTGTACACATACCTGCAGTAGCTTGATGGGAGATAGTGAGAGTATAAAGAGCAATACAGGCACGGTAGCATGGGAAGCAGAAGCACGGCTGAGTCATGCGGAGTACGAACCCTCGGTTCCAAACCAGTGTGTACTCAGCACAGCTGTGTCTCCACTCTGCTGCCTGTGCTAGCAATGGTCTATTACAATTTATACCTGTGTTACTCTTGGGACAAGTATGTGTACATGTACAAAGTGTGTGCGTTTATACACACACACGTACGTACATACATGCACTAGGCATAAAAAAAATATATACTTTTTTTCCATCAAAGAGACTCAGAAAACCAACAAGATATTTAATATGTTATTCACCAGAGCAAACATTAGGCTATGATGTTTAAACAATGTTCCTTTCAAGCTATTAGCAGCCTATTGGGCTAAAAGGTACCTGAAGAGTTTTTAGTTGACAGATCAATGACCTTACAAAGTAAATCTCCTTTGGAGACACTCCAATCAAATGGGTCAATAAGAGTACCATTTAAATGGTATACAATAATAGTCTAACATCTCTTAGCGAGCTATTATGCTCCAAAGTGTCAGAGATTGAGAGTTACGTACTCTCATCATTCTCCAATTATAATCTATCACTCTTTTCAGTGCATTGGCTACTGACCTAATGGACCTCAGGTTCCTTGGAGACTTTACTGAGTGTTATGTCAATAAGATTCCTACAATTTTTTTAAATTAAATTTCACGAGTAGCAAACATACAATAATTGTTAATTAACATGCGCATAGATATTTTACTCTTCTTTCCTAAACCACAAGACTCTAATGGAACTATGCATATTAGGCTAGAAAAATGTTCAGAATGAAAACTAATACCATTATGGAGAGGAAGATACATCTTTTTGTGGTTTTACAACGCAAAAATCATTCTAATTATTTTTATTTTACATTTCTCTTCTAGTAGGTGTAATCCTTTAAAGCATTTTTCAGTCCAGAGTGGGCTTTTCATAGAGAACATAAACTTCTGAAAATAGCAGTTTATAATGGAAATGCTAGTATGTTTTAAACTATACAGTGCAGTGTCACTGTAATGAATAGCTAACAGAAGCACAAACACATTCTTTTACTTTCAGGAACAAAAAAAAAAAATTCCTTCAAGTGATCATTACATTGTGACCGGTATTATATGGTAAACCTATTATGCACTGCTACTTTATTGAATGAGTAAATAAATTTAAGCAGCAGCCATTTTATATGATACAACTCAGAATACACATTGAGTCAAAACCTTAACTGAAAAAGGACAACGCTCAAAGTATTAGTGTTTCAGAAACATTACACCAAATGGATGGAACTACACCTCTACCCCAATATAACGCAATCCTTGGGAGCCCAAAAAAATCTTTTTGCGTTATAGGTGAAATGGCGTTGTATTGAACCTGCTTTGGCCTTGAGCATTTCCGTTATTAATCGTTACTTCCCGTCTCCTGACTGACCCCTCAGAACCCCCAACCCATCCAACCCCCCTGCTCCTTGTCCCCTGACTACCCCCTCCAGAGACCCCCCCCCCACCCCTAACCACCCCTCCCAAGACCCCACCCCCATCTTAGCCCCCCCCCAGCTCCTTGTCCCCGATCGCCACCTCCAGAGACCTCCCCGTCCCTAATCACCCCCAGGACCCAACCCCCTACCCAACCACCCTGCTCCCTGTCCTCTGACTGCCCCGACCCCATCCACACTCCGCCCCCTGACAGGCCCCCTGAGACTCCCACGCTCTATCCAACCCCCCCTACTCCCTGTCCCTGACCGTCCCCCGAGACCCTCTGCCTCTTATCCAACCCCTCGGTCCCGGCCAAGCAGCATGTCGGAGCCAGACATGCTGATCAGCAGGAGCACGCAGCCCCGCCCCCCAGAGTACTGCTTTACCGTGTTATAGACGAATTCATGTTATATCGGGTCATGTTATATTGGGGTAGAGGTGTATTGAGTTTCTGGAATTGTTAAAACTGTTCTCAAATTTACACTAATACAGTATTATTATTAATTTATGTAGTTACCAAAATGTGCTACATAATTTTCAGACAAACACTAAAATAGGAATAGATGAAATCTGTGTCCTGTTAGAAGCAAATCCTACCCCCCATATCAGGGCGACTAGCTGGGCTTCCCTCATGAGAACCACAGGCCATGGAACTGTAGCAGAGCTGCCTCTGTAGTACAGTGGCATCCACTTAGAAATTATTGACAAAAAAACTCCATCTTGCAGCTTCTCCAACATCTGGATGGATTTTAATGGGGCTTAAAAACAAAAACATGACATAGAAGGGCCAAAAGAAGCACCAATGGATGCTTCCCACTCAGCAGGCACAGTCCATATCTCAGTGCTCATACTGGGCCTGTTCCTAAGCCCACTGAAGTGAATTAGAGAGTCTTCCCATTGCCTTCAGTGGGCTTTGGATCAGGCCCACTCTTATACCTCTCTACAGCTTTTGACAGTCAACAGCAAGGTATTACTGACAGTGGAAAACACTCAGAGGAATTAGAAGGCCCTTCCACTCCCATGAAAGGTGTTTGCTTTCCCATTTATCTAAGTGATGCAAAGATTTGGGACCCTCATAAACTAAACTCTAGATTTCTAGGAAGTGACAATATCAACAAATACCTTCTTCCACCTTCACTTTCCTATAACATTTTGTTCCACCCTTATTTATAATGTTTTGGCCACGGTAATTCATGCATTCATCACCTCCAGTACAGATTACTGTAATTCACTGTATCTGGGGTTGAAGCTGGAAACAATGCAGAGGGCTCCAACATGTGCAGAAGACAGGAGCCTTATCAGTGGAACAGGCAATCTTGATCACATCAGCTCTTTGCGCTGCATCCTCTATTAGCTCACAATCTGCTTCTACTGCCAATTCAAGACTGTGCGGCACCACTGGACAAGACCCATCTATCCAAGACCTGTGTAAACTGCTGATTCCTCTAGGGCAGTGTGATTAATAAAACCCAGAAAGAATGTGCGAGAGCTAGAGTGAAAGCATTCTTGTTCAACAAGGCTCGACTGTGGAATGAGCTGCTAGAAGAGATTAGGCTAGCATGTTGCAATTTTTTTTAAAAAAATTTCATCATCACTTGAAAGATATTTATATTTTACAAAAGTACATATGCCACAAGCAGAGCTTCCTAGAACCTAAGAAGAACTAAGAACAGACTATTCTATAAAGCTGACAGATCTAATTCACCCATGCAGCACTCAGATACTACAGTGATGGGAAATGAAGAAAATCCTACATAGATCAAAACCCCTAAGATAGAAGCATATTACAGCTAAAGAAATAAGTCCGAGACACCCGACTTAATTCTTCATTTTAGAACTGAATTGTCTCATCTGTAACTGGAAACAAATTTAACAGGGAGAAAATTAAATATTTATACATGCTATCTACAAAGAAAAGTTTATGGTATGGTATAATTACAACTGATTTTTGTTCCCTACAGTGGCTCTAGAAGTAGTGAAAACTTCAACACCACATGCGTTGTATATTGGTATACTGTAAATTATCTATCCAAAATATCCTACAGAAAGATATTACAACCTACATTTAGAAGGCATTTCAGATGCATCAGGACAGCCAGTGTTACCAGAAAGGTTACTTTCATCTGTCAGTTGCTGGACAGTGTTTTGTTCAAGATTGGCTGCATCTAAGCAATGAGAGGCACATGATGGCACTGTGGCTCTGGTTACATCAACTTTATCGCCTAAAAAGCAGTTTAGGAATAAGAAGATTAATTAGCTTGATGTAATCTGCAAATTAAACAAAATAAAATTAGAATGACAGCAAACAAAAATGTAGCTAAACAAATTTCAAAGCAAATTAGTTATTTTTAAAGGAACTTTAGCAAATTATTTGTGAAGTTGAGCCTCCAGTAATACTCCAATTGTAATTCTCTTTTTATAACAACTACAATTTATACTTGTTTAAATACACTTATCCTCAAGCTAAATTTTCAGTATGTCCTTAAGGCAGACTCCTTTTCTGCACCCATGGTTTTTCAGATGCCAAAAAACTCTTAGGTACAACTTAGGCCACCAAGACTTTTAGTACCTAACGTATCTAGTGTACACATAATTTATTCAGAAGTCTGAGTTACCTAAACTTCACCTGCAATTACTTGCTCACACAATTTGAGTTAAAAATTAGAGGCAGTGTCCAAACGATCTGGTCCATGATTTGCAAGACATCTTATTTGCCTGAGTAAGTTTTTTGCTAAGAATTTTACTGCTCTCCTTATTACCCTTTAGCATGTAGGCACAATATAATGGTATGTGACCTATGTACATGTCTGCAACCATATTTCCTCAGGGTGTGATCTCAGATCACAAAACAAACAGGGACAGAGTCTAGTGAGCACTTGTGATTCAATTAATTACAAGTTACAGGTTTTTCATTCATCCACAGAACTACTCACATCACAACTTTCATCCAAGTTGGTAACTTGTTCGTGACACAGCTGGCTTTAAATATTGTTTGTATCCAAATACAGTATGGGTTCTTCTAGGTTGGAAACTGAGTTTCCCCCTTGCCAAAGGCCTAAGATAACACATGGGTCTCTGTATAACTGGTGTGGCACACTAATGCTTTGCAGTCTAAATGGAACTCCTTAACCAGACCCATATAACCAGTTTAGCTCATCCTCCTGCTTATAGTTATCTGTACAGTAGAAAATCTCAAAGTGCAGAGCCTCTTATACTGCTAATGACACTCCATGTATGTGTCCTTAAGACATTTTATCCTCTGTTGAAACACAGAGAGCAATTTTCCTAGAATGCACTGATACAAAAACATAGGCAACGTGGTAGTTATGGTCATATAAGCAAGAATGATACTTGGTTATGTTTGGGGTTGGGTGGGGAAAGGGAAGTGAAGCGATGTATGGACATGACTCAACTGTGTCGTGTGCATCTGGGTCAGACGGTGGTGTTCTTTTTTAAAAACTATTTCATTAATGTCTAAATATTCTAGAATACCCAGTAGGTATCTCTTTTTAAAATGTAACACATAGTAACCAATACAAACATCAGGTATTTGTTACTATATCATACAAAAGTAAAACTTTTGTACTTTAGAAAGCCATATAAATACTTACAGGATTGGTGTGGGGAAAAAAACAAAAGTATCCAGGGGAAATCTCAAATTTAAATGATAGTTTAAGACAAATAAAATAATGGGCCTGAAACATCTGCAGCATGACATTTTTACTATTTCTCTTTATTACCAGGCTTTTATTATGACTGTTCTTGACTATGTTTTAATAATATCTGGGAAGAACTACCTGTTGGAAACAGTACTTCTGCATCTCTTTCTTCCACAATATTTTCTACAGGATTTGATTCTGCAAACTCTGATGCTGAAACAAAGAAAAGAAAATGTTAACAGACATCTTTCTTTTTAAATGCAATCTTTTATTTCTTTTACACCGATATAAATATGAAACAGAATTTCTAACTTTGACCTTACAGATTAGTGTGTTTCTAAGGAATGAAGTGCTTTCGTCTTGCTGATTAAAGCTTGTTACAACCACACCTACAGTACTGTCAATTCCATGGTCTACACACACACACACACACACACACCCACCCACCCCCGTGCATTTCAACTGTTACAATATTACGGACCTTGAAATAGAACTGAAGTTTGATCCATGACATTTTCCTCTAACATTGTACTGTTTTCATCTGTCTTTTTACCTAAACATATTCCTAAATAAAAAGTGTTTGACATGTATGCATAGTTTTACTTAAAATTCAATCAATAGGGTGACATTTCTTTAACATTAATATTTAGCCTAGGTACAGTATTAACAACTTTCCATTTCTGCCTAGTTAAAAAGTAAAAATATTACCAGTTCTTTTACTGTTGTCACTTTGGTCTTGTGGTATTCTAGAGGGTGGGGAGGGCGCTTTGCGCTTAGTCCTTCTCAAAGAGGAGTTAACAGATGATGTGCCACTGAGCTGCAGAGAACCTGTTCTCACTATTCCTAGTCTCAACTGACCCTAAGGGGGGGAAAAATGAACAAGTATATTCAAAGAAACTCAAGAAAAGTCTGATTATTGTACTCCAAAAGTGATATTTATAATTTATACCTGAGATAACACAACAATCCACATCCACTATTAACCAAAATTCAAATAACTTGTTAAGTTTGTAATAGTTTCTCTGAGCAATACTTTTAAACGATTTCCAAGGGGGGAAAATAATCAGAAAATGGTGGAGCAGGAAGTAAGGGGAATTATATCTTGTAGAGTGCTGGATATTCAAAAATGTATCACAACAGTGACGGTACACAAAATTGGTTGTCATAAATGTTATGAAGAGAGTAACCTGGAATCTCTCACGCTTTTAAAAAAAGCCCATTTCAGAAAACTCTGATGGGGAATATTCCTAAATATGTTGTAATATGGTGTAAATATGGAAGTATAACAACAAAATTTTAACAAATATTCTAACAAAAATAGGGATTTAGCTCTCTTTGCCAGTGTGTACACAATATGAAAGCATCACAATACGCAAAGGTATAGGGCATCTGAGGAGAACTTTTTAGTTTATACATTATGTTGCTATGGCAGTCCTGTATGCATTTTAAAAAAAACTATTCAGTCTTCTTATCACTAGTTCAGCATCTCAAAAGATAGTTGCCATAATTTTGCCTGCCACTGTAACAGCTATTAGCCTGATACTGAAGTAACCTTGTAGTTCCACATCTCAGAGTGATTACTTTCAGGATCCCAGTGATAAAGAAATATGTTTCATCCCTGGTCACAGATGCCCATTCCTGTAGCAATTTTGATCACTGTCACTTGTCTATTTGACAGCATAATAAAATCCAGCAATGACATTCATTTTATGGTAGTAGAATCTACACTTGAGCCAGACCTGGGGGTCATCTTCAAAGGACTTTTGTTTGTGCTTCAATTAAGCAGCCCACTTCATAAAGTGGAATATGAAGGAACAGCACTGGAATAAACAGGCTCACAAATCTCTCTTTTACTGATCATCCCTCCATAATTTAAGAACCCATTGACAGCAGAACTCTTGACCTTGTCAATACCCATGGAGTAAGATACCTTTCATTTATCAAGCTACCACCGAATAACGATTGTGTCTTAAAATAAGATGATATTTGTTCAAAAAATAGGATTTAATGCCAACTTCAAATAAGTTTGTCATGGTACTATACACATGTAAATTTTTTATTTGATAAATGTTGTTTAAAAAGAGGCTTAGTGAATATCTTTAGGGGAAAATATGGGGCAAAGTTTGCTTCAGTATGCATGTGACACTGTTGTGTGTGACACTGTTGACTGCTATTAAAGGACATCCTAACAAGATGGTGATTATTGACATATTAGGACAGTGCCACTTAGCTATTCACATGAAACAGCACAAGGTTCTCAGGTTGCCCTGAGAACAAAATGGGTTAGTCTTACACGGCATACCCCCACTAGATGTCAGTTACAAAGAGGACAGTAATCAATTGCTTTCCACGTCTATCAAGGAGAAGACAAAAAGTAACAGGCTTAATCCACCGCAAGGAAAATTTAGGCTAGATATTAGCAAAAACTCTCTCACTAGGTTGCAGAACCTACGTCACTGGAGATTTTAAAGAACACGTTAGACGAACATCTGTCAGGAATGGTCTAGACATACACAGTCCTACCTCAACACAAGGAGGTAAATTAGATAACCTCTTGAGGTCCCTTCTAACCCTAAATTACTATGATTCTATACGCAGCTTTAAGAAATTATATAATGGGATGTGATACTGAGGATGGATAGGGCCTTCTAGGCAAATCAGCCTAGCAGGCAGCTGGATTTTGTGAAATATGATTAGTATGCATGGAAACGAGGCCAAATAGGAGAGCATTCTGGAACAAATTCTGCTCTCATTTCCACCCATGTAAATCTGGTTTTAAGGGAAATTTCTTAACTGGAGTTCTTCGAGATGTGGAGCCTATCTATAGTCCACTGTGGGTACACATGTGCTCCATGCACCTGAGACCAGAAGAAACCTACATGCAATGTCTGTTGGTCTGTGCCAGCGCCCTTGCTCTCCTCATGTTCTGTAACTAGGGTATAAATGGCAGTGCAGAGCAACCGCCACTCCAGTTCCTTCTCTCTCATGAATCCAATTATGATCGTGAGCAGAGGGGAAGGAGGACTGGTAGCAGAATACATATAGGGACCACACATCTAGAAGAACTCCAGTTACTATAAGGTAAGTAACTTCACTTTCTTCTTCGAATGCTGGTCCCTGAGTGTATTTCACTGTGGGCGACTGACAAGCACTAATCAAGAGGAGAGGCTCCAAGGAGGCAGGCAGTATAGAGGTTTGTAGGATTACTGCCAAAGGATGCATCATCTGTGGAGGCTTGAACTAAGGTGTAGTGTCTCATGAACATATGGATAGAACTCCATGTTGCTGCTTTGCAAACGTCAAGAAGAGCTACTCTTGAACCAAAACTACTGAAACTGCTGTCGTTCTGTTAGAATAAGATCTCGCTACATGCAGGTGAGGGAGATGCTCCAACTGATAAAGTGGTATAGAGCAAGAGATCTACTTAGATATCCTCTGATGGCTTGTCCACTCACTCATTCCACTGTAGTAATGAACAATCTAGGTTACTTTCTGATTGGCTTTGTTCTTTGCAGGTAAAATGCTAATGCACGTCTCAGGTAGAGGGAATGAAGCCTCTTCTCCTCATTGGTGTCATAAGGCTTTGGGAAAAGACACAGATAAGCATATTGAGGGACATCTGCTTTTATGTTTAGGAGAGCCTGTCTCCTGTTCTCATAAAAAGTTCCCAGTGAAAGGTCTTTAGTTCTGCTCCATCCCACTCCTGAATCAAACATCATGGTGCTAAGAGGCGCACATCTCAACATACAGAGGAGTGCCCTGTCCCAGCTCTCACTTGGGCTGCACACTCCATGAGGCGTTTCCTAAGATGGAGTTCTCGCATCTGTCAGGTTTGGGTAGGAAAGGAATGGCAAATACTGCACCTAACAGAAATATGAGCTTCTCTGAGGCAATAATGGCAGCGTTAGCCATCATAGCTGGAAAAAAACCAGCAGATACAGGAGATGTAGCTTTTAAATCTCATTAACCTGGGCATAATCTAAATCCTGTACTGGGGGCCAGGGAGGCTCCCTGGGGGAACTAATTAACCACTACAGTGAATAAACTGTATGGACACTATATACAGTTAAAACTTTATAAAACTTTTGAAATATTTACAGGTTAAGGACAAAAGGCTCAGCTCTGGCACTGAGGTTCCAGAAGGAGCTGGAGAGACAGTCAATCTGTACTGTCCCTTATATCTTCAGTACAGAGCATGAGGAGAGCAAGGGCACAAATATGGACCAACGAACACTGCTTCAAAGATTCTTATGGTCTCAGGTGCATGGAACACATGAATACCCACAATGGAATACACACAGGGAACAGCCTTCAAAAGATGAACTATGACTTCAGTGGAGTTACCCAGGATTTCCACAGGAGTAAACTGGTAGAATTTGGCCCATTAGGATTAATCAAGCATTAATGCACTTGACATAGCAAAGAAAACTGGGAAATACTGAAGTTGTACAATCATTGTGGGTTACTTTACTTCCATGTACCACCCTTTGTTTGTCTTTTCTGTTCAGACTGCAAACTCTTTTGGGCAAGGACAGTTTCTTATTATATGTTTGTAAAGGGCCCAGTTCAATGGGGTCAACTCTTAATTTTATGTCCTGCAGGTGCTAATACAAATAACGAATTATAATAGTCACCATCAATGCCCCAGGATGTACTGATTTTAAAGGAACCACTTTCTTACATGTCACAGAAATTCTTCTCCTTGAACTCCTCCCCAGTGGCTAAGAAAATGTTTTGCTGTAAACCAGCACTGCTTGCAAATTTGATTAGACAGTGGAGTAATGCCTACTCTCCTCCGTAGATTTTTTTTTTAAAAAAGTCTTTTCTTCACTGTTACTTTCAATGAAGAAGCAAGAAAAGATCAAGACAGACTGTTATTTAATTTTACACCGGTAAAGAGAAAAATATTTTTCTCCTCTTCAAATGACAAAGCTTCTCAGCCAAATATAAGACAACATTTAGAACTTCTGTTAAACAGCGCTCTCTTGTGGTTTTTTCGTGTTGACTGGAAATGAAAAGTATTGTGTACAGGATAATTAGACTAATGGTTCATTTGAGAATTTTTGTTTATGGGACTAGCATTCAGCAATTCATTTCATCCTTCTGGCATGCCAGTAGTCTAATTTTTTTAAAAAGAATGCCTTTTATTCCAGATTCAAAGCACAGTGCAAAATACAAATATGAAGTGTTTCAATTTACACTGACACTTTTAGCCTTGATCTTTAATTGGACTTCACAACGGACAATCTGTGCTTTACCAAGATATTACCCAATGCATTAATTTTCTCTCAAAATTTGTTGGAATGAGTTCAGTAATACACTCAGATAGCCTCTCTCATAACTTCATTCAAATGCATTACTATACAAGCAGACAATTTTATTAAGATAAAACTTTAGTTTAACATCCTTGTGCTTCCTGTAAGTTAAATGTAGTTCCCAAGAGTCCCATTTGTTTCTAATAATTTAGATTGGAAGACTGTTTAGAAGACTATTTTCTTCAACACCACATTAAACTGCATTTTACTACAAAGGACTAAGTGAGTCAATTTTAGAAATGACATAAAATCCCAATCCCCTGTGTAGTTAATGGACATATTAATGTAAACCATAATGTATGCAAACATATAAGCTATTAACTCAACAGAACAAGTTGAGGCTGGAACTCCTATTTATCACTCATACTGTTTAAAATGAAACATCCTTGTTACAAAATAGTGGTTTCATTTAAGCATATGTGCAGCACCAGTGACTTTAAAGTTAAGCAATCTACATGTCTTTGGAGGATCAGAGCCTTTGTCATGATTATATAAATCTTAACCATCGGATAAAAGCCAGATAGCAACAAATACTTTCTTCTTTCTAAAATAAATAAATAAATTTGACTTCTAAACTTACTCATATAAAAGTGTATTAATAGAACAATGGTTTATTTTATTCTGTTTTTTATAATACAGCCAATATTTTGGAACCATACAAAAATATTTAAAATCTATCCCTCAATTGATACAGTGTGAAATATTTCTTGTTTCACTACTATATGCTCAGAAAATAGGACTTTTTACTTACATTGCGTAACTATTTTTGTTTCAAGCCTCAGCAGAAATACCACTGCCTCAGATACTCTTAATCAGTGAAACTTAATGGGGTGGGGAGATGGAGAAGAAAAAGTTTAACAATAGCTCACCTGTTCATTTTCATCAACACTAGTAGATTTCACGACACAAGACGATGTGTATCTCACTTGGGCATGTGCAAGATCCTGTGGGACACTTTGAGAGGCAGGCATTGGAGGCAAGGGTGCTCTTCGCTTCTTTGGCATTTCAGATGGCAATGTATTAGAGTCGTACTGCTTGGAAATCGTGTTAGATCTGTTGATAAAAGTTGGCCTGGGTTTGCTCATCAGTGGAGTTGCTGGGGCACTGGCAGTCTTAAAAGGAGGGGAAGAGATAATCAAACATTCTGAAAGTATTTCAACCAGCAAACCTGACTGTTCTGAGAATATATTTAGACATATTTTGCTTAGAAAATGCCATCTTACTTGTTCTCGTTTCTTCTTACTTCGCTGAAAAAAGCTGAAAAATCCTTTATTTTCTTTCTCCTTCAAAGTACCTGGGTTTTGAGAAATTTGGCAGGAGCCTAAAACAGAAAATAATAATTCTAGACATTTATTGCATAGATTGTTTATGGTATGTTTGGTATATTCTTCCAGCAGGCTGGTAGCAGAGTGGGTAGTAGAGAAAAAATATTCTGTATGAGTAGTCTTTTGAAAGTACAATTTGAAAAAAGCTTCCTGACATTACCATGCTTTTTGCCTTAATTTTTCTCCTTAAGCAATCATAAATTAGCATGAATTTTACTTGCCAGGGATGTAAAGAGTGCTCCTCATTAGCACTGCACTAAATACGATCAATCATGTTAGAGAAGAATTTAATTGCGGTCAATTAAAATTTTAGACTTCCATGTACACTGCCAAGTTCCTGTGTACTTTATTCAGGTTCCTGAACAAAGAAGAAGAAAACTTGCTATGCATGTAGTGCTTCTAAATGAATATACCATTTTCAATTAAACACAAACTCATATATATATATATATATATATACACACACACACACACACACACACACCCCTAAATGAAGATGTGGCACAATGGTAACGCTCAGACATCTCAGTATGAAGATCATATCATAAACTAGGTCTGAGCCACTGGGAAAAAGCCACCAAATTCTTGCTAAACCTAGAAGCAGTGATTTTCACTCAGAATTAGGATTCTAGAAAGCAATTTATTACAATCTGAAAAGTCTTATGTCCTGTAGGAAAACTAAATGTTTTAAATGCACAAATATTGACAATCAATGCCACATACAGATGGGATGACTACAGGCTAATTGATGATCAACCACCCTGAGTGCATAGGGCATGTGGAGGGTGCAAGGAGCTCTTTCATTCTGTATTGCCTTTTGTTTTGGAGAAAGATCGTCCCCACAGATCATGTACCCTTTTAACTATCCAGCCCCCCTTAATTCATAGCTTCTTCATTCTGCAGACGACTAATAAAGGCACCATTTGTGAACCACAGATGTAATATGTGCAGTGCACACATCCTAGGAGAGTAAAATCTCATGAACACATGGTGTGCTAAATCATGCACTCAGAAATCCACATTAAAATTGGATAGAGGACTATATAAACAGATTACAAGACAATAAGGTCTCTGATTAAAAACCCAATAGGTACATTATGTATGCAGTTTTCCTCAGAACTACAAGGCAAGGTTGACAACTTGAGGCTAGGTTTGAAATACAAAGACATCGACCAAGTAGCGCTAACCACCATAAACGGTTTGAATTCCCTTGTTTAGCGTCGAAAATTACGATAAGGTCCACATTCATGTCACTTTCGCAAAACAAGCGTCACCTGCCTGATGGTGAGGAAGTTAATTATTATTATTGTATTAGAGTTTACGCAAGATCTCAACTATTTCCAAGGAAAGACAAGAAATCAACTATTGCCATTAAAAACAGTTCAACCACACGGATCCATTTAACCATATCCTGGACAAACCTTACTCAATTAAGTATTTTAAGAGCTCATTGTATTAAAATTGTGATTGTGTGTATTACTGCGGAATTGTATGTAACTTGTCTAGGAGACCTAACCCCTTGTGAGCTTCAAAGGAATATTTTAAACAATGGGCTAAGACAACGAGAATGAACCTTTAAAAATTAAGGGAGTTTCCCCAGGAAATTTCTAGGGGGGGTATGCAAATGAACCCCCTCCAATTGTGCAAGAACTCAGCCTTTTGAAGCCTTACCCTGAGTGGGAGCCTTTGTTTGGCTTACCTATTTATGGTGGCTTCAAAGATGAAGACAGGATAAAATAGTGGCTCCCAGAGTCATGAGGGGGCTAGTTCTAAGCAAAAGTTGTTATGAACTGGTGACTGCCAGAGAAAACCCCCTGTGTGGCGTTTGAAGGACTAATCACCAATGAGAGCCCAAGATCGGAGGTAGGGGTGATCTCTGGTAAACTTATTAGAATGCAGGTAGGCTCTTCTATTGTTTTTAATATGTTTGACCAGTAATGCCTTTTAATTTAAGAATAAATTAAAAGTGCTTGCTTAGAAAGAGCTGTTTAGTAGCTTATAACTCTTGGCAGTTACACTGTTTGTCATCTCTGAGGAGAGAAGCAAAGCAGGCCTGCTTAGGCAGTCTGTCTTTTGGGGAATAACAAAGTGTTGGCAGGGAACTGTTCAGCCTGGAAATATCCTGATCAAAAGGGAGAGAAATGCAAGTCTCTGCCCAAGAGAGATGACAGCTGAGGAGCCTGCAGCCTAGAGTGGGTGCCCTTGCTGAAAGACAAAGGGGGAATACACGTCCAGTTGCCTTGAACTGTGGCACACACTATGTGTAATTTTCAGATATGGCTACAGCAAAATGTCTAAAGTTTTCTCAAAAGTTGTCATGGCTATAGTACTCAACAAGGGCTAGTGCCTTTGCTTGGTTTGAAAATAAGTACTTCGCTCCCCTATTTTTAAATGGGTCAGTTTAGCAAGACTTTGGAGTGTGAACCTCAGTTCGCTCATATTGGAGTGAATCTCCTGTACCTACAACAACACTGATGTTTTGGGGGATCACCCAGACGAGTAAGGGATTCTGTCACTTCCTGCCCTGTGACCTTGGGAGTGTTGATCAAGTGCTGCTATGGCTCAGATCCCTGACACCATTAGCCTGCCCACAGCACAACGTCTCATCCTGGCTTCCACCAGCCTAGTTACTCCTTGAAGGTAATACCTACAACCCTTCCAGTCCCAAGTCTCCCCAAATGTGTCCTCTCCAAGTTCTGAACTACTGGACACTTGGACCAATCACTCCATATCTGACCTTTCAGTCCCCATCCTCACAGGAAACCTGCACAACATCTTTAAAAGATGAGCCTGTGAACTTAAATTCAGAACTCTGCGGGACACTAAAAAACAAAGACTTAACAGAGACACTGGTTTTATGGTGCATTACACACCAGAGGCCTGCTGACCCTCCTTTGTCCTCCGACTGCAGAAGTGTTAAGTGCCCACTTCATTTCAAGTGGTCTCTTACATCATGTGGGAACCCCTTAAACTTAATCTGTATTTAGATGTGACACTCTGGTTACTTTCTCCAGACCTGAGGAAGATTGCCTCTTTCACCCCCAGAAGTTGGTCCAATAGAAGAAATTACCTCACCTACTTTATCTCTTTAAACTCAGTACATATTGACTGGTTAAAAGAAGTCACAAGTTCTACTGTTAGACTCCTTGGCATATTTGTGTAGCTAACAGCTTTTGAGGTCCACAACACAAATAGTTCACAATTCTTTTCCTTTTATTATTGTTTTTCAAAAATAAAAACAATACAGGAAAATTAAATGCAAAACTTGTATGTATGTATGACCCATCTACTCACTTCTAAACACCACTGTAAAAAATTTCAGTACTTCTTGACTTCACTCCACTAAGTAAATTTTATTTCTAGAAAAAAAAGATTTTTTTCAAATATCTCATTCAAAAAACAGGTAAAGAATCATATTATATATATGGTATGAGTGTATATATTTTGCAGGACAGAGACAGGAAATTAGCAAATTTATTTTTTACAGTTTTAGTTACAATGCGAAGAGTTTGTAGATAAGCATTCATTGTTATTAATTGCTAAATAAAACCTGTGTTCAGATGGAAGTAGCAATGAAAATCTCAAGCAAGCCTCACAATCTTATTGTGTACTCAGGGTAACGTTTAAGGTTGTTTAAGACTAAGAAAATGAACCTTCCAAAGCCAGTATTATCCTGTTACAGAGTTGCCTATAAAAAACAAAACAAAATAAAACACTTATGGGACATAAGGTACTTGTCATCACAAAGATGGGGCAAGTGGTCTCAGGGCAGCGAGTATGGTAGTAAGCACTGTGCTTAAAATATTCCAGAATAAGAGTGCCTCAGGGCAACTCTACACTTAAAATGCTGCATTAGCACAGCAACACCAATGCATCTGCGTTGCTCTAGCGCTTGAATGAAGATGCTCTATGCTGACAGAAGAGCGCTCACTTGTCAGCATAGTTAATCCACCTCCTCAAGAGGCACAGCTATGTGAGTGGGAGAAGCTCTACACGGGGGGAGGGGAGGTAAGGTTGGCACAACTACGTGGCTCAGGGGTATGGATTTCTCACATCCCTGAGCGACGTAGTTATACCAATAAAGGTCTGTAAGGTAGACCAGACCTTATTCTGAATTAAGTGTGTTCCAC
Organism: Lepidochelys olivacea; assembly: GCF_965140295.1. NCBI lineage: Eukaryota > Metazoa > Chordata > Testudines > Cheloniidae > Lepidochelys > Lepidochelys olivacea. Next base: position 36,069,264 of record NC_140421.1, read on the forward strand.
ACATGAAGCTAAATCAGGAATAGTTGAATTCACACACTACCTTGTTACGGATTAACTTTCATGTGTAGACACACTCTTATTCATGGGAAGACTTTGCATAAAGAAAGGCTACCATTATGTTTATTTACCATCTGATTCAGCCAAGCAGTCCTGTTGAAATCAACAGGATACCTAACATTGTAAAACAGTCTTCAACATCAGTAACAGCAGCAGGATCAACCTTTTAGTAAAAATTTTTCAATCATTCAGTGTTCAAGGGGCTTCTGAAGAACATTCTTTTGTGATGATCAAAGAACTACCCTAAATTAAAATTTATTGAAATGCTGTACGATAGGCAGTGTATCAACTTTTGTAATAATAATTTATGCAAATCTGACACATATTCTAGAACATGAAGGTACCTGTCTACCTTACAGTCTATAAATGGCAATGTCTATGTGACAACTATCAGCTACAGTTTATATATGTGCTCCTATTTCAGTATCTAGCTCAGTAAAACTTACCTCGTAACGATGATAAATTGAAGTCAGCAGCTGGAGTGGCTAGAGAAAGAAAAATGGTAAATTAGTTATGATGATACTATTTATTAGATACTGAACTTAATTGTGGGTTGAGGGAAAGCTGTCAATTACATCTGAACACCCTCATCTGAGTTTCCAAAAACAAGAAAAGATAGCAGAACATAAGAACAGTCTTCCCTATGTAGAAGAGTAAATATCTTAGAATTATATCTAAAACTAACCACCACCTCAGAATTTGAACTAATATGACAGTGAAATGCACAAAAATTTATATCAAAGACCAGAGATGCCACCATCTGTTCATGTGCAGATTGTGTTCTAGACAGAGCAGATCATATTAAAACTAGCACATTTGTTAATATTTCCCATCAGTAGCAAATCATAACAATCCTCTAATAAAAATCAATCCACCCACCTTCCTGGATTGTTTCTAATTGGAAGGGAAGGGAAGGGAAGGGAAGGGAATTCATTTTGGAGAAAAGTTCACCATAGGTGTTGGCTTCAGACAATTGCTGAAAGGATGCCGATTTTAATAACATTATAGCCCCAGAACAAACTTAAATAAAGCAATTGGTCATCCCTAACTAGGGAAATAGGTGTTAAATAGGAAGTTACAAAAATAAATAATATTTATGGTATTTTTTCTTTCTTAATTCTGACTATAACTAAATTGTCTGTTAAACAGAAAGCTGGAGTCTGGGAAACAGTTTTCAAGTTCAAATAACATAGATTTTTAATTTAGTCATTTGATCTGCCCCAAATTATTGACTTTTAGCACATGCATTCTCAAAATAAAAAAAAGTTAGGAATAGAGTCAGGGAAAGAACTCCAGACTAATTTTATTTTTTTGTCCAAAGTAGCAAATTGGTAGAAAATAGGTTGTTTCCTTCAATCAATACCTTTCTTGATCAAAGAGAGTCTTCACTGTAAGACATCATTCCCAAACTGAGTCTGTTACTCAGTCTGTGACTCAAATGAAAAAAAATAAGATATTCCACAAAGGACCTCATATCTTTCGCTTGGGAAGGTCAGGAGGCATACAATACAGAATAAAAACTCTTTAAATTTGGAGATGGGTCTTTGTGATTTCTGATCTATGTGTGTTTTTGTTTTCGAAGGGGGGAAAAAAAATAGGAACAGTTAACCTGTAGATAAACTGGTTATTTTTATTGTATTTCTGTCCTAAAACAAACTTTTGCTTACAAATCGCAGTATAATAAAAAGTAGAGCTGAGCAAAATATCGGATTTCTATCCCAATGGAAATTTCGAAATGTCAACATTTGCTTTTGTCCCAAAATGGGATGAAAAATTAAATTTAAAATTTTTTCACACCATGAAATTCTGTGGACAATTTCAATTCGTAAATGATGAAACATTTTGTTATTACATTTTTGATTGACATGAAACATTCAAACATTCCAAAGATTAAAACGTAGTATTTTTGTTTGTTAAAGTAACTCAAATAACTTTGTTTTGACTTATTTCAACATTAAAACATTTCTCCAAGGCACATAGCCCTAGTGGGAGTTGTCGTTCTGGGCCCCATTCTCTTTTATAGACAAGGCTCCTTTGTTGGACTACATCTCCCGAGAGGTGAAAGTAAGCCAGTCCAGGGTACCAGCAAGAACCGTACACCAGCAACCGTACCGGCTTTCCCAGGCCAGCGATTTAAAGGGTCTGGGGCGCGCGGAAGGGGCCACAGCCCCAGGCCCTTTAAATTGCCACTAGAGCCCCGCTACTGGAGCCCTCAGGTAGCAGAGGTGGCCGGGAGCCCCGGGGCTTGAGCGGCGATTTAAAGGGCCCATGGCTCCGGCTGCTGCGGGGAGCCCCAGGCCCTTTTAATTGCCACTGGAGCCCTGCTGCTGGAGCCCCAGGTACTGCAGCGGCTGGGGGCTCCGGTGGCAATTTAAAGGGTTCAGGGCTCCGCTGTGGCAGCAGTGGCCGGAGCCCCGGACCCTTTAAATCACCACCCGAGCCCCGCTGCTGGAGCCCCGGCTTAGGGGCAGCAGCCTGGGGCTGCAGTGGTGATTTAAAGGGCCAGGTGCTCCCGGCCACCACTACTGCAGTGGAGCCCCAGGCCCCTTAAATCTCCACCAGAGTCCCGGGGCTCCCAACCACCTCCGCAGCTGGTAGCACCGGCAATGATTTAAAGGGCCTGGGGCTCCCACCCGCCACTACCACAGCCGGAGCCCCAGGCCCTTTAAATCTCGTTTTAAAGGACCCAGGGATTTTAAAGGCCACGCCCCTTCCGGTTGAGGCACCGCTCCCTGCTCAGGACTCCGGTGTACCGGTAAGTCCTTTAAGTTACTTTCACTCCTGCATCTCTCATAATACACACACTCACGTGAGTCCCATGATGTAAGCCACAACTCAGTCAGAAGGAAATCTCTTATGGGAGATGTATCCTCCAGAGAGCCACAGGGGAGAACGGGGGCTGGAACTGCAACTTCCATATGGCAATGAGGCATCAGGAAATGCAGTTTTAATCTTTTGCTGAACTGATTCAAAACTAAACGTTGTGGGTTAGTTCAGAAAATTGAAGATTATTAATTGGGTTAAATTATCCCAAAATAAAATATTTCATTTTAATTTTTCCACTGGAAAAATAATTCTGATTAAAGATTCACAACCAACTCTAAATAAAAGCTGTTATTTCAGATACTGCTGACTGGTGTATCTGGGAAGCAAACAGAGATAAATGTCTTTGAAATAAAACATACCAAGTGATGATTCTATGGCAGAGAGGAAAATCTGCATTATGTCAAATGCAGGGATAATGACTATAGAAAGAAGGTACATAGCACTAGTCCAGGGAAGCCTAGCTACATCACAAGAGCCAATGCTCACAGAACATGTTAACGTGAAATCTCTCTGAGAAAGTCTTTGTAACAGACTACAAAAAAAATTAAGGAGTCCTTCGTAAAAGATGGACTTCTGGGTAAGGCATGGGATTGGAAGTTAGATGTGTGTGAGCAAAGGCAAATCACTTCCCTGCCTTCTGTCTCAATTTGACCATCATTGAAGTGGAGATAATACTTCTTGATTCACAAGCCATTAATGAACTAAGCCACCCCCTACCCCTGTGAAGTGCTCACATCCTACACTAATAAGTACCATATACATTCATACATTTTGTTTAATTAATATGCTGTTAGGTAGCTGGTCATCTGACCCTGATGGATTATAAACAAAGAAATAATTACTTCCTTGCTGATTTTGCCCTTTCCCATATAGCAAGATGTGACAATTATGGGAATCTCTCTATGTACAACTTAATTCTGTTTGATATTGGGCACCCTCTATGTTTGTCCATGTGAGACTGAAAACTCCATTTTGAATGTAGGGCTGTTTTTCTTCTCTGCTATCTTTTGACATTCATGTTGGACTGAAATTCTGGAACGGGGCTTACAGATCTGGTCTTTGAAAGAGACTGTCATTAAAGGCTATTAATTAGTGAACAGACCTGGCCCACATAGAATAGAATAGTTGAAGGCTGGGGTAAGTGACTTTGCTCCAACTTCTCTGCAGAGAACTGGGATTTGGAGAGTGGAATTTCCCCAGCAGCAGAAAAAAGGAACCAGGTGTTGCTGGTGAGACATATAAAGAAACACATAGAGCAATAGAGAGGAAGCTTTGGGCAGGAGACAGGAATAGAAGGATATGCTTTCATAGCAGGGGGGTTCTGTTTAACTGTGGGACCAACTGAGGAAGAGAAAAGCCAGCTGACGTACAGGGTGGAAGATAGACTCTATGATTGAGAGAAGTCATGTGTAAAAGGGCAGGAGGAGAGGAGGAGTCCAGGATGACTCTGGGCTATGTCCAAAGAACACTCCAGAGGAAACTGTAAGGCAGGGAAGTGACTGGGCAGGTGTGTTTACTATTTTTGTCTAGATCTCTATATTTCTTGTGTTAACGAAAGTAAAGAGTAATGATGATTAGAAAAATTAGCAAAGCATTTCTGAGTGAACTGTAAACCCATAGCTCCCACATGGCTGGAGTTCCAAGAGAGGGTATACTTAAGCTACTGGAGAGCCTGAGGGGTCAAGTATTGATCCAGGAGGTCCCATTTCTGTGAAAGGGTAACAAACAGAAACTATGCCTTGGAAGTGTGCCAGGGGTTTCACCTACACCGCTGTAAAGACCCATAGCATGCCCATGGGTGGCCCAAGGGAGCTGACAAAGGCTCGCAGGACTTAGGCTGTGGGGCTAAAAATTGCAGTGTAGACATTCGAGCTCAGGCTGGAGCCCACGCTCTGAAACCCCCTAAGGAGGATGAGTCTAAAAGCCTGGGCTCCAGCCCAAGCCCAAACTTCTGCACTGCAATTTATTGACCCACACTCTGAGACTTGATGCTGTGAGTTTTTATTGCAGTGTAGACATATCCAGAGAGACCAAAGCAAAAGATAGGGCCACAGCCGACTTAGATCAAGGGAAGATTAGGAGATCTGGGTCTAGTGTGCAGCCTGGTGAGCGTCCAGCAAAGAGAGCACTATCAGGACTGTGTGAGACAAGACACTGAATTTTCTTTGGGGCTTGAATGAGGCTAAAACTGACACAGTGTTTTAAAAATAATAATATATTGTACACACTTTTGCTTAGTCATTTTAGCCCTCTTCTCCAAAACAATAACTGTTTATACTGACAGGTTTCAGAGTAGCAGCCATGTTAGTCTGTATCCACAAAAAGAAAAGGAGTATTTGTGGCACCTTAGAGACTAAACAAATTTATTTGAGCTGTAGCTCATGAAAGCTTATGCGCAAATAAAATTGTTAGTCTCTAAGGTGCCACAAGTACTCCTTTTCTTTTTGTTTATACTGAGGAATTTTATATAGAAGTTCTCTTCCAGAAGTTTATGAAAATTAAGTTTTAGGTGGCCCTTAGGTGGGTTTGGTTCTATAGCAGAATGAATGAAGAACATTACGAAGTATCTAGAAGGACATTCATTTCTCTAGAACACATGAAATCATAGATGTACAATATTTTTTTAAATAACATTTCCTGTGTACATACCTTTGTTGAGAAACTATATATACAAATATCTTACCTTTACTGACATCCATTGCATATAATTCCCTTAGTCCAACATCATTAAGAGATTTTGTTACATCAAGGGGCTCCTGACACTGGTAGTTCTTCAGCAATACAGTGTGCAAAGGATCAAACTCACATTTGCTACAGATAATCGGTATGAATTCATGAAGAGGTTCATGTGGACTCACTCTCACTACAGTCTTCTGTGTTTTCTTGTAGTTTACTACCACTCTTACCGTTTGCTGAAAAAGAAAATACAAACTCTATTAAGTAACATTCAAGGATACCAACAGAGAAAAACCTAAATTGTTACACAAACAGAATGTTGCAGCAACCATAGAAACTCCCCTGCTTCCCCTCCCCACCCAATAAGGGCTGTTTCACCATTGTTACAGTTTTATCAATATTACAAAGAGAACTCTGTAAGAAAAGTGTGAACAGATTTACCCTCTCACCAAGGGAAAAAAAAAAAGGAAACACCTGATTGATAGAATATCAGTTTTGGCTCATGCTTGGTCTACTCTTAAAAGTTATGTCAACATAGCTACGTAGTTCAGGGATGTTGACCAAAATAGATATCCTGACCTAAGATGTAGCTATGTTGATCGAAGAACGTTTCTGTCAATGCGGCTACTGTCATTCAGGGCCATGGTGTTCCTACACCAATGGAAAACCCTTTTCTGTTGGCATAGCCTGCCTCTACACTACAGAGTTATGTTAGCATAACTACAGTGATGTAGCTATGCCAATAATAGTCTCCGCTGTGTAGACTTAAAGTTACAATTCACTTAAGCATAAGTTAGAAAGGAGGAAATAGAATGAGGAAAAAATTAATTCTGTACTTTTTGAGAGCTTCATAAAAATGATACAAGTGTTTATTTTCTATTTCCCATAGCATGAGGAATATCCCTCATTTACACATCTGAACTGAAAAATTCTCAAAAGATGGAGCAATAACATGCAGAGCACATATTAAATGAAATATACGTAATTTGTAATCAGAAGGGTATATAAGTTATAGAAGTCCAGATAATGACTTATGAGCAATGGATTTTCAGTTTATGAAAAGGATGCTATATGTATGTACAGTTCTGCTGCTCATAGAGCATCTTTAGAGTTTATCAAAAGATACTTTCATGGAGGAGATTTGTAACTTTATATTATACTTCAGATTGTTGCATATAATTATTTACATTCCCAAAAGAACAAACAATTAGATTCACATCATTGTAAAATTCCAAAATCATCTAAACCCTGGAGTTACGGACTAAAGCCTAATCTCCGTGTAATGGTATATTGTGATGCCACCAGGCCATGATCTGAAAATATATTCTATTGAGAAATTGCATTTAACATAAATCACATTTAGATAAAAACAATCTGCAATGGTAGACTACAATCAGAAGATGTAGAGTACTTAATCCAGGGGTGGCCAACCTGAGCCTGAAAAGGAGCCAGAATTTACCAATGTACATTGCCAAACAGCCACAATAATATGTCAGCAGCCCCCCATCAGCTCCTCCCCCATACTGCCAGTGCCTCCCATCCACTCTGCCGATCAGCGCCTTCCACTCCCTCCCCACACCTCCCGATCAGCTGTTTCATGGTGACTCTGGGCGGTGAAGGGGGGAGAAGCAAGGGTACTGCAGGCTCAGGGGCGGGGGCAGGAAGGGGTGGAACGGGGGCAGGGCCTGTGGCAGAGCCAGGGGTTGAGCAGTGAGCACCCCCCGGCACATGGGAAAGTTGGTGCCTGTAGCTCCAGCCCTGGAGTTGGTGCCTATACGATGAGCTGCATGTTAACTTCTGAAGAGCCGCATGTGGCTCCCGAGCCACCGGTTGGGCACTCCTGACTTAATCTCTCTCTCTTCAGATAACACCACCGTTGGTATAATTCTTACCTCCGGCATTATAGGAGTGGGCTTTTTCTTATCCATATGTTTTGGCTTTAAAATCACCTTGTCTACTTCAAGCATTCCAATTGGTGTGTTGGGTTTGAATTTAATCTGTCTCTTCTCTGCTGACATCAGGTCTATGGTATAGCTTGATGGATTTAAATGATACTGTGCACAGAGAAAAATCAGCAAGTCCATCATGGGTGTGCTGTTAAATAAATAAAAAGGGGGGGACGGTAGGGGGTTATAATACCTTATGTTCCTTTACAACCATTATATAGGCCACAAAACAAAGTGCATTTCTGAACATTAGCAAAAATCATCTCTGCTATCCTAGACTAAATAATTACAGTCAACACACCCACTTTGTAATTGTATTCTTAGATGTTGTAGATATTACTTAAAAAAAAAAGGCACCTTTAATATGCACATATACTTACAGAGCTACTGTACTCCTGCAAGAGGCAATCTGCACAGAGGTGGCGCAAAATAGTGCATTTCTGAGCGTGAGAGGTGTTTTTGCCTCCTGACTTGCAATACAACATGGGTTTTGGCAGTGGTGGTGATTGGACAGCTGGTATAGTTTATGGTCCATTTTTTCAAAATGACGCATGATTCTGATGTCCAACTTGACGTACTTAAAAGGGGTCCAATTTCCAGAAATCTAAGCTCCTGCCCTCTGAAAAGTCATCTTTTAAGATGTCTTAAATCAGGCAACCAAAATGACTAGTCCTTTTGAAAATTTCGGCACATATGTTTAATGTATGGTATAGCACCTAGAATATACACACTTGGAAACAGATTTCTGGAGAAGGAAAAAGGTGCCAAAGCATACCCACTCATAACAGTAAAGTTCCCGACTTGTGGGAGCAGGATAATTAGATATTTGAACCTCAGTAACAAATTACTTGCTATGGCCATATAAAAATATCACTGTGAATCTAATAAAGAACACTTTCAAAGTCTATTTGCAGCTATTCATAATTTGGATTTTCCCCAAAACCAGCCTGATCTTGGCACACAATGAAACTATTTCAACTAACTCTTTACTTTACTTATTCCTTCCTGTTTCTACACAAACATACAATGGTGTAAAGAACACAAAACATTACATTTTTCCCAAGAACTTTGAACTGGAAACTTTAACTCATACATTGTATTACGATTAGATATACTGTACAAATAAAATGGCTATATAAGCCAAACTGTGCTCTTCTCCCCCACTCCTCAATATATTCCCAAATAGGAGCAGAGATGACTTCATAAAAAGAGAGAGCAACAAAGTTGCATCAGAGGGCTTTCACATACTGCATACATACTATATATAAAAGTTACACAATAAAAACTTTTCTAAAAGAACATTAAGGTTGCAGAGTCGAACACTCAGAAGTTAATAAATGCCAGAATTAAGGTTGCCTGAAAAATCATCGGAGGAAGAGAAACCACCACAACCACCATCCCTCATCCACAAACACAGAATACCCAATAGCCTGGCTCTATAGCCCGTTGGTTAGGGCACTAACCTGGGATTTTCATATTCCAGGCCAGAGCCATAACTACCAGGCTGTAGAGTTTCAGAGACATATTTACATCCACCCTGGAGCGAAGAAAACTTCCCATAGAGATTTTAATCATAATCCAGTATCAGAGGGGTATCCGTGTTAGTCTGTATCCACAAAAACAACATGGAGTCCGGTGGCACCTTAAAGACTAACAGATTTATTTGGGCATAATTTCAAGCCCAAATTAATGGTGTAAAATTTGCAAATGAATTGTAACTCTGCAGTTTCTCTTTGAAGTCTGCTTTTGAAGTTTTTTTGTTCAAGTATAGCTACTTTTAAATCTGTTATAGAATGTCCAGGGAGACTGAACTGTGATTGAAGTGTGAAGGGTGATTTCTGATTTGTGTCCATTTATTCTTTTACATAGAGACTGTCCGGTTTGGCCAATGTAAATGGCAGAAGGGCATTATTGGCACATGATGACATATATCACATTAGTAGATGTTCAGGTGAACGAGCCCCGATGGTGTGGCTCATGTGGTTGGGTCCTCTGATGGTGTCACTAGAGTAGATATGGGAACAGAGTAGGCCACAGGGTTTGTTACAGGGACTGGCTCCTGGGTTAGTGTTTCTGTGGTGTGGTGTGTTGTTGCTGGTGAGTATTTGCTTCAGGTTGGGGGGCTGTCTGTAAGCAAGGATTAGCCTGCTTCCCAAGGTCTGTGAGAGTGAGGAATCATTTTCCAGGATAGGCTGTAGATCGTTGATGATAATAATCCAGACACACAAAGGGGCCGAAGTAATGCTGCACAGGCAAACTTAATTCTGGCATTTCCTAACTTTTGAGTTGATTGCAACCTTAATGTTCTTTGCCATGCTTTTTTTAAAACATAGTAATATTATATATTAGTGCAGGAAGTAGAAAAGCTGTGGTTTATTTCCTCAGCACCAGCTTGCTATACACACAACCTTGTGGTGAAGGGATTAATTCATTAGCATTGGAACATAACTTACATTTCTAGGACCATATCAAAGGAAATATAGGATGTTCAATTGAAGTTAAAATCCATACACATTCCCAAAACAATCATGAAACTGAGCAGACTTTGAGGCAGTGTTGTCTAGAATTTTGTCCTGGGCACAATTCTGTGAATAAAACTATTTTGAAGGAGAATAGGTACCTTAAATTCATCTTCACAGACATAAGACACACAGAAAGACTGGTCTTTGCTTAGTAGAGACTGAACATAAGTAATAGGAGGATGTTTTTTAATGCCATGATTTAATTTTTAACTTTTAAAATTAACCCAGGTTATGATTCCTGTATTTAAACTACTTCTTGCTGGTTCTAGCACTGCTTATTTCCTAAGCAAGCTTCATTCAGGCTTCAGGGCTGGAATCATAGCCCTGGACACACAACAGAACAAGCACACTTTCAAATGTTGGAATTATTCAAAAGAACTTACTCCTAAATTCAGGATCATGTTAGCAGAGGGATGCTTTACAGTCCATCTGCCACCATTGAGCGCTAGGATATTATAGGCTAAATTCTGCTCTATTTTTATGTTTATTCTTTCCTCTTCATCTCCTAGAGGAATGTCGCATTACCTGCTTAAGCAGCAGGAGGCAGCACTTGCCTGGAAAAAACAAATCTGATTCAAAAGCATCAAGTAGCCTTCAATCTTGTACTGGGTTTGTGTAGAAGGATGGAAAAAAACTTCTGTGCCTTCATCCCGTCAGTACATGCCCGCCTGAGGGGTGCAGTAAGAAACTCATCTGTAAGCTCTTCACAAGATCAATTACATTTCCACTCAGGGAAACCATTCCTGAGCACTGATCATTTTCTTTCCCACTGGCAGGAAGGAAGAAAGAAATTGCTGTCCTCTTCCTTGTGCTCCCACCCTTCGAGAAGTAGTCGTCTCTCCCACCCAAGTGATCACTGATAAAACTTTGCAGAGGACCCAAAAACTGGGGGAGTGGCAAATAATGAAGAGGACCGTTCACTGATTCAGAGCAATCTGGATCGCTTGGTACACTGGGCAAACAATGTGTTTTAATAAGGCTAAATGTAAATGTATACATCTAAAAACAAAGAATACAGACCTTACTTTCAGGATGGGGGCGACTGCGAAAAAGATTTGGTGGTTGTGGTGGATAATCAGCTGAACATGAGCTCCCAGTGTCACACTGTGGCCAAAAGAGCCAATGCAACCCTGGGACGCACAAACAGGCAAATCTCAAGTAGGAGTAGAGAGGTTATTTTTATCTCTGTATCTGGCATTGGTGTAACTGCTGCTGTAATACTGTGTCCAATTCTGGTGCCCAAAATTCAAGAAGGAAGTTTATAAGTTGGAGAAGAGCCATAAGAACAATTAAAGGATTAGAGAACATGCCTTCTAGTGACAGAATCAAAGTTCTCCATCTATTTATACTGAACAAAGAGAAGGTTAAGGGGTAACTTGATTAGAGTCTATAAGTATATACATGCAAAACAAATATTTAACATTGGGCTCTTCAATCTAGCAGAGAAAGGTATAACACAATTCTTGTAGCTGGAAATTGAAGACAGATAAATTCAGACTGGAAATAAGGTGTAAAATTTTTAACAGTGAGAGTTATTAACCATAGGAACAATTTACCAAGAGTCCTGGGCGGGTTCTGCATCACTGACAATTTTTAATTCAAAATTGGAAGTTTTTCTAAAAGATACACTCCTGGAATGATTTTGAGGAAGTTCTCTGGCCTGTGTTATACAGGGGGTCAGATTAGATGATCACAATGGTCCCTTCTGGCCTTGGAATCTATGAATCTAAGTGGATAGAAGGAAAGAGGATGGGCTGCTGAGACTGACCATTACATTCTCATCTCCCTATGGCTGAACAAGAACAGAGACAGCGGCTCCATCAGCTCAATGGCTCCCAGCTTATAGAGAGAAAAATCTATTCATTTTATTTAAAAGGTTGGTAACTTAGCACAGACTCTAGCACTATCGGCTGGGCATCCCCGGTCCTGGTGTTGCAGGTGGGAGACAAGAGCAGAGACAAAGATCTCCTCCTTTACATATAAAGGGAACTATATTTTAGGCACAAAAAAATCCATTTCCCTGAACCTCTCCAAAATCCTAAACCCCAACTCAGTCCACGTTGGGATGATCCAAGTGAACAACAGTGGGCTTCATTTGGAGTAGGGAAAAGGGGCATGAAGAAGTATTTCACAAAGCTTCCAAGATATTAATGTGGGGAGAATGCTAATGTTCAGAGCACAAAGGTCCTCCTTGCTCTTATCTGCAGGTCTTTTTAGGCTGCTACTGTGGCTTAAACAAATGTTGCTTCCAGCTACATCCCCCCGATTTATGATACCATAATCAAAATCTTAACCTTTAAAAGTGGATTTTGAAAGCAAACATATGAAGCAGGATTTGGCAATATCCTATTTCTGCACAGTGTCTGAAACAAAAAGAAGCCAGCCACATTCTGTAGTACAGGTGACATCATCTCTCAATATTTTCTTCATTGCTAACACTAATGGGAATACTGGCTCACAAACTGGAAAAAAATATTACGAAGAAAGTTGAAATGAATTCAGTAAGAGAGGTCTTTGCTACAAGAAACTTTAGGCATCTGATTACCCCACTGCTATGTATTTGTCAGCCCAGATGTCCTAACACAAAAAGAAGAAATTAGCTCTGTGAACTTTACTGACATAAAATTATATATATTTGAATCATGTACAACCTTTTATTGAAGACAGCTTCATTGTAATATTAGGAGTTTCAGTGCCATAACTTTTCAGCCACATCTGCTTTCTACCTTTCTAACCAAAGCTTAAATAAATGTGTTTCTCCATTAAAAACACATTAGAAGAACATTAAGGTTGAAAAACCAAGCATTCTCAAGTTAGTAGATGCACCCAAGACCATTCCTGAATCCCCAACTCTTATCCTCACCTCTTTGCAGTCAATGTAGGCTGTTCCTCCTTCTACCCTTTACATGCCTGGGCACCAGTAAGGGGAGCATGACAGCACAGGTATAGGAGAGTCTCCTGACCTCATTTCTAGTGTCTGGTACCATAGCAGAGCCAGACTAACAGACACACTAGTTGCACACACAAAAATGCTTGTTCAGTCCTGGGCTGGAGCATGCTCAGTGAGCTCTATGAGGGCTGAACGTGGTTAGCGTGGCTCATATAAAACTCTGTGAAGATGGAGCATGCTCAGTGTAGAAAGAAAGAATGTCTGGAAAATTTAGCTGCCAGCCTCTAACAAACCTCTACCAAGCATGTGCAAACAGTGATTTACACAGGTATGTAATCTGGCTCAATTTGGATAGATTTTAATAGGGATAGCCAAAAAAGCACCTCCCTGACCTAGGGCAACCTCACTGCCAGATATCAAGTCCCTGCTCCAAAGTCTAGAAGCACTACAGCTTCTCAGGAAATTGTTGTAAGAATTTTTCAACGTTGGCTAAAAATTTATTTTTCCTTAACCTCATTCTCCAAAATTGCTGAACCTTTTTGCTGAAACTTTCCAAAGCTTCAGCCTGAGGCAGACACACAGCATGGAAAAACTCAGCTTGAATGGTTAGTCTGGCAAAATTATAAGCAGCTGAACACAGGGTTTTATAATGGGAGTATCCAGCAATCTGAACACACACACACACCCTCCTTTCCTCCCCCTCTCAGAGTATTATGACTGCATTTGTTTCTTCACATAATTTTATTTAAATATTTCTACACAACTGAATTACTCTTTTGGCTTCTTGTATTAATTCATTCCCTGGAAGTAAGATTTCACATCACATTTCTATGATTCGATGATCACCAGTTCATAAAGTTTGTTTTCAACTGCACTACTTTTTTTTTTTTTTTTTTTGGGCAGTTGTGGCCATCCCAGAAACTAAAGATAAAAATGCTTCAATGAGGCCCCTTGTTGTTGTAACACATCCTTAGTAGTTAAATAATTCTTAGTGTCATGACTGACTCAAAGTAAATTGTGTCTACATGCCAACTTATGGATGCAGCTGACACAGAAGGTCAAAAGGCAGAGTCCATCAGTAAATAATTGTTAAAAAGTAACCCAAATGTCACGCTGGAGTAATTTTTAAAGTAGCATTTTCTGCTAAATTTTGTTTGATAGAAATATTTTTATAATCAACCTTCCATAAGACATGACACAGCCACAAGAAAATGATAGTTGATATGTTAATCTGACTAGCGGTATTAGTTAAAAAAGTAAACGTATTTACAGTTAATTATTCAGTGAATTATTCTGAATCTGAAACCTTCTTGTGCCGTCAAATAACACAAAGGACACAAACAAGGCTTTGCCATCCCTGTATATCCTGGGTTGCTCTTTGCACATCCTCTATGTTGTTAAGTCACATAAATTTTCCCAAATTACCATTTGTGATTAGTGATTACAAAAACATATTTGCACACTTAAAATACCTTTCCATAAGCCTCCAGTTTACCTGTTTCTCTGAATAATGTTTTTATATTTTGCAATGAACAGTAATTATTTCTGCTTCCAGATGTCTTTTAAAGCAATGAAAAAAGATGTAATGTATGTTTACAACATGCTGAGCAATAAATATTTGGGAACCTCTCATCACAACATAATTTAATTTTATACACACACACACACACACACACACACACACAAGAACTACTCACTGTTCAAGCTCTAATCTCCTCATCTTTAGCTCTGACTGGGAAGATTAACAAGAATTCTCTAGCCAACATAAGTGGCCAAGATCATATAGTATTACTGGAAGGTTGGAAGGGCACTCAAACTACTTTTTTTCCATTTCTTTTAACAGTACGGAAACTACAATGGTTAATGTTAAGTAACTTTTGCTCTGTGTAACTGACTGCTCTTATACAGAGAACTGTAGAAATAGTTTGTAGCCAGGTTTCTTGTAAAAAGGTTTACAGAATTCAAATGAAGTACTCACACAGCCTACTTTTAACAACCTAATGAACTTCTCTTCTGAGGGAACTAATGTTAGTAGTTAAAAGGTTAGCAGTACTGCCAAGCCCAAACATTCAAAAATCATAAATCAGGCCCGGAGGGGGAAAGAATCACTGGACTGGTTTAAAATCCTGTGGAGACCCTTTATCTATCTTCTGGATTTTGAATCTTTAGGGTACAATTGGGTAACATTTCCAAGCTTTTCTCCCAAACAATGAGAACTAGAAATGTATTTTAAAAACAAAACAAAAGAAGAACAGCTAAACTTCTCAATTACTTAACTCCAGGGGTTTGGACTTTCAGAACAACAGATACCATGAGGTTCACGATAACATCATGAAAGTTGGCAGCACTGTGTCAGTAGTCATCAAAATTCTTCCAGGTTGGGAAAAATCTATTTCATTTCCATATGACTAATTACTTAAGCCTATATCCTTTTGCACTTTACTCCTCCTTTCCCCCCTCCCAAAACACACAAAGAACATACTTTTAAGGTAAAAACATAATTTGTTAATGATTATAAATACAACAGTTTTTGAAAACGGGGACAGCAAAACATGCAAAGCATGTTATTCACTAACTATAGAGTAAAGCAACAAATTACTAGGAAGAATATCCTAAATGACTGGAAGTACACAGAAACCGATTTAAAAAAAAAAATCCATCAAGGATGTAAAGAACACAGATTCAGCACAGCTCTTCTGGAACCATTTGTAACTCACTAAGCTCAGCGTAACTGCACATTCAGCAAAGTGGTGCAGCAGAACACAGAAAACTGCACAGAGGATTCATTCTATGGCATTCTGACACTCGAGCAAAGTGAAGAAATGCAGTTGGTTGTAAGAAAATATAACTTCCCTATTTTCTTTCCTGTGCTCAGTTTAAATTTCTATACTACACTAGATTTCAGCTCAGGAATTTTAAATCTGTTCTTGGGTCTAAACAGAGGAATGAATAAGACAAAAACCGACAAGTAATTTGTCTATAACATATTTAGAACCAGGTAGATCTTGCTATTTTTCCACAGACTAACAATGCCAGCATACAACTGGACACATGATTAGCGATCTCTGCTCAAGACAGACCCAAGACTAGAAAAATACAGTTGTTAGAAGTGTGTCTGCAGAGCAGAATGGTGAAACCTGCACAGTATCTCCCTGCACTATGAATGGGTCTAGCAAACACTAACAGCTGCTCACTTTCAAGAACAGTAAAAAAAAAAAAAAAAATCACACATACTAAGCAGCAAAATCACCACTAAAAGCACTAATTCATGGGATGACAAAACTGCCAAAAGAATCAGTATACTTTATGTTTTTAAATGACACATGTATGCTCACATTTTATCTGATAAAGTTGTGGAGCCACCTTTCTGAACACTGACAAATTATACAAGCCACAGTTCAGTTAGGTGCGAGAACAAGCAAAATTCCTTTACCAAAGAATCTTGGCATTCTCACTACCTCAGTAAATGATTTCAGAAGATGTATCCTTTTTCAGAAACACTATCCTCAAATCAAAGTTCTCTTTAAGATCATCTGGGGCCTAGAAAAGCGCTATGATACTCTGTCAGTTACAGACCCTAGTGAATAAAGGGCAAATATAACTCTGCTAAGTGAAAGGCTTGCCCTTTCTATTGAAGGGGAAAGTCTGCAGACATGAGGGAGCAAACCATACAAGGATAAATTGCTTATTAAGTAATGAGGGGGATACAGCTGCTTACTAGTTTAGGTTACATAATTAAAAACAAACAAACACAGGGACAACACAGAGGCAAGCAAAGAAGAACAAAATATACATGTGGGTTCTTTATTTCATCTGCCAGACTGTGAAAGCAACGAGCTGGCATTTAACCTGCTGCAAATCATGCAACCAACAGATTTATCTTTTCTTGTAAAGTCTGCCACGTTGAACTGAGATGTTATATACATTTTCCACTTTGCTTTAGGATAGTAGGATTTCTGACTCCACCACAACAGCTAGTTTTCAGAGCTTTCTGAATTGGAGTGGGCTCAGTACACAAAGAAAAGCCTCACTTAAATTTACTGGCTTGCAGTCACAGTATGTTCTATTCTCTGATTGGCTTTACTTTAAGAGATTCAATTAAAACATTAATATAACAGAGGCTTGGATAGAAAGCATCTATTTCTTTTAAAATTTAGAGAGTTTGAAAGCATCAAAAATTTTTTGGCACCCATTATCTTTTAGGACACAGTTTCTAGGATTCATTGCAATCTAGAAGTAGTAATGAGATTGGTGAGAAAATCTTGAAGGCATCACTTCCTATGTGAATAAAATAACAGGTTACTCACCCTTGAATAATTGATTTAACTAGGAGTAAGAATGAATCCATTTGTGGAGATGGGCAGCTACAGTTCCTCTACCTTGGGTGCCTTCTTACGCAACACACACAATGACTGATAAAATTATTTCACCCCTTCCATTCTTGCTAATTTGGTTCTTAACACTCCTTGCCATAAGTAAGTTTTTAAATCTTAAAGTCTGGAAAAACACACTTTTTGGGGGGGGGAGGGGGAGGAGGAGAAGAGTACTGAAATATATAACTATATACTTGAATTTTTCCCCATTAACAAGTGATTAGTATCAGAGCACTAATTAAACAACTTATTTTCTTCAGAGGTGCAAGTTTGAGTATGGATTTAAGGACTGTGTAAGTTTGTCCGGAAAGTGTAACCGCAGACAGTAGAAACTGAATGTCATTCTCAAAAAAAATTTCTACCCATACCTGCCATTAACAGTAGTAGATTTGATCACATCCTCTGGAAGGACCACAGACAATTCTATGTCTTTATCAGTTATATTCTCTTTTTGTTCCATGGTGTAATTAGTTGGTTCTGTATCATCAAATGAAGAAACTTCAAAGTTTTTTGTTTCAGATGGAGGAAGAGGAGCTTCAGTTTTAGCTTTTCTTCTGAAATAAAAAAAGAATTCAGAAATGTAAACAAAAAATACAACAAGCACTACATTTTTATAGTACAATATAGTGCCAAAATATTCAGTTAGTGAATAATTATGCTCAACACAATGCTTTCCCTATGGCCCAACAGGAATATCAGAGTGAAAATGACCAATATTATATTACTTTCACCCTCATGTTGTGCAAGCCAGGTGCCTGAATATCTCACAGAAGGATTGTTAAAATGTTGTTAGTGGTGGTGAATCATGACAGAAATGTATTACTTAACCACACTAAGGATCCAATAAAACCAAACTGTATTCAGTTTTACATGGTGATTTTTCACACTGTAAATAAAAAACAAAAACAAAACCACCTTCTATCATGCAACATGTATGTTTTTAGATTTTGTTTTGTTTTGTTTTTTTAAATGAAGAAAATAGTGTTTTTCTCATGTTGCAATAGTAAAATCCCCCAGAAGATTTATTACACTCTGTTAGTGAAATAGAGAAGTCATCGTGTAATACAACAGTGCCACAGGAACTATGTTCTGTTGATGATACGCACATCTTAAATCTACAGTGCAGGTGGGCTTGGGAAAGTTCTACTTTTCCCAAATCATCTCTGTCTTTCTATATTAAGGATTTGAAGTATTCAGTCATTACCTTTATGAGACTCATAAAAATGGCAATGAAATTGCAAAAACCAAAAGTGTTTTCTACATATTATTAATTGTTATATTCAAATGTTATTTTTGACAGTTTGTGTTGTCTACTTGTTCGGCTTTGAAACCTGCAGGGGCAGAAGTGAATTATATGCGACATCTAGCCTAGTTATATTGGTGCATTAATAAAATAACAATTTCATGCAAGACCTATCAGCAACAATATTGTGCCATCACACCACCAACATCTCTCACTTCTCCTCCCCTTACAGTTAACCCAGCTGTGATATATGCTCCACAGAAATATAAATAAAATATGGAAATAAACTTGCAGTGTAAGAATAAAATGTTTTATCATCTGCTGTGTCTGCCCAGGATCATACTACTCTTTTTCCTTTAAAAAGAAGACTGTTAACTGATGTAGCCTGAAGTTTCTGTGCCAAACTCAGTTGTGACATAAATTGTGGTATAAGTTACCCACTGGACGTAAGCTGCACATAGTATGAGTTTAAGTTGCAATATGGTGCAAGTCA
This sequence comes from Lepidochelys olivacea, assembly GCF_965140295.1. Classification (NCBI taxonomy): domain Eukaryota; kingdom Metazoa; phylum Chordata; order Testudines; family Cheloniidae; genus Lepidochelys; species Lepidochelys olivacea. Next base: position 36,088,290 of record NC_140421.1, read on the forward strand.
CACTTCTTTGACAACAAGCAGGAGTGAAAAACGTAAAAGTTACATACAGAAAAAAAACCAGCAACATCTGTATACAGAGTACCTACTTGTGCTAACCTAGATTTTGAGGACAACATTTAAAAAAAAAAAAACAGTAACAGTATAATTTTCCCTGACAAAGAAACCCCTATTATTTAATCATTTGTAAATAATGTGTTTAAATTTCAGGGGAAAGGTTTGTGAACTCAATCCTCAAAAAGGGAGTGATTAAACTGCAAGAAGGCATTACTCAAAATTATACTTTAAATTCCTGAAGTAATATCTCAGTTTGAAAGAACAACCAGAAATCAGTCTTCAGTGACAAAATACTTTAGGGCATTCAAAAAAATTTCCAGACACATGCAGTAGACTTTTCTTCCATTGATGCAACAGTCATACTTTATTTACAGAAACTCTTCAGGAAGCTTGACAACTTATTAAAAAAATTCCCATAACTTTAAAACATTGAGCTGAACATGAGGGAAGTATTTGAAAAAGTATGAACTTTATATTCAGTGGAAAAGGATATATTCCTGAAACATTTCCCCAAAAATGTACAGCTTAAGAAAAGTTCATGTACAGAACTTCAAGGCATGTATTAACTTGTATAATCTCTTTGCTTTTATATCCTTCATCTAATTGTTAAGGGAATGCTGAAGCTTACACTCACTACAAAAAACAAATAAATGTCAATATAGAAACATGTTTTAAGTATCTGCATGCCCCAAATGAAAGCAATTTACTTTTAATGCAAGCCCAAAAAATGTCAATTACTCTGATTACTTGCAATGACCTACAATGCACGAAATTAGAACAAAGCTTTAGCATACAGAGAATGGAACACATACCTTCCCTGCAAAAACTGAAGCTCAAAGCTACTTACACTTAAGAACAAACAGCAAGGTCCACAGTAGCATTGCAAAACAAAACTATGTAACTACTAAATTGTGACAAGATTTCACATGACCAATCAGTCTGTTTCTGAAAGTACTTAAAGAGCTTTGAACTTCAAAAGTCCAAGTGGAATAATTTAACTATTCACATCCTCTACAGCAGTTCACAACCAGGGGTCCGTGAGCCCTTTCAAGGGGGCTGTGGGGCCATGGAGGGCATTGCCCCTCTCCCCCAAATTGCAGCGCAGGAGCACGACAGTCCTGGGGGCAGCTCCACACCTCCCCCTCCCAGTCACCTCTCCCCACCCCCTGGCCAGGTTGAAGGCTGGAAGCCAGAGCCAGGCAGTGCGGGATAGCTGCTGCTCTGGCTGTGCCACGGAGCACGCAGTGGCAGCTTTCCCACTTCTCCTGCTGGTGCCCCAGGTTGAAGCTGCTTCTCAGCTCCCAGCCCCCTTTGCTCCCACAGAGGCAGCCAGTAAGAGCCGCCCAGATTAGGAGACCCAGTTCCATGGCTGGCAGACCCCTCTGGAAACAGGGACCGCAGGGGAGTCCTCCCAGCACACAACCCCTAATACCCCTCTCCCTTTTCCCCTGAGGCTACACCCTCCCTGCACCCTGAGCTATCCCCTGCCCGCACACAGCTCCTAGCTACCCCCTCCCTGCACCCACAGCCACCCCATGTGCACACAACCCCAGCTACCCCTTACCTGCACCGAGCTACTTCCCTGCCTGCACCCTAAAATTTTCAGAATTTTTGAGCTAAGCCCCCCACGTTTGAGTTTTAATTTTTGGTTGCGCCTCCCCTCCCCCAACACAGACAGGCTGGGTGGCCTGCTGAGGTGAGTCAGAGGGTGGAAGTGGCACTCCCTCTCTGGACCCCTCCATGTTTAGGTGGCTCAAGCCCTGCTGGCCCCCGGCCCCCAAAATAGAAGTCAAACTACACCTATGCCCAAGGCCCCAGCCCTCCCTGGGCCCTGGAGTTTTTAATAGCATGTCGAGGGGGCTCAGAGAGAAAAAGGTTGAGAACCCCTGCCCTATAAAACAAATCAGTAGTACTTACAGTTTTCCAAATCAAGCAACCATGATGAAGATTCAGAACCTTCCTCCATTCATATATTTATTTAAAAAAAATTAAATTTGTTTATATACAGGGTTACAGAGCTTAAATCAGCGTTGTTAGTTTGGGTTTACAACTCCTCTGTGAGAAATTCAAATGCATGGAGCTAACGGGTACTTAATTAACTTTGGTCAGCATGGGCAGCACGCCAGGGTTATTTCTGGGTTACATGAAAACTTCAGAAAACAGTTTGTGAATCACTTTTTTTTTTTTTTTTTTTAAGGTGGAGACTCTGGTTTTTATATAGGTTAAAAGAAGAAACTAGTGACAAAAACAAAAGTGGTACCACTAAAAATTGTTAAATATGTACATTTTATCAAATAAAACAGGTTCTAACAATGCAGAATAAACCAATTCTCCCTCTTTTAGCCTGTTTTTACTTCTTTAAGATGCCTAGGATGATACTTGCACTGAATGGGTCAGAACTGCTCTTGTTGGCTTTTAACCCTTAAAAACTAAAGAGGAGGGCAAGATTTGTTCAACAAGCATTGATGGGTTAATATTACTTCTCTAACCAAGTAGGCGAATGCAATTGCCTTCACTGCTGGAGGTCTGGTCTCAGAGCTATCAGATGTCACTAACAATATGAGTTAACCCAAAGTTTACATTTGTCCACATCATAAAACCATAACCCAATTCATACAATGGCAGTTTATGTTGAAGAAAGATATAGAACTGAGGCCAGGGCTACATTAGCACTTATGTCGGCAAAACTTTTGTCACTCAGGGTGTGAAAAAGAACACCTCTGAGCAACATAAGTTTTGCCTGCATAAGTGCTCATGTACACAATGCTACGTCGGCGGGAAACGCTCTCCCGCTGACATAGCTCCGCTGCTCATTGAGCTGGTTTTATTATGTCAACGGGAGCACTCTCTCCCCTCAGCATTACATGGTTGACTGTGCATTGTGTGAAGAAACACTTCCTTTTCTTTGTTTTAAACCTGCTGCCTATTCATTTCATTTGGTGGCACACACACACCCCTTTTGTCTTCACTCTTTTGTCCTTTACTCTGTTTTTAATCCTTTTTGTCTTATTCATTTCCTCTCCCCTACCCCATCCCGCCCCCCTTGTTGTTGTTGTTTCCCACTTCTTTGGTGGCTCCCTTTCCCCAGGTGAAATCTGTGATGTGGAATCTGGGTATATACTAAGTTTAATTTATTTTATTTACACATATATACCAGTTCTTGAAGAGAGGTGATTAAACAGCATGCAGGCAATCCCTTATTTCAGGAATCTCATCCTAATACCAATGCCCTGTTCCCAGGGAGCAACTCTGCCTCAAGAATTGACACTAATCAGAGACCAAATTTTCTAGCTGCTTGCCCATCTCCCACCGTTTTTACACAGAACCACACAGAACCCGAAATTGACACCAACGCAGCATGCCTCTCCAACAGTGAACATTTGCTTACATGCTTAAAAAAAAAAATAGAACTTGGAAGATTGTGTGTAACAGTGTCACCTGGTAACGCCTGCCATAAAAATATAAAAGTGATTCTAAAATTAGTCCAAGCAAGTCACCACAAAGTATCTATAATATTCTGTCTGGCCTGGAACACGTCTTTTCTACTGCATTATGCTGGTGGGTGTTATTTTGTAATTCTAAACTGAAATGTTACTAGGGTGTAGAGAGACTGCATAAAGTTATTTTTTTATATTTTCTTTAAATCTTTAAATATTTCTTATTAAATCAAAATAAGAAATAAAATAAATACAAAATTAGAACTACATAGCTCTCAAGTTAGTGACACACAAAAAACGGTTACTCACCTTCTCATAACTGTTGTTCTTCGAGATGTGTTGCTCATGTCCATTCCAATTAGGTGTGTGCGCACCACGTGCACAGTCGTCGGAAAGTTTTTCCCCTAGCAGCACCCATTGGCTTGGCTCTGGAGCCCCCTGGAATGGCGCCTTCATGGAGCTCAATATATGACCCTGCTGACCCGGTGCCTCCTCAGTTCCTTCTTGCTGGTTACCACGACAGAGGGGAAGGTGGGTGGGTTTGGAATGGATATGAGCAACACATCTTAAAGAACATCAGTTACAAGAAGGTGAATAACCATTTTTTTTTCCAAGTGATTGCTCACATCGATTCCAATTAGATTGATTCCCAAGCCTTACCTAGGCGATGGGGTTGGAGTTATGGAATCACTGATTGGAGCACCGCTCTGCCAAAAGCTACATCATCTCTGGCATCCTGGTGTAATGAGAAGTGAACATATGCACACCGGACCAAGTTGCTCCCTGCAGATTTCTTGTATCGGGACCTGAGCCAGGAACACCGCCGATGAGGCCTGTGCCTTGTGGAGTGTGCTGTAAGTGCAGGAGCTGGTGTCTTGGCCAGCTTGTAGCACATGCGGATGCAGGACGTGATCCAGGAAGATATTCTTTAAGATGAGACCAGGAGTCCTTTCATCTGGTCTGCCACTGCTACGAACAACTGGTTCAACTTCCTGAATGGTTTAGTGCGCTCGATGTAGAAGGCTAGTGCTCGCCAAACATGCAGAGAGAGTGCAGCCTCTCTGCATGGTGTACCAGTGTTGAAGAGGCCGCGCTGGTGGCATGAGAATTATTTCCGCCCGTCACTGCGGACCTTGAGCAGGACCTTGTCCATGAGAGGGACTGGGGGAAAGGCATAGAGCAGACGGCCTCCCCAGGGTAGCAGGAATGCATCTGTGATTGAGCCTGGGCTGCTTTTCTGGAAGGAGCAAAACACTGGGCACTTCCTGTTCTCTGAGTGGCAAATAGGTCAACCTGGGGGAACCCCCCACCTCTGAAAAAGGAGTGAATGACGTCCGGCCAGATGGACCATTTGTGGTTGTGGAGGGACCTGCTGAGGTGCTCCACCAGTACGTTCTGGACTCCTGGCAGATGGGATGCTTCTAGGTGAATGGAGTGGGCTATACAGAATTCCCAGAGCCGGAGAGCCTCCTGGCAGAGGGGAGAGGACTGGGTTCCACCCTGCTTGTTGATATAAAACATTGCAGTGGTGTTGTCCATCATAACTACCACATACTGGCCTTGCAGTTGAGACTGAAAACCCTGGCAAGCAAATTGCACAGCTCTGAGCTCCTTGATATTGATATGGAAAGAGAGCTCATCCTGTGCTCAGAAGCCCTGCATTCAGAGATCTCCCAGATGTGCACCCCAGACAAGGAAGGTTGAGGGTTGCTGAAGGGGACTCCCTCGCAGACTATTCAAGCACTGACCCACCACTGGAATGACTCTAGTACCTTCTGTGGCACCATGACCACTAAACCCAGGTTGTTGCGCCCTGGGCAGTATGTCGAAGTGAGACACATCTGTAGAGGCCTGAGCATCAGCCTGGCATGCCAGACCATGTACATGCAGGCAGCCATGCGACCGAGGAGACTGAGGCAATTCCTCGCTGTAATAGTTGGGTACTCCATTATGCATCGAATGATGCTGGTCATAGCTTGGAATCAGGACTCTGGCAGACATGCTCTTGCCTAGACAGAGTCCAACACTGCTCCAATAAACTATTCTCTGGGTTGGTGACAAGGTTGACTTGTTCACATTGAGGAGGAGACAGAGTCTCTCAAACGTGGATGTGACCAGACTCCACCTGCACCTGTCTCCTTCGGAGGAAGGCTGCTACCACGGACATGCACTTGGTGAACACTCATGGGGCTGTCGATAGTCCAAAGGAAAGGACCGTGAACCAATACTGTTTTTGCTCGATCACGAACCTTAAAAAACACGTCTGTGTGCAGGGCAAATTGCTATGTGAAAATACGCATCTTTCATGTCGAGGGCAGCGAACCAGTCTCCCGATCCAGAGAAGGGATAATTGTATTGTTGAAGTTCCACATGGTCTCCCTCTTTACCATGAACTTCTTGAGTCCTTGCAGGTCTAGAATGGGTCTGAGACCCCCAACCCCTTTGCTTTAGGGATTAGGAAATATCAGGAACAGAATCCCTTGACCCTTAGTTCCTGAGGAACCTCCGACACTGCTCCTATGGCAAGGAGCACCTGCACTCCTGGATGAGGAGTTGCTCATGAGAGGGGTCCCTCAAGAGGGAGAGGAAGCAGGGTGGGAGGGTAGGAGCAGAATTGGAGAGACTATCCCACTTCCACCATGCGAAGAACCCAGTGGTCCAATGTTATCTGAGACCACGCCTGGCAGAAGTGTGATAGACGGTTCAAAAACATGGGGAAGGATCTAGAATTGAGACAGGTGCTCCGTTCTCGAACGCACCATCAAAATGTCTGTTTTGAGCCCAATGAAGTCAGGCCCTGGCCATGTCATTCCTACCCCTGCACCTGTAAATATCTTGCCTCGGCCGAGGAGGATACGACCGCTGTTGCAGCGGTTGGGGCTTAAAGGGCTTTCATTGGGTTACAGGGCTATGCATACCCAAAGATTTCATTGTCGCCCTAGAATCTTTGAGGCTATGCAGCCTGGAGTCAGTCGGTTTGGCAAACAGGCCCACCCCATCAAAGGGCATGTCCTGCAGTTTGCTGAACCTCAGGTGGGATCCCCAAGGCTTGCAACCATGAACTATGCCACGTAGTGATCCCTGAGGACAAGGTGCGCACTGCCGAGTCCGCAGTGTCCAGTGACGCCTGTAAAGAAGTCTGTGCCACTGCCTGACCCTCCTTGACAACTGCCCGAAACGCCTCCTTGGACTCTGCTGGTACCAGCTCCCTAAACTTCAGCATTGAGTTCAAGGAATTAAAACTGTACCTGCTCAGGATTGCCCGCTGGTGGGTGCTGCGAGTCAGACCTGTGCCGCGAGTGCGATTGGTGCCGGGACCCCGAGCAGTGCCTCCCCTCTGCAGGCTGTCGGAGGGCAGGTATTGCTGGCTTTCCCTGGGACGGTGCCACCTGTGGTGCTATCGGAGGTAATAGGAAGGGCCGGGACCTCGGTGCCATCATTGCAATGAGGTCCCTGGCAGCTTCAAAAGGCGTCTGGGGTGGAAGGCAGTTCTACCTCCTCCACCACCGGACCCACGGAGTCCAAGTGCACTGGACTCAACGGTCTCCCTTGCGGGGCCAAAGTCAATGGTGCAGGCTCCAAAAGTTTCGGCTCCGGGGGCTCCTCCGTGGGACACAGCCTCATTGGCTGGCTCTGATGGGGTGGGTCCTGAAGAAGGGGAATCACTCCTCCCTTGCTTCCAGTGTCGCTCCTATACCGGTGAATGGAATCGGTGCAAGGCCAGTCCCGCTGTCTTCAGTGCCGAGGAACGATGGTGCCACAGGTCTCTATCAGAGTCATTCTGCAGTGCCACCTCTGCCACTGGCACCAGGGCATTGAGCACCAGCGAACTCAGAGCTGGGTCCTGCGATGCAGATATGGGTTGCCGTCTAAGTGCCACCTCCATAAGGAGCTGCTTCAATCTAAAGTACCGCTCCTCCTTGGTTCGGGGACGAAGCCCTTACCAATCCTGCACTTTTCTGACTGATGTGCTTCCCCCAGACACTTTTGTCAAGGCTTCTTCCCCACTCTGAACTCTAGGGTACAGATGTGGGGACCTGCATGAAAACCTCTTAAGCTTACTTTTACCAGCTTAGGTTAAAACTTCCCCAAGGTAGAAACTATTTTACCCTTTGCCCTTGGACTTCCACTGCCACCACCAAACGTTTATCTGGGTTTATTTTATTCGGAAAGCGTTGTTTGGAAACGTCTTCCCCCCAAAAATCCTCCCAACCCTTGCACCCCGCTTCCTGGGGAAGGTTTGGTAAAAATCCTCAACAATTTGCATAGGTGACCACAGACCCAAACCCTTGGATCTTACGAACAATGAAAAAAGCATTCAGTTCTTGAAAAGAAGAATTTTAATAGATGAAACAGTAAAAAAAGGAATCACCCCTGTAAAATCAGAATGGTAAATACCTTACAGGGTAATTAGATTCAAAACAGAGACTCCCTCTAGGCAAAACCTTAAGTTACAAAAAGACACACAGACAGGAATATCCATTCTATTCAGCACAGCTTAATTTCTCAGCCATTTAAAGAAATCATAATCTAATGCATATCTAGCTAGATTACTTACTAAATTCTAAGACTCCATTCCCGTTCTGTCCCCGGCAAAAGCATCACCCAGACAGACTCAGACCCTTTGTTTTTTCTCCCTCCTCCCAGCTTTTGAAAGTAATTTGTCTCCTCATTGGTCATTTTGGTCAGGTGCCAGCGAGGTTATCCTAGCTTCTTAACCCTTTACAGGTGAAAGGATTTTTCCTCTGACCAGGAAGGATTTTAAAAGGTGTTTACCCTTCCCTTTATATTTATGACAACTTTAAACAAGCGTCATGAGGATCAACTGTTGGCACGGGCTTCTTGCCGGGCTTGAACCCCTGGGACTCAGGCATGTAAGTCCCCCAAGGAGAACACAGCTGGGGTGGAGGGTAACCCCCCTAGCCCAACAGCTAAGTAACTAAGAACCAACTAAGAACTAATCAACTACAAAATACAAACAGTCCGAATCAGAAGCTAGGGAAACGTGTAGAGCTTGCAAAGCAAGACGCCACAGTTCCAATGACTGTCACTGGCGGTAATAAGGAACTGAGGAGGCACTGGGTCGGCAGGGTCATATATTGAGCGCCATAAAGGCACCACTGCAGGGGGTTCCACAGCCAATCTGATGGGTGCTGCTAGGGGAAAAACTTTCCAACGGCATGCACACACCTAATTGGAATCAATATGAGCCATCATTCAAAAAAGAACAGTAGCATTTGTAATACAACATCATATGAATTTGTTACCTCCACAGAGAATATTTTTTTTCTGGAATGGGAAATTTGGAACACATGGCTTTTCTTGGCAGGGCAAGTACACAGATGTTGACAAGCTACTCTGCATTAGATCACATGTTGGAATTAAAAGTTGAAATGCTCATGAAATGTCTTTTTGTATCAAAAGTATTTAACACTCTTCTCACTACTGAACACATCACTTATGCTGCATTCCTTTTTAATACACTGAAATCTGATTGTCCATCTTAACTGGACAACTGATATCCTCTTTGTTCTATCAAAATATGGAATTATTATATTTCCAATGCTGGGCTTGAAGATGCTGTTAGATAGTTAGCTCTTAGCTAAAGTTAAGTATGCATTTAATTTTCTATTGTATATTCAATATACCGCAAACCCAGTCACAGTTCATACAGACTAACACACAGTAAGGCTATTAGCTCCCAAACTGACTACCATTATACTCACTTTCTAGCATACTGGTAGCAAGGGAGAAATAATGATCATTGGCTATCCAAAATATTGTTTTTCATCACAACAAGGAGATGTTGGAAGACATCAGCTAAACTCAACAAAGCCATATGCTGCTGTACACGTGGAACTGTATTGTACTAGATACATGTGCATTGTGCTGCAAAAAGTATTACATCTTCCAGCAGTGCTTTACTTTTCATGACAATATTGAAACTTAATGGCTTCATGAGCCATGGGAGCAAGGGGTAGGCTGGGTCCCCCCAGGATAACTATAGGCATCTCAACGTCATCAATGTTCATTTTGTGGTCTGGAAAGAAAGTCCCAGACTTTCTTCTGTCCCGGATTGCAGCTTTTTTAGCAGACTCAGGTTCCTAAAGATACGTGCCTCATGAACCTTTCCCGATCATCCTACGTTGATGTCTGTGAAACACCCCCTCCCCCCCCGTGATCCCCCAACGCTTGCAACACCATTAAAAAGTATCCCTTTCGGTTTATATACTCTTCACCAAGGTAGTCTGGTGCCAAGATGAGGATATAGGTGCCATCTATCGCCCCATCCCAATTAGGGAACCCCATCAGGGCAAAACCATCCACTACGTCCTGCACATTTCCCAGACTCACTATCCTTCATAGCAGAAGTCGATTAATGGCCCTGCATATTTGGAGCACAGCAGCTCCCACGGTTAATTTACCTACTCCAAACTGATACCCCACTGACCGGTAACTGTCTGGCATTGCAAGTTTCCAAACAGCGATTGCCACTCGCCTCTCCACTGTCAGAGCAGCTCTCATTTTTGTGTTGCTGAACTGCAGGGCAAGGGGAAGCTCTGCACAAAGTTCCTGGAAGGTGGCCTTCCGCATTCAGAAGTTCTGCAGCCACTGCTCATCATCCCATACCTGCAAAATGATGCAGTCCCACCAGTCAGTGCTTGTTTCACAGGACCAGAAACAGCGCTCAGAGTGCAGCTGCTCTGTGACTGCCAGCAGCAATTGTGAATTGTTTTTTTCAATGGCTTGCAGCAGGGCTGCTTGCCGGACATTGCTATGTTCTGTGCAGAGGGCCCTACTTCAGCTCTGGAAATACTGCAGGAGAAGACGCGAGGTGTTTGAGATGCTCACAGCAAGAGTGCACGGCTGAGCAGGCTGCATGTTTATGGGGTTATGACATACGTGTGGCAGTTTTAAGACGCAAAAGCCACTAGGTTGTTCGCCGTTGATATGAGGGAGGGAGCAGAGTGCATCATGGGATGCCAACACAATGTTCCCATTTTCCCCTGCAACAATGTTTTGGTCCCATGAGGCATTGCACAAACCTCCCAAAACACACTGCAGCAAGTTGCACTTTGGGATAGATACCCATGATGCACTGCTTTGTGCATCGATGCAGGCACTGCTAGTGAGGACGCACTCCATCGAGACAATGAGCACGGTGTGGCCACGCACCATCGACTTAATTCATTTGGAAGCTCAAGGTCGAATTAGATAAAGTCAACTTAATTTTGTATGTAGACAAGCCCTGAGAGACAAATAATGTTAAACACACTATTCAGAGAAGACTTGAGAAAGGGATGAGGTAAGAAAGACTAAATGGGAAGAGTGACAAGTAAACAGGCAGAGGCAGTGAAAGAAAACCAAAAGGTAGGTCAAAGACGAAGAATGAGATAAAAACTATACAAAACAAAAAGAAAACAAGGCTAAAAACGTAAACCAAAAAAACTTTAAGAAGAGTGAAGGGACAGAAACTGATCAGGAGAATTGATTTCTCCATTGTATGCTGTAAATAAGGTTTTACTGAAAAGCCTGGGCATTCACCATCCCTACTAAGTGTGCTACTGTTTCACAATGGCAGAAACTCAAATACTTCCTATACTAATGCATTAGTCTCAAAGGAAAAATGTCAAGATTCATGCTGAGGCTAACTGTTGCTTTTAGCCACAATCTATGGCTATGTCTACACTTGCAGAGTTTTTGTGCTGTCAGTTACACCGGTGATAGGGAACCAGTAAAAGAAAAGCGTTGGTTTGTGTACTCACTTACTTCCACAGGTGTCAGATCGTGTTCACATTTGCAGCACTTCCACCCTAAGAGCAGCGCACTGAGGGCAGCTATCCCACAGTGCAGCTCTCTCCATTTTGAGGATAGGTCTTTTGGGAAGGGGGGCATGATCGCAGGGCATCCTAGGTCCCTCCACAGCCTCCTCTCCCCTGATCAGGTCCAGTAGCTCAGCATTGCTCCAAGCAAGGGATCGGTGGAGCAACCATTGTCACCTGGCCAGTTAAGTGAGCACTTGCCAAGAACCCTCACTTCCCCAAAATCTGGGGAACCCTCTTCTTATCTTAGAAGTTATGAGACAGTGGGATATTCACCAACATCAGGTCTGGAAAGGGTAAGAGGGTATCGCTGGTGCTGGTGTGGAAGCCTATGATTGGTCTTGGTTACCTGGTAGCACTGGATGGGGAAGGGAAGGTGTTGGGAATAATGCAAACTCTGATCCCAGTCCTTTGATGCTACTGTCTTCTTACACCTATCATCATAAGCTCCCCAACCCCCACCCCCGTTCTCTCTCTTAGGAAGAGAGAGAAGATTATAATTTAAAAGACAATCTCAATCTAATAGTTAAATGATATTATTATTAATTTTCTCTGAGGGAAGAAAAGAGAGAAGCAAAGACTGGGGAGGTTAACTTTTAAGCACTTTTAAAATTGGCAATATCCCACCCTGAGAAATTTACTGGAACTCTTCTAAACTATCCTGATGAATACTGAAAAGGATGAGCTAGCTCAAACATAGCCCAAAGTTTTTTTTTAAAAACACAAAAATAAGCATTCACAAAATCTAAAGGACAATGGAAAGATGTCTATGCATTAAACAAAACAAGAAATCCAAAGGAAATATTAAAAATAAGCATGTTCCCACACTGTTAGCAATCTAAATATTGGAAACACACTTGACAATTCAATTGAATTGTCTATATTTAGTGATATGCAAAAACAAATAGTATATACATTCAGTTTACTTCCAGTATTCAAAATACATTCCAGTTTTAATAAACTGAGGTATTAGTTATACACATGGCAAAAGTTTTATAAAAATATGATTTGTAAACTGACCGTTTCCTTCTAAATATTGCCGGGTTAAAAATGGGTATTACAGCTATAAAAGGAGGATTTATTTAATTTTTTACAAAGGCACATTGATTTCTACCATATGATAGGCACACTCCTAAGATAGTGGAGAAGAACGGCATTGATTCTGTGACCTAACATTTTTCACCACTTTGCTTTTACTTTATAATTGTATGCAGGCAACATACTCAATTTTACAAGGAATTTGCTTGCATGAGCAAGATTCTTTGAATTCTTTCTTTGCTGCCTGAACCAAGGTTGGAACTCAAGTCCAAAAAGGTGAAACTACATACTCCTATCATACATGCACCTATCGCACGCCTGCAGCTGAAGACCCAGGAAAGGTTTGTCCTAAAATCCTTGACTATATCCCTGTAAACAGAGGTAGCAAGAAAAGTAAATCAATAAGATATCACATCAGCTATATTCCATTCAATTTAGAGTGTAATCTTTAAATATAACCCAATTAAACCTAAAGGTACATAATTTCATATGGAATATTGCAAATATAACTACTTAAAATCTAAATGTAAACAGTATAACATCTTTCACAATTCTGACATTGAGTTATCCATATCTGTTTGCATAATCATCATCCACAAAAGAAATACGCAGTCTATAACATACACTTGCAACATACTGAAAGCAAATGATCCCTTGGGTCAACCTAGAAATAAAGTCCCAATACAATTCAAATAAACTCTACATCCAAATTATTTGGATAATCAACCTTTGTTCAGAAACAATTCTTGGGTGTTTCTATTCATTTCAAGTCATTTTTCTGATACTATGAGACTCTTCAGTCTAGTATTATAGAAGCTGATAAACTGATGCCAATTTGCAGTGCCTTGAAAATTACAACAAACTTGAACTGCTAAAGATGTACAAATCTGTATCTAGAATTAAAATATTACATAAAGTAGCAGTAGTATACACACTCTATATGAAAGGTTTCAGAGTAACAGCCGTGTTAGTCTGTATTCGCAAAAAGAAAAGGAGTACTTGTGGCACCTTAGAGACTAACCAATTTATTTGAGCATGAGCTTTCGTGGGGCCCACCTGATGATCACTTTAGATAAGCTATTACCAGCAGGACAGTGGGGTGGAAGGAGGTATTTTTTTCATTTTTTCATATTCTCTGTGTATAAATAAAGTCTGCTGCAGTTTCCACGGCATGCATCCGATGAAGTGAGCTGTAGCTCACGAAAGCTCATGCTCAAATAAATTGGTTAGTCTCTAAGGTGCCACAAGTACTCCTACTCTATATGAAAGTTTATCAGCATTTATTTATAATTAACAGTCTTGTTTATGTATGCAATAAGTTTTTTTAAAAGAGTCCAATTTCAGAGGTTTGAACAGAGACTAACAACGTCTATTTGAAAACTTGGCAGAGAAAAAACATGAAGTTATAAAGCACATTTTAGTAATTTTAACTGGTTTAAAACATTTCATAAAAAAACTAATCCATAAGCCATTAATTCGTTATGAGTAGCGTGGAGGAATTTTTTTTAAATGCTCAAGCTATTTTGATTTAAAAATATATTATGCTGAACAAGTTGAGTAGCTTTGGTTTTGTTTTGTTTTTTAAAATAGATTTTAGCTCAAAGCAATCTAACTATAGACAAATGGCAGCTAGATTCACATTAAAGGAAATCAGCTTTTAGGCCTCAATCCTGCAACATGTGGACAAACTCATGCACCTACTCAGAGTCTCACTGAAGTCAGTAGGGGTCCACCCATGTAACTGTACTTGCAGGACTGGGTTCTAAAAGAGTAGTGCCTAAAACAAATTCAGATTATACTATAGATATAAAAACTAAAAGGTAACTTCAAAAAAAATTACATTTTCTGCTTTAGGTCAGCCGTTAATATGTTTTTCAGTTTCTTGTATATTATTATTTTTAAATTGTGGGACAATATATAATAAAACTCCAACAGCCAAATTCTGCTTTCTATCATACTTGTACAATACCATTGACAAAATGTTGTTGCAGGTGTGTAACTACGGGCATAATTTGTTCCAAGTAGTGTTACAAGGAAGACTTACACCCCAATAAGCAAGGACACGTAGCAAGAACTCTGACACTCCACTCTTATTCTTACCAGACACGTGACACATTAACTTACCCAGTGTGTCTAGACCTCTCAGTTAATCAGGCAGAGAGGAATACATGGATAAAGTTTAATCTGTATGTACTAAATGAGAACATTGTTGATATGATACTCAACATATGTAATAGTTTTCAAGCAATGCATACACTATTCTACTTATCTAACTTAAAAACTTGAACATATTTTACAAAAACTGATTAAACTGCTGCTCTCCTTACCTCCAATAAGTCACGATTTTTTCTTCATCACTTAAATCAAGTGAATTTCTTTCAAAAGGATACATAGGCGGAGGCAAGATAGGCAGAATATGCATATTGAGTTCAGTGTAGTGCCAGTTCTTCCCTAATGACATCATTAAACCTACCTATTTATAAATCTCACCACCTGACCAAACAACCTACATAGCACATCTACAGATCTGTATAGTCTTTAATCCTGACATATCTGCTTCAGCCAATACAGGAAAGATTATTAAGTAGCTCTGTTAGGTCTTCTGTAGCTTTGGAACTTAAGGAGGAAAACTCAGCCCAGCTTTCCAAACCTGATACCATTTACAATACGGTCGTAAGAAAGGATATTATTAATGGGAACCTTCAGAAATGAGATCATCTATCTCCCCCTTCCATACTTACTTTCCCTCTCTCCTTGCTCTACAACAGAGGTTCTCAAACTTTAACAACCTGTGAACCCTTTTCACTAAAATGTCAAGTCTTGCGAATCCCACCCTAAAAATGAATATTTCCAGGGATTTTCTCCTTCACTTGAGTATAAATTATAAAAGCAGTGATCTTGGAAACAGAAAATTTGTTTTTATGACATGCTTATTACACACTATTTATTATTTGTCACTAAAGTATTTTTATTACATCATGAAAACAGCAACACTCTTCCAAGATCTCACTTTCATAGCTTGTATCACTTTGAATAAGCCTGTTATAAGACAAGGCTCCTACACTTCATCAAGGAGTATCAGATGTGAAACAGCATGAACATATTTAAGAAGCCAACTCAAAGAGTTCCTCCTACTCAAGCATTCACGTCTTGAGCAGTCCAGGCAAACAACGCACGTTACAACAAAGCTTAAACTTGTTCTTCATAATTTTAAAAACAACACTAGCTGCCTATTTAATTTTAAAAAAGCAAAAAATATCTATCTCCCTTTCCATTTCTTATAAGGAGTCTTGAAGTTTAAATCTCCTCAGTGTGATAGATATGCTTGCTTTGAGCTGCTTAGCTCTTGGAAGTCCAGGGGCTCCAGGTTGCTGGCCCCGTGCTGCCTGGGGTCCCTAGGGAAAGCTCTGTCTAACATAAGGGAATTTTTTCCCCTAAAACCTCCTGTAACATTTTGCAAGCCCCAGTTTGGGAACCACTGCTCTATAAGAAACCACCCACCCCGTTTATACACAAGTAGTACCACTGCAGGTGATTTTAGCAAGCAGGTGTGAATTCTTGGACAGCAAGAGCAAAATAGCACATTTTACATCCCATTTGGTCATTTAATCACAGCAGAAATTACTGGTTAGTAACTAAGTAATCATGTTGTGTAGCCCAAAAATGTTCTCTAAACTAGGTAATAAATACTTTTATCACACAAACACACACACAAATTAATTTCCATTCTAAAGATTTGCAGGAAAGGCTTGCAGTGCTTGTGATTTAGCTATTTATAGTGCGATTTATAAAAGCTTGAGCCCATTATCTAATAAACAAAACCAATTAAAAAATTTAACATCCCTCTGCCAAAATTGGCTCCAACAGAGGACACTCCCCAAATTCATAACTACCTCCTGCCATAAGAAAAGATAAGGTACAACCTCCAAAGTACTCTGGTGGCTAATTGTATTGAGGGTTGCTCCGGTAACAGCTGGGGAGGTTACTCACTTATGGGTAACATCCCTAACCCATTACCTGAGCAATCCTAAACACAAGCTTTCATCACAGTTAACCCACCTCAAGCAAAAGTCAGAGTGAACAAATGGGTTTTACACTATGCTTTGAAGGTTAAGGTCAGGCTCCACTGGACCAATCAGGAAAGTGAATTTCAGAGTCAGGATCCTCCCTTGCAGACAATCTGCCACCCAGCCACAGATATTCAAATCTAGGAACTGCTAACAGAAGTGTTTCAGATGATCTCAGCTGCCAGAGTGGTTCATGGGCAGAGGCAGGCAGACATGAAGCTAAATTTTTAAAAACTAAGGGTATTCCTACACTATAATTAAAAACCCCTGGCAGGCCCAGGCCAGCTGGCTTAGGTTCATGGTGTGCTCGGGTTAAGGGGCTGTTGAATTGTGGTGTAGATGTTGGGCTCAAGCTGGAGCCTGGGCTCTAGGACCCTGCGAGGTGAGAGGGTCCTTATGGTCAATCCCATTAGCTAGTATTTAGTGTAACAGTGATTCCCCCCCCCACACACACACACACTCTAAATGCCCAGGATTCAGAGTACAAATGAAAACAGAGTGTTGAAGATTTTGTCCTGGACTTATCTTTAATAAGCAAATACAACATTCTCTGTTTTCAATTCTTTGAATTAACTCTAACAACACCTATTGTTATAATGTAGAAGATTGCTTTATAAATCATATACTCAAAAGAAGCAGTGCACTAGAAAAGTTAAAATTATTATTTTAGTATTATAATATATTCTTTGTAAAAAGCCAAACTAATTGGCAGGAAAAAAAATTTTTTAAATCACCCCTTCTGACAATCAGTGTTTAACTTTAAACAAGACTGACTGCTGTTTTTCATGAGTTTTACAAACACACAGACCATATAAGTGCCAGGCACTTAATATCGCTAGTAAATACCCAAGAAAGGAATTCACCAGTTTTCATATTTGTACAAATATGCTTTTTAGGCATGTCTTAAGATATATTTTTCTAATGTCACCATTATGAAACATAAAATTCCTGTTCTATATACACCATACAATATTTATTTTCAAAAAATACTTTTTACTATGCTTTGCAAGAAAATTCTTAATATGAAAAACAGGATGTAAATAGTGTTTGCTGAGATGTTCTCAGAGCTGCCCAGGCAACGTACATGCCCAATTCCCAAGTTCCAACCTCAAGGACTGCACCTATAGTTACTCCAGAGAACCCCAATTAAAATAATGAAAAAGGAAACAGAAGACAACTGGGGTAGGGAAGGAAGACAGACACAAGTGTAGAACAAAAAAATAAGGTCGGGGGAAGAGAAAAGAAATAAAATAGATGGTAAAAATCAGAGGAAAGATACAGCCAAGGAAATCTCCTCCACCACAGAAAGTGCTGCCTTTCTAACAACCAGACCCAGCCTCTGGAAGTGTCAGTACTCCTTTTCTTTTTGAGGAATCATATGGAAGGCACAAGGTAACTGACTTAGTATGGAGCAAAAGCCAAGCTTTAAAAAAAGGGGTGGGTGGGACAACCAACAAAGAAAAAATGAGGGAAAATGACAATGAAGGTTTTTTTATTTGTTTTTTTTTGGGGGGGGGTGGATGCGGGAGGGTTTGGGTTGAAAGGAGGGATATAGTTGTTTAGGATTACAGTATTTTTAACCTGCTTTCAGCTTCCACAAAGTGTTCCAATTCAACTCCTAATCTTGGCATTTCTATATGCAAAAGGTTTTGTCTAAAAAGAAAAACATCAATTAGTCAACATTATTGACTAGTGTCATCAACAAGGGGTAAACTAGGTGAGATTCATTAAGTCAGTCATGAGACACTTGATTTAGTCTTATTTCTGCTAGTTTAAAAAAAAATCAAGCTAATAACAATTTGAACAGTATAGTGCCATTAAGGAAAAAGACATTTTCCGAAGAGATCTCTTTGTAAATCTCAGTTCTGAGGCCAAGGAGCATGGCTCTACTGTGTTGAAAAACTGCTTCACAGATTAAAATGAGAAACAGACAGACATACTTTGATGATCCCAGTAAGTGGAAGCCTTATCTTGCTCAATCAAAGGCTCTAATGTCCTAAGTGATTGGCTTGGAAAGTAGTTGTGCAAGGCACAAACATGCTACTGGACTTCATTTAAGGTCAGAACAGCACTCTCCTCAGTTATATGTATGTACAAGAAAAGATGTCATAATTACTAATTTGCTACTTGTTGGAATCTCAGATAGGGAATCCTGCACATTGGAGGCTTTGAACCATATGGTGTCTCTATTGTTGCAGCAAGGAGAATGTCTTAAAAATATCAGCCTTTTCATCTAACCTAGAAGAGTTTTGATTGTTTTCGTTTAAATGACACCCATGAGAAATTCAAGTTTTAATGCAGCAAGAATAGCAGGAAACCTGGATTAAACAGGGCAAGGACGGGCATTTTTCCAGATTAAATTCCTGCATTATTAAGCGGGTGACTGGAAAAGCCGCTGTGTATATAAAGAAACACCTTTGAAACATAAGCATGTCTTCAGTGGCTTTATACCTAGTGGGACTATATCTGACTTTTGGTGTATCAACATATTCAAATCTCCAGTCATTTACTTTGCTCCACCAAAAAAAAAAAAAAATTATTCCAGAGGAGAATATGGATATGAACTCTCCAAATGGACTGGAAGCAAACTGATTACTTATATTTCTCAGAGATGAGGGTAGCCTTCCTTCTATTTGCATTTAACTTCGTCTGATTACGAGTTGTCCAGCTGTGCTCTTCCCCATCCTAAACCATATCTTTTTGGGATTTTTTTCCGTATCAAATTATATTTGCTTAAAAATATTTCCACAACACCTTGTTTATACTAAGCTAAGTCTATAAAAATGTTCTTAAAGCTCAAATTTCCTCAATTAGCCAATTACAGTTTTTGAACTGGAGTAGTATCATATCTTAGTAGTCATGGCACACTTAATTCAGCACTATGTGGAAATGAAAAGGATAGTGCAAGCCATCAACCATGGAGATGCTGTATTGTGAGAGTTCTCCACTTTAATCCAAATTAGTGTAGCAGCATTAGAGACTACTCTGAGTTCTTGAGGGTGTGCTTATGTTATGCACAGCCATCATAATTGTAGTTTATTATTTGTATTTCCATCACGTCTAGAAGCCCTAGTCATGGACGAGAACTCCATTATGCTAGGTTCTGTACAAACAGAAGAAAAAGGCAGTCCCTGCCGCAAACTGCAGTGGACAAACATTGTAAAAAAATGCATCTAGTTTGCCTTCCTGCCTTACTCTGCCCCTATCACCCTGTCTATGAATCACTTCCGTGGCTCCTCTTCTCCACATAGAGCTTCTTATCCTCACTTTCACACCCTACATTACTCTTTCCTTTCCCTCCTACCCCCCGCCGCCCTGCTTAGATGACCTGATCTCTTAAAAAAAACGAGGAGTACTTGCGGCACCTTAGAGACTAACAAATTTATTTGGGCATAAGCTTTCATGGGCTAAAACCCACTTCATTGAATGCATGCAGTGGAAAATACAGTAGGAAGATATATACACATAAAGAACATGAAAAAATGGGTATAGCCATACCAACTGTAACAAGACCAATTAATTAAGGTGGGCTATTATCAGCAGGAGAAAAAAAAACTTCTGTAGTGATAATCAGGATGGCCCATTTCAAACAGTTGACAAGAAGGTATGAGTAACAGTAGGGGGGAAAAATTAGCATGGGGAAATAGTTTTTACTTTGTGTAATGACCCATCCACTCCCAGTCTTTATTCAAGCCTAATTTAATGGTGTCCAGTCTGCTGTGGATATAGATGTACTTTCACACATACGGTGCCACAATACATAGTTGTCTGGCAGTTAAACAACAGTAATCAATACCAAAGCAGGACTGGGAATTAGCCTCTAAAATTCCACTGGGTTTATATAGATTAATATGGTGCAGAAAGGATCATACATTATTTATTTTTCCCACTGACACAATTTAAAAATAAACCATCAATGGCTACTTTGGAATGCTTGTTAATTTTTTTTAAGGCTTTTATATTTTTCACAATTTAGTATAGTAATAATGAAACCTTTTGGGTCTGGAATTTCCTGGGGATTAATTACTGGCTAGGTTAACAGTCTGAGGAAGTGCACAAAGTTTCCTTATTGTTTAATCATGTAATTAGTCTAATTCATCACCGTGGTATGTTGTGATAGCCAAAAGTATAACAGGGTTCAAAACAGAACCAGAAAAGTTCATGGAGAATAAGTCCATCGGGGCTATTAGCCAAGATGGTCAGGGATATGGCCCCATGCTCGGGGTGACCCTAAATCTCTGACTGCCAGAAGAGGAAGAAGTTCTGGATCGCTCCAAAATTGCCCTGTTCTGAAGAGTGTCCTTGAAGCTCTGGTACTGACCAGAGACAGGATACTAAGATAAAAGGACCACTGGTCTAACCCAGTATGTCAGTTCTTGTGTTTACACACTTTTCTGATAAAGCTCTCAAACTGTGTAACAAAGATTTAATATGTAACATAAAAAGTATTTTCTCCATCACCTTTATATTACTTGCCCAATTTCAGGATTTTTTCCTTTTATTTAGCAAAGTGTAGACAGGAAAACTATGAACAGAACTAATTCAGCTGACTCTGGGAACTTCAACAAGTCCAGAAGTAAGTAGTTTATTATTTATTCGTATTTTAGTGATGCCAACTCACATTCTAGGTACTTCATATAAACTGAAGGGAGAGCACTCAACTTAAGTAATTGTGCTCTAACAATTATTGAAATGTCATAATATTACCACAAGCCTATTAAGTAATGCTTAAATAATAACTCTCGTGTCTCCTTTATATCCCATTTCACGAACCCTCCTCCTCCTCCCCAAAAATCTGAGGGGAAAGGTAGGCTTTGGAGTATGCCCGAAAGGTTGAATTCAACTCCATTTATAATAAGGTAGCACTCTCTCAAATGCTTCTGCCATGGTCAACTCCAGCAGCATGAAATAGGGAATATGGTCACCTCTCAGATAACTAGATCACAAACCATTTAGGGCTTTTTAGGTGAAAAACACCATTAATTCTACCCACAACTTATTAAGTGTTATACAGTACAATCTTGAACAGAGCTTCCATACTCTGTTTATGGCTTTCTTAAGAGCACTTTAACATGGAAACCCTACCACACTAAATAAGCCCATAGAGAAATGGGAAGTGTTTTAATAAAGAAACAAACTTGTCAAAACAAGAACAAAAAAACACTTGTGCATTAAAATTCTGATGACTTGAATAGACAAACTGTTAGTACTAAATATTTTACAATAGTTCATGAAACCACTTTGTTGCCATTTACAGATTTATAACAGCTAACAGAGGACAGTTATTGGCTAAGATTTTACTAAGAAGGATTATGGCTACGGGGATAGAATATGAGAACAACATACCTCTGTTATTAAAGCAAGTTTTCTGTTAAGAAGGACTGGTATCGGACTAAAATGATTTCATGCAAAAATGCTTTTTAAACTGTTTAGCCTGTGTTTAATCAAACCCACATATGGTAGCCAGCTTCCAGAAAAGGTAACTTGTACCATTTCATTTCCTAATTTGCCATCAGACAAATAACTTGAGCTTTGAAGTACCTAGAATACTAAAATGTAAATCAAGTATCCACAAAAAGAAAAGGAGTACTTGTGGCACCTTAGAGACAAACAAATACTCCTTTTCTTTTTGCGGATACAGACTAACACGGCTGCTACTCTGAAACCTATCAAGTATCCAAACTTTTCACACCTCATTTGGGAAACATTAAAGAAACTAAAAGGGACACCTTCAAACATGGTCCTTACTAAAGAGGGTCCAGTTCTATTCAGTATCTTCATAAGGGATTTGGATAATGGCATAGAGAATACATGTATCAAGTTAGTGGACAATACCAAGCTGGGAGGGGTTGCAAGTGCTCTGGAAGACAGCATTAGAATTCAAAATGATCTTGACAAAGTGGAGAAATGGTCTGAAATAAATAGAATGAGGGCAAAAGTACTACACACAGGAAGGAATAATCAATTGCACAAGTACAAAATGGGAAATGACTGCCTAGGACAGAGTACTGCAGAAAAGAATCTGGGGATTATAGTTGATCACAAATTAAATATCAGTCAACAATGTAATTCTGTTGCAAAAAGAAGTGAACATCATTCTGAGATGTATTAGCAGGATTGTTGTAAGCAAGACATGAGAAGTAATTCTTCCGCTCTACTCAGCACTGATAAGGCCTCAACTGGAGTACTGTGTCCAGTTCTAGGCATCACATTTGGGACATATGTGGACAAATTGGAGAAAGACCAGAGGAGAGCAACAAAAATGATTAAAGCTCTAAAAAACATGACCTACAAGAAAAGATTGAAAAATTGTGTTTGTTTGTTTAGTCTGGAGAAGAGAAGAATGATGGGAGAACAGGATAACAGTCTTCAAGTATGTAAAATGATGTTGTAAGGAGAAGGGTGATAAATTGTTCTCCTTTACTACTGAGGACAGGACAAAAAGTAATGGCTTAAATTGCAGCAAGGGAGATTTAGGTTAGGAAAAAACTTCCTAACTGTAAGGATAGTTAAACACTGGAACAAATTACCTAGAGAGGTTGTGGAATCTCCATCAGTGGAGGTTTTAAAAAATAAATTAGACAAACACCTGTCCAGGAATGGTTTAGAAAATATTTAGTCTTGCCTCAGGGATGTAGTCTGGACTATGACTTATCGAGCTCCCTTCCAATCCTACACTTCTATGATTCCATGACTGATCCCAATTAACACAAATCACTGCATCTACACACGACAGAGACTTTTTGTTGAATCCTACATTCACGCTAGCACTACAATAAGGTATGTCAAAAGCAATAGCTTTTGTGTATGCGTCTTAAAGTTCCCATTGCCATTCCAAACAGTGGTGTACTATAGATTCTTTCATACAGCCTTATGGAAGACATGACAGGCGCCCAAGGGAATTATGAATTTAGAGACTAACAAATTTATTTCAGCATAAGCTTTCGTGAGCTACAGCTCACTTCATCGGATGCATCCTTTTCTTTTTGTGAATACAGACTAACACGGCCGCTACTCTGATACTTCTTGAAATATTTTCTACACAGTTTAGCCATCGGCTCATCTTATAAAAAATAAGAAGAGAAGACATTCAAATAGATTGTAATTTATTTGGAATACCAGTAATATTAAATAACTCCTCTGAGTGAGGTGAATAGAGTGTGATGGAAAATTCCACAAATAATTGACATGGGAGCAACACCATGTTTAAAAGTGAAAGTCCACCCATCTTAACTAACTTGCAAAACTACCCAGCTAAAGACTTAGTTACAAGTTTGATAAAGCTCTTACACTGATTTAGAGGAAGACCTCCATTCCCACCAAAGGGATTAGAGGGCAAGTAGCTAGGGCCACAATCACTGAAACAGGCATGCCGATTTACCAAAAAAAAAAAAAAAAAAAAAAAGGCAACACAATGTTACACCTCCCTCTGAACAAGACATTGGCAATCTGAAGAAAATGACTAGAAGGTACCTGAATTATCTTACGCAACAAATTTCCAAAATCATAGCTGAAAAGTCTGGGGTAGGGATGGACAAAAGTAATACAATGTTCTTTCCCTTCTGCAAAAAAAAACTGCACCTCCTCTGATTCAAAGCCATGGCATCTCAAACACAAATAAAACTCACCATATTTGGTGAGAGGTTGTTGGGTTTTTTGTTTTTGTTTGGTTTTGGGAGGGGGAGGGAAGGAGGAGGAGAAAGAGAAAAGAAAAGACTCCTCCAAAATACAAATCACACTTATCCTGTCTGTGGTAGAAACAGGATGGAGACCTCAACAAATTAAGCAGCACTGAAATATTTCAAGTGCCATATGCTTAATAGATCAATAGAATAAACATTCTTCATATGTTTAAACAATGTGTGCAATAATGATTCACCAAGGCTCACAGGGGAACTGGCCTCATGTTTTGCGACGTACCATTTCACATAACAGAAACTACATTTTAGAGTAATAGGTTAAAGAAATGGAACAAAGATTTTTCACAAACATATGCTTTCTACTGCATGTGCTATAAAATGACATTTTGTTTAACAGGGATAGGCAGTATAATATATTGTCCTAAGAACTTGTGAAGAATGAATGAATGGGGAAGTAAATTTTAAAGGCCAAAGGGACACTGTCAAAGTTGAGAGGCCTCAAAGTTACATTTCTTCCACCCTAACGTTTTATTTACATGTGTCCCTAAATCTAGTGACCCTTTTAGGACTGCATCAATGTTAAACTCTACAGGTGCAGCTCTACTGCATTTTAAAACCCATGGCAGCAAGTCTCAGAGCCCAAGCTGACAGTCTCGGTCTTGCTTTACGGCACTAAAAATAGCAGCATAGCCCAGGGAAGAGGGTGAGCTTCAGGGCCCGAGTTCCAGCCTGAGCTTCAACTTTTATATTGCTCTTTTTAGCGCCAAAGTGCAAGGCGGAGTCTGCAGACCTGGGCTCAGATACTCACTGCTGCAGGTTTTAAAAACAGCCTGGTCATACTCTCAGGCTCCTCAGATTGGCTACTCCAAAAAACAGCTGTTCTGGAAGCTGGGTAAGCTCAAGGGCAGTCACAAGTGCATGTGGTGAAGAGATGTTCTGCTACTCACCCTGTCTGTCCTGTTTATGCAAGTAATTGGCAGGAAGCAGGCAGATTAAAATGGCTAAAATTCCAGCTCTCTAGATTTTGTCAGTTTCGATCCCCTTCCCGCTCAAAGGAAAGAGTGAAGAAGCTAGGTGACAGATGTGTGAGCAGAGTAGTTTAAAATTCAATGTAAGACTGCAGGGATCCTTCACCTCATCCTGCCCACACACAATTTAAAAAAATTCTAGTGGGGTTACTCATGCAGGGAAGGACAGTGTCTGAGCACCTGTTCCTGTACACAACACCTACACAAAAAGAAAAGGAGTACTTGTGGCACCTTAGAGACTAACCAGTTTATTTGAGCATGAGCTTTCGTGAGCTACAGCTCACTTCATCGGATGCATACAGTTTCCACAGTATGCATCCGATGAAGTGAGCTGTAGCTCACGAAAGCTCATGCTCAAATAAATTGGTTAGTCTCTAAGGTGCCACAAGTACTCCTTTTCTTTTTGCGAATACAGACTAACACGGCTGTTACTCTAACACCTACACAGCAATCCTGGCTGAAGCACAAGAGGGTGAATGCTTGTTGCTTCCGTTTGTTAACAAGGAAATGCACTGTGTAGAAGCAGAAGGGGTACAACTCCCTGCCTGCCTGCTACTGAAATAGCAGGGGAAGGAGAGGTGCCCCAACAGCTCCCTGATGGTGATGGTGACTGTGCCTTGGATTGCTTTTGGCAACTACCTCTGGTGACTGTAGCAAACATGAGGTCTGGAGTGAGCTACATAAGGCCCTCCTCAGTTAGGTCACAAGGTAGGTTCTTCAACAGCAAGATGAGAGCATAATCTTGGCCCAGCTCTTTCCTTCACAGGTCCCTCCTACATTCCTTACATGACTCTAGCAGCAAGGGACCATATGGCCTCTGCTACGCCTGTGCACAGCACTTCCCTGTTGTGACAAGGAAGGTCATCAGTAAGACAGAAGAATAAAGAATGCAAACTAAGCACTGGGATTTAATACTTCTGTAGCTTTCTCCTTAAAGGGACTAATAGTGAAAAAACTATTAAGGGGCCATTAAACCTAAAATGAGGATTTACTTTTTCAGCCTGTTTGTCCCTATAAAGGGAGACGTTTACACACTTTGCCTCTGGGGCAGTTTTAGAAACATTTGACAACAAATCTCAGCCTGGAACAACCAGTAAAGGGGGGAGCTGCAGGTATATGTGAGCTCATTGATCTCATACCAAAAAAAGAAGTCTCCACTTGCCTCTTTTCCTTTCAGTTTTAGCAAACAGCTGCCTATGTTTTTGGCCATACAAAGTCAGAGTTCTCCGAAAGGGGACAATAAAAGGTTTTACTTGTCTACAATCCAAATAAATATCTCTTCCTACAAATCTATGGGGCACTATAATCTAGGCATGTCTTTCAAAACAACAAAAGCTCTAACGTCTCACGTTCCCTCCCAGTGATGGATTGCCTGACGCGTAAGGTGTTACAACAGAACATCAGACATTCGGAATGTGAGACCCAAGCTTACTGTACTACCAACAATCATACAGGATCCTATCCTGCTCCCATATAATTCAATGGCATTTCTCTCATCAGCTTCAATGGTGCAGGATTAAGCGCATATTAAAAAAAAAAAATCACTATACTTGTAAGTAAGGTTACTCATGTACTAAAGAATTTGCCAGTCTGGGTCCTCAGAACTTAAGGTCTTCAGGATAGGATCTTTCCCTTGATATATTCTTGTAAGACACCCAGCACAAAATGTTTTGTGTTTTTCAGCCCTTAACTCGACTTATAAAGTGAGAGTGAGAGGGAATTGCATGAGCACCCACATGGATTCCAGCATCTTATAATCAGGGAGGACTTACTTTTCACAGTTCAAGACAACTATGCATTTACAGAGAGAGAATCTAAAAATCCTACCAACACAAAAACAGTTGGAAGAGAATAAGAAAAAGTCAATAGAAAATAATTAGGGAAAGCAAACTGCGCTCAGCCTGATAGAGCTGTTTCTACCTGTTGGAAACAGGAAAGGAACACATTTCTTCATCCAGAATTAGCCCTTCTATTCAGCAACAACATCATGAATTTCTCAAAATGTTGTCTGTATCTGCTGGTAGGGAACAATGTTACCCATTGTCTTGATGGCACAAGGGCCACAGAAGAACTCAAATTGTCCACTTTCTATCATCCATTCACAGCCCTAGAGAGATAATACTTCATATTTTGAAAAACTGACATTTTATATATTTTAATTTGGATTTAGCCTATAGGATATAAACTATTTAAGTTCTTCATGCAAAAATAAGCAGTTCAGATCAACGATGGAGCAGATTAATAAACATTCTTATCCAGTTGAAGAGAAAGTACTCTGTACTTTTTTGACATACATCTAACACATGGACTTAGTTGTATCATTTCTCAGAATTCAAGCACAGTCAGCTGAAACCATGGTATCTTACTTTGTGTCCATAGCTTCACATATCAGAAATTGGCCACAAGAAATGCACATCAGATTTTAGGAAGAGCTCAATTAAATTTGTTTTAAATGAAACAAACTCCCCCAGATTTTTGAAAGAAAAAAAATATAGCCCACTGTAACTACAAAAAAATATAGCCCACATAAAAACAAAAAACTCCTGTTTTGAAAAGTTATCAACATTTCCAATAAAGTTTAAGAAACAAAATTTAAATCATATTTTTAGCAACATGCATTATTCACATTCTGAGTGCAAACAGAATTATGTCCCAGAAAGGTATTACGGGGACTCCTTATGCAGATTCAAAAAAAAAAAAGGAGAGAGAGAACACTCCACATTTTTAATTTTCTCATTATTCATAGTCTCAAACTTTATCAGCAATCAGTGGTGCTTATAGGTAGTGACAACACCAGATGTTGTCTGGCTTTGGGACTCTGCTGGAACTCAAAGCCTATATACAAGCTCTCATACCTGCAACTGAAACCCGAACCACACAGACTTGGAACAAAACCCTGATCTTTCTGAAAACTAACTTTTCACGCGCAGTTTTTGTAACTGGACTTAAACTTTGAAAATAAATATGCTTCTTCTCAGAGAAAGCATCATACACATACACACTTTGAATCTGACCATGTTCTCTATTAACAAAATTACATTTTGTTTTAAATAATTAAAACACTGAATGGGTTTATTCTAGTTCCTTCCATTAAGACTTGAATTAATCATTATTATAATAAGGGAGTGAAAGCCCAGATTTTTTATTTGTGCCTTACTTTACCCCTAAAGCCAATCCTGCTCTCCACATGGGTAGTGGCAGAAATCTATTTATGGGACTTGTCGCATTCCTTAACATTCTTGGTATGTAAAATCCCAATGAAGTAAAGGCTGAAAGCATTCTGATATACACTAAGTAAGATAGGACTCTTTATTTGACAAGGGCAAGCCTAGTTTTATACCAAGAGAATGTCAAGAGCAAGATAAAACAATTAAAATAAAACTATTCTTTTGCTATTATAATTAAGACAACCTCAGTCAGATATACTACAAATTTATAAAAATAATCCCTTCTTTCACTGAAAAGTTGCATGCCAACTTTCCCCTATAACTTAAGTGTGGTTAGATTCATGGAGCATCATTGACACAGGTCTCTGAAGCGGCTGCTTGTCTGTACTGCCATATAAAGAAAGGAACAGAGGTGGCTGTTTCTCAGCAGACATCTTGAATGAAA
Source organism: Lepidochelys olivacea (assembly GCF_965140295.1). Lineage (NCBI taxonomy): Eukaryota > Metazoa > Chordata > Testudines > Cheloniidae > Lepidochelys > Lepidochelys olivacea. The sequence goes on from NC_140421.1 coordinate 36,116,989, forward strand.
ATGTATAGACTGAAAAAAGTTGTCCCCAGACATGGGTTTTTCAGAGACTGTGCGATAATTATGAGGAAGAGGGGGGTCTCAGCTTTCGAGGAGAGTCTAGGCAAGTGAAATGCAGGAATTCTCACTCTTATGTTGCAATGACCGCAAGTACCTCAGGGCCTACATCAGTCTACATCAAAATAAATTATGCTGTACATCCTGCAGACTCTATGGTGGCGCAAAGTATTGTAGCTTCTATGATGAGGAAAGGATACTTTATGTGAGTGAAGCTGAGCCCTCCCTCATCCTCGTCTTAAATAAAAGCCTGAGACCCATCCTGTGAATTTCTGCACAGAGCCAAATGATATAAGTAACATACACAGGACTCTCAGTGTTCATCTAAAGAAGCTAATTTAATGAAAATAAAGTAAATGGTCTCCTAATCAGCTGAATTTCTAGAAAATAAATGGTACGTGTATCAAGAATATTGTACCTCATGTTTCAAGGACATTGTACTAGTCCTTCCATTAACTTGGAACCAGTTAAAATAGTAGCTAGACTCTATTCAGGGAATTTCATATAATTGATTTTTCAAATCCTTTCCTCCTCAGGGAAAAAAAATGGACAAATTCAGATATTATCTCTTCTTTATCGTTTGTTTTGTAGCTTTTTTATGAGAATTTCTTTTCACTGCTTAAGGTTGACTTTAATCAGAGAGCCATTAGACAATGGCAGACCAGTAACCTATTAAAGATTCCAGTTCCAGAGAGCAGGACCTTAAATTGCAGTATTTATTAGCAAATTATTTTTTGTTTTTCCTTGAATAGTTGTAGAAAGCATTTGAAAATATCAAAATATATTCCGTAACTGAATTCCTCTACACTTACTCATTATTGGGCCAGTGAAAATATTTTAGCATCTAAAAAAGTTAAATGTTTTAGAATTAAGATTTCTGATTCATCTATTTAATACAATCAAAGACCACAACTGAAACTGAATCTGTAGTTTTGTGAGCACAAAATCTACACACATACTCAGAGGTGTGCTTTCCAGTCTCTTTGCATCACCTGGAGGTATTTTGGTCCATTTCAGAAACCAGCTAAAAATTTGGCCCCAAATGTCAATAAGTTACTTTAAGAAAAATATCTATTAACAAATATTTCCTTATCTTAAAATGAGTATATGTGCATTCCAGCCATTAGTACTAAATTATAAATAAATGGTTTGCTAACTCTTACAGTTGCTCATTTCAATTTTCTCATGGTAGGAAAATCAGATCTTGGAAAAGAAACTATGAAAAATACCCACAGGGAGATACTGTAGCTAGATTCTTGTTTGAACAGAATCCAAGTACTGTAGTTTTTTTTCCTTTTGATGTAAATCAGAGCTTCTCTAGTTTACTTAGCATAGGTCAGCAGGAGAGAAAACTTATTCATATCTGTCCACAAATATTTTGTGCAACACTGAATATAACTGGAACAAAGAGCACATTTTAAAGGTGCTGAAGTGTAAAAACAACTTTTACACTAAGCCTCGGGAATACTTTAGCAACTCTTGGGAAATGAAAACTCAGTCTACAAATAGACAAAACTCTGAATCTCTAATTTAACATTACTGTACACTTAGAAGCCTTTTTCCTTCATGTACAAATTAGAGAAAGCATATACCATAGCATTATGAATGCAACACTTAAGAGTTAGGACAGTGTCTGCTTCTTTATTACAAACCTCTATTTTTAATCTAGTCTTAAACTCCATGTATGTAAAAAATCTTCCTACCTTGATACCATTATTTTAAAAATTAATTGTGTCACTTTTCAAATATATTTTGTGTTTGAGTTATAAATATGAAAAAAATATTAGAAGTTAGACAGAAAAATTATTACCGTTCATATAATGCAGAAAATGATTAACTGTAAATCTATTTGGGAATTTATCAGTGGATTATTTGCCGTCCCTGTTTACAAAACACAAAATTACCCCTAAGATATTATTCCAAAACTCACGTTATTACATGTTTTCCTCCATAACACAAGTATAGAAATGACAGCAAAAAGAGTGAGCTTTCCCATCCTACCTGTTTTTCAATCTTTTTCTGGAGAGATTTCCAGCAGTGAGACTAGTTAACTCTCTATGCTCACTTCATATGTGGACCTTCTGCTAAGAAGTGCAATTAGAATTTCTTGAGATGGTAGTTTATATTATATGGACATATTTTTCTAGTAAAATGGTCTTAGGTCACCAGTTCAGTACATAAATTATCAAACAGCCACCACAATCAGTCACTAATAACTTGAATCATATTTTATTCTGTGACTTACTGCATATGGAACCTTTCACTTTTAAGTGAAAATAATCCCAAAACACAAAATTGAGACCCAAAGGTCAGTGTGTTTTGATTCCAAGATCTGGTTCAGCCCACTATAGACTGACCTGGGTCATAATTTTCACACTTGGTTGCCTAAAGTTAGGCAGCTTAATCCATATTTAGGTACCTAAATAACTACTGCCCTGCAGTTTCAAAGATGCTGAAAATCCAAGATTCCCATTGTTATTCTGACCCAATTAAAGTTACTTTAGATAGTTAAAAAGCCATATTTACCAAAATCCAGTAAGCAAATATAACAATCACTGAGAACAGGAGAAGAAAGTGACAGGAGTCAGTATATCCAGAAGGAGCTCAAAATGGTAGAGGGACCCATATTTCCACTGTGATTTCCCCATACATCAACCAGAGCAATGTTTTTTCCAATAAACTGAAGATCAGAAGCTCTGGTAAAGGAGGCACTTTACTCTGCTGACAAACAAGCAACTGCCCCCACAAGGCAGATGTTGCAGAGGACCTTGTGCACATACCCAGATATCTTCTAGGGTAAGTGGATGTCTAAGAAATCAAAAAGTTTAGTAAAGACAAGCCATTCATATTAAATATGGCCTGGCCCATTCCCATACCCCTGGGAAGGTAACAGAAAATGAGTCCAGTCAAATGCTCTCTCATGGTCATGACTAATTGAAATATTTGACAAAGTACAAGTTCTGGTCTCTCTCTCTCTCACACACACACACACACACACTCACTCACCACCCTGGGAATGAACATTCTCTGGGCCACTTGGTTACATAGCTATGCATCTGTTCTCTGTTTATTGTTTTTAGGTCAGAAAATGTCTTCCTTTAAAACTACTGCCTATTTGCATGAGATCAGACAATGCAAAGAAATATTTGGATTGTTAAGAATGGGTACTTGATGGCATATAAATTCAGCACATCTGCAGAGTTACTATTCCAGCAAACACTAAGAAGTTCTCTCGAGATACTCCCCTAAGTACAAACAGTATCAGAAGACCATATAAATAGCTGGTAATATTTACTCATGCCTGTGAGAACGAGCCCAGGAATGGATGCTACAGATGGTATTGTTTTAGGGTTGTGTTACACAGGCAATTCCACATCAGATCCTGACATTTTCTTCTCTTGCCAACAACCTAGGGGCATGTCTATACTTACCTCCAGAACGATCGATCCAGTGGGGGTCAATTTATCACGTCTAGTGAAGACGCGGTAGATTGACCGCCGAGCACTCTCCCGTCAACTCTGGGGGAGCATCAGCAGTCAACCTACCGCAGTGAAGTAAGTAGCTCTAAGCGCATCGACTTCAGCTACGGTGGTTCTCAAACTTTTGTACTGGTGAACCCTTTCACATAGCAAGCTGCCTCTGAGTGCAACCCCCTTTATAAATTAAAAACACTTTTTAATAGATTTAACACAATTATAAATGCTGGATGCAAAGCGGGGTTTGGGGTGGAGGCTGACAGCTCACGACCCTCCATGTAATAACCTCGCAACCCCCGGAGGGGTCCCAACCCTCAGTTTGAGAACCCCTGAGCTACGCTATTTTCACAGCTGAAGTTATGTAATTTAGACCAACTTAGCTTGCCCTCCCCCCTCCCCCCCAGTATAGACTGTTCACCCAGTTGGGTGGCTTATTTATAGGTCCAAAATTATGCAAGGTGCTTCACATAAAGGCGTACCTCCTCTTGTGGAGACCTTACGATCTAGATTTTTGACAAGACATGTGAGTGGAGTAACAGGCAGATGGAATAGAGGCTTGTTTGACCTTTCTGTGCTTTTCTAGATTCTCAGATTGAGGATCTTATACATTTCCCTCCTGGATCAGTTGTATCAAATATCTGTTTTGCTTGTCCCCAGAACATAGAACCATAGAATATCAGGGTTGGAAGGGACCTCAAGACATCATCTAGTCCAACTCCCTGCTCAAAGCAGGAGCTATCCCCAACTAAATCATCCCAGCCAGGGCTTTGTCAAGCCTGACTTTAAAAACCTCAAAGGAAAGGAGATTCCACCACCTCCCTAGGTAACGCATTCCAGTGTTTCACCACCCTCCTAGTGAAGAAGTTTTTCCTAATATCCAACCTAAACCTCCCCCACTGCAACTTGAGACCATTACTCCTCCTTCTGTCATCTGCTACTACTGAGAACAGTCTAGATCCATCCTCTTTGGAAACCCTATTCAGGTAGTTGAAAGCAGCTATCAAATCCCCACTCATTCTTCTCTTCCGCAGACTAAACAATCCCAGTTCCCTCAGCCTCTCCTCATAAGTCATGTGTTCCAGTCCCCTAAACATTTTTGTTGCCCTCTGCTGGACATTTTCCAATTTTTCCTCATCCTTCTTGTAGTGTGAGGCCCAAAACTGGACACAGTACTCCAGATGAGGCCTCACCAATGTCGAATAGAGGGGAACGATCACGTCCCCCGATCTGCTGGCAACGCCCCTACTTATACATCCCAAAATGCCATTGGCCTTCTCAGCAACAAGGGCACACTCATATCCAGCTTCTCGTCCACTGTAACCCCTAGGTCCTTTTCTGCAGAACTGCTGCCTCGCCATTCAGTCCCTAGTCTGTAGCGGTGTATGGGATTCTTCCGTCCTAAGTGCAGGACTCTGCACTTGTCCTTGTTGAACAGATCTGATCAAGTCTGTCTTTCTCCAGATGTAAACAAGTCTTTTTCCCATGTAACTACCTCCTAAAGCTGTGATCCCAGAAGTCATGTTACTGAACTGATAGAGAGTCTAGAATCATAGCAGCATCTGGATTTTCCTTCCCTACCAAATCAATTCCAGCAGCCTCCTCCTCAAGAATAGACTTCAGGTCTGGAAACTAGAAGCCTGGCAGACACAAAAAGGATTCTCTATTTCTGATCAACTGCTTCTGTGCTGCTTCATGGAAAGAAGGGATTTATTCGCCCATCTTTAAACAACAGAGGGTGGTGTACAGGAGCTTCTCAGAATCCGAAAGATGATGCTTCCATTTTGGATTTGTGTCCTTGTTTGTCATATCCACTTCCTCAGGCTATATTTCCAATCTCAAAAAAGGGGGAGTAAGGTGGAGGGATAAATAGTATGTGATCATGTAATTAGAGACTACATCATAATGTATATGCAGAAGGGGGCCAAATTAAGATTGCAAAGGCAACCTGAATTCTGGCAATTCCAATTTTTTGATTTGTAATCTTTTAGCATAGCTTTTGGATGTAGTAACATATATCAAGAGGATAGAAATGAGTTTATAGCAGAAAAAGCAAGAGTGTGTAACAAGGGGTAAGCAAGATCCTCCTCTCAAAATTCATTTATTTTACACCATCTGTTGGTTGCTTTTCTGGATAGTCTTGCTCCACTTCCCGCTGGACATTTCACTTACACCTCTTCATCATCATTTAAGTAACCTCCGAATTTAAGACAGTGGTGTGTCTCAAATCTGCCACCTGTATGGGGCCCAACTCGCACCAAGCCATACTACCACAGCTAAGATCACCAAGGCTGGTGTAAGTGAGAAGGGGCTGGCACCAGGGCATTTTCTGTGAAAGCTTCCTAGTTTTGGATTCACTTCCATTTGATTCAGAAATAATCAAAGTCTGATGACCATCTTATCCTTTTTTCCCAGGCATTTGAGATTGTAGGGAAGTGCAGGGGAGGGAGGAATTGCTGGAAAGAGTAAGTGGTTTTTAATTCTTATCGCACCTGCTCACCGGTTGGTTACACATCCTATTGTACAGTAGAGCTGCACTCTAGTTATACTGGAGTTCTTTTTTTATATGTATTTTAAAGATATCTCAAGGGTTCCCAACTATAAGTGCCTTTTTAAAATATGTATAAATCCAAGTAAAATAAGCAGTTACACATTTTTCTGCAAAATAGGAAAACTGGTCAACGCAAAATATTACCATGCTGCATATTTCCATGTCCCCCCAGTTTAGGACTGAGATTAATGCACTCTTCCATCATTTCACAAAAAGTAGATTCTGAATATGGACTATAATTGCTATTCTGTTTGTAACTGTTATTTGTTTTAATATCGTGTGCAAACATAACTGCCTTGTTCTGCAAACCCATAATCTGACAGTAAACAAACAAAAAACAAATACTTCTGTATGGAGGATTTAAGTTCTATGTCAATACAACTTACCTTTTAAACCAGATGGGTTTGGGGCATTTCTGCTGGAAAAATCAGATACTAAGACTAAGCAGTCAAGAGAAAGATGACAAACTGTTCTGTGTGTCAGAATCCTCTGGCAATCCAGTGGAATTTCCAGTAGACATTAATGTTGCCAGACTGTGAACTGCACAGAATTTCCCTGTAAATCTTCCTTTCTCATAGGAGATGCTGATCAGATCTTTAGGTTTAGGAATAAGGCTACAACTATCTGTTACTAGCACAAAACTCCATGCATGTACAAGGAATATCCTATTGGAACAGCAGTGCATGCTGTCTCCCAATTCTAATACGTTTCTTCAACCTTTTCAGATGTGCAACTCATTATTCATGGTTGTATTCAATACAATTTTTTTATGAGCACCCCCATTTAATGTTTTTATTTTTATTAAAAAAAAAGTACCAATGATCCGGCTATAGAATTGTGTGTGCACATGTGAATGCATGCAGGTATTTTGAGAGCTTGACGGACAATATTTGACCTTCAAAGGTAAGGATGTGCAGGGAGTACGGCAGCTAGATTTTCTTTGCTTTAGATTGTAATAAAATTTTCAATGTTATCCCACACACCCCTGTCCCAGATTGCCTTTTGTGACATCCCTGTGAATTGCAAACCACCTGTTGAGAAAACTGACCTAGTGGACAGAGCACAGGACTGGGAAGCAGGGAGGTGGGTTCTACCACCTCCGCCACTGACGTGCTTTCTGATCTTGGGCAAACTGTTTCATTTCTCTGTGCCTCTGTTTCCCCTCTGATCCTGTCGCTTTGTTGTCCATTTAAGTTGCAAGGTTTTCTGGGCAGGGAATGTCTCTCACTAGGTATTGTACAGTGCAAAGCACAATGGAGTTCCAATCTCAGCTGGAGCCTCTAGGCGAGGGGTAGTCCATAGACAAGGGGCAAAATTCAGACCGCCAGACGCTTTCAAACAGACCCCAACATCTTTTTATTTACTTATCATCATCAGGGTTTTTTTTATTATTATTTTTCTCTGGAGTCTACCTCTACCAAGAAATCTGGACCTTGACAAAAAATAATTGACTAGCCCTGCTCTAGGTGCTACTGTAATACTAGTAATTACCAATACCAACAAGAACAATGTCACATGTTTCCATGCTACTCACCACTGACCTGGACTTCCCCCTTTATGTCTCTCCAGGCTCTGAGACACAAGAGGAAAATAAATGAAACTAAGATCTTTAAGGCAAGCACCTTGTCTTTTCATTGGTTCTGTGCATTTTGAGGGCTATAAATAACCTCCCTTTTTCCAAGCTCTCTGAATGTTCTTAGGGCTGACTGGTGGGTGGCCAGCAGGGGAGCTATCAGATTGGACCTTCATGCTTAATCCCATTGATGTCAATGTGATTACTCATGGTAGTAAGCATTGTATGCACTAGCGTTGGATTGGAACCATTTATTTTAGTCTTATGTACACAGCTTTTTATTATAAATAAAAATTTTAAGTGACAACATGTTGCCTGAGTGTACATACGAATCTATTTTACTAATATGATGAAAGTGACTTATTCCCTACATCCAGAAAGTTCAATAATATGAGATTTGCTACTGTTACATCTGGTCACCATTCTAAGTAGATGATTTTTAAGAAGAGATAAATCTGAACCAAATGTTTGGGGGGGAAAAGCAGTTTCAAAATATGCAGAAGTACAACTTGGTTATGATATGTGCATAAAAACTCTTCAAATGTCTTCAATTTTAAACTGACTCACAGATGCTAGAAATGGAAAACACCAGGCAGTCAGTCAGTCAATCTGCTGCCAGTACAAGGTGGTTCCTTTTCTAGCATTATATCCAGCCTAGTTATACAAGTGTCAAGTGATGGGGGTTTTCAATGCTTCTCTTGAGCAACTCATTCCAGAAACTGTTACAACTTACCATCGAGAAGCTTTACCTCCTAGCTGACTATATTTTACATCTTAATTTCATGCTAAAACTCCTAGTTACATCCCTGTGAGCCCTCGTAAATAATCTCTACCCCCTTCTCGGCATTTGCTGCCTTAAAATTCTACATTGCTATGTTCCATCTGGAATCACATCACATAGAAACTTAGCTACTTAAAATAATATTTATTTGGCCAACCTGCAATTAAACCTCTGCAAACTCCTGAATACTACATTCACACCTCTTTGGTTTCTTTCATTTTCAGTGAAACTAGAGTAATAGAAGGCTATGAACAACAGATTTCAGCAGGACAAGTGTTACATCATTAGACTTGTAGTGCATATCCCGAGGAATGATTCAGCTGGGGAAAAAATAGGTTTTTATAACAATGTTATGCATATTAAAAATGGACAGTACTTTCTAATGTGATTCCAGTACTGAAATGGCAATGAAATACCAGGGCAAATGAAATTAACCAAGGTTTTAATCCCTGTGTACTTCATGGGATTTCTTTTTTTATGAGACTATCTAAAAGGAAGGGAGTGCACAATGAATGCCCACAGGCAAACTAAAGAATAGCTATTATTCTCATTGATAAGGATTTTTTTAAGCTTAAACATGATTTATTTTTGTATTCCCTCACAGATAATATCAAAAGTACATGGTTTGTCTGTTGAGGATGCTATACCAGTGAGTGACCAATCAGAAGGCCAGTAACTCATAATATCAATGCTGGCCGTTAACCAATTTGCACGTAAGAGGTCTTCAAACGGTCATGGACCATCCTACACTATCATGACTAAAGAGATGCCTCAACTCCTGCTGCAGTCAGAGCTCCTTCCCCTTTTAAACACTATTTAACACCACAAACACACACACAGAACAAAGGAGTGTTCCAAAATATGTTTCACAGAAGACCCAAATAATGAAGCATGTCAACCCTCATGATTTAGGAAAGTACTGTTATGCTGAGAGGTACTGGTGACTGAACCAATCACAAAACTCCATGATTGGGTGTGAATGCACCCTTCAATTAATAAAGGATAAATTATTAAGAAGCACCCCCACCTAAGAAAAAGGGGGTTTGTGAACCCACCCAGGAATTTGGACTGAGTGGGCAGAGCTTTTGCTGAATACTGTTTGTGTTTTGTGGGGTGGGGGAAAACACAGAACTGAGAACAGAAAGAACAAGAGAGGCAGAGACAAAAAAGCAAGAGAGCCAAGCAGTCGCCTGTGAACACAGTATGACCCTGGGAAAAGCTAGAGAAAGAGCTTTTGGGTCTGCTAGCTAAAAAGGCTTGAATCTGTAAGCAAGAAACTGCTCCTTTTGTTCTTGGTTCTTCCTACATTCAAAGAAAAAAAGCACTTTGTACATTCCTCATAAATGAATAAGATTGCGTCAAAGTAAATACCTATCACCAATTTCTCTTCCTTACTTGAATATCCCCAGAGCCCTGAATTTTGACTTGCCACTCGAGTTGAAAAGAGACAACAGTATTTGAAGTGGTTTAGCTTCTTAGAGAAATTATCATCAGCTTCTACATATTGTCAGCAAGTATTTACTCCTCAAGAACTCAAATTTTAACTTTAGAGACAAAAATAAGATGTTTAGCCAAAATAGCTAGAAGTTGCAGGGTTTCATCTAATACATTAGCCTGGTATAAGGAAAAAACAAAACTCTCCAAATCAGAAAGGCTATTCATTTAAGCTTCTTATGCGCTCCAAGCTTGAGCTTAAAACCAACTATTTAATTGGTTACAATATTTTATACTTTGTATGATTCTGATTTGAGATGCACACATAATGGTAAGGATCCATCATCCTCCAAAATTATTCCTTTTTTAAAAAAATCCACTATGAATCAGAAGGGGGTAGATAATTCACATACAAATCTTCCTATTACTAAAGGCACGAAGAGAAATCCAGAAAAATAGGACAAGCCAACAGAAAGGACTCTAAATAGATTTTTTGTTTGTTTGTTTTTGGGGGGGAAAAAAGGTGTATGTAGAAAGAGAACATCAGAGCTGTTAAAGCAGAAAGTTTAGAAATGTCCAGTGTTGCACACGGTTTTTGTCTGACCTATCAGTTTGGCACTTAAGATCTAATACAAAGGATTTGCCCATTTTGTAAAAGGCACAACAGAGATTGTATGTGGTACCTTGGTTGTCTATTTTTATACCAGTGTATTAATTATGTGTGCATACTACGGTAAGCAAGATTCATAACCAGGGACATCCAGAGGTGTTCATGCACATTTCACATACTAGGTGTAAAGGAAGTTGTAATTGCTCATCAGCTCTGAAGTAAATTAACTTTAAAGGAGACCATCCAAACTTTTAGGCACGTGTAAAAAAACCCTCATACAAATCCATACGAATTGGACCAATACCCAAACAAATAAGCCTTCAATTCATCCACCCTCTCAAACAAGTTCTCCCACCATTAAACCCTTCCGCCACTCTCCCGGAGCCCCCGCTCTACCCCCAACACCACCCCCAAAATACTTAACAATTGGGCTGGCTGTGTAAGACAAACGTTGCCTGATCTCAGCTCTGGCAAACCACTAGGGCTGATGGGAAGCATATTCCATTGTCTTTAGAGCATTTTACAAAGGACAAAATACATCCTCTCTCCTCTGTTACACACTTTCAGCCTCTTCAAAAAGCAGCATTGCCAACTCTCATGATTTTATCATGAATCTTGCAACATTTGGTGGTGTTTCCAAAGTACCAGCTCCTGGATTCCTAAATTTCAGCTTTCATCCATCCATATCTATATATATAAAATTCTAGCCCAGATAGTTGTAGGGAAAGAGAGCTTGAAAACGTTAGCCTTACAGGATCAAAAAAAATTAAAGGCAAATAAAAAAAAATCAAATGTACCACTTTAAAAGCTGATCTCATGAGGTGTATATGTTGTTGTTTGATTGGGTATTTATGAGAGTGTCTTTACTGGAGAAGAGAAAAGCAACACAGATAATATGATGCATAAGCAGAAAGCCATCTAAACTGAAACATGTCAAAGTTTGTTCTCAGAGGCATCAGCAGCTCTCCAGAGTATTTTAATTCTGGCTGCCAATATTACCTGTCTTCCCCACCATGGAATAATTGGGATGTGGCTTGGAGTTCTTGGTCTGGGTTATTTGCAGGCGTGTGTAGACAGCTATGGCTTTTTTTGTGGTGTATATTGTGCTTCAGATTGATCTAAGATTTGTTTTTTTCTGAAAGCAATTTTCACAAATTTTGGCCACACAGTGAATGGTCCATGCCCATGGACATTAACAGATATATTTAAATGAGGGTTGTGCATAGAAAGGCTGATAAGTGATTGGTTGTTATATAAAGTTGTGTCTTCAGCATCTCTCAGCAAAGAACAAACCCATGTCTCAGGCTGCGTATCCAGTTCATAAACTGGTTATACATATGCCTCCGCACACAAATACATAGGCCTACAAATGCACTTTTCTCACTTTTGGGATGTATTTAATGTAAGATCCTATGGTGGAAAGTCCTACAGAAGTACAAGTGTTCCTGTAGGCTTATCACTTCAGCTCTGATCTATACTCCTCTTGCTGTTCTAGATCTGGGCTTGTCTTAAGCAGAAACAGCTAATCATGCCTAACTGTTTCAAATGGTATGTTAGTTTTATGACAGAGAAATACGTCTACTGAGGTACAGGAGGAGGCAAAACAACTCATTTCCAACTAGAACCTAAACAGAATTTGAAGCTACCTCTCAAGACTGAAATATCAATTTTTCTAGCTCTAGAATATGTATTTTGACAGCATTCCTTCCTAGAAGGTCAAGTTGTGCTTGGGTGTGACACTGACTTCTAAGAAAGTAGCGAGTGATATAAAACTACCAGATCACTCCCTTTTGTTTCCATTTTTAGAAATAGTATATCAACACTGAATTACCATATCACTGGGTTTCTTAATGTTGTGACTCCTTTGAAAAGTCAATTTATTCCTTTTTCGCTATTTCTGGTTTTATATTTTTCCTTAACTTGTTTCCCAAGCTGTCCCTGAGTGTATGCACTTTAATAAAGCTAATGCTACAATTATATAATACGCAGGCTAAGGAATGTCTGTACATCTGGGTATAGTGCTTAAAATTATCCAAAAGTATGAAGTTTGGTTTTAAAGTCATACAATACAATACCCTCTAAACGGATCATTGTATGAGGCCTCCTTTACACATGTCCATAATGTCCCTTTGTTACCAACACATATCCCTCCGAGACGGGCTTGTTTTTTTAAAAACTAAAATATATTTAACACAAGTGCAATACCGGCAGGTTCTCATTGTTTTTTTTTTTTTAATAGAACCCACATGTAAATAATCCCCTTTTCATCTGCCCTATAGAATAGGTTAAAATAACTGATGACTTTCTTTTAATCATACAGTTGAGGTGGATCCACCAGGTCACAGTTGAAAAGAAGGGAGATTTATATCCTTGATAAGCATGGTAGTTACTATTATTCTATATATAGTACTGCTCTAAGGGAGGTCTAATCATTGTATCCTTTGTTTTATACTGTATTACTCTAGCAATACAACCAGTATCCTGTTTTTGTCTTTAAACACAACTGTACAATTAGTCTGAAGTCTTTATTTCCCACATTTCCTACAACCATCTTCTGATTATTAGAGCACAGCACCCAATTTAGGAGGCACACTACGTTTCTGAAGCTTTGCAGCTAAACTGCTAACTCCATATTTATCTGTTCTGGACAGCATTTAGATGCATGGTAAATGTTTTCCCAAGCAAATAAAACTTTGTTAGAATTATATGTACTTACAAAACATAAGATGAAAAACCTTAACAGAGCATCATCACTTTAAACAAATTCCTGAAAACCAGGAAATTCAGAGCAAAAGTCACATTAAAAGAAATCTACCATACAACACTGTAAAATACAGAAATGCTGTTAGTATAAACTGAACAACCAGAGCTATGCTACCCTATGAACCCCCAAAATACCTTCCTGGTGCCTGAGCTTGACAAGTGTGTATAACATAACATTCAGATATATTTTCCAAGAGTACTGTATCATAATCAGTGCAACCTCAGAATAAACATTCTAAAGAATATGAAAAAATTTCTGAACAGATTCCCATCAGATTTCTTTAAATATCTCTTATAATCCTTCCCCATCCTATCTCCCCATAGAGCCAAATGACAAACTGGTCAATAATATTCTGGTATTTCTCTAAACATATTTTCTGAACATTAATACATTACAAAATGTGAATTCATTACTAGTCAATAAAGTGTGTTTTAAAAATGAGGAAAAATATTTTTCCTCAGAGCAAAGTATATTCTTTTCCTGTTCCTTATTCTAATTTTCCTTTCTGGTTCATGACCAGCTCGCCTTCCTGTACACAGCTGTGATGGGGAAGAACTACAGTGGAAGATCAGAAAAAATAAAGCCCAAACTACTGATTTTTCCTGACCCAAGCTTTGTAAATGAAGCTAATTGACAAAGCGAAATATATTTCAGGAAATTTTTTAAAAAGAAATTATTTTGTTTCATTTGAAATTTTTCAAATAATTTTTCAGGACTTTTTTTTATATTAAACATTCATTTCAGTGAGAAAAACCCTTTTTCTCCCCCATACTTTTCTCCCACTAGAAGAGGAAGGCCAAGTGCCAAAAATAATGTGATATTACCTGTAGGGTAAAAAAAAAACAGAAAGTATACCAAAAAACCTGTGTTTACATGTCTCTCAAAAAAACTGGAAATTCTAAAGCTGAAATGTTTTCAAACATTTTTAGTTAAAATTGTATTTTTCACAAAAAAAAATACACACCCCCCACCAAAAATTCATCCAGCTCTTCTTGTAACATAGTACAGAAGACCACTTAATAGCAGTAGCATGACAAAGAACATAACCAATTATGCAAAAAGAAAAGGAGTACTTGTGGCACCTTAGAGACTAACAAATTTATTTGAGCATAAGCTTTCGTGAGCTACAGCTCACTTCATCGGATGCATTCAGTGGAAAATACAGTGGGGAGATTTATATACATAGAGAACATGAAACAATTCAGTGATCACTCTTGTTACAGTGTTTATGGTAACACCCACTGTTTCATGTTCTCTATGTATATAAATCTCCCCACTGTATTTTCCACTGAATGCATCCGATGAAGTGAACTGTAGCTCACGAAAGCTTATGCTCAAATAAATTTGTTAGTCTCTAAGGTGCCACAAGTACTCCTTTTCTTTTTGCGAATACAGACCGACACAGCTGCTACTCTGAAAGCTGACAATCAATTATGGTTTTTCTACTACTACCACCATATTCCTACTAAGACTAGGAAAACTTTTTAGTTAAGATAGTCATGTTCTGAGTTGAGAATTCTGTCACTCAGCAGTTAGAAGAGATTACGAGTAAAGCATGAAAAACCTTGGATGAGAACTGAAGGATACAGACATACAGAATATTGGTTCCTGCCTCTTCAGACTTACTTTTGATGTTATCACATGAGCTCACCATTGCAATCACATTTGTGAAGTCTTTTAAGCACTAAGTGTTGTACTCATAAGGTATTCCATTTCTTTCCTAGTTTTGCATATGTCATTATCACTCTTCTGCTGTTTTTCATAAGAACCAACTCGGTTGCAACTGTTCTTGGAAAGCTTTAATATGAGTGGTACAAGAATAATTAAAGTAACTGGCTATTCTGAGTTAAGGTATTTAAAACTCTTCACTATTTACAGATTTTCTAGAATTTTCTAAAATATTAAGGCCAGTTACCACAAAGACAAGAGTGACAACGATACACTGCTATCTGCTTCCCTCGTTGGATTCCTAAAACGGATTGAATATTGTTCCTAGAGTACTGATTGGACACAACCACATAAAAGGCGATTATGTAATATTCCAGATATGAACACTAAAGTATACAAAACACAGGTTATAGTGCAATGGTTTATTAGTTATTGGATTAACTCTTGGCCCCATTGAAGTCAACGAAGCCTACCCTACTGCAACAGATCATAATTCGTGCCCTGCATTGGCTAAGCCCAAATCCAAGCCAGAAACCCAGCCTAGGACCGAAGAGGCAGATCCCCTGGAGGGAATTTTGGCATGTAAGTATCTATTTTTACAATTCATTATTTATTATTATTGTGCAATACTCTCGCAGTATAGTTTGGGAAGATGCTGCATGAAAAGCCAGCAATGATCTCCTCAGTATTAGGACTCAGGCCACACCTTACCAATGGCATAGCAGACCTGCAGCAGAGCGGCCCCAGAGCTGATCTGTCGACACCTATCAGTAGCATTCTAGGGTGGCCAACTTCTAGATGGCAATGATGACCCAATTCTCCACAGGTATGAGGCACCGGATGTTGGTACACTGTCACTGCAGCTCCAGGGACAGTTCAACACAGGTCCCAGAAAGGATAGCTCTCCCATCCTGAAGTTCTCTCTACTCTATTGGTTGTGCCAAGTCTGCAGAACTACCTCTCCCACCAATCCACACTGGTTTCCCAGGCCCATAAATGGCACTGAAGGCTATGTAGCTCATCCAGGAACTGGTCCTCTAATCCCAATATCTCAGCAGCATCCTCTTCCTCCTCATCCTGCTGCCACTGCTTCAGAGTGTTCTGCTGCTGCCACCATAGAACATTGTCCTGCTCCTGCATCATCTGCTCAGTAATGCGGAAGGCGAAGTCCAAGGCCGAATTCGTCTGGCTTTGAGTGCTGTACTACAGCCCAAGCAGCCTCTGTGTATTCACGCCTACCACCGTAGCAGCACAGTACATTTCTAGGTCCATGCTGGAAGACAGTGATTCAAAAAATAGCAGGAGCATGACCAAAAAGGAAGTATGGGGCACAGAGAGAGGAAACATGGGAGGTATTTTTACAATTTGAACCCACCGACTTCCCACAATTCACAGCAAAATCAATCTCAGGACACACGCTGCTCAGCAATTAAGTAAAGGACCCTAGGATAACCCCCAAGAATGCTACGCTCTCAGTTCACTCAAACTGTTGCCATGTGTTCACATGATGAGAATTAAAAATGGAACAAGTATTCCATGTGCTCACTACTGGTGCAAGTTGCATACTGCAAGTTACCTGACATGCATCAAAAAGTTTTGGATGAAAAATCCCATGTAGACACACCCTTACAGAATAGGATGAGACCAAACATACTCGAAATGTATACCTACTATAAACAGATTCCAAATCAATAGAGGTGATTTTTTTCTCTTTTTCAGTTACAGAATAGAAACATTTAATGAGTACCACACTAAAAGCTTTGGACATATATACAGATATAGGCTAGGTTGAACATTATTTAAAAACTGTAGGGGATGACCACTGCCCCTCATTTAAGATAGCTATAACTGATGGTTAAGCAGCCCCTTCCTAAAACAAAGGCATACCCAGGAATTAGAACTATGTGGGCAGTGTGATTGTCTGAGTATTGTTTTGGGTAAGGATGCGGGAGGGGAGGGAAGGAGGCAGCAGGAGAAGCACCACAGGAACAGAAGGAGTAGGAAGCTCCACCACAGCCTGAACAAATGCAGTAGCATGATCCTAAGGAAAAGCCTAGGGAGCTTCCAGGGGGATGCTGGCTGAAACTGGTTTGATGCTGTAGGCAGGGGAAAACTCTCTGGTTCAATTCTTTCTGCATTCAGGGAAACAGGACTTTGTATGTAAACTTGTAAATAAACAGAACTGCAACAAAAATACCTGGCTCAATCATTAATTTCTCTTCTTAACTAGAACAACCTGCAAGATCCCAAATTGGGCGTTGGCCCCTTCCGGGAGTGGCATGGCCACGTGGTGTACTACGGGCTGGCAGGGTCAGGGGGGTGGCCCAGCTCGTGATGGGGAGGAGGTACAGATGTGCCTGAGTGGGGCTGGGACAGGCAGGGAGCCTGCCATAGCCCTGCTTCACCGCCACCTGGGAGCTGCCAGAGGTAAGTGCCCCCAAGCCCCATCCCGCAGCCAGCGCTCCATACCCCCTCTTGCACCCCAAGTCCCTGCCCTAGCCCTGAGTCCCCTCCCAGAGCCAACACCCTGCACCACCTTCTGCACCCCAATGCTCTGTCTCAGCCCAGAGCCCCCTCCTGCATCAATACTACCTCCCAGAGCTTGCACCCCTCACCCCCTCCTGCACCCCAACCCCCTGCTCCAGGCTCAGCCTGGAGCCCCCTCCCAAACCGCAAATCCCTTGGCCCTAGCCCAGAGCCCACACTCCCTCCCAAACCCCAAACTCCTACCCCAGCAGTGAAAGTGAGTGAGGGTGGGGAGAGTGAGCGACGGGAGGTGGGAGGGTGGAGTGAAGGGGGCGTGCTTGGGAGATCCTGGGTTAACCTTAAATTCTAAAAGTGATCTTGGGCATAAAAAGGTTGGAGACCATTGATCTACTGAATGTGTTTACCCAATTGGTATGCATGTATCATTTCTGTATCTGAAGTTAGGAATATTGAGTATGTAATAATTACAACTGTGTGTGTCTACTTAGGGAAAGGCCCACCAGAGAGTAGACAATCAGCCTAAATGAGCCATTTAAGAAGGACAATAGGACTTTGGAGATACTAATCTCCCAACATCCTGAGGAGCTTCCTGGAATGTTGCTTTGACACTGTAGGGTCATCTGATGATGTCACCTGGTATGGAGTACCACCTTGGACACTGCTGGTATTTTGCCACTGAAAACAAAGGGTTCCCACCTTATGTAAATGATAGTTAAGGCTGGGGAGTAACGCAAACAGGACTGTCCTTCATTGCCTGCCCAGGAAGGAAGGCTGCTAAAAACACCTGAAGGGAAAGGCAGGATTGAGTCCAGGCTCAGACAGGGGTCCAGTCTGTAAAGAGAAATAACTGGAACTTTAAGCTACAGAAACTCTGCAACTTTCCTAAAACAACATTTAGGGTGAGAAATTACATTTTGCAACCTGTTTCTTGAGCGTATTGAGCTTAGTTTGCATGTTTTGCTTTATTTGCTCAGTAATCTGCTTTGTTCTGTTTGCTGTCCCTTTTAATCACTTAAAATTTACCTTGTGTAGTTAATAAACTTATTTCTTGTTCATTTCAAAACCCAGTTTGTGCAATTCATATAGGCGGAGGGGTGCAGAAAGCTGTGCATATCTCTCTCCACATTGAGGGAGAGGGCAAATTTTTATGAGCTTGCGCTGTGCAGATCTTTCTATACAGCGTAAGACAACATTATTTTGGGTTTACTCCTCAAAGAGGTGTGCATATGGGGACTGGGTGAATCCCCAAGCTGATTCCTCCCACACAGAGCTGATCTCCATGTCTTTGTGTCCATTTGTAGCTGGGTGTGTCCCTACCTGTATGTGTGTGCTGGAGAAGGCTTGAGGGCCTGGCACAGCTTGGACAGGATGAGGAAAGCCAGGCTGGTGGAATGGGTGGAACCAGTGGGATCCCAGCACATCAGGTGGCATCCCTGACGGGGGGAGCCAACCCATCACACAGTAATCCTCTCTGTCAGAAATCCACTGTTCTTTCTACTTTCATACCCCCCATAGAAAATGCACAGCCAAACAGAAACCTGTATATGGATACAAAAACATACTGTCACTGTTCAATAATTTATGAACACATACAGTTTACATGTGGTCATATTTTAGAAACAGATGGGAATATTAAACAGATTAAGTGCAAATCTACTCTACAGAATTAAGTCCACCTCAGGTTTATACTACAAAATTAAGTTGACCAAAGTAACATCAATTTACAGCTACCACAGTAATTAAATCGCTTTTGCATGTCCACACTGTGTTTTTTGTATTGGTAGTTCACGTCCTCACCAGGAGCGCTTGCACCGATTTAACTGTCGGCGTGGAGCATTGCAGGATGACTTCTGAAAGGCAGCAATAGTCAATGTAAGCAATACAGTGTCTACATATATTCTAAGGGACCATTCAATATAAAGCGGCCCATTAACACCTCTGCAGTCATAGGACAAAAAGGGGGGTTAGTGGGTTACAGACTGTTGTAATAAACCATAAATCCAGTGTCTTGGAACACTCTACTTTGAATGGGTTCCTTAGAAGTTTGTCTCATCTGATATCTCAATGGACCTACTCCCTTCTTTTGGTACATCTAAAATACATTTGATTATGATTCTGTCTACTTTCAATTGTTTTGGAATGCCTGCGGCACTGTGCTGATGTGTTAATAACAGAATAATATGTCAAACATTATACGTTTTAACACTTTGGAATTAATTATGTAATAAATTAGGGCTTGAACCTGCAAACCTTACTCATGTGCTCAACTTTTCTAATGTACTGATTCACATGGAACCCAGGGTACAACTATTGAGGTCATAGGGCCAGACAATAGGAGCTAGGTACCTAAACACCTTTAATAATCTTGCCCTTTAGCTTTATAATTTCCATAAAAACTATAAAATGTTATAACTTCTTCCATACCCTTTATAAAGAAAGTATCTCATGCTGCTTTAGGGCTACACTATAGAACTCTTCTACACTTTAGTGAGCAATTACTCATGTGAATAATCCCATAAAACTGATAAAAATACTGTTTTGCACAACCTGTAATTAAACTCTGGAACTCAGCACCACAGAAAGTTGTTGAGACCAAAAATTTAACATAATTCAAAAAGGGATTGAATAATTATATGGATGTCAAGAATATCGAGAGTGGCCACAATTAATTATAAACAACAACTTTGGAAAGGATATTAAATCTCATGATTTAGGGTTTAGGTCAATCTTTAACTATTGGAATCAGGATAAATCAGGATAGGAGCAAATTATCCCACATCTGGCTACTTACTCTAAAGCATCTGGTACCGATCACTATCAGAGAGAGGTTAACAACTAAATGGACCTTGGATCTAATCCATTATTGTACTATATTCCTATATAAAACTCCTTAGAGCTTAATGTTTAGCCTGAGTGTAACAGGAAAATTTATTTTGACTTACCCCAAAAATCTCACCATTCTGGAAAGAGGCTGGCAGATCCTTTACAGCAAGGTTCCCTCCCTGCTTGCAGCTTCCTGGTAGTAGAACCATACCTGCCAGCCAAGGATGGTAGAAGTATCTCTGAAAACCCTACCACTTCAAGATACTTCTACAGCTGCTACTATATTACTAGTTTCTCTACAAATATATTAACTAACTTCTGAACATAAGAATTTAAATGAAAACTTCCTACTTCTGCTCCAATGCGTGGCAGACAGGAATAGATTTGTGAATCACAAAGAAAGGAAAAGAAGGTACTATAAATATTTCAAGCAACACTTGTCCTAGGAGTGATAGATCAGTGGATTTTCCCACTAAACAAAAGGAATTTTTGAGGTAAGCCAAAGGGAAAAAAAAATCTTCACAGGGAAGGTCTACAGATTCCTTTCAGTGGGATTTCCATTAGCAGTACGTAGCCAGTGAAGGTAGCAAACCAAACAACTTTCCACAATTTGAGAAGCACCTTCTGATTACTGGGGTACCACAATGTGCAGAACCCTTCTACCAAAGGCACACATCTAATTTATAAAACTTAGGAGAGGTGTGGATGGATGGCCACCCTATCTCTCTCTTCATACAATACATATGGCCTTTCTGCCCTGGAGGTCACCAATTCACTCAAAACTATGGCAAACAATTTTGAAGGAGGAAAATGTTTAGCCTTGTAATTTTCTGATATGCACCATTTTAACAATCCAGAAATTGACACCTTGGATGTGCATGTGCAAGGTATATTTTTTAATGTTCTTCTGACATCCAGGACATGACAGGGTTTTTAGTGGGATGTTTCAGATTTAGGCAGAAGGCTGAAAGAGTTGTCTCTTGTTAAATAAACCTACTTTGTCTAGGAACCAGAATTCCAGTTTTCTCTGCCAGAGATGGCAATGGGACATTCATAGTTAAGGTTACGATTTTATCATGGTTATTTTTATTAAAAGTCACAGACAGGTCATGGGCAATAAACAAAAATTCACAAAAGCCCGCAACCTTTTGGTGCCTTTTACTAAGAACGACAGGGGGGAGAATGGGAGGCTGACTGCCGGAGGGACTGATGCCTGAGCCCCGGGGGGGTCGGGTGGGGGGAGTCCCGCCGCAACTGCAGGAGCCAAAGAGGTCACGCAGGTTCATTAAAGTCATGGAATCCGTGACCTCTGTGACTACACTGTATCCTTGCTCGGAGTCCTTGCAGTGATTTTCAGGCTATCCAGACAGGCATCTCACATAAAGGCTGCTGCCAACAAAATGCTTCTTAAGAGTGGTTCTCAGTCCAAAAGACAGGAATGTCCAAAAGGGAATCTGTCCATGCTAAAACAGTTCTTATGAACAACACGGAATCAGCAGATGCACACAATACTGCTGAAGAAACTTCAAATGTCTCCTTGGTGAAAACTGAATTCTTCTGTCTCCCGGATCCTTAAGGAGGGAATCCCTACACACTGGAATCACCAGATCTTTAAACTAACGACAGAACTGCACCAACCCTTGCTAAAGAACTAGGTAAGACTTAGATTTATGTACGCTGTAGTACTCTCTAGCTAAACTCTTGAGGTCGCTGGCTTTTGCTGGGTTTTCCCACCTTGTCCTAATTACATTCCTCTGCATGCAGCCTTTGAAAACATAAGGTGAAGATTGCAAAACTATGGGAAAACAACAAGTAACCTTGTTTCCCTGTCTGTCCCCCTCCTCCAGTATAGGTTTCCTTGTGGCCCATCTGGAGGGAGATAACGTGGCACTATCACTTTGTATAGAATGAATTCAAAGTATTCTACGCCTCAAGAAGCTTTCTTTGACGGCTCGGGTCAGAGCCCCAAAGCACCTTTGCTTCCCCCAATCTTTTTTGGCTCTCTAAGCCTCTCCTGAATGTTTTGGCCAGATAATAGGATGACTGTGGAGAAAGCCTCAGCAAAGTCTCACATGACTACATACTGCCTAGAGCAGTGATACTCAGACCAAGGACATGTCTATATGTACAGCTGCACTGCTGCAGCACATCTGGTGAAGACGTTCTATGCCGATGGTAGAGAGTTCTCCCATCAGCACAACAAAACCACCTCTGCAAGCAGCAGAAGCTATGTCAGTGGGAAAAGCTCTCCCATCAACAGCGCTGTGCACATGAGCGCTTAGTGTACCTTGTCACTCGGGGTGTGAACTCCCCCATCCCCCCATCTCCCCCAAGCAACATAGCCTATGTCGACATAGGCTGTAGTGTAGAAATAGCCTGAAGCTCATGAGCCAGAAGTGACTCTTTAATGCATCTGCTGCGGCTCTTTGCAGCAAATGATATTAAAAACACTGTGTGATTTAATTGTTAACTAATCTAAGTTAGTAACCAATCAGGATACTTTACCTATGTTAACCAATTGTAGTTGATAAACTAATAATACTTGGTCAGTCATTTTGCTGTGAAAATTATATATATTTTCATACTGTTTAAATATGAATATATAGTACTATTGTAAATGAAACAATGAATCCACACTACTCTGGCTCTTTTGGGTAATGCTGATTGCTAATTTTGCTCCTGAACCACTGAGATCTGAGTATCTCTGGCCTAGAGAATGGCCAAAACAACCAGATTAAGAATATGGAGTTTTAATTTTGAGTTTTAGTTATTCTGAGCAGGACCAATTACGGAAACTGCTTGTAGCTGCCGGACACAAACTGGATGGATCTTCGAGGATGAACACTCTTCCCCTGCCTTGACTTACAGGTGTGGTTCCACTTCACCAAGCTGTAAAATCCATTCCCCCCCGCCCCCAAAAGAGAGATCTGTAGATCTATCCTGAGAGTGAAAAGGGCACATTAAATTAAAAATAGATTTCTCAATAGGTTCCCCCTCCCACCCTTGGGACAAGGCAGACTGAAAATCTTCATTTTGACTCATAACATAAAGTAATTAAATTATATTATTTAGAAGAAATAAAGTGGATATATTCAGAAGTAATTATTCAGTAAACAGGAATATTCTTAAAAAGGGAAGAATGTTATAAGCTTCAAAAATGAGTGAAATCTTACCTTGCACATTTCTTTTAGAAGGTTGTCTAACTTTCTAAAACTAATTCCTGAGCCTGCCTAATGCAGTTCAAGTTAATAAGATTGTAACAATCATATGACATCCTGTGTTTAATCAACATGGTATTATTCCTATGCATTACAAAACTAACTTATAAGAAAACAAAAGGAATGCACCATGCCCCAATTAAATGCCCAGGTTAATGGTATTTCTAAATATAAATACAAATACAACAGCATTTTCCTGATGGAAGTGAACATCTTTACTGCACTAACATTTACAATGTACTGAGTTTGTCCTGAAATTATATCATCTGTAAACATACAGGTGCCTTCCATTGACCTCAGTGGGACCAAGATTTCACATACATAGTTTAATCCTCATATGCTAGTGGTACCCACGGACAGGCCTTAAGAAACCTACTCACTTGGTCTCCCTGGGTGAGTAGCAATTTTATGTGAACATGAGCAAGGCAACTGGGGCCAAGGAGTTACTGACTCCAAAAAGAAAGAACCTTTGGGTGTGACATCACACATTTTTCACCTTAGCACTCATCTAGCAGGTGGTCGGGCACATTTTTCAAGCTCTGCCTAAGACTACACAAAGAGAAATATATACAATTCTAGTTTATATTATTGCACATGATGAAGCTTCAGCAGTTCCATTATAAGTCACTATTTCCAAAGGTTTATAACTGTGCCATAAAAAATTTGTTCTGGATTGAGGCTTGGCAAGCAAGGCCTTTTTAAAGTCATGTTTCAACCTGATTTGTTGGCTGTTTTCAAACTCTGGAGATGGAGAGCCAGGAATTGTTTGCTTGATGGGTGGAAGCAGGCAGGAAAAAATGTGAGCAGTGTCTTTCCAAAAAAAAAAAAATAATCAAACCACCACTCGAACACACAAGTAAGAAAATAGAGTACTTGTTTGGTGCCATGGTGATTTTTTAGGTGTAGTCAATATTCATATTGCTAAAATAATCACTGTACATTTTTGAAGTTTGTAATGAACATTTAAGAGTCACTTCACTATTTTTTTTTAATTCCATTCCAAGTACCTGGGCAAGGAGGCATTACAGAGAGCCTATTTTGGGAGGCAGACTGGAAGATGACATGGAAATACCTGGGGTTTGGGAAATGGAGAAGAATCATAGAAGGCTGCACAGAACACAGGGCAGAGGGATTCCAAAATGGTCAGATAATTATCACTAATGATAAGGATCTTTGAAGGAGTAACCTAAGTATCAACACCATTAAAAATAAAGGAGTATAATATATAGAATAGGAACTTTTATGTGTCTTCACCAGAAAAAGCAGAGTATATGTTGGTTAGAAGTAAGTGAACACCAAAACGTGCCATTTTTTAAGCTTCTATTAATGACAGGGCTACCTTAACCATAACCAGAAAAATGCACTGAACTTGTACTACTGTAGGGTAAACTATGTGTCTACGGGAAAGGATACATTATTACAAATCCTCTATTATTGCCCAATGGCTAATCACAAAGAATGTTTCAGATACTTATTTATGCTATTTGAAAGTGGCAGAAGCGGATGAAAATAAAAACTATATTGATCACCAGTTCTCTTTGGTAGAAAACTGCTCCAATAATCTGTCAAGCAGACATTCAGTTTGATAACTCCAATTCTAGGGAGGAGCAATGTTCCATTCAGAACATATGTAATATATTCAAGGGGCAAAGAATTCGAGTAAAGCTCCTACTGGCTATTTGGGGTCACCAGGTACCTCTGCTGCCTTCAGAACATAAAGTTCTTTGTTCATGGCTCAGCTCTAGATTTGTGATGTCTCATGTAAAGCTAGACATCAGATAAGCAACTAGATGAGAACAGCTGATTGACATATCCCTGTCAAAGACTTGCCACTGGTTAACCAGTGACTCCAGTGATGGCAATTTACTCCTCTTTGGAGGAATATATAGGTAAACTGAAGAATCCCTTCCCCGCCAAAAATCATCATGTGAAAAATTGTTGGAGCTTCTGCAAATAGAGAGAAATAAGAAATGTTAATCTGGATGGAATTGGTGAGACAAAAAGTCTTAACAAAAACTACATTTTAGAAGGAGGGAAATAGAAAAAGAGCAAAAGAATCTAAGCTGCAGGAAGGAATAATTCTGAAGGGTAAGACGCACAGAAGGGAGAGTTTACAGTGAGACTGGGCTGAAGGAGGAAATAAGAGGATTGCTGGGAAGGAGGGAGTTATTGTTACATATGCCAATTACTTTTATGAAACTGTCAATGTGGCAGGCAGAGCTGGATGCAGAAGATGATATCTCAGAAGAGAGTTTAATGACAGCATCAAAAGTACAAAAGAGACAATCAGGGAAAAAGAATACAGATGAACATAGGAACCACTATACCAAATCACACTGGTAGTGTTAATCAGTGCAGCACAGAGTTATCATGAAGTTTAGGTTTGTTTTTTTTTTAAATCGAGACACACACCACATTTTGAGAACCGCTGCTTTAGGTCATTCATATTACAATGGACAATTGAGAGAGATGCTTGTGAGTTCCCACAGCAAAACCCTCTGACGGTGAAATACAAACACACATACTGGCATAGGGATTAAAGGAAGGAACTGGGAGTTAGGAGATCTAGAACACAACGTCTAAAGGACTGATTCTCAATTTATACTAAGGCCCCTTTCCAGTGCTCTCAGCACTGAGTAAAGTCCGCTTTACACTGCCAGAGTGGTACAAAGGGGACTATATATGAATGACAAAATAAAGCATTAAGAACATAAGAATGGCTCTACTGGGTCAGACCAAAAGTCCATCTAGCCCAGTACTCTGTCTTCCGACAGTGGCCAGTGCCAGGTATCCCAGAAGGAATGAACAAAACAGGTAATCATCAAGTGATCCATCCCCTGTCGCTCATTCCCAGCTTCTGGCAAACAGAAGCTAGGGACACCATCCCTGCCCATCCTGGCTAATAGCCATTGATGGACCTATCCTCCATGAACTTATCTAGTTCTTTTTTGAACCCTGTTATGGCCTTCACCATATCCTCTGGCAAGGAGTTCCACAGATTGACTGCACATTGTCTAAAGAAATACTTCCTTTTATTTGTTTTAAACCTATTAATTTCATTTGGTGACCCCTAGTTCTTGTGTTATTAGAAGTAGTAAACAACACTTCCTTATCTACTTTCTCTACACCATGATTGTATAGACCTCAATCATATCTCCCCTTAGCTGTCTCTTTTCCAAGCTGAAAAGTCCCAGTCTTATTAATCTCTCCTCATACGGGAGCCATTTCATATGCCTAATCATTTGTATTGCCCTTTTCTGAACCTTTTCCAATATATCTTTTTTGAGATGGGGCAACCACACCTGCACACAGTATTCAAGATGTGGGCATGCCATAGATTTATATAGAGGCAACATGATATTTTCTGTCCTATTATCTATCCCTTTCTTAATTACTCCCAGCATTCTGTTCACTTTTTTGACTGCCGCTGCACATTGAGTGGATGTTTTCAGGGAAGATCCCCAAGATCTCTTTCTTGAGTGGTAACAGCTAATTTAGACCCCATCATCTTATATGTATAGTTGGGATCATGCTTTCCAATGTGCATTACTTTCCATTTATCAACATTAAATTTCATCTGTCATTTTGTTGCTCAGTCACCCAGTTTTGAGAGATCCTTTTGTAGCTCTTCGCAGTTTGCCTGGGTCTTAATTATCTTTAGTAATTTTGTATCATCTGCAAATTTTGCCACCTCACTGTTTACCCCTTTTTCCAGATCATTTATGAATATACTGAATAGGACTGGTCCCAGAACAGACCCCTGGGGGACACCACTATTTACCTCTCTCCATTCTGAACACTGACCATTTATACCCTACCCATTGTTTCCTATCTTTTAACCAGTTACCAATCCATGAGAGCACCGTCCCTCTTATCCTGTGGCAGCTTACTTTGCGTAAGAGCCTTTGGTGAGGGACCTTGTCAAAGGCTTTCTGAAAATCTAAGTATACTATATCCACTGGATCCCCTTGGTCCACATGCTTGTTGACCCCCTCAAATAATTCTAGTAGATTGATGAGGCATGATTTCCCTTTACTAAAACCATGTTGACTCTTTCTCAACAAATTATGTTCATCTATATGTCTGACAATATTGTTCTTTATTATAATTTCAACCAATTTGCCTGGTACTGAAGTCAGGCTTACAGGCCTGTAATTGCCAGGATCACCTCTGGAGCCCTTTTTAAAAATTGATGTCACATTAGCTATCCTCCAGTCATCTGGGACAGAAACTGATTTAAATGATAGGTTAGACTACAGTTAGTAGTTCTGCAATTTCACATGTGAGTTCCTTCAGAACTCTTGGGTGAATACCATCTGGTCCTGGTGACTTATTGCTGTTTAAATGTTCCAAAGGTTCACCAGTGGTCTTAAAACACAAGAATTAAAAAGGGTGATTCAAAAGGATAAAATTGAAACTGCACCGTAAAGAAAACTACGCTATTCAAATTTCTAAGAATGTTCATTTAAGATGCAATTTGTTTGGAACATAAAGCAACGTGTTACTCAATGGGAAAGATACAGAGCAAAGAATAGAAACTATACTGCCACTGGCATTTAAAAGAATTTAAGATCATGATGTATGCACAAAGTGAGCATTGTTTACACTGCTCTGGGGGTTGTACAAAGATGTCTTTTTTAATAAGATTGAGCCATATTTTCCATACCAACACAAAATAATTATATTTCTAGAACTGAGCTGGAAAAAGAACAATCTTCTCCACATATTTCCTTTGATACTGAATACATTTGTTAAAAAAGCCATCTCCTCTGCAAACTATTAGTAAATTTTAAAAACTAGCACAGCAAGTGCTTTATCATAGCATGAGTTTGACTTCTAGCTAAAAATATTCATGCAGGGTTCCTTATGCCAGTGAAAGAAAACAGATCAAACTCCTCCCATCTTGCTGAACAGCTGACATGTATTTTAACTCCCTGGCAACATTTCCCAGATATATCAGGATTCTGTCCTTCATCTCAAAGAGCCCTTCTATTCCTTACAATGAGAAGACACAGTATAAACTGTAGTATGTTTTTATAAAAACATCTACATACACACATTGGGTTTCACTTGCTAGAAAATTACATCAATTTTTATCCAGTTAAGTAACTTTCAGTTCTATAATACCTCATTGTGTATTAGCCATGTAATTCCCCTTCCCATACAAAATTTTTTTTAAAGAAAAACTTACATTTTCATCTATATAAGAAAGGATTAGCCCATAATAATCCAACTTTTACTACAGAATATTTTAGATCTATTTAAATCTCATTGAGCTGCAGGAATTTACTAGTCTACCTTCTGTACAGAGGGTTAAATTTCAAACTGCAGGACTGCACCACAGGTGGGGATTCAACTTAAATTATCACAGCTTTTGAATATCCAGGGGACAGCTCAAAGCAATGTGTTCTTTAACACTTCACTGTTGCCTGCTGTACAGCCAGAGAATTTCCTCTTCATTGTACTAACACAAGATGTGATTGTAGAACTCTACAGGGATCCCAGAGTCAACATCTTGGTTCCTCTTCATCTACTAATGCCTTGATGTCAACTTGCAGATACCCGCTGAGTTCTACAATAGTATATAGTCAGCAACACTTACAGTGAAGAGGAATTCCTGCATTCAGACAGCAGGCAGCAATGTGAACATACATCAGAATTCCAGGTCTGCAGTTAGAGAAGGTAGTAAAAGTTGGGGGGGGGGAATTATAATGGAGTGAAAGTGTGCATTTAAATCTACTTTTACTTATAGGTACTTATAAAACAGATTCATATATTCTAAGGCCAGAAGGGACCATTGTGATCATCTAGTCTGACACAGGCCAGAGAACTTCCCCAAAATAATTCCTAGAGCATCTTTAGAAAAACTTCCAACCTTGATTTTAAAAAGATCAGTGATGGAAAATTCACCATTGTTCCAATGGTTAATACTCTCACCATTAAAAATTTACACCTTGTTTCCAGTCTGAATTTGTCTAACTCCAACTTCCAGCCACTGGATTGTGTTGTACCTTTCTCTGCTAGATTGAAGATCTCATTACTAAATATTTGTTCCTCACGTAGGTACTTATAGATTAATCAAGTCACCCCTTAACCTTCTCTTTGTTAAGCTAAATAAGATCAAGGAAGCCAATCACTATAAGACATTTTTCTAATTCTTTAATCATTCTCAAAGCTCTTCTCTGAATCCTCTCCAATTTACCAACATCCTTCTTGAATTGTGGGCACCAGAACGGGACAGTATTCCAGCAGCAGTTGCACCAGTGCCAAACACAGAGGTAAAATAACCTCTCTACTCCTTCTCAAGATTCTACAGTTTATGTATCCCAAGATCACATGAGCTCTTTTGGTCATAGCATCAAAACCACGAGCTCCTGTTCAACTGATTATCCACCACAACCTCCAGTCTTTGCCAGTCACGGCTTCCCAGGATAGAGCCCCTCACCCAGTAAGTATGGCTTACATTCTTTGTTCCCAGATGTATACATTTACATTTAGATGTATTAAAAATACAGATTGTTTTCACCCTGTTTATCAAGTGGTTCTTCTTCCTTTCATTTAAGCTTCACTCACTGAACAGTTATGTTGATTCATTATACAATAATCAGTTAGTTTAGATGAACAAGCCTTCTCTTATTTCCCACCCCCCACCCTGTCCATCCCTCCCATACCATCTCCGTCTTTACATCCTGAATAATCAGGGGCCTTCTGTCTCATTGATTTGTACATGTAATTTCCATTATAATAATGGCAGCTTACACACACACACACACCCCACACACACACCCACCAAGGAAGAACAATTAGCCCCAACTAACAGTGAATTTAGAAACTTTCCTCTTCCCACTTCCATGTAAACCAGCAGCAGTATTGGATTTCATGGAGGGAAGATTTCTCTCTAGCTTATGACAGGTTTCAGAGTAACAGCCATGTTAGTCTGTATCCACAAAAAGAAAAGGAGCTTATACTCAAATAAATTTGTTAGTCTTTAAGGTGCCAAAAGTACTCCTTTTCTCTAGCTTATGAAATTCACGTCCCTCTTTAAATATTGCTAAAGTTGATCTGATAGAATTTACTTTTATTTCCAGCTCAAAAAATACTTCATTCATTTGCTCTTCAGATGACAGATACAGTATCTTCTAAGCCTATTCCAGAGCAAACTGAAATCCCTGGGTTCTGCTACAAGAGGTTTCTCCTTTTCTCTTCTTCCAACTGACACTCCTTTGCAAGTTACTCAGCATGAACACTGATTTCTAAGTGTCTCCCAGTTGAACTGCTGTCTTTGCATATAGACAAAAGCATCCGTTGATAATACACAGTTGGGATGATAATTCAGTTATTCATTTCCTACATAACAGACTGCTAATAAAAATAATTATTTATTGTTTAAAAAAAACCCTCTCCACTTTTGAATGGCTTTTCCCTTCAATATATCTTTGACATACTATTCATCAACTTCTTACTTTCATATTGGCCCTTATTTTTCCTTTTGATAGGATACCATCCATCCTGGACAAAGACTTGAAATGGCCCTGCCTACTTTTCTTTATTTACACATTATCCTCCGACACATTTTGTTACCCTACTATCCACATTCTCTAATCCCCTAAAGTTTCCTTGATCTCGTTCCCACAGCAACACTCTCTGATAGTGAAGGGCTATAACATTACCACTGAAGACTTTACAAACACACAGTGATTTCTGACCTGACAAGTTTTACTGGGAGTCAAACCAACTCTCACATGGAGCAGTTAAGAGCAACATACGATTGTGTCAGACAACTGTTTGATGCTGTTTCACTTTAAACAGATCGATATAAATCACCATATATGGCAGCTATCTAAAAAGTGCTGGTTATAATCAGCTCAACTGCCTGTATGGCAGGTAAACATTGAACATTTAATAGTAAACTAACATGGCTCTTTATAAGATCTAGATAGAAAACAGTCAATTTTATCAGTTACAAATATGCGGGGGGGAGGGGAGGGGACTTTCATAGTAAAGCTGTTACTGTTGTTTGATTTTTCTCTTTTTTTTGTTGCATTGTTTTCTAAACATATTTTCTGTGCTCCTTACAGTTGCACACATTTTTATCTTATCTAAGACTAGACTGCTGGTTAGGACCCCAGTGGACCTGTGTTTATCAATCATACTCCCAGGTGGACATTTGTTAAGAATTCATTCATGCATTTCACAACGACTGGCAGCATCCGCCCAGGAGAGGACAAAAAATGGAATTGTAGAGGTGATCCGACTCTGGATTTAGGTGAATTGAAGGCATGTGCTTGCTCACAACTAATTCTAGCTAGGGCTACTAATTAGTATCATAAGCACAACGGTCTTACTCCCGTTCACCCATAAAAATATTAAACAGAGACTGCTTAAAGGTCATAAAAGCTAGTCTATTTAAAAAAAAAAAACAAAAAACATAACCTACCAGCAATTTTCTCATGATATAACCCCTAGTTGTCAAAGAGGCAGGAAAGTGCAGAATGTATTTTAAAATGTGCTTAGAAGAACCTGGATTACTCCTCATTTTATTTATTTATACCAGTACAGATTCTCTAACCTGATCAAGACCAGTGATGAGCTGCCAAAATCTTAATGGGTTCCCTCCTCACCCCACGAGGGGGTCGTTGCCCACCCCCGCGCCCCGGGACTCCTGCCTCATCCAACCCTCCCCCATTCCTTGATGCCCCCCAACCCCCAGGACCCCTGCCCTGTCCCCTGACTGCCCCCAGAACCGGGCAGGAGTGGCTCGTGGGTCACCGTAGTGGGTGCCCACCCCACCCCTAAGAGATAGAGGCACCTGCCGGGGGGGTGAGGTGGGGAGTCCCGGAGGTGCTTACCTGGGGCAGCTCCCAGGAAGCATCCGGCAGGTCCCTCTGGCTCCTAGGGGTGGGGGAGCATAGTTGGGGGGGAGCAGGGGGAGTGGCTGCTCCCCCACTGGTCATATCAAAAGTGGCGCCTTAGGCGCCGACTCCCTGGGTGCTCTGGGGCTGGAGCACCCCCGGGGAAAATTTGGTGGCTGCAGAGCACCCACCGGCAGCTCCCCGCGCTGTGCCCGGCCCCAGCTCACCTCACCTCCGCTCCGCCTCCGCCCCGAACGCACCACCCCCCTCTGCTTCTCTGCCCCTGCCCCCTCCCGCTTTGCGCAAATCAGCTGTTCAGCGGGAAGCCAGGGAGCACAGAGCGGCTTCCTGCTCAGGCCGAGGGTGGCTGAGGTGAGCTGGGGCAGGGAGTGGTTCCCCTGCGCGCCCCCCCGAGTTACCTGCTGCGGTGTGTATGGCCCTCCTCGGCCCCCCTCTCCCCCGCTCATCTCCGCCTCCCTGGGCCTGAGTGGGAAGCCGTGGCCTGCATCTCAGCCTGCCCCAGCTTCCCACGTGAATTCTGATTCTGATTCACGGGAAGCCGGGGGGGGGCAGAGAAGCAGGGCTGGGCGGCGCGTTCAGGGGAGGATACGGAGGCAGAGTGGAGGTGAACTGGAGCCGGGGGTGGGGCGGGGAGCTGCCGGTGGGTGCTCTGCACCCACCAAATTTTCCCCTTGGGTGCTCCAGGGCTGGAGCGCCCATGGAGTCGGCACCTAAGGCACCACTCTTGGCCGGTTAAATTTAGAAGCCCTTTTAGAACCGGTTGTCCCTCGCGGAACAACTGGTTCTAAAACGGCTTCTAAATTTAACAACTCGTTCTAGCTAACCGGTGCGAACCGGCTCCAGCTCACCACTGATCAAGACCATATAATAGCATTAAGACACATTGCCTAGGCCCTAGGGAGCACCAGGTATTTCCTCCAATCAGCTCAGCTCCACGCACAAACTTTTTTGTTTGGTTGCCTTGAAGTCTTTTTGAATACATTTCTGCTTTTACCTCCTTTATCTTCCTCCATCTCATCACCACAGAATAATGTATTGAGATTTGTAATGACAAAAAAATAGTGAACTCCCCCCTATTATTTTGATGTACTTTAACTAATGAAAAACTGTGAGCAGCAGCAGAGATGCTGAAGCACTCTCCAGATTCAATAAGACAACTGCAAAAAACACATACTTGGAAAATGGTTTTCAAACCCATAATGGCTATGTCATAAATATAAAGGGAAGGGTAACCACCTTTCTGTATACAGAACTATAAAATCCCTCCTGCCCAGAGGCAAAACCCTTTCATCTGTAAAGGGTTAAGAAGCTAGGATAACCTTGCTGGCACCTGACCAAAATGACCAATGAGGAGACAAGATACTTTCAAAGCTGGAGGGTGGTTGGGGAGTGGGGGAGACAAAAGCTGTCTGTCTGTCTGTGTGATGCTTTTGCCGGGAACAGAAAAGGAAGGGAGTCTTAGAACGTAGTAAGTAATCTAGCTAGATATGCATTAGATTTCTGTTTTGTTTAAATGGCTGTTAAAATAACTGTGCTGAATGGGATGTATATTCCTGTTTTTGTGTCTTTTTGTAACTTAAGGTTTTGCCTAGAGGGAATCTCTATGTTTTGAATCTCATTATCCTGTAAGGTATTCACCATCCTGATTACAGAGGTGATTCTTTTACTTTTTCTTTAATTAAAATTCTTCTTCTAAGAACCTGATTGCTTTTTCATTGTTCTTAAGATCCAAGGGTTTGGGTCTGTGTTCACCTATGCAAATTGGTGAGGATTTTTATCAAGCCTTCCCCAGGAAAGGGGGTGTAGGGCTTGGGGGGGATATTTTGGGGGGAAGACATCTCTAAGTGGGCTCTTTCCCTGTTCTTTGTTTAACACGCTTGGTGGTGGCAGCATAAGGTCCAAGGACAAAAGGTAAAAGTTTGTACCTTGAGGAAGTTTTAACCTAAACTGGTAAGAATAAGCTTAGGGGGTCTTTCATGCAGGTCCCCACATCTGTACCCTAGAGTTCAGAGTGGGGAAGGAAACTTGAAAGGCTAGATGCTGAACATTATTTTAAAATGGAAGTTTAAATACTGTAGAAATTGATGGCTCAGCTCCCTCCCCTCTCTCTTTTGCCAAGCTCTTTCTACCCCTCCAGTGAAGAGAATTTTCCCCAGCATTTGCATAAGTCTGCTTTTTGCTGTGCGACATTTTTAGTGTTTTTGTTTGGAAAGCGAATGTGCCTGTATTCTGCCAGAAACCATTTTATCTTTAATTTAAAATTATGTAATAAATAGAACTTTTAATAGTACAAATTAATCCTATTTTGATCTTCCAAAGAAAAATAATCAGGTTAGCTATATACCTGTTTGCAAAATTGCCTCTAGAATTTACCAACAAAGGCACAAAATCTACTTGCCTGTCTTCCACCATGAAAGATCATAAGGATGTACTAGCTAATGATATTTTATTCACATCACTACAAAATGTCAAACTCACTCGAGTATTGGTATAATGCATACTGCAGCTCACAAGGGTCAAGAATTTTTTTCTGAAGCTATAAATCTCGACATTCTTACCTACTCTGAATTCAACCCCAGCCGAAGAGAAACTGGTCAAATTTACCCCCTTTTTCCCCAAAGATACCAGAAAAAAGTAGTTTCTATGAAATGATTGATTTTTCCCCTCAGTAGGTACAAGAATGCATGCAAACATTTAACCTTTGGGAAATAATCATGAGAAACTTCTCCCAAAGCCCATCACAGCGTAACAGATGGTAAAAATTCCAAAGAACAAAGTCGTGTAAATACATCACTGAAGACCATTACACCAGTGCTAAATCATATATAAGTTTCCAGCCAAAAAAAAACTTTATCAATTTTCTAGAATTAAGGGTTTCAAAAGGTATCAGATTTCAAATTTAGCACAAATTAATTTTCTAAACTGAAACATTTATCAATACGTGTGCCCAGCGATTTCTTTAGAGACTGTTTAAAATGCATTTCATCACCAACAACTGCTTGCTAACTAACCGGGATTAGCAGCATTGTCTCTAAGTCCACCTGACTGTATGAGTAAGACAAAAATATAAGGCTGTTACTTTATTATTTGGTAATTTAATCAAAGGAAATCACTATTCCAAATCCTGTCCTTTCTAGATTACACAATCTTTCCAACAACTTCATTCAGATGGAGGATTAGGAATTGTTTTGGTGTACAAAAGCATTTCACTGGATCCTCCTTTTCAGAAGTTAACTTTTTAACCCTTTTATTTCTTAAACCATTATCAAATCAAAGTTTGGTGGCTAGCAACCAGCACAATTATGGACCAACATGAATAGCAACAGATGGGACAAGAAGCACACACAGACGTCTAAGTTATTAAATTAGTTTAATACAACATACTTGAAAAATTGAAAGTATTTGAAAAATAATTTAAAAAAGGGGCACCAGTCATTTGAACCCATGTACAGGAGGGCATAATTATTGTATAAAGCATCTTAGCTTTTATATTCTGCTTCCTCTACTTACACAGAACTCTCAGAATCATTGGAGAACCGGGCATATGAGAGAAGAACAACAGAATTAAAATCCACCATTTTGATGCAATTAATAAAACAGCTATTTTTTTCCAACTCTATGTGAAACAAAGGAGAAGGAAAATAAAGTTTTCAAACATAAAAAGGGACAACTGATAGTCCCGATTCTAAAAGGGATATTTTAGACAACAGAAAGCACATAAAACACTGATGTGTCTCATGGTGCATTTTTTGTTATAAAAGTTAAATATATACAACAATTCTAAAATTTAAATAAAAATACTTCTACCAACCAGAATTTATATTTCTATGATATAAGCATGGATTTACACTTTTTATCTAAGACCTGATTCTGCAGTCCTTATTTCAGAAAATTACCGGTTAAGTTGGACCAGTGTGCTGTTTTAGTAGCTGGACAGTCAGAAAAAACTACATTAAAGAATAACTGTACAAACAGACATTTCTTTGAAACTCAATATTTTGGTCAGCAAACTCAGACCACCTTCAGGAAATAATTAAAACTGCTAATAGATGGACCCAGTTGAAATGAGCTAGGAAGAAACAATGACAACATTAATTTTCAAAGCAACAGTTATTTCAGAGTTGTTAAGTTGCCTGTAAATATGCCTGCAGTGCTAAACAGAGTAAGTTTTATTAACTGCACTTTTTTAAAAAATGAAATGCACTTGCTGACAGATATTTTAAGAGGTATTAAAGATACAGCAAAAATATAGCAACCAGAATTCAAGTCATAATTCACCAAAAGTAATATATGACATGCTTCAGGCCTAAGGAAATTGTAAGAACAACTGAAATGGCATCATCTAGCAATTCAAACTTTTTTAAAAATGAAATAAGTATAAACAAGGAACTTAAAAGATTTCAGAAGTACAGTTATAATGCACTATTTGCATGTTCTCACATTACTATTACGTGCTTGCCCTTTTGCTGGAGCAACGAAAACTTGATTTGCATGCCCGAAGTCTTGTAAACACAAGAAATAACCCTCTCTTGTTCTACCTCTATTAACTGTTTATCCCTCTTTTAAATATCAGTTCTTAATGACTTATTAATAATAAGTATAGACTTGCTACAAGGCCATAATTTTATAAATACCTGTTCCCAAGAGATTCATAAATGAGGTGGATATATGGGACTTGAAACAGATCTATCCAGAAATCCAAATTTTATTTTCTTCTTCTGCTAATCTAATAATCTTAAATCAAATAATTGTATTCCCATTTATAGTCTCACATTCCAGAAAGTGTTTATGTCAATACATAAGTGTGTTCATTTATAAAAACTGGAAAGTAAATTGTATTACTTTGGAATATATGGCCTGATTATCAACGGTGCTGAACACCTGCAGTCCCTAACTAAGAGAATGAGTCTTACAGGCATTCAGGCCAATGATCCTCCCCTTTTTGCCATTTTGTATATCTGATTCCTCTTAGCTCCCTAATTCCCCAAAACAGAGCACGAGTAATTTTGTTTATGACAGCACTTACTGTATTTTCTTCCTCAATGATCAATCTCTCATCTATTTATATTCCAGATTTTGTTTCTATTAATTTTACAAAAAGTATACACTACTTCCATCTACATATTAAAGCATTACTACGCTGGCCACTCAAATTTTAAAGAAAAAAACATGAACTATCATGGATTTAACCTTACAGATAAGAAAGGAAGATAAGCAAAAAAGACAGAATGACCACAATGTTAGAGCATTAGAAATGACACAGAACTGAAAATGCCTACAACTAAAATAACTGGTCTGCACCAATGGTATTTCATATCAGCACTGTCAAGTAAAAGAAAATAAAAAGTAAATTTTTCTTATCTGTGACACTAAAAGGATTTTAGATTGTTAAAACAGACAGACAATTTTAAAAACTGGTTTTCATTATTTCATACTGAAGCTGTCTGTCCACTTTTTGCATTTCACATTGGACAATTACCAAAGACCTGAACAATTAGCTTCACTTTTCCCAATATTCAGTTAATTTCCCGGCCCTCATACATTAGCACATTGCTGCAATGCTTCAGCTGCAGTGTCCTGAGGAATTTTTCTTCTATGTAATTAAACATTTGTTAGATAGCACTGTAACTAGAGTTTTGGGGTCCTGAGAATTTTCTAGTCCTATCACCACCATTACATAGGCAAGGATATGAATAAGCAGGTACTGACTTGCTTCTGAAGAAATTCCTTTCATAACATTCTAAGAGAAAATTACAACTACACCCATTAAATAATCCCAATATGAATTCCAAGTAGCTTGTTTTTCTTAACACGGAAGCAAGAGTGTGTGTCTTTGTATTATCTAGCCATTTGAGTAAAGTATTATTTAGGTCAAAGACAGAACAACTTGCCTCATGAGGAGAGAAAACAAGCATATGAAAGTTCTCCGATTCTTTTGGTTCAAGGTTCATAGTTTTGGTTCCTATTCTTGACAAGGTGAATGCTTGTGTTCATCTCCAACTAATCTCATCGTCAAACTGTTGGGGTTTTTGTTTGTTTTGCAAAACTAACTCCCCTCCCCCCCATTTTGTTTCCACAAATGCGAAATACAATCAACATGTGTGTTTACATGATACTTCATCATATGAACTCTACTTCAGGTGACACCGTAAGAGCACTGGATAAAGAGAGAGAGTGAAGAAAGTTATAGCTGAAGGACCCAATCACTTAGTATTTGCCAGCCAACCAGCGCTGTCTGAAGTATTGCTTTAGTCTCTTTCAAGTCTGTTTCCCTTTCAAGATGGTTTGCGTTTAGAAACAAGCATTTACTGCGTTTGATTCCGCCAGTCAGGTTAGTCACAATTGCAGCCCCTTTCAGAGACCCAGAGAGCTGCCTCGTGCCGAGGCGCAGCCATAATCGTCCCCAGGTATTACCTTTCAAAAGCTACAGTTCCACAACGGCCCTTTGTTGCTGAGGGGGTGGATGTGCCCTGCTCAAGGTGCTGCGGGCACCTACCCCGCCCTCCCCCTTCCCGTCAGCAGAACTTCCACTTTCCAAGCCGCGCAGACCCGGTAACCTCGCCCAGGGGAAAGAGGCGAGCAGCTGCCTGCAGCTCGGCAACGGCCAGTGAAAGCCCACGCGAGCCAGCAGCAGAGGACGGCGGTGCCTGCGCACACGAGACGCGGGGTTGGGGCCCTCACACTTGCCATGAGTTGCTGTGCTTACCCGCAGGGAGGCAGGGCTGCTGCTGCCCGCCAGACGCGGTCGCCCGTTCCCTGGGCTGGGCGCGCAGCGCTTGGCCCCCCGGGGCAGCTGACTGGGCTCCGTTCCGGCCGGGCCGCGGCGGGACTCCACGCTGGCCGGGAGGCGCGCCCGGCACAGCTCCTCGGCTGCCCTCCTCCCCCGTCACCTGTTTGCAAGGGGCTCCGGGAGACGTCGCGGCTCCGCAGCCCAGCGCCAGCCGCACCCCGGGGCGCGAGTATCCCCCCCTCCGCCCCCAGGGCAGCCATGGGGCGCGTTACAAACCACACCTTGGAAAACTCGACAGGCGGAGCCGTCCCCTGCTGCTGGTGCCGCCGCGGGCCGCTCTTCCCCTGCCGCTCCGGCTCGGGCTGAACAGCGGCTTCCCTCCCAGCCGCTCGCAGGGTTCCCTGCTCCCGGCACAGCCCCACTCCGCCCCGGCCAGCGCAGCCTCTCGCTCCTCTCCCCGCCGCGGGGAGGCGGGGCAGGGCCGGCCTTCCTTCGCGCTGGAATTTTCCTCTTTCCCCGGCTGCTCCGGGCTCCGCTTCCCCCAACCCACCACTAGGGCATGCGGAAGGCCGGGCGGAGAGCCCTACAGGTGGGGAGAGACGGGGACTGAGAGCCCAGGCCGCTCGAGAGGCGGGGCACAGACAGCGAAAGGTCCGGCTGCCACCACCTGCCCGCCTTATCCTGGTCGGGGGGAGGGTGCAGTTCCCCGAGTGGGAGCCCCGCGAGGCTGCTTTGGCGTGGGGGAGATAGGCGAGGGCCGCGTCTCATCAGCCCCTTCTTCCTTCCGCACCAGCGATCAGACCTCGTCTCTGTTAAAGATACACGTCCCTGCCTGCTCTGCGCAAGCCCTAGGACTGAAGGGGGCAAGTCTGCGGCGTTCTCTCTCCTCTGGTCCCTTTGATCCTGTCTGGCTGCGCAAAACGAAAATTAGAGGGCAGGCAAAATTGAAAGTGATTAGTCTGAAAGCACCCGGTGCCCTGTTGTTGCCGTGCAAATATACAACCGAGGGCAGGTTTTGCTTGTTCTTATGGCCTAGCATAATATTGCAATGTTTGGGTTGCCAAAACTCAGATGATAAATTAAAACAAAAAAAAAAAAATTCCCTTAACTAAAAAGTTATTTCCTTGAATAAAATCTAAATGGGGCCTCCTGGAGATGTTGTCAATTTAATCACATTTGTCTCTTCCCCACCTTCATTGTTATAAGTAACAACTATTGTTCTACAACAGATTAGGGGAAAATGTTTTCATTTTGTTTGCATCCTGCGTATGATAGCACTTTAATCTTGTTTATGTGAAAGAATTGCTCCGTTACAACCTGCGTTGTGTGACTGAACTTGTCCAACAGTGCAGTGTCTGCACTGGCACTGTATTGTGAGTATCTAACCCACAGTCAGGGCCGTCCCATCCATAGGATGGGCGAAGGCAACCCATAAGGATATGGGGTTCAGGGTGGCCTGGAGGGTTAGTGGGGGGGTCTGGCGCTGGCAGCAGCGAGCGACCCTGCCCTGCTGGCTCCCAGCATCACTCACGGGAGGGGGCAGAATCCAGAAAGGGGCAGGGGCTTGGGGGAGATGGTGCAGCAGGGACACAGAGGGGGTTTGGGGGAAGGGGTATAGTGGGGGCAGGGATTTTGTCCCCAGGGTTGGTGTGAAGGCTGAAAAGGCTTGTCAGGCCACTTAGCCACCATAAAATTCTCCACTCTCTGTCTCTGAAACAGTGCCAGAGTGATGCTGGTGGGGCCAGATTTCCACATTCACTGCCAGGATATCCTGATATGTTACCAATACAAAATAAGCTAATGCACTAGCCAGGTGATTCTTGGGTGGGGCCATCAAGTAGGCCGTCCTATTGAAAGTTTCACACATTAGTGAAGTGCAGCCACCTCTAAGGTGTAAAATAGTAACAGCTTAGAACTGAACATGAAGAATATCATACACAATTGATAATTCAGAGGGTGTTTAGATAGGCAGAATAATCACCACAATTAAAATATGGCAAAGTGGTGTAAAAACCCCTGCTCTGAAGCAAATTTCATTGGCTCTTTAGTTACAGTAAGTCACAGGACATCATCCAAAGGGCCAGAAACTAAATTTTGTGTCTCATTTAAAAGATACTGCACACTGCCCATCCCTAGCATCATTCTA
This sequence comes from Lepidochelys olivacea, assembly GCF_965140295.1. NCBI lineage: Eukaryota > Metazoa > Chordata > Testudines > Cheloniidae > Lepidochelys > Lepidochelys olivacea. The sequence continues at coordinate 36,158,174 of NC_140421.1, forward strand.
GAGCTTTGGTTCAGTACCAGTTTTTAAAAAAGAGTTCCATGTACTGAATCACTTACTTGTGCCAATGATAGAAACTCAGTAATGACAGGGAGAAACACAGCTATTAGCATAAACTTTCAACACCAACATTGTGTGGAAAAAACATAAGGAAACGAGTATCAACAGTGACACACCCAAGTACATTGAACCCTGAGAGGGAGCTCCCAGCTGCCCAGCCAAGGAAGAAAGGGTTCACTGGGAAACCCAAGCCAGAGAGAGGAGCAGAAGCTGTGCTTCCATTCTCACACTCCAAATTCCCTTCACTTTAAACCCTGGTTGTTAATCAAATGCAGCGTACCACAGGCTGGATGCCTGCAGGCCATTCTTCAAGTAAAGCTTTATTAATATTATATAAAAAGTAGTTGTTTGAGACAGTTTAGGTTTTATTTAACCTATGTATCTCGTTCTTTAGTGAGGTTCAAAGTGCTGTGCTGACTTCAAAATGCTGCTCATGTAAAAAGCTATGTGAGAGTACCTGCCTTGCATAATGGACAGAAGTCTACTATGAAATAACAGCCAGGGGAATACTAGATAAGTGGTCTGTTAACTCTATCTGTGTCCCTGAAAGTGAATCCTTTTCTGTTACTGTAAAGCAACAAGTTTAAGATAAGTCGAAGTCACTTTCACAAACAGGTTTGGGAAGCTATTGTTTAGTAAGTGTTTAGTAAGTAGTTTAGTTCAGATCATTAGTTGTATAGCTGACATAAATTAATGACAGGTTTCAGAGTAGCAGCCATGTTAGCCTGTATTCGCAAAAAGAACAGGAGTACTTGTGGCACCTGAGAGACTAACCAATTTATTTGAGCATAAGCTTTCGTGGGCTACAGCCCACTTCATCAGATGCGTAGAATGGAACGTATAGTAAGAAGATATATATACATACAGAGAACATGAAAAGGTGGAAGTTGCCACACCAACTCTAAGAGGCTAATTAGTTAAGATGAGCTATTATCAGCAGGAGAAAAAAAACTTTTGTAGTGATAATCAAGATGGCCCGTTTCAGACAGTTTGATAAGAAGGTATAAGGAAATAGATTCAATTTTGTAATGACCCAACCACTACGAGTCTCTATTCAAGCCCAAGTTAATGGTATCTAGTTTTCAAATTAATTCCAGTTCAGCAGTTTCTCGTTGGAGTCTGTTTTTGAAGCTTTTCTGTTGCAAAATTGCCACCTTTAAGTCTGTGACCGAGTGACCAGAGAGGTTGAAGTGTTCTCCTACTGGTTTTTGAATGTTATGATTCCCGATGTCAGATTTGTGTCCATTTATTCTTTTCATAGAATCATAGAATATCAGGGTTAGAAGGGACCTCAGGAGATCATCTAGTCCAACCCCCTGCTCAAAGCAGGACCAATCCCCAATTAAATCATCCCAGCCAGGGCTTTGTCAAGCCTGACCTTAAAAACTTCTAAGGAAGGAGATTCTACCGCCTCCCTAGGTAACGCATTCTAGTGTTTCACCACCCTCCTAGTGAAAAAGTTTTTCCTAATATCCAACCTAAACCTCCCCCACTGCAACTTGAGACCATTACTCCTTGTCCTGTCCTCTTCTACCACTGAGAATAGTCTAGAACCATCCTCTCTGGAACCACCTCTCAGGTAGTTGAAAGCAGCTATCAAATCCCCCCTCATTCTTCTCTTCTGCAGACTAAACAATCCCAGCTCCCTCAGCCTCTCCTCATAAGTCATGTGTTCCAGACCCCTAATCATTTTTGTTGCCCTTCGCTGGACTCTCTCCAATTTATCCACATCCTTCTTGTAGTGTGGGGCCCAAAACTGGACACAGTACTCCAGATGAGGCCTCACCAATGTCGAATAGAGGGGGAAGATCACGTCCCTCGATCTGCTCGCTATGCCCCTACTTATACATCCCAAAATGCCATTGGCCTTCTTGGCAACAAGGGCACACTGCTGACTCATATCCAGCTTCTCGTCCACTGTCACCCCTAGGTCCTTTTCCGCAGAAATGCTGCCTAGTCATTCGGTCCCTAGTCTGTAGCTGTGCATTGGGTTCTTCCGTCCTAAGTGCAGGACCCTGCACTTATCCTTATTGAACCTCATCAGATTTCTTTTGGCCCAATCCTCCAATTTGTCTAGGTCCCTCTGTATCCTATCCCTGCCCTCCAGTGTATCTACCACTCCTCCTAGTTTCGTATCATCCACAAATTTGCTGAGAGTGCAATCCACACCATCCTCCAGATCATTTATGAAGATATTGAACAAAACCGGCCCCAGGACCGACCCTTGGGGCACTCCACTTGATACCGGCTGCCAACTAGACATGGAGCCATTGATCACTACCCGTTGAGCCCGACAATCTAGCCAACTTTCTACCCACCCTATAGTGCATTCATCCAGCCCATACTTCTTTAACTTGCTGACAAGAATAGTGTGCGAGACCGTGTCAAAAGCTTTGCTAAAGTCAAGAAACAATACATCCACTGCTTTCCCTTCATCCACAGAACCAGTAATCTCATCATAGAAGGCAATTAGATTAGTCAGGCAGACCTTCCCTTGGTAAATCCATGCTGACTGTTCCTGATCACTTTCCTCTCATGTAAGTGCTTCAGGATTGATTCTTTGAGGACCTGCTCCATGATTTTTCCGGGGACTGAGGTGAGGCTGACTGGCCTGTAGTTCCCAGGATCCTCCTTCTTCCCTTTACATTAGCCTTTTTCCATTCATCTGGGACTTCCCCCGTTTGCCACGAATTTTCAAAGATAATGGCCAATGGCTCTGCAATCACAGCCGCCAATTCCTTTAGCACTCTCGGATGCAACGCGTCCGGCCCCATGGACTTGTGCACATCCAGCTTTTCTAAATAGTCCCTAACCACCTCTTTCTCCACAGAGGGCTGGCCATCTACTCCCCATGCTGTGATGCCCAGCGCAGCAGTCTGGGAGCTGACCTTCTTAGTGAAGACAGAGGCATAGAGACTGTCCAGTTTGGCCAATGTACATGGCAGAGGAGCATTGCTGGCACATGACAGCATATATCACATTGTTAGATGTGCAGGTGAACGAGCCCCTGATGGCGTGGCTGATGTGATTAGGTCCTATGATGGTGTCACTTGAATAGATATGTGGACAGAGTTGGCATCAGGCTTTGTTGCAAGGATAGGTTCCTGGGTTAGTGTTTTTGTTGTGTGGTTGATGGTGAGAATTTGCTTAGGTTGGGGGACTGTCTGTAAGCAAGGACTGGTCTGTCTCCCAAGATCTGTGAGAGTGAGGGATCGTCTTTCAGGATAGGTTGTAGATCTTTGATGATGCGCTGGAGAGGTTTTATTTGGGGGCTGAAGGTGATGGCTATTGTCAGATGCCACCGGTGTGGTGCTCTGCTCTTGCTCGATTTTGATATCAGTCGGCTGCGTGCGTGCGTGCGTTCCCTCTGTGTGCTGCCCTGGCTCTGCAGATCACTGGCACAGCAGACCCCCAGAGAACCCCCAATGACCACAGACTCCAGTGTGGTACGAAGGCATGTCAGCCAGGTTTATTGTCGAAGAGAAACACAGTCTCTAACTCTCCGGATTATATATCTACAGTTTGTTGCTAGTCCCTATGTGCTCCCTGACAATGGAAACAGCTCAGTCAGTGGCGGGACTTTCCACTGCCCCCTAGGCCAGACAAAGACACGGCCCCAGGGATGTATTCTTATACACAGGTACAAACAAGTCACATAACACTCCTGACGTATTGAGATGCAACCCCTTTACATAACAATGCACCACCCTTCTATGCAGTAATGCTGCCTCTCACCTTGTACATGTTGGTTTGAACAAAACAACTCAATCCATCATACTAGCCTTTTGCCCCTGTCCTTGTTATCTATGTGGATGGTATAAGAATGTTCTTGTACCATTTGTGTATGGCTTTGGTATCCAATACGCTTTAGATATATGATTGTGCAACAGCATATATTTATGCAACATCAGCCCTTTCCTTGCCAACTTCTGTGAGCAGGGCCTGCCTCTGGCTCACAGCTTAACTTTGCTTTATGTTAGCAAAGTCTTGACCATTACTTTAGCTCAGGCCTGAGGTCTCATACCGAGCCTCCAATACCAAGGGTTTATGTTTCAGGGCCTCATCTTACTACAATGGTCTAGTGGAGTTCTGTTATTTTCTTTGTTGAGCCTGTCCTGTAGTAGGTGATTTCTGGGTACTCTTCTGGCTCTGTCAATCTGTTTTTTCACTTCAGCAGGTGGATATTATAGTTGTAAGAATGCTTGATAGAGATCTTGTAGGTGTTTGTCTGAGGGATTGGAGCAAATGCGGTTGTATCTTAGAGCTTGGCTGTAGACAATGGATTGTGTGGTGTGTTTTGGATGGAAGCTGGAGGCATGTAGGTAAGTATAGTGTTCGGAGGTTTCTGGTATAGGGTGGTGTTTATGTGACCATCGCTTATTTGTGCAGTTGTGTCCAGGAAATGGACCGTTTGTGTGGATTGGTCCAGGCTGAGGTTGATGGTGAGATGGAAATTATTGAAATCATGGTCAAATACCTCAACAGCTTCTTTTCCATGAATCCAGATGATGAAGATGTCATCAATGTAGCTCACGTAGAGTAAAGGTGTTAGGGGACGAGAGCTAAGGAAGCGTTGTTCTAAGTCAGCCATAAAAATGTTGGCATACTGTGGGGCCATGTGGGTACCCATAGCAGTGCTGCTGACTTGAAGGTCAATGTGAAATAGTTGTGGGTGAGGACAAAGTCACAAAGTTCAGCCACCAGGTTAGCCATGACATTATCGGGGATAGTGTTCTTGACGGCTTGTAGTCCATCTTTGTGTGGAATGTTGGTGTAGAGGGCTTCTACATCCATAGTGGCCAGGATGGTGTTTTCTGGAAGATCAACGATGGATTGTAGTTTCCTCAGGAAGTCAGTGGTGTCTCGAAGATAGCTGGGAGTGCTGGGAGTGTAGGGCCTGAGGAGAGAGTCCACATAGCCAGACAATCCTGCTGTTAGAGTGCCAATGCCTGAGATGATGGGGCATCCAGGATTTCCAGGTTTATGGATCTTGGGTAGCAAATAGAATACCCCTGGTCGGGGTTCTGTACAGATCTATTCCTGTGCTTTTCCAGGGATTTTCTTGAGCAGATGGTGTAGTTTCTTTTGGTAATCCTCAGTGGGATCAGAGGATAAAGGCCTGTAGAATGTGGAGTTAGAGAGCTGCCTAGCAGCCTCTTGTTCATATTCCAACTTATTCATAATGACGACAGCACCTCCTTTGTCAGCCTTTTTGATTATGATGGCAGAGTTGTTCCTGAGGCTGTTGATGGCGTTGTGTTCAGCACGGCTGAGGTTATGGGGCAAGTGATGCTGCTTTTCCACAATTTCAACCTGTGCACGTTGGCGGAAGCACTCTATGTAGAAGTCCAGACTGTTGTTTCGACCTTTAGGAGGAGTCCACGCAAAATCCTTCTTTTTGTAGTGCTGGTAGGAAGGATTCTGTGGGTTAGTATGTTGTTCAGAGGTGTGTTGGAAATATTCTTCGAGTCGGAGATGTTGAAAGTAGGATTTTAGGTCACCGCAGAACTGTATCATATTTGTGGAGGGACAAAAAGACAGGCCCCAAGATAGGACAGACTCTTCTGCCGGGCTAAGAGTATAGCTGGAAAGATTAACAATATTGTTGGGTGGGTTAAGGGAACTACTGTTGTAGTTCCTTGTGGCATGTAGCAGTTTAAATAATTTAGTGTCCTTTTTCCTTTGTAGAGAAGCAAAGTTTGTGTTGTAAATGGCTTGTCTAGTTTTTGTAAAGTCTATCCATGAGGAAGTTTGTGTGGAAGGTTGGTTTTTTTTGAGAGTATCCAGTTTTGAGAGCTCATTCTTAATCTTTCCCTGTTTGCTGTAGAGGATGTTGATCAGGTGGTTTCACAGTTTCTTTGAGAGTGTGTGGCACAATCTCTCAGCATACTCTGTGTGATATGTAGACTGTAATGGATTTTTTATCTTTAGTCCTTTTGGTTTGATGCCCATCTGTTTGCATTTGGAAAGGAAGATGATGTCTTTCTGTATCTGTACGAGTTTTTTCATGAAGTTGATGGATTTCCACTCCATCCTTTTAGAATGTTCTGAGGTAACACAATCAGTTACTGAAAAGCATTAACCCATGTGACAAGTCCTGGCCTACTGAACTTTTTTAATGTACTACTAGGTGTCAGTTCTGACCATTGTTAGCATAACCTTCAAGAACCAGGGACTGTTAGTTCCAGTTTCTATTTTAAGCAAAAATTCATCTTTCTCAGGTAGATACATAAAGTTCCATGAAGTTTTCTGAGTGTGGGTCTTTCATGAAGAACTGAAATTAATAAAAACAAGATCCTGTCTGTTCTGAATAAACACTAAACAGCCTGTGGCACTTTTTGTAACAGTAGCTAGTTGTCCAGTTGTTTTTTGAAAAAATCCCCATACCTCCACCCAGCCACTGGGCATCATGTTAGTGGTTGCTTTCCTTCACCCCAGAGGTGGCTGCAGTCCAGTGATGCTGTATGTAAACACTTTGGGATGAAAGGGGCTTTAGAAATGTAAAATATGGTATACCAGTAATTTTCATGCATTTGTGCCTATTATTGCCAGTGGTGAATGCTATTTAAAATATTAAATCAAATAGAACACAGCATTTTTCACTGCATTCCATTCACAAAGTGGGAAAGGTCTATTTAGAATTTCTTTCTTTTAGCATTTACTTGTATATGTAACTTTAACGTTGTGTGCAGTGTTGTAGCCATGTCAGTCCCAAGATATTAGGGAGACAAGGTGGGTGAAGTTATATCTATTATTGAACCACCTTCTATTGGTTCAATAAAAGATTCTAACAGAAGTTGGTCCAATAAAAGATATTACCTCACCCACCTTGTCTCCGTAACTTTAATGTTGTCATTTCCTGATTTTGAGATACTTAGCCATACCGCCTTTACATTCTCAACTACCACATAGTTTTGTGCATGGAAAATAATATAGTACAATAGCTGTTTTGAACAGCATTGTGCAATAGGGGAGTGGAGCATGAAAGAGAAGGGCGTTTCCTATGTTAAATTAATATTATGGTGCATTACTAAATGAGGCGGAAAGCAGAACTGCCTTATTTTATCAGTTCAGAGGAAATGGATATTTAAAAAAAATCAAACTTTTGGCATCCCAGCAGAATGGCAAAACACTGAACAATTGATAGGGCTCTTGTAGGCCCTTATTTTTGTTTACAAAAAAAAAATATTAAAAATCTACAAGTGATTTTACTGTAGAGTAGCCAGTTAGCTTACATAACATAGCATCCTATTAGAGTTGCCTTTTATCATGTTTGAATTCCAGTAGCTGGGTGGGGTTTTTAGTGAGCATGTATATGCATGCACACAGCCACTGAAAGTATTACTATAGGCATGGGGACACATTTTTGTATGCCTGTCATAAATATAAAGGGAAGGGTAAACACCTTTAAAATCCCTCCTGGCCAGAGGAAAAATCCTTTCACCTGTAAAGGGTTAAGAAGCTAGGATAACCTCGCTGGCACCTGACCAAAATGACCAATGAGGAGACAAGATACTTTCAAAAGCTGGGAGGAGGGAGAAAAACAAAGGGTCTGTGTCTGTCTGTGTGATGCTTTTGCCGGGGACAGAACAGGAATGGAGTCTTAGAACTTAATAAGTAATAATCTAGCTAGATATGCGTTAGATTATGATTTCTTTAAATGGCTGAGAAATTAAGCTGTGCTGAATGGATATTCCTGTCTGTGTGTCTTTTTGTAACTTAAGGTTTTGTCTAGAGGGATTCTCTATGTTTTGAATCTAATTACCCTATAAGGTATTTACCATCCTGATTTTACAGAGGTGATTCTTTTTTACTTTTTACTTCTATTAAAATCCTTCTTTTCAGAAACTGAATGCTTTTTCATTGTTCTTAAGATCCAAGGGTTTGGGTCTGTGGTCACCTATGCAAATTGGTGAGGATTTTTACCAAACCTTCCCCAGGAAGTGGGGTGCAAGGGTTGGGAGGATTTTGGGGGGAAGACGTTTCCAAACAATGCTTTCCTAATAAAAATAAACCCAGATAAACGTTTGGTGGTGGCAGTGGAAGTCCAAGGGCAAAGGGTAAAATAGTTGTACCTTGGGGAAGTTTTAACCTAAGCTGGTAAAAGTAAGCTTAGGAGGTTTTCATGCAGGTCCCCACATCTGTATCCTAGAGTTCAGAGTGGGGAAGGAACCTTGACAATGCCCATCTAAAATAGTAGGTTCTCAGATGAAGAATATTGCAAACTTTAATCATGCATTCATCTATAAATGTATAATAGTACTACTTTTCACTTCTGGAGCACCTTTTACCCAAATAGTTCAAAGCATTGTATGGTTGTTAAGAGGCTTAATTACTTTGAAAAGTAGTTAACAATTCGCAAAAAGAAAAGGAGTACTTGTGGCACCTTAGAGACTAACAAATTTATTTGAGCATAAGCTTTCGTGAGCTAGAGCTCACTTTAACAATTGTTATTCCTATTTTTCAAATGGAAAAACTGAGGTACTTTCAGGTTAAGCAATTTGCTCAAGATCACAGCTAGTTAGCAGTAGAGCCAGGAATAAAACAAATTATCTTCCATTTTATATCACATCCTGTTGTATCCCCTGTCTGCTTCATTCCCCCTCCCCACATGTGCCTGTGCACACACTCTCACACACACACAGACACACACACACACGTGAGGCTAGGGGCTGGTTTACACTGGGAATTTACACTGGCATAGTTATGTCACTTAGGGGTGTGAAAAATCTATATCTCTGAGTGATGTAGTTAAACCAACTTAACCTCCCATGTGGATTAAGGGCCTGATGCTGAAACTTGCTAAAATTCTACCTTGCTACCAAACATTTCACCTGCTGTGGACCATGCTGAGTAACAGATGCCTATGGGTTTACCTGGGTTATAAGACCAGCTCACCCCATATTATAAACAACAGGCTACCACAAGGTTCTGTACTCATGCCAACCCTTTTTAATATTTACATGCCTCCAACTAAATCGCAAAAATTTGGATATGTAGATGATCTTGACATGACAATCCAAGCATCAAACCTCCCTGACATTGAGAAAGCATTAACTGAGGACCTCCAAACTATGGACCAACGTTTCCCAAAATGGAGGCTTAAACCAAACCCTGGAGAAACACTAGTAAGTGCATTTCATCTTGATAATAAGAGTGCCAAAAACACACTGAAAGTAGCTTTCTGTAGTAAAAATGTGCAATACAATTACACTCCAACATATCTTGGAGTGAAACTTGACCGCACCCTCTCCTTCCATGATCATCTTGAGAAGGTAGCTGCAAAGATAAAAACGAGAGCCAACATAATCCAGAAACTAGCAGGTACAACCTGGGGTACATCAGTGTTGCAACCATCTGCAATGACACTTCTATATTCAGTAGCTGAATATTGTACACGGGTATGCAGCAGATCTACGACTTGTAGGTACCCAGCTAAATACAGTGATGCAGTGCATCACGGGAACCCTTAAGACGACTCCAACACCATGACTACCTGTCCTGTCTAACATCGCTCCCCCACCCATACGCCAAACTGCTGCAACGTTCCATGAAGCTTAGCAAATCCAGGAAAACAGATGTCTTCCTATTCACCAGGACCTTGACAACCCCCCCCTGCAATGTCTTATGTCCCGCAAGCCTTTCTGGGAACATTCGCTTAGCCTCATGCAATCAGGCTGTGATCAGGAGGAGGCTTGGAAAGCAGATTGGGCTAAACAAGACTTAAAAAATAAGCATCTTGTGCCAGATCTCAAGCAGAAGGTTCCTGGGTTTGACGTTCCATGGTCATCTTGGTGAACTCTGAACCGAATTCAAACCAACCATGGTAGATGAGGATATCTAATGCACAAATGGAAAATCAAGGACACCGTGGTGGGCAAGTGTGGTTCCCCAGGACAGACCATCAAACATATCACTACCTACTGCCCAATTTATAAATATGAAGGAGGCATTAGAGCAATAAATTCTACTACTCCTGATGGCTCAATCAACTTCAAGTGAAATTGTAGTTGCTGCTCTACACCAGCCATATGAAAGAAGAACCTCCTGTATAGACAGCACTAGGTCAGCAGAAGAATTCTTCCATTGACCTAGCTACTACTTCTCAGGGAGGTGGATTACGTATGCTGATGGGAGCAGGGCCGGTGCAAGGATGTTTTGCGCCCTAGGCGAAACTTCCACCTTGCACCCCCCCTCTGCCCTGAGGTGCCCCCCTCCCCCCTGTGGCAGCTCCCCATTTCCCCCTCTTCTCTCGGGGAGTCATCCGGCAACTCTCCCCCTCCCCTCGGCCCGGGGAGCCGTGAGGCAAATCCCCGCCCCAGCTCACCTCTGCTCCGCCTCCTCCCCTAGCATGCCGCTGCCACCGCTTCTCCCGCCTCCCAGGCTTGCAGCACCAATCAGCTGTTTGGCACACAAGCCTGGGAGGGAGAGAAGCAGAGCGGGGCGGCGCGCTCAGAGAGGGAGATGGAGCAGAGGTGAGCTGGGGCGGGGAGCGGTTCCCCTGTGCGCCACCCCCACCCCCCGTTACTTGCTGCAGGTGGTGCCCCTCTGCCCCAGCTCACTTCCACTCCACCGCCTCCCTGGTGTGCGCTTTTGTCTGCCCCCAACCACTTGGCGCCCAAGGCGACCACCTAGTTCACCTAGTGGTTGCACCGGCCGTGGATGGGAGAATTCCTCCCATCAGTTCAGATAGTGTCTATACTGAAGTGCTACATTTCAAGTGTAGACAAAGGGGTAGAGTGTAGTTAGGGGACAGGACAGTAGAATGACTACAGCTATTGGTATGTTTGATATTTTTATTTGATTAGTTTTTGTTTTTAGTTTACCTGTATTTTGACAGCCTCAGGGGTCTGCCCTTTTGGATTCAACTGCAGGGACAGGGCCTATATTTTTAAATTAATGGCAAGCTCTACTTGCCATTAAAACTGTTTGATTTATTGTTAGCTTTGTGTCTTTCAGATTAGCAGGCTCAAAATTTGATGTACTTTTTAATGGGACTCCGTGCAAACAGAGCAGCCTGAACTAGCAAATTGTATGCAGTACTGGACAGTATGTTTTTTTATTTTGTTGCGTATGTGGGTAGGGCCCTGATCCTACAACTTTCATAGTGCTGACAGATCCCTGCATGCAGACCCACTGATTTCTGTAGGGCTACATGTGGGTGCAGCATCAGGGTCTAGTTTATTGTAGAGCCACTCATGAGCAACTGGGGGTTAGAGATGGGGGAGGGAGAGGGGGAGAAATATAAAAAGGACTGATATGATTACTCCTACACAAGGAAAGAAAAAATAAAAAAGATACTGTAGGTCAAATTCTTGGCCTACCAAGTCTAAAGGAAAATAATAGTAAATTCACCAATTTTTATGGAAAGTATTCTTTGACATTTATTTAAAAATAATATAGGCCTGTCCTGCACTTTGATCGATGCATGTGAACCTGTGTGTTCAATTGAATCCCACTGAAGTAAATAAGGCTCTGTAGGGATTGGCAACACTTGGTCATGTAATCTTCATGTGTAAAATGTGCATGGGCCATGTGCTCACCTTCTGCACAGCGTGAATGTCACCCCTAATGAGCAAGGGAATCATTGTCTTTTAAATACTGACAATGACAGGCTATCCTTTTAGTGCTTTGGTCTGCTGGAAGACTTTGTTCTCTCAACATATTGTGCAATGTAATGGTCTAATACTGCTAACAGTTACTACTAGGGGCTTGTCTATGCTACAGGTTATTTCGACATAATTTATATCACTCAACAGTGTGAATAAGCCACCCTCTTCAGCAATGTAAGTTACACTAACCTACATAAGAATGGCCATACTGGGTCAGACCAAAGGTCCATCTAGCCCAGTATCCTGTCTTACAACAGTGGTCAATGCCAGGTGCCCCAGAGGAAATAAACAGAAAAGGTAATCATCAAGTGATCCAGCCCCTGTTGCCCATTCCCAGCTTCTGGCAAACAGAGGCTAGGGACACCATCCCTGCCCATCCTGGCGAATAGTCATTGATGGACCTATTCTCCATGAATTTATCTAGTTCTTTTCTTAACCCTGTTATGGTCTTGGCCTTCACAACATCCTCTGGCAACGAGTTCCACAGGTTGACTGTGCGTTGTGTGAAAAATACTTCCTTTTGTTTGTTTTAAACCTGCTGTCTATTAATTACATTGGTGACCCCTAGTTCTTTTGTTATGAGAAGGAGTAAATAACACTTTCTCCAAACCAGTCATGATTTTATAAATCTCTATGATATCCCCCCGTTAGTCATCTCTTTTCCAAGAGGAAAAGTCCCAGTCTTATTAATCTCTCCTCAGATGGCAGACGTTCCATACCCCTAATCATTTTTGTTGCCCTTTTCTGAACCATTGCCAAGTCCAATATGTCTTTTTTGAGATGGGATGACCACATCTTCACACAGTATTCAAGATGTGGGCATACCATGGATTTATACAGAGGCAATATGATATTTTTGGTCTTATTATCTATCCCTTTCTTAATGATTCCCAACATTCTGTTTGCTTTTTTGACTGCCACTGCACATGAGTGGATGTTTTCAGAGAACTATTCACAATGACGCCAAGATCTCTTTCTTGAGTGGTAACAGCTAATTTAGACCCCATTATTTTATATGTATAGTTGAGATTATGTTTTCCGATGTGCATTACTTTGCATTTATCAACAATGAATTTCATCTGCCATCAACCTAAACACTGGTGTGGATGGTGCTCCTGCTGCTATATCTACCACCTCTCAGAGAGGTGGTTTTATTATGCCAACGGGAGAGCTCTCTCCCGTCAACATAGAGCAGGGGTGGCCAACCTGTGTCTCCGGAGCCACATGTGGCTCTTCAGAAGTTAATATGTGGCTCCTTGTATAGGCACCAACTCTGGGACTGGAGTTACAGGCACCAACTTTCCAATGTGCCAGGGCGTGCTCACTGCTCAACCCCTGATTCTGCCACAGGCCCTGTCCCCACTCCACCCCTTCCCACTCCCTCCCCAGAACCTGCTATGCCCTCGCTCCTTCCCCTCCCACTCTGAGCCTCCTGCACGCCACAAAACAGCTGATTGGGAGGTGCAGGGAGGGAGGGGGATGCGCTGATCAACGGGTCTGCCGGTGGGCGGGAGGAGTGGAGGAAGCTGATGGGGGAACTGCTGATGTATTACTGTGGCTCTTTGGCAATGTACATAATAATGATTAATAATAAGCAGTACTCACCTACATTCACCAGGGATATTTCTTGCTGCTTTTTGCAGCATTCAGCAACTCCTGATCTTCTTGTACAGAGATGAAAAAATAAGGGATGTCCCCTGTAATATGCCTAGTGCTGCGGTACACTGGTATAGTTAAAAGAGAGCTGAAGTTTTAACCTTGAATTACCTAATTTGTTAAAATTGTTTTTACACTTTCTCACAGTTAAAAAGGCCACTAAATACAATGAAAGATTTTTGACTAGGTCTCCAGTCCCATCCCAATCCACCCTCTTTGTACTGCTTAAAGAGATGCTTGTGGAGCCCCAACGCCACCCCCTTGTTTATATGGGGATGTTGGGATTGTTCCAGGTGTCGGAGGAGGCATGGCCAGTGTATACTGGAATCCAGTGATCCTGGGCTGGCAGAATAGTGCCATGAATGCTTTAATATGTGCTGGGCATCAAACTGACCTCTGGCGGCCCTCAAGAATAAGGGTTAGAAAATTAGTAGAAAACTATGTATAATCCCTTCCTCCTCCTTCTCAGGTATACCTGCAGGTCTAGCCCTTTAAAAAGGGAAAAGAACATGCTTATAAAATTCTGTCAGGTTTACATGGTTTCAGTGGAAGTGAGAAAGATGTCTCAATTTTTTAATAAAACATAGGAACTATTATTGGTACTGTAGCAATCTGTTGTTTCTAAGGATTACAATTATTATTTCAATAATTTATATTTGATATTAAGTCCTGTTTTCAAACATTGTTCAGTACACTTGAGAGCTAGAGGAAGTCAAGGAATTCAGCAAGTTAACAAGCAAGTGGTGTTGGTATAGGGACTCTAGCTCTCTGCTAAAGTGTTTGTACCTACACTGATATTGGAAGCCCTGTGTAAAACAAGGGCACAATAAATAGACTAGTTTGTAGTTCTTAGGCTAATGGGTGCTCTGAGTCTTGTACTCCTGGGGGAATTCTACACCACTGTGCACATGCAGAATTCATGTCCCCTCACAGATTCCCCCCCGCATAAGAAGATTCTTCCAGGGAGGTGCTGTATTCCTTCTTTTGTTCACCAGTGGTTGCTGTGGCACCAGAAGAGAGGGCAGCCAGCTCAGCACTGGAGCAGCCAGCCCCGGAGAGGGAGGGGTCAGAGGCTGCCTCACCTCACCTGCAGGGCCACGGGATATGGGGAAGACGGAGAGAGCGGGGCACATGGAGCTGCTGGGGGTCACATAGATTGGGACTCAGAAGGGATATGGGGAGGATGTACTGGGGTGGGTGCACAGGAGCTAGTGGGGTGACAGCACTGAGCCAGCAGCTGAATGGGGACAGGGAGGAGAGGGGTGCAGGGACACTTGGGGATGGGAGAGGAGGGGTGCTGGGACACATGGCCAGGGGTGAAGGGGAGGGCATGCAGGGACACATGGGGATGGGAGAAGAGGGGGGCTGAGTGGGGATGCAGGGACACATGACGACAGGGGCAGATGTGCCTGACTGAATGGGAGAGGCTAGGGGTCAGCCAGGGTCTGCTTGGGGCAGGCTCCCCAACTCCCTAACAATCCTTTCTCCTCCTCCAAAAAACTATTCTGTACTTTTCCCACCTACACCCAACAACCCTCCATGTTCACTCCCAAGCTCCTTCCCAGCAATTACTTCCCTCTCGCTCAGCTCCTTCATTACCCCTGACTCCCACAAGCCTTTGCTTCTGAGGGGTGCAGGAAATACATTTCTGTATTGTAGTTTAAATGAATTGTTACTAAAAGTTCTGTATTAATATGCCTAGTAAGGAATCTGTTTGTCAAAAAACATATTCTGAATCTTTTTGGTTGTCTGTAGTGTTAGTGACATACTTGCTGACAGGTATTTTGAAAAATCACCAAAATAACTGAAATTGTCATGATTATATTGTTACTTTGACAAATAAAATATACAGAATTTTAAAGCATTGTGTGCAGAATTTTTAATGTTTTGGTGCAGAATTTCCCCAGCAGAGACAGCACACATAGTAACTGAAAGCAAAGGAGAGGTTCTGATGTTGCTCTCCAGCAGCATGAGACAGGGTATTTTGGCCTGGATGGGACCCTAAAACTGAGGGCTTGTCTATACTGGCAATTAACAGGGCTGCAACTTTCTGGCTTAGCGGGGTGAAAAAACACACCCCTGAGTGCAGCAAGTTGCAGCACTGTAAAGCGTCAGTGTAAACAGGGCCCAAGTTCTGGGAGCTACACCCCTTGTTGAGGTAGTTTTTCCCAGCGCTGCACCGTGACCACACAAAGCACGTTAAAGCGCTGCTGTGGCAGCGCTTTAGCGTTGCCAGTGTAGACTAGCCCTAAGCCACATTGCAGTCAGACAAAAGCCTGGATTGTAGGGTTTCATTCCTATTGAGGTTCCCAGAGATATTACCAGTTAGCAGCTAATTAAGTACAGCTGAGTCTATTTAGACTAAACTATTTAAAAGTAGGGTGTTGCTCTCCAAACTAAGAGAGAGAATGGGTTGAATTACCCTGGACTAGGACAGGGTGTGGTGCTCTAGAGAAACGGAGGAGTCACCTTTGATAGTTTGTACTTTTTCTTTTGTATATTTGAATGCACCATTTTTGAAACTGCATGGGAGGAATGTGCCATAAGAGACTTTGGCCTCTTTGGTATCAATTTGAGTTAAACTAGAACTTCTGAGGCCAGGTCTACATTATACACTTACATCATTTTAACTACTTCACTCAGGGGTGTGAAAAATCACCAGAGCAACGCAGTTATACTGACTTAACTCCCAACGTAGACAGTGCTCCCATCAACATAGCTATGCCCAATTGCAGAGGTGGATTAACTACACTGACAGCAGAAGAAGCTCTCCCGTCAGTGTAGTGGTGTCTTCACTAAAGTGCTATAGCAGAGTTTTAACTGTAGACCTGCCCTTAAATACTCCATATTGAGAGAAGGTTTCCCCCAGGCACCTTTCAAACCTAATAGTAGTATAACCTCGATAGCACTCATCACCATGCATTTTTGACAGTTTCCACGCCCCGTTTGGGGCTTTTGTCCCGCCTTCCCACCCTGTTTCCATGGCACCGAAGTTTGGCACCGACAGCCATTTTGAAAAAAAAATTGTGCACGTTTGAATGGGGGAAGTCTTGTGCTTGGATACATGGAGATACATGGGTAAGGTTTATTGAAAAAAGAGGCTTGTGTAAGGAGAGCTGTTGTTAAAGGGCAGGTTATTAAAGAAAAGAGATGATGGGGTGCTATAAAATAGAAAATGTGATACATTGAGAGACGTTTGGGTAAGGTTTATTGAAAAAAGGGGAGCTACTGGTAAAGAATAGAGTGTTTGTGTTACTGAACACATGCAGAGTGAAACATTTTACCCCTTTGACTGTGAATAGGGGAAGTGTTTGTGCTTGGATACATTGAGAGCAAAAAGGTTATTGGCTGTGATTGAGTAAGGAGAGCTGTTTGTGTTACTGAACACATGCAGAGTGAAACATCCTACCCCACCAACTGCCGGTAGTGAAATGATAGGTGGCTTGCGCAGAGCTCCTGGGAGCTAGCCTCTCCTTTTGGTGGACCAATCAGAGGTTGTTTTACAGCTAGGTCACAGAATGGGCTTGTGGAACCAATCCTGCAGTCCCAAGATTTAGAGAGGATCTTTACCTTACATTAAAAGTTATAAAAACAGGATTAAAAAGAAAATTTAGTAAGCACACAATAAGAAAGTATTAAACAATATTAAAAACTTGTTGAGTAAGCACTGAGGTCAAAAACTGGCTTAAAACATTAAAAACAGGATTAAAAAGAAAATTTAGTAAGCACAAGGTAAAAAAGTGAATAAAAACATTTAGTATCAGGGTAGCTTAAAAAAAAGAAAAGTTAAAAAAACAGGGCAAGAAAAGGAAATTTAGGAAGCACATAATCAAAAAGTGAATAAAAAACCATTAAACAATATTAAAAACCTGTTGAGTAAACACATGGCCAAAAACTGGCTAAAAAAGCATTAAAAACAGGTTTAAAAAGAAAATTTAGGAAGCACAGGATAAAAAAAGTGAATAAAAATGCATTAAATAATATTAACAAACATTAAAAGCTAGGTTTAAAAATGTAATTTAGCAAACACATGATAAAAAGGTGAATAAAAAAAGCATTCAATATCCGGGGAGATTAAAAGAAAGAACAAGGGGGAAGATAGAGAGAGAGGATCTTTACCTTACATTAAAAGCTATCAAAACAGGCTTAAAAAGGAAATTTACTAAGCACATGATAAGAAAGTGAATAAAAAAGCATTAAACAATATTAAAACCTGTTGAGTAAGCACACGTCCAAAAGCTGTCTAAAAAGCATTAAAAAGAAAATTTAGGAAGCACATGATAAAAAAGTGAATTAAAAAAAAAGCATTCAGTATCAGGGTAGATTAAAAGAAAGAACAAAGGAAAGATAGAGAGCACATGGTTAATCAAAAGGAGAGAGAGATTTTTTTATCTTGCCTGTCTTTCTGTAAAATGAGGCAGCTGCACAGTTTAGAAATTTTCAGATTTGTTATTCCCGCCTTTGGATTGGACCAATCAGAGGTTGTTTTACAATGGCATTATAGAGTTTATTTTTCTGAACCATTTTTATAGGCCCAAGGCACCCCCTTCTCTCCCTCCACCCCCCCCTTAACTGCCTTATGCTTAACTAAAGAAACAGACACCCAGCATTTTTCCTGCCATGTAGTTTTTTTAGAAGCTTTTAGTAACAAACAATTTTTAAAAGTTTTTTCCTAGGTTTTAGGCTAGCCCTGGTTATTTTTTTTAGTAAGCCCAATATAAAACAACTGGTTTTTGCAGCTGATAGCTGTGATTAGAAAGAAGAAGTCTGCTTTTTAACAAACACAAGTTAGTTACATTAAGTTTTGTAATGGAATAAAGCTCTGCTTTATAGTGACTTAAAAAGACACAGCCCTTTATTTGCAGGGGTGTTTCAACAAAATAGAGCAGGCAGAATTATTCCAGGTTTTTAGTAACAAACAGTTTATATTTCCCTTATTTTGTTAACCCCTGGATCAGAGAGAAGAAGCTTGTTTCTTTCTCCACTTTTTAACAAAGAGAGGTGAAAGGCTTGTAAAGGAATAAACCCTTGAAAAGATACACTCCTTTATTTAGTCCCATGGGGATAAGTGCTTTAATAAAAGGTAAGCCTGCAGAAACAGTTCAGGAATTAAAAACAAAAAAAGTTTTAGACTAACATGGTCAGCAAGAACAATGTGAAAAAAGAAGCCATTGTGATCAGAAATAAGAAAGCCCAAGGCCTGCTTTTAAAACAAAATTATACCAAAGACGTGTACTAAAAAGAACAGTAACTTTAACTGTAAATAAGCTTACTATATATTTTAAAAAAAACTTTTTAACCATTAAAGCCGAAGAATGTAGCCCAGGATTCCTGGCTTTTTTTTTTAAGAGGCCGTTTGTTCTGCTCTTATCTAAACAAACAGGACCCTGTAACAAAAGGTGACCAGCACACACTATAAACAATTTAAAAATGTGTTTATTTGTAAAGTAATGCCTAAAATCCCCTCTTTTCTAACTTATTAAATAAGCACTTTAAAAGAAAAACCCATCTAAAGACACATCGCTTTACTTACAGGGGTATTTCAATAAAAAAGCATCCCAGGGTCTTAACCCTGACTAAGAAAAAGTTTTTCCTCAATGTTTTTAGTGAGAACCACTTGAAACAGCCTTTTGAAGGTAGTGGATTAGAAAAGAAGAAGACCCCTTTGAAAAACAAGGCTATCTGAAGACACAATTTTTTATTTAATCAGCCCCCCCCCTTGGCATAGGTGTTTCAATAACGTGAGTCTGCAGAAACAATCCAGGGTTAAAAACACACAAAACCTGTTTATAAAAGCAATGTATAATGATAAAAAAAGTTTTCCCCTATGTTTTAGACTAACGGATCATTTTTTAGTAAGAACATTTTGAAGCAGCATGCTTTTTCAACAAAAACAGCATCTGTGAGTCAGTGGATCAGAGATAAGAAGGCCAGAACATAACAAGAAAGCCCTAGGCCTGTTTTTAAAACAAAATTATACCAAATACTTGTTGAAATAAACATTTTCTTTTGTTATGTGAAGAAGACATTGCTTTGTAACTACACTTATTAACAAGGTAAAATAAAAAAAGAAAGTACCTCAGGGTTAAAACCACAGCCAATTAGTTTATAAAAGTAATTGTTAAAGTTTTTAACAAATAGAGGTGAAAGGCTTGTAAAGGGATAAACACGTTAAAAGACAAGCTATATGAAGACACATTCCTTCATTTAACGCTTTTGCATATGTTTCAATAAAAAAAAATGAGCATGCAGAAGCACCACAGGTCTAAACCCTGACAAAGAAAAAGTTTTTAAAAGCTTTTCCCTCTGGGGATTTTTAACATATCCATGCAAAAGTTATATTAAGCTTTCATTTTCTTAGGACTTTTAGATTTAAGTATGAATTTTTCTGTTGCATTATTAGAATGTCTTTGTTTTTAAATGTTTGCAACCCGTGCAACCTGAGACACAGGTACAAGCTCCTGTGCTTGTTTGGGTCCATAGATTTTATTAAACTAATACAGCACAGGCTGGAGCTGTATTAGTTTCTCTACATTTTAAAAACAGATAAGCCTAATTAGGCTAGCCAGTGATCCATGCAGTATAGTCTGCCTTAGGAAGGCTCTAGGGGTCACTCCTTCAGTTTGCTTGGTTTTTTACACAGACTTTTTTCCTCACTTTTAAACGCTGTTAAAGTTTTAACAAATGGTGAGACTGCATTGAAAGATACTTTGTGAAAGTTATAACAAGTATTTTATTCCATTTACTGATTGTAAATGACAAAAACCGTCGCTTTGTGACTGCATGAAGCTTAGAGTTAGCCTATCTCAAGACCCCCACCCCTTTTTTTTCCTTTTTTTTAATTGTTTTTTAAAACCTAAACCGAGGACAAACAAATTTTTAAAAAAACCACAGAGATCAGACCATGGGGATAAGAAAGCTGTCCTGAGTTTTAGGGGGCATATTGATAACTCTTTTAGTGAAATGGTTTTGTAGGCAGCCATTTTGAGTTCGTTGTTATGCTTTAGCATGGGCAAGTGTTTGTCATTTGGAATCACTTTTCCACTTTATGAGGTATTATCTCCGCCATCCTATGGCCTATTAGAAATATTAACCAAAAAACCCAAACAAACCATAAAGATACTTTGCAGCAGTGTCTGCAAAGCAACAATTACAATTTAGTTGATCTTTATCTTGTCTAAGCCCCTAGGGAATATATTTTTGTAAAACACTTTTATGCAAACAGTAACCCTAGATGATGTACATCATTAAATAATATGAAGCAGTAGACGAGAGACCTGAAACATTGTTGAAATCAGAGGGGATATAATTAAGCCCTAACACAGAGGGCCTGGGGTTGGAAATTGAAAAGGTACAGCCGAAGCGGAAGATGGTATGCTTTAAGAGGGGTTCTGGGGCTGCTTCGCAATGGTCCATAGAGAGCCTATAACCCTCATGCACAAGTGCCAAAGCTGGGTGAGGTGGGTGGGCCTTTCTTAGAGGAACAGGCCACTCATATACCTCTTCTTGTTGTTGACAAACTGTAACCTAAATGCACGTATACTACGGGGGGCAACTTACTGACCTTTTGACAAACCCCACACCCCTTGAACTCCATAAAAACACGCTTCACACAGTTATTTTCAACTGACATTTTATTTTACAACACACCCTGTTTTGTTCCCAAAGCACGCTCTAACTGTTAGTGTTTTTTCGTATCAAGATTTTGTAATTTGCTGAACGAAGAAGGCTCTCCTTACACAAGCCCCTTTTTTCAATAAACCTTACCCAAACTTTAAACGGCTCTCCATGTATCCAAGCACAACACTTCCCCCATTCAAACGTGCACAAAAAAAAATGTTCAAAATGGCCGACGGTGCCAAACTTCGACGCCAATGGAAACAGGGTGGGAAGGTGGGACAAAAGCCCCAGATGAGGCGTGGAAACTGTCAAAAAATGCATGGTGATGAGTGCTGTTGAGGTTATACTACTCCTAATCCTCTGTGAACTCACTTTCCTCTCATGTCTTTACACTCCAGACCAAGGGTGGGCAAACTTTTTGACGCGAGGGCCACATCTGGGTATAGAAATTGTATGGTGGGCCATGAATGCTCAGGAAATTGAGGTTGGGATGCAGGAGAGGGTGAGGGCTCTGGCTGAGGGTGCAGGCTCTGGGGTGGGGCTGGGGATGAGAGGTTTGGGAACCGCAGCCAGTGGGAGCTGCGGGAGTGGTGTCTGCAGACAGGGCAGCATGCAGAGCCATCTGGCCACGCCTCCATGAAGGAGCTGGAGGAGGGACATGCTGCTGCTTCTGGGAACTGCTTGAGGTAAGCGCCACCCGGAGTCTGCACCCTCTCCCACTCCCGAACCCCCTGCCCCAGCCCTGATTCCCCTCCTGCCCTCTGAACCTGTTGGTCCCAGCCCAGCGCCCCATCCTGCACTCTAAACCGCTCATCCCCATCCCAGAGCCTGCACCCCCCGCCATGCCCCAATCCCCTGCCCCAGCCCTGATCCCCCTCCTGCCCTCCAAACCCCTCAGTCCCAGCCTGGAGCACCTTCCTACACCCCAAACCCCTCATTCCCAGCCCACCATACAATTTCTATACCCAGATGTGGCCCTCAGGTCAAAAAGATGCAGCCCGTGGGCCATAGTTTGCCCACCCCCGCTCCAGACCCTGCAACACAATCCCTTTTAGATGACACAGGGTGCCCTATAAAAGCATCCAGCCCTGCTCCACCACAGAATGTCGCAGAGCATAGAGCCTTTGAGAGAGAGTGAAAGAAAAGGGGAAGGTATCTTGTGAGTTTTTAAGATGGCTCAGAAGTGTCCTCTAGCAGAAAAGGAAAGTATTTCAGTCCAAAATATAGATCCTGTTTATCAACAACAAAAGGAAACACATTTTTCCTGAGTGTGAACAGCATGTGAAGAATGAGGCTAGCGGAGAAGAATCAGATGCTTCAAAGAGGCTAGAAAATATGACATACTTGGTAGGTACAGGAATGGCTTGGTAATAGAAGTAAAGGCATTGTCCATGGGCAGGACAGATAGGCAGCATGTCTCATCATAAATGTGCACTGAGGCCATAGTTTCCCCAACCTAGAACAGCATCTGTACTTTCCAGAACAGAGTGACTGCTGACTCATAATCACCATGCTTCGTGCCTCTCAGCTTTCACTTGCACCAGAACTTCTTTTTGATTTTAACTAGATTTATAAATAACTTTTTAAAAGCACACTTTTTATATTCTTGGTGCCACTGATAAAAAAGGAGATTATATAAATATGTAGACAAATCCAGCTGCTAACCCACCCATAAATCAAGAACCAGAGGCTGACCTGAATAGCAGGCACTCCTCAAAGCATGTGTTGATGGTTCCTTTGATCAACTGTCTCAGACCTTTGTCAGGAAATCAAATGAACTTGTAGTATGGGAAGCAAAATGATTCAGACTCATCAAGCAACTATTATTTCCGTCTAAACTTGAAGCCCTAAATAAAGATAGGAACTAAATCTTTGGGACTGAAATCCTAGTGTTCTAACCCACTAAGCTTCTGCATCCAATTCCATGGGAAACTATTACATTCAGTTGAAGATATTATACATTTAAACTACTTTTCTCCTTTTCTTTCTATAAAATAACTGATTTAAGCCTTTTCTATGAAAAATAAATTACAGCAGGGATGAGAGAGTAATATATATCTGAAGGGGAATGGGTTATATGCTATATAAAAGATTTAAGCCATTAGCTAGAGTTGTGCCAGAGGATATCATGAAAATGTGGTACCAAATCTCATTTGGTGTATCTTTGCTAGTTAATCTGCAAAAATTCTTTATGCAATTAGGATGTTGTTTACAAATTGGAGATTAGATTAACATAAAGTACTACAATGAAAACAAGGTAAAGAATATCAAAGCATGGCATATTCTGAAAACTGAAGAGTCAGACAAAACAGTCACCATTTCTCCCGTAAGATTTACGAAAAAATATTCTTTAATAGGAATAGCATTTTTAAATAAGCATTTTGGAATAAGTTTTGCAGTAACTCCCATTCTATTGATTCCAGCAACATAGGACAATTATACCCGATGGGTGAAATCCTGGTTCCATTGACTTCAACATAAACCTGCCCATTAACTCCAGCAGGGCAGATTTCACCCAATATTTTCCAGAGGCATCTAAATGGATGTCCACTTCTAAGAAAAGCCTTCAAGTGGTGCACAATCTAAGCCATGCTTTATAATGCAGCACTATGTTGCATACATTTCACTTGACCTAGAGTTATTCTAGTCCTGGCCAGCATGGTATGTTTCTTGCGCATGCTTTCTGAAGAAGACTTTAATTAGAATCCTGCTCATCTGTGCAAGCCTGGCAGCTGGGAAAGTGCTATGCTACCTTCTGAGTGCATTGCTACCATGTCTTCAGTGCTCAAAACATGGCCTGGAAGACATGAATTGCAATTGCTGCTCAGTGCACAGCTTGCCTCCAACTGGTAGGCATTTCACAGTTTTGGTAACTACATAGTTTTGTCTAAGCCACATACATCTTTTGTTTTCAATAAGGTTTGAACCACAAACACAACACGAAAACATCCACTAAGTGACTTTCAGGGCAATGCTCTACCTCTTCTCCTTGTTAATGTAGTTCAAAATTGACACCTCACAGCCTAGTAGGTTTTTCTAGCTTTAAAATTAATTCAGCTCAAGGATAGAATGAGATAGCATGGGATATCAATCTGTTTACAATGGAAGATGAGATAAATTACCTCTGTCGAAGGATCCTCCAAATCAGGGACTTGTTATGAAGAGGAAGGAACTTCCGGAAATTTAAGCAAAACATATAATGGCAGGCAAATTTATAAAGCTCAAACATCACTGAGAAGCTCGCTTTGATGAAGAATCTGGCATGTAGCAACTCCTTGAAGCAAACAGTTTAACTAATTCGCAAAAAGAAAAGGAGTACTTGTGGCACCTTAGAGACTAACCAATTTATTTGAGCATAAGCTTTCGTGAGCTACAGCTCACTTCATCGGATGCATACTGTGGAAAATACAGAAGATGTTTGTTTTTATACACACAAATCATGAAAAAATGGGTGTTTATCACTACAAAAGGTTTTCTCTCCCCCCACCCCACTCTCCTGCTGGTAATAGCTTATGTAAAGTGATCACTCTCCTTACAGTGTGTATGATAATCAAGGTGGGCCATTTCCAGCACAAATCCAGGATTTAACAAGAACGTCTGAGGAAGGGGGGGGGTTAGGAAAACAAGGGGAAATAGGTTACCTTGCATAATGACTTAGCCACTCCCAGTCTCTATTCATGATGGCATATATCACATTGGTAGATGTGCAGGTGAACGAGCCTCTGATAGTGTGGCTGATGTTCTTGCTGGAAATGGCCCACCTTAATTATCATACACATTGTAAGGAGAGTGATCACTTTAGATCAGCTATTACCAACAGGAGAGTGGGTTTGTGTGTGGGGGTTGAGGGGGAAGAAAACCTGGATTTGTGCTGGAAATGGCCCACCTTGATTATCATACACATTGTAAGGAGAGTGATCACTTTAGATAAGCTATTACCAACAGGAGAGTGGGGTGGGGGGAGAGAAAACCTTTTGTAGTGATAAACACCCATTTTTTCATGATTTGTGTGTATAAAAACAAACATCTTCTGTATTTTCCACAGTATGCATCCGATGAAGTGAGCTGTAGCTCACGAAAGCTTATGCTCAAATAAATTGGTTAGTCTCTAAGGTGCCACAAGTACTCCTTTTCTTTTTGTGAATACAGACTAACACGGCTGTTACTCTGAAACCAGTTTAACTAATTGTTATGAATGTGCATCCTAGTCATACATACTTTCTTTAAGAAAGATTGAAATCCATAAGTCAGCTCTCTGTGCTGACTATGCAGTCTGCCTGTCAGCCAGTTAAGTGAGAGATTGCGGCATTGGGGGAGTGTAGGTGCTTCAGTTTTGCTCTGCACGTGGGAACTCACGACATGATGCACAGGGAGCAATGTGAATTTGTAATGTCCTGAAGCCAGAGCCACTTTAACCTAGGGCTGGGGAGACTAGTATGTAAGGCATCCAGTTAAATCCCTCTCCACGAGGTATTCTTCCCAGCCAGTCTACTACTTTTTACCCAGCAAGCCTGACTTTCCAGAGATTTCTCCAGGTTATACCACAAATCAGACAGTAACACATTACAAAATTCATACATAGTAGACAGCAATCTGATTAGAACCTTTACATTTCATTTTGAAACAACTTACTTTAGTTATAGATTAACAGGAAGTATATCATTTAATAAAGAGATAGAATTAACATTAGTTTGTGGCTTCGTGAATGCAACTTATCAAAAAGGCCTGTTGTACTGTCTAATAAAATACAAAAGCATGATTTTAGTGCATATTAGGACAGTGCTTGAATCCAACAATGTTATTTTATGATGTGAGAGACAAGGCGGTGAGGGAATATTGAACCAACTTCTGTTGGTGAAAGAGACAAGCTTTCAAATTTACACAAAGCTCTTCTTTAGGTCTGGGAAAGGTAGAGTGTCACAGCTAAATAGAAGATGGAACAGATTGTTTTGTATAAGTCAACACATATGGTGAAGTGGCCAGTTAACACCTCTGCAGTCATACGGTAAAAAAGTGGGTTTCGCAGGTTATAGATTATTGGAATAAGACATAAATCCAGTGTGTTTATTAAGTCCATAATTTTTAATGTCTGGAAAAGTTATGAAATTCGGCTTCCAGGCTCATCTTTTGAAGGTGTTGTGCTGGTATACTTTGAGGGAGAGGATTGAGAGATCAGATATGGAGTGATTGCTTTGTGAAAGGTGTTCACCCACAGGTGATATGGTGTTTTTGTCTTTTATCATTTTTCTGTTTGAGTTCATTCAAAAGTGTAGTGATTGTCTTGTTTCACCCACATAGTTGTTACTGGGATATTTGGGGAATTGGCTGAGGTACAACACATGTTGTGATAGGCTTGTATAGAACCCAAGGATCTTGAAAGGTGGGTTGTGGGAAGTGTTGATCATCATTGTAGCAGTGGAGATACGTCTAAAGATTTTGCATCTTTGGTTATAGTAGAGTCTGGTGCCACTTTGAGTAGGTATGTCCTGGTCTGTGGGGAGCTTACTTTTGATGATGAGCTTGGACAGGTTGGACAGTTGTTTGAAGGGTAGAAGAGGGGTTCAGGAAAGATTTCGTTCAGGATATGGTCAATCTCAATCTCAGCAAGACCAAAAGCTACTGTCCAAAGGAAACTAATAGTTCACCTTGTCCAAAGAGAAAACATAGTGACAAGAAGGGCATGATTTTTGAGAGGCCCTAAACACCCAAAACACCAGCTCACAGCACCTCTGTAAATCAGGCCTTAAGTTCCATAGCAGACTGTTGAGCTCAGAGATACGTTTGCAGTTTTAAATTTTTGCTTTTCTTATTATTTCTGGAAATAAAAAAAGTATGAAATAACACCCTACTCTGTCCCTGACAATAGCAATGGAATGGTCCATTAGCCATTACAAAAAACAGAATGTTCACCCACTCTGTTGGCTTACACTGGCTGAGTCTTGGGGGCTCTATAACAAACACATTGAACATGCACATTTCTCTCATGTGTTAAAGGCTTTATTGTACATTAGGTCGAATACAACAAACTTCTAGTGACTCTCAGTGCAGAGATTTTAGCACAGCAAGCCTAGGGGAGCTTTTCAAAAGTCACAAAAGGAGGTTGGACATGCAACTCCCCTTAACCACCATGAGAGGTGGGTATCTAATTGCCTTTGTGGCTGTAGAAATTCTTTCCTTTCTGTTGTGTCTTTTTCCTCATTACTCAACAAAAACAGCATGAAGAAACTACATAGGCACAGCTGGGTCCCAAACAGCCATGTTTATTAAATATAGGTAAACATGACCGGCCTTGCAACTTATATATTGCTGTTCTGATTGGTTGTTAATGGCTTCTAATATCAGAACCCAGTGAGCACCCCTAGTGAATTACATGAAGTGAAATGACCTACTCCTATGCAACAAAACAAGGTGATTTTAATAACTGGTGAGGTAATAGACTGCTTTATTTTCAGAATACATTAATTATGTAAGAATGTGTCAAGATGCATAATAGAAAAATAGATATTAAGGACACACTGTGCAATGTTTTTCTATGCCATCTATTCCCATGACAACTAGTCTCTTGTTTGAAGATTAGTTATGTAATATGTTTGTTCCTTACATGACTGCTGTATCCGGAGTAAGCCCAACAGCCTTAGAAGTTTGTTATATGGTACCAAAGTTTCACATGGACCTTAAGCTAGGGTAGGGATCTAATCCACAATGATAGTTGCAGCAATGCCTTTCAACTCACCAAGATGTTAATTCATTACCATAAGAACACCATGAATATATCTTACTTTCGAAACGAGATGGGGTGAAGAAAGGTTGTAAAACAAAGAATTCCCGCACTCACTGTGCTCTTGGATTTAGAGACCAGGTTTACATTCTACTTCCTGTTACATATCTTAAATGCTCTGGATCTGGTTCACCTACCTGTAGACTAAGGCCAGATTCCTATGTGGTGGAGTTGGTCACCTGGAGAATAAACATGGGTCCCTCTCCCCCAGAAATTATGGGTCCCCTGGGATCTACGAGATCTCCACATGATCCACAGATGTTAGAGGCACCTCCTGGAGGCCATAATTCTCTTGGACTCCCTCTGACTTCCAGGCAGGGCAGTTTCTTTGGAGCCATTCTGCCAAGGATTCCATTGCCAGCAGCCATTCCTGGAAGCTTCCATGACAAGGGCTGTACCACACAGGTAGGACATGGTGGGGATGATGGAGTTATTTCACACTTCGGGTACATTAAGTTTTTTGTGATTCCCTGAGGGAGCTTGGGGTTGAAGGATGGCAATGTGCAGTCCCAACTGTACCTCAAGTCTCATCCTTGACCTGCCCCTACCCCAGCTGTATATGCTACCTGAACCCCACTAAAGAGTCTTTACAGTGTCTAGAACAGGGGGCAGTTAGTAGATGAATAGTCACAAACCTCTCTTCCCGTCTTAAAGATCCCTAAAACCAAAAGAACCAGATTCCAACATTAACCCCCCTCCTACCTAGAGGTCTGGAAAGTTAAACCAAATATTGCAGGATCAGCCTTATCTATGAGTTATTAGTATATTTATCGGTATATTTCAAGGATGGGTAGTTCCACAGAAATGTTATGTCTGTCAACAAGAAAAAAGTTTCCTGACTCTTCTAATACTTGACAATCACTACAACCCTAGTCACTTTTCAGATTTATAAGGCTTATAAAATATTTTACTAGAAGCGTGAATAATCAGGACAGCTTCTGGATATAAAATATGACTCAGAAGAGCAAGTCTGAGCGCACCATCTGCAGCAATCGCACTCAATTATTTATTATGCAAGTTTCACCAAGGAATGATCAACACACTTTTGTCAGATAACTGACAGGAAGGAGTTCAGAGGAGAAAGCTATCCACCAAGCAACTAGTGACAGAATACAGAGACTGCAGAAATATGTGCATTCAAGATGGGATCTGTCAAGCACGTGGTAGTTGGAATGTCACATTATGCCACTCCCTGTGTAAGGTTTATTGAACAGGAATGTGGCAATTCGTTTGATTTTCACATCCTGCACAAGTTCAAGTTATTGGAGAACTTAATGAAATCTGGGGAATGTAAATATAAATTAATAGTACGAATTTAGTAAATTCTATTGTAATTTCAGTTGACAGTGCTAGGTAATTCAGCCTGCATTTCAGGTGCAGCAGAAAGTTGTCACAACTTGAGAGTTTTCAGCTGTCCTTTTGACTGCATTCCCTTTGAGAACCACAGTTTATAAACTGTTTCCCTTATTTTCAAGACACAGGTAGAACCACCATGGCTTTTGAAAGTGAAGGAGTCGTCCCTGAAAATAACTGTGCTCTGTGCCAGCTCAAAGCTTCTGTGCTGACACTATAATATTTACTTCAAATAGTCATAAATAGTGGTTTGTGTTCACTCTTCACTAGCGTAGATGAATGTTCCAAATGATGTGCATGCCCTCTAGAGGTATAACAAGAAAATACTGCAACTGTAGCTTTATTTCAGGTTCCTTACAGGTAGTTTATTTATCAAGTCCCTATTATATAGTAGTGACAATTTGCATAACTGGTAAACTGTTTGTTTATAATTGTGCTGGCTGATAACCCATCACAGTCACTTCCCCACAATACGCTCAGTGACCACTGGGTGCCAAAGAACCACTATAACAGCAGTTCTCAAACTTCATTGCACCCCAACCCCCTTCTGACAACAAAAATTACTACACGACACGGGGCGGTGAGGGGGGGAGGCGGAGCCATAGCCCCATTGCCCTGGGCTGAAGCTCTCGGGGTTTGGCTTCAGCCCTGGGCAGTGGACCTTGGACTAATGCTGGCCCTGGCGACCCCATTAAAATTGTCTTGACCCACAGTTGAGAACCGCTGCACTATAGTAGAGTAGTGATCTCTTGCTGTCCACAGAATCTGAACAATGCCAACAAACACACATTGACTAAATGACTATCACACGTCTGAAATCCTTTATTTTCAACCCCATGGATTCAGTCTCAAAGTCTCTACACTAATACTCATATTGGTTAGGCCGGCCATGACCAAGATCACTAAAAGATCTACATACTTTATTTAAGTAAAGAGTGAACTCATTCCCTGGCCATAGAGGAGTATGAGCAAAGCAGGGAGCAGGCTATGATGTTTCCAGGGAGAGACTAAATGCTTTTTAAAAAAAGGACAGGAAGAGAGAATGTAAAGTGACAAACCTCTGCCAGAAGTTAATGGGGAGGAGGGGAAGGGAAACATGACAGAGGGGGAAAAAAGCTGTGTCTTTCTCCAAGTCTGTATTTTGTCAATCCTGCTATTCACAGAAGTGCTTTTAAATGTCTCTGTGATTAAATGCTTCCAGAAGTGCCCATTTTTCTGTGTTGTTCATGTTACGTGTTACCAGTCTTGTTCAGCCAGGTTGCAAATTAACCACAACTGAAACATCAGGGTGATGGTTATAGTGTAAGAATCTAGATGGATGGATAATTGAATTATTTATAAATGATCTCCATCCCAAATTTAATCTAAGTACTTGGGGAAATGCATATAATTCATAAAATCCTAAACACATCAGTCTGATCGCCAACCCTTAAGAACAACGAAAAACCAAAATGAAAACAAATGGTTAGGATACTACCTGTGCGGAAGGGGTTCTACATACAAGAGCAGAAACAGTCAGTATTATAGGGAGCTGGGAACAGGAAGCTGTTTGATATTGTCCTCAGATTAAAAAAAAAAAGTGCAGTGGAAGAGTGCTCCCATGTTGAATTACGAGAGAGGGCATTTCCAAAATACATCTCCTATGGATCAATTTTCTCTTCATGTCTCCAGCAACAGGGGAAGTCAGTCCATCAGTTTTTATATGGATTTGGACCTCCACATAGGTCTTAACTCTGCAAAGCACTTAAGCATGTGCTTAACTTGATTTTAATGGGAATTAGGTATATGCCTGCATTGAAACAGGGCCATAATTTTTAATTGTATACTCATGTCATCTAATGCAACAAAGATATATTTTCTTTGGAGAGTAACTGACCTGAGTCAGTTTAGAGCAGGACACATAGCCCAGGAGAGGTGTGTCTCCTAAGTTCAGTAGGTGTTCTTTTCCCACTATCCAGTGGGGGCTAGAGAGTAAACAAAGAGGCTGTGAGTGTCTGAAGAGTCTTTTGCAAAGATCACAGTCCTGTGCTAATGCCTCTCCTCCTTGCATGGTATCTGATGGAGCCAAGTGTCTTGGGGTTTTCGCAGTGCATCTGTAAAACATTTACAAAATGTTTTCTGGATGACCTGGGAGCATAAGTCTGTGATAATACTGTTATAACAGTAGAGTTTTATTTAATACCGTGAAAGTTTATTTTTAATGATTTTTCCTGTTTATAAATTTAGTCTTTGCTTATGTATAAAGTGTGCTTCTGCTCCCAAAGCCATTATTTCTGGGCATATTTAGCTTGTAGCTTTTTTTTTATTTTTACATTGTAAAGCTCAGAATAAACTTGCTTTGATAATACTCCACTCACTGTGTGTCTGCTATTTATAGTTAAAAAGAACAGTGAGATAAGGAGAGAGGAAAGCAACCTAACATGACTACCCTAAACAGTGTAGAAGAATCACAGAGACAATGCTTAGCTCTGAGGATTTCAAATAAACAAATTAAGGGTTACTTAGGGATAGCTTAAAGAATTTCATTACTCTTTTCGAAGAAACCCACCAAAATCCTTTGCTATTGTTGATTTTGGGTCTTTGTGACATGTAGACAAATCCTTAAGACAAAATTCAAAATTTTGTTTCACATAGGAAAGTGTAGTAATAATACCTAGCTCTTCTATAGCAATTTTCATTTGTAGCTCTCCGGTACCCAAATCAGCTTAACTCTGCCTTCAGATACCCCCACTCTCCACCCAAAATACAGATAGATGTGCACCTAGACTCCATAAATTTCCAACATTACACATTCCCCTGCTCTGTAGCTTACTTGATGTGTGCACCACCCATTGTGTGTGTCACCTACTTTATCAGAGGACTGCCACTAACCCAACACACACTTCCTTGATGACATAAAAAATATAAGAAGCAAGACAGTTATAAGTATGAAAGGCCCGTCACACGTCTAACTTTGCTTTCTAATATATTTCCCATCTGGCAGGAGCTGGAACCTTTACTATGATTTTATGCCTTTACTATTCAAAGACGATAGGATCCCTGAGTTTGTCAATGTCTGAAATGAAAAACAATCTGACTATGGAACATGAGTGTTTTTCTTCAAAAGCTCCTAAATGAGTTAGGCTGACTACCAACAGAACTTGTGCTAAGTCACTTACGGACTTTTGAAAATCCCGCCCATACTTTGCTGCACAAAGGCAAGTGCTTATTAAGTGTCTATAGTGAAATAGCAAATAAATAGATAAATAAATAGGGGTTTATTAGATAGCCAGCTGCCAAAGCACCTGGACAAACTATCAGCAGTAGCTAGAATATAACTTGTGAACAAGTTGTAATACTCTCAATGCTTGTTATAAGCAAGTATCTGCCTTATAAAGAGAGCAAACAAGGGACAGGGGGAGGGATAAAAGGACAAAGTTATGGTTACCATCATGCTGTATTTCCATACTTTCCCATGCTTGGAGTTCTGTCTGTGTTTTGTTTATGTAGTAAACTTTGAAATTCCTGGTTTTCAGATATTGATGGTTAACAAAATGTTTATGAAATTTCCCCTCCAAAAATTATGGTACACATTTACAGCCTTAACTTCAATTCAATCAAGACTTTAGTCTGGGAATTTTGTTTTAGTTTATCTGAAGTTTGATAACTGCTTATAATAGTCTCCAACTTCCTCCCAACAATAATATTATCATTATAATCAATCTTATGGTGAAAGATGGGGGCTTGAGAGAAAGCTATTACCAACCTTACATTGGAACTGAAACTACAGTAATTTAATAAAATAAATAATGAAATTAAAAACAAGTGCCAACCTGGAAAATCACTAATTATTACTGACACAAAGCTAGTAAAAAGAAAAGGAGTACTTGTGGCACCTTAGAGACTAACAAGTACTCCTTTTCTTTTTGCGAATACAGACTAACACGGCTGCTACTCTGAAACAAAGCTAGTAACAATTCACAGTTTAAGTGCTGAGAGGTGTTGGGTATTCTGTGCTTCCCCATGTCATTGCATTACATTTTTACTGATTTGCGCATGTGTCTATAATATACATTCCTTTTTCTTCGCAAATGTTGATCATATTTTGAACCAATAATAATGATGGATCATTTTACATCCCTAAAAAGGTTCATATTAACTCTGTTAAGCTGTGATTAAATGTGCACCACCTGGTGGCCTGCTCCTACAACAGCAGTCTGAATTTCTAAGCAACCAGATGCACCTTGATGTATTGCTCTATATGGATTTACAACATATTTTTGCAGCACACCCAACAAAAGGTCTTGAGATTAATGACAAACATGCATTATCACTTTAGTAGACAAAAGAATCTGCAGAGGTAGGTTGACGAGGTTCAAGTAAAGCTGCCTATCTAGGAGTACGGTGAGCTAAAAATGTGTGACATTTCAATTAAGTTTATAAATGGAAAATGTTTCTAAAAATATGCCAGAATGGAAGACAAAGTGAGTGTCAGAGATAATTGTCATCATTTTGTAAGTACCATATATCATTCTCACCATAACTCTTGTCAACAGCGAAAGAAGAGATATCCTTGTTGTTTTATTTTTGGAAGACGTTTAGATGCTGCAGTGGTAAGGGCAATATAGGAATTCACATAGAAAAAACTCTGCCCCAAGTACACTGCTGCATTCATTTCCTCCCTTTGCTCCCTTAGCTGAAAGGCCTGGATGTAACAAACTGCTCCCTTGTTTTCTTCTTCTGTGTTATACCCCACCTGCATTCCACAAAGGGGGATTGAGCTCTGCATGAGGAGCTTACCCTCCATGCATAAGTCTTGAGGTAGATGATCCGGACCATTGCTACTTAGCAGAAGACTCAATAACACTTCACTTGTGACAGGATGACAGGCTCTATTGTTAGGAGCCTGGATTAAGAAAGCTTTAAGTATTCACCAACCCCTATTTGTGGTTTGGTTCCCTCCTCCTAAAGCACGTCCAAGTTCCCAGCATATATAACACACACAAAAGCTGTAGGATACTGGGCTGCTCCATCTCCTTACTCTGATAGCCTCTTTCTTTCACAACATCCTTCATAGACTTGCATCAATGTTGCATTGCTATTACTGATGCTTTTAGATCTTGACATACAACATTATTTTCTGATGCTGCATTGGCACTGTGAAGGGGTGTTACAATACCATTACTAAATCTAATGTGCCTGAGCAATAACAAATTGTAAGACTCCATTGTTTCAACCATTTTTAAATATTGCCCACTGAGATTCAGCCAGATGCAATGGAGATAGAAAATTAGACATTACAAGCAAGCATTACAAGGGAATTGCCAGCTTAAACCTAACTATAACAGAACTACCACAGTACTACTTTTTTTTTTTTTTTTTTTTTTGCTCTAGCTTTGGCAATAGTAACCTTCAGTCAGGAATGTTAAGGCGTCCTCCAGCACAGTTCCTTTCTCAGTTCCAGAAGGCTTCTCCTCTGATGTCCTGCTAACATTCCAAGATATTTCTCTTACAATATCCTGCTTCAATTCCAAGGTGGGCATCCTCCCCCACACATCCCTTACGAATTTCACAATGTTCCAAGATAAAAACCTACCAGAGAATGTCCAAACAAGGAGAGACTTCAGTCCAATGTGAGAGGGTATGAATGCTTAACAGAAATAGCTATGAAAAATTAATAATCAACACAATTCACTGAGCCTTTTAAAGTCAACTCTCCTCTAAGATGGCCACAATCCACTAGTGTTAACAGAGATACCTGTAAAGTCAGTGCATAAGTTAAAAGTTTCATTGTATCTCCCTGCATAAAAAACATGGCTATTTAGACGCTACCTATAATGGTCAGTGAAGTGGACATAGATGACTAAAACACTTCCAAAACCAAATAGTTTAATTTGATTACAGCAGACAGACCTATTAGGGCTTTTATAGGCCATGCCAGCATTCTGAAGAGAGGGGAGAGTTATTTGCAGAAAGTAAATAAAGTTTACAGACCTTCTTTTAGAGCACAATACTTGACATATTGTATACGTTTCATTTAAAGAAATCTTCTCCAAGACAAAAGGTTTTACATATGTCACATAAACCACTGCCATACAAGCTCATCTCTCTGTCATCACATAAGTGATTTCTTTAAGGCAGCTTTTTCCTGATCCAAGCTGCAGAATGAATTTAAGCATACAGTATGAAAAATGGTTCCAAAAACCACATTTTACAGGTAGGATTGGAAGTACCCACAGCTGTTCCTGAAAAGCTACTTAATTCAACAGACGTTCAGCTATATGGTTCAGGAGAGAGTTCTGGGGAAGCCTATGCACTAGGCAATAATGGGTTTCTGAAGGACTGGCAGGGATATTGGCACTAGACCTTTCATGCTTTGGAATGTTTTGGACTAGCCCCAACTGAGCAGCAAGACCTCAGCAAGATCTCCGAAGCTATTAGAAGCATCAACATTGTCAAGGTTCCTCCCCCACTCTGAACTCTAGGGTACAGATGTGGGGACCTGCATGAAAAACCTCCTAAGCTTATCTTTACCAGCTTAGGTCAAAACTTCCCCAAGGTACAAAATATTCCACCCGTTGTCCTTGGACTAGCCGCTACCACCACCAAACTAATACTGGTTACTGGGGAAGAGCTGTTTGGATGCGTCCTTCCCCCCAAAATACTTCCCAAAACCTTGCACCCCACTTCCTGGACAAGGTTTGGTAAAAAGCCTCACCAATTTGCCTAGGTGACTACAGACCCAGACCCTTGGATCTTAAGAACAACGAACAATCCTCCCAACACTTGCACCCCCCCTTTCCTGGGAAATGTTGGATAAAAAGCCTCACCAATTTGCATAGGTGACCACAGACCCAAACCCTTGGATCTGAGAACAATGAAAAAGCATTCAGTTTTTTACAAGAAGACTTTTAATAAAAAAAAGAAGTAAATAGAAATAAAGAAATCCCCCTTGTAAAATCAGGATGGTAGATATCTTACAGGGTAATTAGATTCAAAAACATAGAGAACCCCTCTAGGCAAAACCTTAAGTTACAAAAAAGATACACAGACAGAAATAGTTATTCTATTCAGCACAATTCTTTTCTCAGCCATTTAAAGAAATCATAATCTAACACATACCTAGCTAGATTACTTACTAAAAGTTCTAAGACTCCATTCCTAGTCTATCCCTGGTAAAGACCAGCATACAGACAGACACAGACCCTTTGTTTCTCTCCCTCCTCCCAGCTTTTGAAAATATCTTGTCTCCTCATTGGTCATTTTGGTCAGGTGCCAGCAAGGTTACCTTTAGCTTCTTAACCCTTTACAGGTGAGAGGAGCTTTCCCCTGGCCAGGAGGGATTTCAAAGGGGTTTACCCTTCCCTTTATATTTATGACAAACATATTAATAGCCACGCTGTAACAATCAGAAAGTCAACAGTTTGTATTTGCCCTCACAAAAGCAGGACGCTGCAAGACACCAAGCAATATATATCTAAGGGAAGCTAATAGGATATTAGTTAATCCCAACCTTTTACCTTGTGTCTCTGGGTGAGGTGGACCACACCACAAACAATTTGTATAGATTTAAAGTTTCTTTATTTTTAGGCCAAGTCACCAGCTGAAAATACCCCATTTAATAAGACTGACTGGGGACGGAGTTAAAGGTGTGGCTCCACCTGTGAAACGCCCCCTCATCCCACTCTGTGGTGAGGAGAAGCAATAGGAATCCTTGTGTGGCTCTGTATATGTAAGTAAAAGACTGAGCAGAGAAAATAGCTTAGAAAAGTGTAGTTAGTGTAGCTTAGAAAAGTAAGCAAGCAGTGGCAGTATTTTCTCTGTGCTCACCTGCTGATAGAGGTCAGACAAAGGACATTCATTAGTGCAAAATATACTTATTACTTTACATTCTGTGGTTCAATTTTAAAACCCACATACTCTCCATTTAAAATGGTGATTTGCTCTCATAGGTATGTACATAAACATAGGGCGGCAACTCTTAGCAGAGGTTCTCTCACTGTTTTGTGAGAGCAATATGATATGTTTGCTAGGTCTGTGAATGGATCCTATATTCCTACTTCTTTTAGACTTTGTGAGCCAAATTTGGGATGAATGTTTGATACCCTCATACATCACCTCACTGACAAAAAAAAACAAACAACAACAACCTATGAAACCTAGGCCTGGTGGTGTTTATAGCCCCATTTTCTCTCCAAATATTTTTCTTTGGGACCTGTCTCTTCTCTGGGGCATACCTGCACCTGACAGCTCCTACTGGGACCAACTTTGTCCATACCTCATTTTTGTTTTTCACTTTGTAAATACAACCAGTGGTGCAGCAGCACAGAATATACAGAACAGTACTCTACTCAAACATATCCTACAAATACATTGGGCTCCTTCTGTCTTGTTAAGTGCCACAATACATTATAGACCTAAATCTGAAAAGGCTTTTGTGATGGTTTGCAAGGTACTCAGGACTGAGAGTCACCTTGTCACCCTGCCGCTTCTAGCAAGAGGGAGTTTTGCCTGTTGTGGCTGGGGTTTAGCAAGCTAACACCACCAGCCTTTCAGCCACTCAAGCACTCTCTTCTGGTCTATGCCAGCCCCATCTCTGCTTGAAGATTAACAAGAGGTACATCCCAGTCCCTTTGTATCATTCCCCTGTGATATCCAGCCCCTGACATTGGCTACTCATAGAAATCCCAGCTCTTCTGCTCCCAAAGGAGCAGTAACCCCAGTTTATTAGTTTTACTTTCACTTCTCCTGTATAAGGCACAGCAATTCTAAACACTTATAATAAACCAAAATAAGGTTTATTTAAGAAAGAATACAGAGTGATGGAAACAAATGGTTACAATACAAAACAAAAAAATGAAACTCAAACTGGGGCCTACACTTATCAATTGTTACCTTTCCTTTTTTAATAAAGCCGGTTTTCCTCCCAAAGTTCAGTCTATTGCAGAGCTGTCTGACTTTACAGGAACCAGGATCCAATCTTTCATGAAACACACTGCTCAGCAAGATGTCTCCTCAGTGGCCGGATGTAGAGTGTCTTTCCCAACACTGTGGTATACAGAGTCAGTCTTTTGTCTTTATTCCCAAACAAACAGGGTAATCACCTGTCGGTTATAGTGTTCCTTTTAACCTCCACGTGGTTTTGATGTTTATTGTTTATCTTGGACGGTTTTTTCAACTGATTTTTCTTGTATTGGTGCAACTATGGACAGTTGAGCAATGCATTACCTTGCTGCCTGCCAATGGCGGGGGCAGAGGACAGGCCCACCAACAGCAATTCAAGGCCCCAAGGCCAGAACTGTCCTTAGGTGGTGCGGGGCCCGGGGCTGAAGTGACAAAAGGGTCACTTCCGGGACCGATCGTGCTGGCCAATCGCGCCGGGCCGCGGGTCCCTCAAAGCATGGAGTCCGGAGCGGTCACCCCGATATGCCATACCCTAGGGATGGCTCTCCCCAGGGCAGAACAGTCAATGGTCCCCTTAGAAAGGTCCACCTGACACGGGGTGGCGCTGCGCCTGCATTGGCTGGTGCCCAGCAAGCTGCCGGCTGTGCTGCTGGGCGTGCTCTTCTGGCCCAGCCAGGGCTTCCACATGCCTGCCTGCCTGGCTGCCTTTGCTGCTGCCGGTATCACCCCGCAAGCCCTGCGGCCTGCCCGGGCGATTTAAAAGGGCCCGGGGCTCCTGGCCACCACTGCTGTGGTAGCAATGGCATCAGCTGGGAGCCCCAGGCCCTTTTAAATTGCCTGGACCCCTGGGCAATTGCCCCCTTTGCCCCCCCTACCCCCAGCAGGCCTGGTGGAGGCGAGCCCTCAGCTAGCAGGCCGAGAGGAGCGAGCAGTGGTGGGGCCATGGGGGAGAGGAGCCAGGGGGTGGGGCCAGAGGGCAGAGAGAAGCACTGGGCTGGCTGGCTGAGAGGAGTCTAGCGGTGGGCGGGGGAGAGGAGCCAGGGATTGGAGAGGAGTCAGCGGCAGGCGGGGCCTTGGGGCGCAGCACAAGTGTAACGGGCCAGGCCAGGGCCATTCCATGCATGGGCCTGGCACCACTGGTGCCATTGTAAACCCGGTACTGACATAATCAGCTGGCCAGGGATGGGAAACAACTCCCTCCCTCTTGAATGGGCTATTACTGAGAAATATCATTCCCTGGTGACTCACTTTCCTTCCAAGACTATAAGGCATAGTTTTCAATATAGTTACATTATTCTTTAAATACTACCCATACACACATCTCAGAATTATTATAAGTATTGATAAGCTACAAGCTATCAGTAGAGACCTCACATACTACCCTTCCTGGACAAAGACCAAAAAAACAGTGTATTAGGTGCACTGAGTTTGTCAGGTGTGAGACAGGAGTTGCTTGTAAAGAACGGTGAACCCGTTGCCCATTGATATCACTAGGTTTCTGTGTTCCAGCTTTATAAGACAGTCCTTTGTGAAAAGATAAAATAGAGAGATGGCTATGGGAAAAGTAGTGAATGTATATAATTACATTTCTGGGGTATGTACATCCTTCCTACCTGTCCAGATATTATTGTATCTTTTCCAGTTGCTCCTGTTAGTTTCTCCATCTGTTCCATGGTAGATAATGCTGTAAGCGAGGCAGCATCTGACAGACCCTTCTAGCCAGGACTGATTAGAGCCTGCAAGCTATTCCTTGGTGTTGATTGGAAGCACTTGTTCATTTAATATCTACAGTGCACCAAGGTTAGGGTAAGGGCAAGCTTTTAGTGCCCAGCATTAAGGGAAGTGCTTTAAATATACAGCCCAGTAGTCATGTACCTTTTCTCCCTGTAATCCCTCTTTAATTGTTCCATTTTTATCCAGGCAATTAGTTTTAGCTTTTATGACAGAAGCTACTTGTCAATTTGTCCAAAAAGTCATAATTTCAAATGAATTCTGTGAGGAGGAGGTCAGCAATCAGACAGCCATCATGTGATCCCCCTCCATACCTTCTTTAATTACTAATTAGGTTTCCACAGAGCCATGACAGCCAGTACTGTATTTGAATACATTTTGTGCAGTGGTCAGTATACAGCAATATCCTGTGCTTAAGCAAATGTATTGCCTTTCTCAGTATGCTACAAAAAATGAATACGTGCTAATCCTTTTTGCTCTATCTGTTAGGGTTTTGATGACTGCTTCCTCTTCAGCTAAGCTGCGAAGCACAGCACACAAAGCATGAAGACCTCCCCCGTTCTTTTAAAAAAAATGTTTGAACCACTGTTAGCAGTAAAAGCAAGAGGGACCGTCTGTGACGCAGTAACTTATTGCTTTCCCATCACCATAGAGCATCTTCACAGAGATGCGCTACAGTGGCACAGCTGCATCACTGTAGTGCTTCTTGTGTAGACCTGCCCTCAGTCTCTCTAGTTTTGTCAGCTCTGGCTAGTTGGAGTGAATTCTCTGGACCATGCAAGCCGCATTTTTTTTTGAGGACTCTGGTGGGGGTGTTTGCTGGTTTTATTTTCATGGTGTCATTGCTTCTCACATTGAGTGTTGTATTATTGCATTGTGTTCAGAACCAGAACCCTTGCATGGGTGAGTGGGGATGGGAAATGGTGGTGGAAGGAGGAGTGCAAGGAGCCTCTCTCATTTTGTACCTATTCACAACATCCAGTCTCTCTCTGTGGGGGGCACAACAATGAGCATTAGCTGCATAAAAGCAACAAGGAAGGACAAAGCTTTTCCATTCTTCACACCCCAGCTAGTCTTTTTGACCTTGGAAGGCACCACCCAAGGGGTGATTCAGCAGGCATACTTCCGCTGCACATCCAGGAGGCACAGAGCTCCTCCAGGGTGGAAGATCAAGTGCCTCCCATAACACATACAGACCCGGTCCTTCCTCTTTCTTCAAGGTGTTTCACAAAGCTTTTGCCATTGCATACCACATAATGGTGCTCACTGAACAGTGACGGTGTTGGATTGCTGGCTGAGTTCTGCATTTTATCATGTATTGGAACTTAGATATGAGATCAAAAACAGTAGATCATGGTTATGCCCTACAGTGAGCTCTGGGTTCACACTTCTGCCAGTTACATGAGCTGCAGCTGATAGCCTAGCGCAAGAAGATGGAATGCTTACCCTGCTCCAAACAGAATATACACATATTGTTCATGATCTGAATTTATCCTCTTCCTGGGTTTTGTCTTCATTTAACAAACACCACCAGCAACTTCACCCTAAGTTTCCTCCTGGGTTTGGGGGTCTTTTTTAGAATTTTCCCTGTAAGACCCTTCTTACCCTGGAGATAGTTCCCTCCTCCTGAAAAAGGCATACTAAAGGCTCAGATCTCTTAGACTGGAGCTAATAGGACCCACCTGACAGGATGAGTCAGCAGAAGTCTAGCACTTTCATTAGGGCTATTCTGCTGACAATCCCTGCAGTCCTATGCAGGACCCTAGAATCTCTGCTGTCACATATTATTGGTGTTTTTTCATGAGTAACTAGAAACTTCAATTTTCCTTACAATTAGTTTTAATGAATACTGGAAGACCCCCAGGAACTAAAGTAATGTGTATACAAGAGACTAAAGCTGTGACAGAACCATAGGGAACTTGCATTGAATTTGTATACTGTATAATATTACAATCCTAAGGCAAAACAATAAACTGATGGAAAATAACATGAATGAGTGCCTCTCATTTTCTGAAATATACTTTTCCATAGTGAGTAATTCAACACTGCAACCTGATGCTTTTGCCACAAAATCACTGTGCATCATTACAGGCTAGCAAAAGACAGGGGAAAATAAATCTAAGAGTTGTTTGATGAGAGGTTTTGGGAAGACAAATTGATAACAGAGCAAACTCTGTGCTGATATGTGGCCAGCAGAACCCAGTGCAGTCACAGAGTTTATAGATTTTTATTTAGAGATTTTTAAAATGATCTATAATGGTAGCATGGGACAAAGATTGTTGAAAGGAGGAATGCCTTGCTAGACACTTAGTATTACTCCTTGCACCCCACAAATAAAGTCGTCTAACCAAGTCCTAAGTAATGATTCTGTAACATAAAGTAAACCAGGCACCAAACTTTTTAAGAGTCACGTCTGAGGATTACAGCTAGTTGCTTGACCTGGGTTCTGTCTCTAACCCACAGCATCATACAGCAACTCAGCATCAGTCTCGGTGGAAAAGATTTCAAATGGGTAAATACTGAGATCCCAGCGATTAGATACAAGTCACCTTTCACCACCTCTCCATATGCATCCTGTGCTCATTGAAATCAATAGAAAAACTCCCATCAATTGTAATGGTACAGTTTAAATGAATTGGGCCAGACCCTGTAAAGAACCCCTGCATGGTACCCCATTAGCTCAGTGAGATTTCCATGCACCTGTGATTCAGGTCCTTTGTGTGTACTGAAATCACAAAAAATGGATAAGACTGCAAATGGCAATGGTATCATAAGCAATATTACTTTGATCTCCATTCTTTTCAGAGGATATTAAATGCTTCATAAAGAAGTACATTCTATGTCAAATTGTCCATGTATAATTCAGTAACTGTACAGTTCTTCACAGCAAAAACATTAAAATGATGAATCCCAGAATTGTAAAATCAATACAAAATCTTTTCAAATATTACATGAAGTTGATACATGAAAGGAATTCTGGTTGAATTTAATAATGTATCAGCATTACAGGAAAAGTGCCCATAGTGCCAACATACATATGTCTAGATGGCAACTGGCAATTACTGTAATATAATGTACTGTATAAATTAAGAATATATGCATTATGCACATAGACTGAATCACCTTGGTAATAAAAGGAAACATTTATGAACCATTCAAAGAGTGATACACTTAAGCCCAGAAATTTAGTATTTAGTTAATTCCAAAGTGACTT
Source organism: Lepidochelys olivacea (assembly GCF_965140295.1). NCBI lineage: Eukaryota > Metazoa > Chordata > Testudines > Cheloniidae > Lepidochelys > Lepidochelys olivacea. The sequence goes on from NC_140421.1 coordinate 36,201,078, forward strand.
AGTTTCATTATCTATTCCCAATGGACAGAACAAGCTAATCTATCATTCATAAAAGGTATCCAATAGTGAAAGAGGCTATAGCCCAGATCATTAATGGTATTTAGGCTACTAACTTCCATGGAAATCAATGAGAGCTATGTTCATAGAATCATAGAATATCAGGGTTGGAAGGGACCCCAGAAGGTCATCTAGTCCAACCCCCTGCTCGAAGCAGGACCAATTCCCAGTTAAATCATCCCAGCCAGGGCTTTGTCAAGCCTGACCTTAAAAACCTCTAAGGAAGGAGATTCTACCACCTCCCTAGGTAACGCATTCCAGTGTTTCACCACCCTCTTAGTGAAAAAGTTTTTCCTAATATCCAATCTAAACCTCCCCCACTGCAACTTGAGACCATTACTCCTCGTTCTGTCATCTGCTACCATTGAGAACAGTCTAGAGCCATCCTCTTTGGAACCCCCTTTCAGGTAGTTGAAAGCAGCTATCAAATCCCCCCTCATTCTTCTCTTCTGCAGGCTAAACAATCCCAGTTCCCTCAGCCTCTCCTCATAACTCATGTGTTCCAGACCCCTAATCATTTTTGTTGCCCTTCACTGGACTCTCTCCAATTTATCCACATCCTTCTTGAAGTGTGGGGCCCAAAACTGGACACAGTACTCCAGATGAGGCCTCACCAATGTCGAATAGAGGGGGACGATCACGTCCCTCGATCTGCTCGCTATGCCCCTACTTATACATCCCAAAATGCCATTGGCCTTCTTGGCAACAAGGGCACACTGCTGACTCATATCCAGCTTCTCGTCCACTGTCACCCCTAGGTCCTTTTCCGCAGAACTGCTGCCTAGCCATTCGGTCCCTAGTCTGTAGCTGTGCATAGGGTTCTTCCGTCCTAAGTGCAGGACCCTGCACTTATCCTTATTGAACCTCATCAGATTTCTTTTGGCCCAATCCTCCAATTTGTCTAGGTCCTTCTGTATCCTATCCCTCCCCTCCAGCGTATCTCCTAAATAACTTTCAGGATCTGGACCTACAAACCTGTTTCACAACCCTGTTTACCCTCACATTTGCTGATGAAGTCAACTGGAGTTGAGGATGATCAGGACCCTACTGGACTGAGGCCACAGTTGGATTCTGTCAAAGATAGATTGTAGTTTTCCACTTACCTGAAACCATTCTGTATACAATACTGGAGGAACACAAAGATCTTAAACTTGATCTTTAACTTTACATTGAATTAATCTCTATTAGACAAAGTTTGACAACATATTTCACATACTACCAGACATTTATACTGACAATACATACATGGTCCAGCAGACCAGGTCTCTCAGATGAGACACCACAATACCCATTAGAGGAACTGGATGTTTGCCTTGGGGCATTGAAATATAATGAGCTAAAAATTTATCCATTCTCCAAACTGTGTTAACCTGATTTCATTTAATAACTGGATGGAAATACCCATTTCTCTAAAACTGTAGAGTTGACTACCCTTCATGCAATTTTGTAGCAGATACTACTGGTTTGTGCTGGTAGGGTTTAAAAAAAACAAACCAAGTAACCATACGGACATTTTTGTGGTTCATGTTTATTCTGCACACATTACAAAATCCTTCTCTATGCTTCTGGCAAAGCTGACCAGCTCATCAGAAAGGTACTGCCTTATAGAACAAAAGAAAACTAATAATTAACTATTAAGTGGTATTCCTTTCATTGCTGGATAAATTTAATTGTAAGCTAATTGCGTTAGCATTTGAGTATGGATTAAATTAGTCTCCTTGTGCAATGTTACTACTAAGCACGGGGAATTGATACTGCGGTAGCTTTGCATGTTTTGGCAGGGAGATTTCCTTACACCTGTGAAGCAGCAGAGAGGGAGAAGTCGGTAACCAAGGCTGGTATTTTTGGCAGACCAAAGATTACCTCACAGTCAGCTAAAACAGATAGGTAGAGTAAGGCTTGATTGGGAAAAACTTTGAAGTCAAGCACAAAATGTTTGTGTGTGATGTGGTAGAAGACAGCGAGTGTCGCTGGTGTGACAGGAAGTGGCTAGTGAGATGATCAGAGTGACAGCAACATTTTCAATGGACTTGAGTGGGGCAAAGTGACAATAGTTGAGGTTGGAAAGGAACAGGTTGTAGTAGTTAAACCACAAAATGAGCAAGGCTTGGATGAAAGTTTCTGCAGCTTAATCAGAGAGGAGACGTCAAATCTTGGAAACATGCAAGAAATTTAGCATGATTTGGACATGGCTCGGAGAGGACCATATAAATAGATACCAAGACCAGAAAGGACTATTGTGGTAATCTAATCTGACCTCCTGTAGAATGTAGGCTGTAGAATTTCTCCAAAATAATTCCTAGAGCATATATTTTTAAAAATCCAATCTTGATTTAAAAATTGCTAGTGATGGATAATTTACCAAAGCTGTTCCAGTAGTTAATTACCTTCACTGTTAAAAATGTACACCTTATTTCCAGTCTGAGTTTACCTAGTTTCAGCTACCAGCCCTTGGATCATGTTATACCTTTTTCTGCTAGACTGAAGAGCGCCATAAATATTTGTTCCCATGTAGATACTTATAGACTGTAATCAAGTCATCCTTTAACCTTCTCTGTTAAGCTAAATAAATAGAGGTTCTCGGCTCTATTACTAAAAGGCATATTTTCTAATCTTTCAAATCATTCCTGTGGTTATTCTCTGAATCCTCTACATGTCAACATCCTTCTTGAACTGTTGACACCAGAAGTGGACACAGTATTCCAGCAATGGTCACACCAGTACCAAACACAGAAGAAAAAACCTTCTCTACTCACACAGAAATTTCCCTGTTCATGCATTCAAGGATTGCATTAGCCTTTTGAGGGCAGCATCAGACTGGGAGCTCATGTTCAGCTGATTATTCACCATGACCCCAAAACTTTTTCAGACTCATTGCTTTCCAGAACAGGGTCCCCCACCCTGTAACTGGTATCCATATTAACTGCAGATAGACTATACTACAGAATTTCTGCAGTGACTTTAGGGAAATGACTGATGGCCCCAATCCTACAATAAGCAGATGTCAATTGAAGTGGAGAGCACTTAGTACCTTACCAAAGGTGTTCAGCATGTTGCAGGATTACTGCAGGAATCTATTTCATAATTCTCCCTTGTGTTAAATCACATCATATCAATATTCTGTATTGTCAGTTGATAACATTATGCAGTGTGACATTTTGGGTCAAAGGTGGTAATAATGCCCCTTTTACTAATCTGAATTCATGGGTCACAGTATTTCATGACTTGCACAGCTTCGATACAGATAAGTGTATAGTGTAGGAAAAGAAGGAATTGTAGTTTGTGTAAAGCTATTAGCAGAACAGTACTTAATTTTAAATTATGGCATCCATATCATCTGACTTTCCTTGCTTCGTATTTTTATGCCTGGGAGAACCTCAACTTCAGATATATTCTTTTTCTAAAGTAAAAACTGTGCTGTACACAGTAATATGCCCCTTTATTGGCGGGGAGGGGGGCGGTAAGAGGGGAAGACTTTTTGTAGTTTTGTTACCAACATGGACATTTAACAGTTTTTACTGGTCAACTTGCTAAGCATCACAAAGCTATTTATTTTCTACTTTTTGTAAATTTTAAATACATTAAGTCTCATATCATATTAGCACAGTGTCATCAGGACACCATTAAATTAAACAGGATACCACGGCAGCATCATATCCAGCAATCTGTTGACTGGATACATGAACAAGCAAATCAGAAATGGAATATGGGTATGTATTCTCCCCATCAGTTCTTTTTAAACTGAAGCTATTAAATTCTTCAGGCAAGCAAAGAATAACTGAGCACACAAAAATGATAGAAAGATTAATAAATACCGATAACTGCTGACTTAAAAGCTTTTCATCAGCAGTAGGCTGAGGGAATACAAAGCAGGCAATAACTACCTGAGTATAATGAATTGGGTGCTGAGGGAATCAAGATGACAAAACAGAGAACGTTCCTTTTATTGAAAAGTCTAAACAAAATCAGATACAAATTTAGCAATAGGGCAGAATATAAACTGCTAAGATACATAAAGTCATTCTTTGCCAAGAGATAGCAGAAGTCAGGGCCTTTCAAGTTGAGCAACACTGGGGATGTGTATTTTCTTAGTGCAACTTATTTATTTCCACTCTATACAGCAGTCCAGGAATAGAGGTAGGTCACAAAAGCATGCAGGCAATTCCTCTCTTCAGTAATTTCAGCCAAAACACCAATACCTGGCTCTCATGGAGTAATTCTGTCCTAAAAATCAACTCTGGGTAGGGAGCTTAAGGCAGTGTGTAAACTCCCCTGATTCTTTCAACAGCTTCCCACCTTCCCCACAAAGAAGCTACATTACAAAATTAACTACAGTATAAAGATTTCTTCAGAGACTGAACAGTGCTCACACAATAAGAAAAACAACTTGTAAAAAACTATGTGTAACAACATCTAGTGCCTTCTACCATAATAGTAAACTTGTGGGTTAAAAGTTTTGATTGAAATTGTTTTTCAAGCAATAAGGACAGTGGGCAAAATCTTCAAACCTGGATGCCTAAATTAGGTCCTACATCCTGATCAGAAGTCACCTGGTTTTCTTTTGAAGTCAATGGGACTTGCAGGTGGGCTCAGCAATTCTGAAAATCAGACCACTCCTGTTTAGCTGTCTAGATATGGATTTCAAAACCTAACTTATGCATTGAGGTTTGAAAGTGTTGAGCAGTATCAAAGCATCTCTGGCTGAGGTAGCATAAAGACCTTAAGATAATGAAAACACAGATTGAGCCAAGAAGGTGATCAAACTATTTGATCTGGATGGAAAACACAAGTGCTCAGCAATAAAATGGGGAGCCAGGCTCATCCTTCACATTATTTACAAGTGAATTCTTAGTTGACTAGTCTTCTATCGACCTTGATATAAACCCTCTAAGTGGAAGTGCGCTTGGGCATTTATAGGATTCTGCCATTTGTTTCAGACAGGGTAGAGTTCTGCTGAACAAATGGAATGTACTGAAGAGAGACATGGAATTTGAGATTTCAGTTCACTAGCAGAACTCCATGGGGAAGATCAGACAGCACCTGCTGAAACTACAGCATTATCACCATCAGGTTTCATAAGCAATAAGTTCACTTATTAATTTAAGGTAAGTTATGATTCCTGTAAATTACAATTTCTATTCTGTCAATCTCATAGTGATGGTTTTAAAAGCAGGCTATCTCTTCGAGTCATCTTAAAAAATACCAATGCTATTTTATTCATATAAAATCCTTTTAATAAAAACACAGCAAACAACCTTGTAATTCACTATTCAATAGAGAACCAACACAGTCTGGGCACAACAAAAATCCCACTTAAACCCTATTTTGAGTATTTAAATGCACAAGTCTTGCATTTGAATTGGTCCTCTGCCCGAAGGTGATTTTCACTCTAATACACTAGATACACTACAAATCACAGACAACATTCACAGGGCTATCCCCACTTCTCAGCAAAAATTTAATAGCAGAGTGCTATGGTTAGGTCTCTTAATAATATAGTTTCAGAGCTTTTAGAAAATATACTAGAGTACGTTTACTAGTATTCTGTGAAGAGTTACCAAAAGTAATTAAAACTAAAACTCCATTTGTTAAAGGACTAGAGAAAGTACACTTTGGATATGTCTACACTACGAAATTAGGTTGAATTTATGGAAGTCGGTTTTTTAGAAATTGGTTTTATATATTCGAGTGTGTGTGTCCCCACAGAAAATGCTCTAAGTGCATTAACTCAGCGGAGCGCTTCCACAGTACCGAGGCTAGAGTCGACTTCCGGAGTGTTGCACTGTGGGTAGCTATCCCAGAGTTCCCGCAGTCTCCGCTGCCCATTGGAATTCTGGGTTGAGATCCCAATGCCTGATGGGGCTAAAACATTGTCGCGGGTGGTTCTGGGTACATATTGTCAGGCCCCCGTTCCTTCCCTCCCTCCGTGAAAGCAAGGGCAGACTATCGTTTCGCGCCTTTTTTCCCTGAGTTACCTGTGCAGATGCCATACCACGGCAAGCACGGAGCCCGCTCAGGTAACCGTCACCGTATGTCTCCTGGGTGGTGGTAGACGTGGTACTGCATTGCTACACAGCAGCAGCAACCCATTGCCTTGTGGCAGCAGACGGTGCAATAGGACTGGTAGCCGTCATCGTCATGTCCGAGGTGCTCCTGGTCACCTCTGTGAGGTCGATCAGGAGTGCCTGGGCAGACATGGGCGCAGGGACTAAATTTGGAGTGACTTGACCAGGTCATTCTCTTTAGTCCTGCAGTCAGTCCTATTGAACCATCTTATGGTGAGCAGGCAGGTGATACGGATTGCTAGCAGTCCTATTGCATCATCTTCTGCCGGGCAGGTAAGAGATGAGGCTGGCTAGCAGTCCTATTGTACTATCTTCTGCCGAGCAGCCATGAGATGTGGATGGCATGCAGTCCTTCTGCACCGTCTGCTGCCAGCCAAAGATGTAAAAGATAGATGGAGTGTATCAAAACAAGAAATAGACCAGATTTGTTTTGTACTCATTTGCAAACCCTCCGCCCGCCCCCGTCTAGGGGACTCATTCCTCTAGGTCACACTCCAGTCACTCACAGTGAAGGTGCAGCGAGATAAATCTAGCCATGTATCAATCAGAGGCCAGACTAACCTCCTTGTTCCAATAAGAACAATAACTTAGGTGCACCATTTCTTATTGGAACCCTCCGCGAAGTCCTGCCTGAAATACTCCTTGATGTAAAGCCACCCCCTTTGTTGATTTTAACTCCCTGTAAGACAACCCTGTAAGCCATGTCGTCAGTCGCCCCTCCCTGCATCAGAGCAACGGCAAACAATCGTGCATCTGAGTTAAGAGTGCTGTCCAGAGCAGTCACAATGGAGCACTCTGGGATAGCTCCCGGAGGCCAATACCGTCGAATTGTGTCCACAGTACCCCAAATTCGACCCAGCAAGGCCGATGTAAGCGCTAATCCACTTGTCGGGGTGGAGTAAGGAAATCGATTTTAAGAGCCCATTAAGTCAAAATAAAGGGCTTCATCGTGTGGACGGGTGCAGGTTTACATCGATTTAACGCTGCTAAATTTGACCTAAAGTCCTAGTGTAGACCAGGGCTTTGAGATGCCTAATTTATGTTTTTTAATTGTATTTGATTACTAATTTGCTAATTTGCAAAATTACATCCTTAGCATTGATTTTTGAGTTATTCATCCAATTTAGTGAGGCTCTACTGAATAGTCAGGTTTGATGTAATGCACTTTAAAGCATTTCACAATCTTAAAAGTCAAAGCTTAATTCTCATCTAGAAAAAGACAATAGCATAAAACACGATACACAAATATAGTTGTACAGTTTAAGATTCTTAGTCAGTATGAAAACATAAGAGGACTCTGTCCCAGTCATACTTAAAGTAGTATGGACTGACTGACAGGCCCTTTAGACTCAGAACTGGCAAGTTAGCTAAAAAGGCGGAAGTGTACTGTTGTAAAGAGAGGCATTATGAGGGAAGCAGTAGAACATTTCTTTTCCATGGCTACATTCTTGGGGATGCAAGATAGTCATAACAAATCCAACTGTCATCACTAACACACCAACAGTAAGAATCAGGCCGGATATGAGGTTATCTGAATGGTTCCATCTCTCTTCAGACAGCTTCAGATAACATGCTGTTGGGATGATAAAAACAAGTGGCGTAGCACTGAGAATCCCCTGGGAGGAGGAAACAAAAAAACCCATAAGCGCACATATTCACATCTCCAGCACAAAACAAACATTTATAATTAGTTTATAGTTAAATGGTTGTAATTAGATCTGTGCAAAAAGTTTCCTATGAAATGAAACTAGAATAGTAGCTTTTCTTCAGGGTGGTTTCAATCATCAAAACCCAAATAGATTGCAAAGGAATCTGCACTATAATTTGAAATGTCTCAGGATGAAGGAAACAGTTACAACTTACTCATTTTACTGTAACAGGGTGAAATTTTACCCTACATTAACTTGCTTTCTATTAAGCCAAAATTACATGAAAAATGTCAGCTCCAGAAGTACAGTATATCCCACATTTTGAATAGCTTTGAAATATTTTATCATATGAAATATTTAGGAACATTTCCTCACAGGCTTTTAGAAAAAATGTAAAGGGGCAGTATTATTCATTAATCCTTATAGTTCTTTCATGCACTATCACAAAACACCTACTTGGATTTCCTTAAAGTTTTTACCTTTCAGTAAAACAAAGAAAAGCTCCCTGTGCATGATAAACATCAATGCAGCAGTTTAACTTGCTCCTAGCAGCTGCTCAGAATAATATTGTTGAGCAATGCCTCCAAACACAGACCCTGAGTCAGGAAACCATCCCTGTTCAGGACAACAGTTATGCATGTTGTCAAGGTTCCTTCCCTATTCTGAACTCTAGGGTACAGATGTGGGGACCTGCATGAAAGACCCCCTAAGCTTATTCTTACCAGCTTAGGTTGAAAACTTCCCCAAGGTACAAACTTTGCCTTGTACTGGAACAGTATGCTGTCACCACCAAGCATTTTAAACAAAGAACAGGGAAAGATACCACTTGGAGACGTCTTCCCACAAAATATCCCCCCCAAGCCCTACACCCCCTTTCCTGGGGAAGACTTGATAATAATCCTCACCGATTGGTACAGGTGAACACAGACCCAAACCCTTGGATCTTAAGAACAATGAAAAATCTATCATGTTCTTAAAAGAAGAATTTTATTTAAAGAAAAGGGGAAAGAATCACCTCTGTAAAATCAGGATGGTAAATACTTACAGGGTAATCAGATTCAAAACACAGAGAATCCCTCTAGGCAAAACCTTAAGTTACAAAAAGACATAAATATACATTCCCTCCAGCACAGCTTATTTTACAAGCCATTAAACCAAAGAAAATCTAACTCATTTTCTAGCTAGATTACTTACTAACTTTACAGGAGTTGTAAGGCTTGCATTCCTGATCTGTTCCCACCAAAAGCATCACACAGGCAGAAAAACCCTTTGTTCCCCGCCCCCTCTCCAGATCTGAAAGCATCTTGTCTCCTCATTTGTCATTTTGGGTCAGGTGCCAACGAGGTTACCTTAGCTTCTTAACCCTTTACAGGTGAAAGGGTTTTGCCTCTGGCCAGGAGGGATTTTATAGCACTGTATACAGAAAGGTGGTTACCTTCCCTTTACATTTATGACACGTGTGCTGAACTTTTAAGGAAACTAACTAAACGTCTAGCACATGCTTAAGTGCTGTCCTGGATAGGTACGGAGTTAAGCGTGTGATGAAGTACTTTCTTAATAAAGCACCAATGCAGGCTAAAATATTGTTGCAGCCATGCATCATTTGCTATCAGAGAGCTCTGCATTTCTGTGCATGATTTTGGAACTTGTCACTTTCTTACACACACTTTATGAGTAGTTTGCATTAATTTCAGTTAATGCAACCCATAAATTTGTTGATTATGGAGAGTGCAGGGTGTGAAGTAAATCCATACGTTAATGTGTCTTTGTTTAATTCATCTGTATTTTCTTGTTACTTATATTGTCATGCTGGGAAGTGTTATTGGCAGTCATCAGTTACAGACCAAGTAGAAGTTGATGGGTGTACTATGCACCCTTCATTCAGGCTACATGATGGAGCAATTAAATGGCCCTTTTGCTTAGTGATAGCTGAAACAACAGAAGCAATTGCCCAAGTTATGGACAACCATGGCAAGGCCTAGAAGCTACACCCTGTGCCCACGGGGTTTTCCTAGAGTCTGACTGCAAACACAGGGAATTGATTTATTGGCAGCTATATCTGTGTTTGGATTAAAAGAAGCAGAAAGCAGGGAGAAAGTGAGCTGACAGCAATTGAAGCGGTGGTGATCATAGTGCTTGGGAGGAAGTCAAGAGACACAAATTCTTTTAGGCATAATACTCAATGAGAAGGCAGACTAGGCTTTCTGAACAAGGAAACTGCTTCCTGTTTGTTTCTATGTTCAGGGAAACAGGACTTTGATGTAATCTTGTTTATTTACAAAAATGTACACAAAGAGATACCAAACTCATCTCTCAGCTTCTTCTCCCAATGGAAACAACCTGGCAAGGACTCAGATATTGGCTAACTGCATGGGCTAAAAGGGACAACATTATTATATTTATGGAACCCTTACTTATATGGAAGATTATTTCAAAACAAAAACAAAACAAAAAAGACCCCACACTTTTGAGTCCTCAGTAACTCCATGCAAGTTTATCTTCTAGTCCCAAACAATTTATTTACAAACATGGTGTAAGTATTCCATAATATATCCCAAAACATAGTCCATATCACCCCAATGTAAATAAAACTCCTCTTCCTTCTGGGGTGAAACCCTGCTCCTTCCAGCAGGGACTCCCCTAGCCTCTCTGCTGGGAGTATTCTCCTTTTACCGTTCCTCTGGTCCAGCTCTCCAACAAGGAGATGCCAGTGGGTAAGCCCCTCCACTGCTCTCCCTTCTTTCAGCCTTCTCTGGCCCTTGGCTCTGGCTTAGGGTCAGCAGGCAACTCCCTCTGCTGCTGCTCCTCCTCCTCCTCCTCCTTTCAGCCATCTGTTCCTAGCTCTTTGGCTTGGAGACACCAGCCAGCAAATCCCTCTTGCTGCTCTCCTACCTTTAGCCTTCTCCCAGGAAGCACCTCCTTTCTTTGGCAGTTGTCTTCTCCTACCTTGCTCCTGATTCACTTAGTCTGCTCTGATTCTCATTAGATCTCACCAGGACTCTTATTGGTCCCCAAATGCTGCCCTGCCCTCTTAATTGGCCCATCTGGGAACACTTGGCCTGGAACAAGAGTGCTGAGGCCAGTTTCACTTAATGGGCAAGCTACTCTGTTACACAGTCTTTAACACTTTGTGTTGTGTAAGTATTAAAGACAAGAAAAACCTTAGTATCTGTCTTTAAACTGAATTCCCGGTTTTGGAGCCTCTGCCTTCAATTTGAGGCAGTATCAGAGTCTTAGGGATGGCACTTTGCAAGAGATATATTTTCCCTCCTATGAGGTCATTTTTGGATCCCCCACACTCTGGCCTTCCCATAGTGAAGACGGTGGTGGTGGCTCAAGTGCAAAGGAAAGTCCAATAGTAGTGGAAGAAATTGGCTGCAACTGCCCTTCTGCCAGGAGCCTGACAGAAATCCAGGCTCAAAAGTCAGCAGCACTACCTGGGGCAGGGCCATGGCTAGAGGATGTAGTGACTCAATGTGAGATACCTGTAATACTACAGTAACTCTAACAATTTCCTAACGAGTGTCAACATTTTAACAGGTCCCGTTATACTCCACTGTCTTATCTAATTTGTACTTAACTACTGGTAGTCATGGCCCATAGCCATCAGCCACATCCTTTGATAAGTCTATTTCACTGTAGATTTACTCTTGAAGGTTATGAAAGTCCTCTGACTATCCAGCCTGAACTTTTCTTCCTTAGCTTCAGGACATTGTTCTTTTATCTTAACTTCTGAGGAGGTAAATAATTCCTTTCCTTCTGTGACACTGTTAACACTACACTATGTTACATTTAAAAGAATACAGTCATTTTTCAGAATTTCATTTATATTAAAGAGTGATTAGTAAATAATGGAGCATTACGTTCACTTACGTTCAGCTCTAAAACTATTCCAAGGCAATCATACACTAAAGATATGCTTGTGGCTACAGCAACAACAATTACTGTCACAGCAACATGGAGAATGGTAGTAAGGGTCCCACTGAAAAACACATTGGCAATTACCTGAAATGAAAACACAGTTTGCAACTTTACTTTGGCCCTTTATTTATTTTAACAAGCAGCATGTTTTAAATTCTATATGCTATGATTTATAATGCAACTGAAAGGAACAGTGAGAATGTTATGGCTCTCAACCATCTCAAATTCTTGACTTCAGTGAGAGGTGTCCCTCCTTTTCCAGACATTGTTTCATATTAAAATTATGCAAAAAACCCCAACATTTGACTTTGCTATATTTTCAAGACATAGTGGTGCTCTTCTCATTCACCTGATAAACACAGTGAAACCTTCTTACCATGAAGTCATTTATGAAAAGAAAAGATTTCCTACAGATTTCCCATTAATCAATTACAGTACAGTGAAACATTCCAGGACTTTCCCTCTACTTCACTATAAATCCGCTGCCCCAATCAGTTGCAACCATCTCCTGCATACTATACTTTGTGAGTCACCACACTGGAGTTCACTACATGCCAGTTCCATTACACCATACTGAGAATTTAAGCAGCAGTATTCAAGAAAACAATATTAAGTTTAAGAAATCACAAGAAAAAGCCCACTAAATGCTATAGCTAGCATGCACCAGACCATTAGGTATTGATATTTACATAAGATTAGTCAATAATTGCAATTAGGACAGATCTCTCCATATAATTTACAGATTAATCATATGATTAAAACATCATGGAAAAAGAGATAAATGTCTCACTTCTCTAGTCACAAAACATTCAATGGGGAAAGTCAGGATTATAGTGACTCCATAGCAAAACCTTCCAAATGTAGCAAGATCATCGTCTCTGCAATAGTTTTCAAATATATCTCCTAGAGAACAGTGAAAAATTAAATTATTTCAAATTAATGACAACTGTGGCTAATTATTAGTTGACATTTACACTTATGCAAATAGATAAATCACCAGAATAACTGTACACAAAAACTTGAGATTTTGTGACCCACTTTTGGAGACATAAATCAGAAAATGATGATTAGATAATCACAAATTACATTCAAAATTAACTTTCACTACCCCAACAGTAACAGCATTTTCTATTATTTCTTGTGTTCTCAAGATCATTTCCACTTGAGTATTTACGTATCTATCATACACATATTACAGGGTTAAGCCTATTGTCATCCTATTTTTTGCAGCTTTCTTTTTTAGATGACTTTGTAAAGGTGCTTCTGGTGTTTGTTTGTTTTTTTAATCGGTATGTGACACAGTTTTAGAAAGAAAAACATTTGGTTAAAACAAACAGATTTCCTTTTTGTTATTCTTAGGACAAGAACAATCACATAAGGAAGACTAGATGGGTACAGCTAGAGAGCTGAAGTTCCTGTGTATCATATTACAGGATCTAATCTCAGCTGCAACACTATACTGGGGGATTTCAAACATTCAAAGCCCTATGTAAACATATGGATTATTAACTGGTAATTCCTTTTGCATCAGTTTACTACTATACTGCTATACAATTCAAGTAAACACCTTACCTAGTGATTATAGCAAAGGACCTGGGGAAAGGTGACCATGGGATCGAGTTCAGGCTGAATGACTAATTTACCATGGAACATGAACAAATCTTAAGACTATACCTACATGGCCTACCGGGTGATTTCCACCTCTGATTTCCATTATACTATATATGACTTGCTACTTTTAGGAGTCCAGTAGAGCTCAAGAAACAACCAGATTTGTTCTGGAGAAAGAAGAGATTGAGGGAACTGGTGAAAAAGATGGATGATGAGATGGAATTAGTGTATAATATACTATAGTGTATAGTATTTATATATATATATATACACACACACACACACACACACACACAGACAAAATGAGAAGTATGATTTTCCCAGTCCTGAAATATATATTTTTAGTCATTCTGTACTCAGCCAGTCCAGCTAGAAAGATGGGTATAAGCAATGACTAGAGTACATTGCTTTCCTGGATAAACAAATGTGGGGAGGAGGGGGAGGAAGGGAGTGAAAATCCCCTGCTCCAAGCATAGCTAAATGCTGCTGTCTGCCACAAAAAGATGAGATGATAAACCTTCTCTTACAGCTTTAAACTGGACCGTAAAAGAATTGTGAAACCACTGAAGAAATGTCTCTAAAATTGTTTGGCTGACTTGAGAAACAATGATGTATTTAACAAATTTCTTCCTCCCTTACTGCTTACCTCCTTCTTCCCATTCATTCCCAAAGACAGAGAGAGAGTGAAATCTGTTTCAAAGACAGCGAGAACCCTATGGTACATTTCTGACATTAATAATCTAGGCTGCAGTTTCAAAGAAAGTACATACCTGAGTTGTGAAAAATGAAAAATTTAAACCCTATTTAGATAGAGGATCCTCAAGGCAAAAGACGGTATGTTTTTAGGAATACTAGACAGAAAGTTGCTCCCTGCACACACCAACCTCCCTCTCTCCTCGCTACTAGAAGGGAAGCTGACTTCCCCCCCCTTCACTCTCTCAGAATGTCTCTTTTCCCCCTCAGCAACTTCCACAGAGATTTGTGTGTGTCAGTCATACCAGTTAGTGGCACCTTAACCACTTGCACTCCAGGCAATTTCATCCTGAAGGAGTGCAGATGATGGAAGTATCATTGCTCTACTCCGTCAAAATTCTGCTGGGCGCATGGGAAACAGCTCTGTTAGCCACTATAAGAGCACTGCCAGCAGAGCGTGTTGAGGGGATGTGTGGAAACTATTTAAGCTTTTATATGTACTCATCATATTTCCCCATCCACTCTGGCCATGCTCTACTCCTGGGCAGTTCTGTTTATTTTTGTGCTTTACTAATCCATGCAATCCTTCCAACAAAAGGAAGCAGTTTTGTGCTAATGTTTCTCCTTGGTGTGGACTTTCCACCAGCAGGGCTCTGCTCCTGGGTCTACACCATCTTCCACAAGCGCATAGGCCCTGGGCTGGCTTCTCACCCCACTCCCATATTTTTTGACTATTAAGTAAGAAGGATAAATCCCAGACATTCCTTTTCAAGTATAAATAAAAAGACAATGATCAGCTTGGCATTTCCTCTTCTCTCTATCCTGCAGGGAGTTAACTGAACTCAAACAAAAAGGGTGGAAAGTGTCAGAAGGCCAAGCCTTAAAAATAGATGTGTAGAGTATCTTACCTTCTGTGTAACCGGTAAATGTCACATATCCACATACAGCAAACAGCACACTGATAAACAGAGCGAGTGAGACAGACACATGAGTGATGCGAGACCAGTTACTCAGAGTGGGTTCTTCCAAAGAGCCATAGATTAAAAAGCTGTTATGATGGCAAACGAATGCTGAAACACACATGGCAATTAAAAAACAAACATACGTTTCATTAAAAATAACAATTTTGTACCATGCTAAGCTTGTGGACTCCAGGGCAGGAAAATATAGCACAGTTTAAATCAATTCATTATTATAAATACAAATGAAGGATGCAGTGCATGGCAAACATCAAATGACTTCACATTTTGGATATTTATCTCATTCTACGTGGGTCTCCGCCTTCCACTCAGCCGTATGATTCTGACTTCTCATCCCCTACAATGCCACCTGGCTCTCCCCTGCCAACCCCAGACACAGCTTCCTGCTCACAATTCCACTTCAATGTCCAGTGCCTCCTTCTGGTGCTCCCCTCAGGTTTACACCATGACCCACAACAACTACTTAGATTTCTGGAGCCTAAACTACCACTTGATCCTGTCTGGGGCTTCTCTGTTAACTGTGCCCCAGAATGTACAGATGAAAAAATCCAGAGGATGTGACATTTCCCACTCTGGGACGACAGGCATGTTGTGCAGTAACAAACAATAGGAAGACCCCAGAGTATCAGCACACTAGAGCCTACAGAGGGATATCAGAACAGTGGGAATAGAAGTTAGAGTGGGGACTATGCATATCAGAGGATATTTATCCAAACCTGAATAAAGGTTTAATTCTGGCTAATGGAAAAAGATTAGGGCTAGCTCTAATTTTGCCTAAACCAGCTTAACACTATGGTAAAAACTTAAAAGGAAAATGCATATGCCATGCAGGTCCAATCGTAAAGTAAAATTATTTAAACCATTAGGGCTGACTGCAGATTGAGAAGAGATGTTCAGACACACACACACACACTTACCAAATGACATTACCCCAATGGCTTGTATTGCATTAGACTTTGCAAATATCCAGGCAGACTCTGTTTTGGGTCTAAAACAGAAATTAGTTTTAACTGAAAGTCCCCTAAAGGTGATCGATGATTAAAATTATTTTAAAATACTACATATAACACAGTAAGACTAGGCAGATCCTTCTGAAAAAAACTCCTTTGCACATTAGATCATGATGCTTTGGTAATAAAATGCTTGTCATTCAGAGATATCCCTTTCCCCCCTTGTATTTATAAAAATATCATTTCTGGGAGTGCTTATGGCAATGATGTGCCAGAACTTTTAATGAATAGTTCTGGTATTGAAACTTAAAAAAAAAAAATTACCACATCCAAAGAAGTGGCACACCTGGAAATGGCAATCAGGACAGTGAAGGCCATGGTGCTGACCCCATATGGGGTCAGGTTAACCAAATAACACCTTAGATCTCTACTCTGAATATTAAGGGGCAGATTTTTCCTCTGGATCTGCACATGTAGATCCTGAGGATTTCAATGGGATCTCCACATTTGTTCCTAGGGCTTTAGTCCAAGTGGGACAAATTCTGCCCTCGTTCACATTTGTGCAACCCACTGTCCCAAATAGGTCTGTTCTTCAGGGAATGATATTCCCTCTGGTACGGAAGGTTTAGCACATCCTTAAATTTGTTTCTTACCACAGGGCTCTGGGGAAGTACAACTAGAACAGTCCTGCATGTGGAGGAGTTTAGGGTAGGATAAGGAAGGAGCCAAGGGATTCCGTATTATGTGTCTCCAATCAACCCCACACAAGTGGTGTGGAAGAACTGCAGTGACCGTATGCCAAAGCAGCAGCCAGCTGGGACAAAGGAGAACTGCTGGAGCCCTGGTTGGTAGATTCTGGTGGATTTTTGGTCCCTCCTCCCCTTATACACTGCCCCTTCTCCCCTAAATTTACTCCAATTTTATGCAGAGGAATTACATTTCATTCTAGGGGCTTGTCAAAACATGAGATTTTTCCAGATATACTTACACAGTTAAACTGCAATAGCTAAATTGATATAACTCCCCATGTGAACACTCTTATTCAGGAATAAGGGTACTTTTTTCAGTTTAGCTTGAACTGCTTCCAAAGCAACATAAGCTAAAACAAACAAAAATGCACTCTTTTATTCTGGTAGAAGGGTCTGCATAGGGAGTTAAATTCACCTCACGAATAAGTCCCCATGGAGGCAAACCCTAAGTGTATGTACTGAAATAATCAACAGTCAAACAGAACAGTTTCCACTACATGAATTCATGTCTGACCTGTTGTCTCTGGGCTGCAGTTACCATTTTGATTTATGTATTTTTTAAATTGTGCATAATTTTATCATCTTATTATACAGAGTCTTGACAGTCTAAACAGCTGTCAATCTCCATTTTAAAATATACTCAGGGAATGATGGCAGAACGCAGCTTAGATTAAGGCCCAGAAACAAAAATTGGCAACAAACTTTGTTAAATCAGATCCAGAGTTTGATACATGAAATTCCATCCTGTAAAATGAATTTAGATGCTCCATATACATTGATGCACACTCTGGGGAAACGGAGAAGCAAGAACACCCTTTTTCTAAGATGCAATCTGTTCACATACCAGATGGCAGCTGTATGCCAACTGAGCACTTCTTTTACAGAAGTTCTACAGAACAGACAAAATGGCATTACAGTGGAGAATGCTGCCATACAGCTAGCTGCTGCTAATTTTGCTTGCTTCAATTTCCACTTTGTTTTGAGGGGAAGCTGCTGCCACCTGCTGCCTCAGCTGCTGTACTCTTCCTTCACTGCAAAACAGCATGTCACAACCATCACACCACCTCTGTCTCTCTCTCCCCCTCTCTGTTACTAAGTCAGCTCTTTCAAGCCACACTTTCCTTGGCACTTTAGATATTATTGCTGCCAAACTTTTAAACCCTTTCAAAACAGATTTATTTAATTTTTTTTGTTCATTCTCTCCTCCCCATTCATTATCTTCCGATTTCTTGAGAGGTGTCGGGCTTTCCCTAAGAACAGATTTTAATAACAGCATTGACCTGATTATTCCAGCCTCTCTATATAAAAATGCTGGGGTAATTTATAAATTATATTCCTTTACTATTAAATTCATATCGACCAAATAGTAAAATCTTCATTTTCCATCTTAGAAATATGGCTTATTAGATCCACCTGCATATTTGGCCCTGATTCAGAAAAGTATCCCTATTCATGACAGCACTTAAACTTGAAGTGAAAGGGTTTTAAGCATATTCTTAACTGTAAGTATATGTTGAAATTCTGTTCTCTATCAAGACCTATATACATATTTTATTAGAACTGGCTCAAGCTGAGCTCTTGGTTCACAGGGACAGCGTACAGTCTTTACTACAGTACTGGGTTTTTTTTAAGGATTTCAGATTGTTTTTTCAGCTGAGAACTGGGAAGAACAACAGTTGAGGTTGAGAGAAAAAGGAAGTTCTGTGGACGAAGGAGGCTAAGCATATTCCAGCCTTTATATCCTTGTTTATATTAGCTTGTTTGGGGAACTCTCCCCCAGCTTTACTACTACCTGCTCTGAGTGGGCTGAGATAACAGAACAGCAAAAGCACCCGTGCTCTATCTGCATTTGTGCTTCCACAACTGCTACCACTGCTGGGGCTGCACTGCTCATAAAGGAATGGCAAGACGTTAGCCTGAGGCAGACATAGCTTAAGTGAGCAATAATCTATTATAAAAATAAGCAGATAGTATACATAAGAGAAGTAAAGAAATGGCTTTCAAATGTAAACAAATAAATGTATTTATTGATATGAGTAGTAGCAGTACTGGGTTCTGAGGCCTATTAGTATAATTCAAGGACTATATTAAGATCATGCCTGTAAACAAGAACACTGAGACCAAAAATCAATGAGCGAAAACTGGTGTGTCAGAAATTAGGCCATGGTGGACAAAATCATGAGGGAATGGGCTCACCCACTACTCCCTTTTTGATTCCTTAAAGAAAGACTTAGGGAGAAAAATTGTCTCCTAGAGCAGTAGTTCTCAACTCGCGGTCCAGGGCTCACAACCTGGTTTCAAGGGGCCTGCTAAGCAGAGTCAGCGTTAGACTCACTGGGGCCCAGGGCAGAAAGCCAAAGCCCACTGCATGGGTCTGAAGCCCTGGGTCCTGCCACCCAGGGCTGAAGCTCAAGCCTGAGCAAAGTAGCTTTGCAGGGGCCCCGGGCAACTGCCCTGCTTGCTACCCCCTAACACTGGCCCTGACTTTTGTATGCAGAAAATCAGTTATTGTGGCACAGGTGAGCCGTGGAGTTTTTATAGCTTGTTGGGGCGGGATGGGATGTCTCAGAAAGAAAAAGGTTGAGAATCTCAGTACTAGAGCAAGCTTCGCCATCATGGCTGCCAGACCCACCATCTCCTGGGGCCCCAGGCCTTTCTCATCCTGATCCTGAGAGCTGTCCTGACCAGAACGGGCCAGAGAGAGAGACCCAGGTGACATTGCCACTTCTACTGGCTTCACACCACCTGGGATGTGAGACTCTCTCCCCTTCCCCGCCCCAATGTTTCCTTTTCCTTCCCCACCTTAATTTTTTTTCCAATCTTCTTTTGCCTTCTGTTTAATAAAAGTCTGCCTTAGGCAGCCAAGACTGCATATTCTGCAATACTGCTGTAAGCCTGTGACCAGAAAGACAGCTAAAAGCAATGTCCTGTAACAGCCAGATGCTGGTACAAATTTGCCAGGTTTCACAGTAGCTGATAAGACTGTGTGTTGTGCCTGTGTTTTTCCAGCAGTCAGATTGCAAGTGAAAGTCAATACCAGAGACAGAAGGTGCATTTTCTATCTCTGTTTTTCTGTTCTGTCCCCTCTTGCATGTGTTCATCTTGTTTTGTCTTTAAGGAAATGAAATCAGACTTTAACAGCAGCAGGAACTGCAGCAGCTCCAGCCTATCTCAACTCCTCCCCCAAAAAAGGACACAAATTACTATCTGAGACATTGTCAGTTGAGAGTTTTTTCCCTTCTAAAAACTCTCTCCAGCTAAAGGTTAAAGGGCCATTATTACAATGAAGGCTTTATTTAATACTTTACATTTCAAATGCTCTGTTTTTCCTTCTTTTCTGTATCTTTAATGAAGGATTAAAAGGATTTTTAATGGTGTGTTTGGTCTCTATATACAAACCCCAAATCTTGTTAAAAACTGTTTAATGTTGGACAGAGACAAGGTCTTGTTAACACTTTTGACTCTTCGGGTGCCTTTATTCCATCTAAATTAATACAGCGACACATCACAGAACTGCTACGCTATTAAGCCTGATTGGTTCTCTCTGAACAGGAGAAAAACTCAGGACCTTAACTGCAATAGTATTTCAGGTCAGGATGAGGTATATTGGAGATAAGGTAGGAGCAAGATTACTGGGAACAGGGTTGCTCTGTTCCTTGCCATCAGATACATGCTCATGAAACAAATAAAAGATAATCACAAAATTTATCAATTATTTAAAAACAGCCACCACAACTGAAGCTAAGATATACCAACTAAAGCCAAGCTATTGAAAAATTAATGCCTATATTCTGTCTAAATGCATGCCTTAGTGGTGGGGAGAAAAACAGATGAGGCTTTAGTTGGGCTTTATTTTCATTGATATATGTTAATCTAAGAGAATTTTGATTTGTACAAATATAAAACATAATTCTTTTTTAAAAAAATTGAATCAGTTTCATCCTTTGTTCAACACTGACAATTTCAAATCAGGGACACCAGCAATTAAATTAGACATAGCTATTCATTGCTGGCCAGTTTATTAAATATGGTACATTTATTAAAGCACTCTAACATATTGAAATGGAAATGGATTAACAATATTTAAAACTAAACCACGATAGCATTGTAACAATTTAGTTCTATTGCAACTGGAGGTCATATTTTTTCCAGTACACAGACATGGAGAAAACTAATTTATATTATCCTTTGACAGAATTGTGTACTCAAAAAGAATTTGTGAAATCTTTCTAACCAAGATTTATGATCCTAAAACCCTTTCCATTATAATATTAATGGTAGGTTGTGACAGACTGACAATTTCCTGCAATATCCTGAATGGACTTTATTGACTTAAATTAAATGTTATTGAATAGGATTAATACCTTTGGGTCAAGTGTATTAAAAATAAAATTGCATATGTGTTGTTGTGAAATTGTATGTATTTCCAGGGGAACGGTAAATGGGAGAACTGCAGTGGGTGAGTAGGCAAATTCACTCAGATTGTAATATCTCCAGAGAAACCCAGCCCTGGAAAAGTGAACATGTATGAGCTCAAACTAGATTCTCCATGGACTAACAGACAAAACAAGGGGTCTTGGATAAATAGCCTGGTTTTAAACTGGGTTAGGGCCTTCTTCCTGATTCAGCAAAATGGTCCATGGAGGACCCCAATCCTTAGGGTAGGGTTGGAGGGTCTGGGTGCTTGTTCTGAGCTAAAGCTATGATAAACCAGTAATCACAAGGAATAAGCCTTGGGTGAGGGTTTGAAGGACTGTTCCTGCCAGAATCCATGCTAGGGTTAGGGTTAGCGCTGGTAAACTTATTAGCATGTGTGTAGGCAGTGGTGACCTGGAGCCAATTTTCACCGGTTCGCTAGAACCGGTTGTTAAATTTAGAAGCCCTTTTAGAACCAATTGTTCCTCGAGGGACAACCAGCCCCCGAGCACCCATGGAGTTGGTGCCTAAGGCACCACTTTTGATGTGATCAGTGGGGGGAGCGGCCACTCCCCCTGCTCCCCCCCAGCTACGCTACCCTGCCCCTAGGAGCCAGAGGGACCTGCCGGATGCTTCCTGGGAGCTGCCCCCGGTAAGCAATGCCAGGACTCCCTACCTCGCCCCCCGGCAGGTCCCTCTGGCTCTTAGGGGCAGGGTGGGCACCCACTACGGTGTCGCACGAGACCCTCCTGTCTGGTTCTGAGGTCAGTCAGGGGACAGCGGAGGGGGATGGATGGGGCAGGGGTTTCGGGGGGGGGGGGGACATGACCTCCTCGTGGGGTGAGTAGGGAACCGGTTGTTAAGATTTTGGCAGCTCATCACTGTGTGTTGGTTCTTTTATTGTTTTTAATACATTTTCTCTGTAATACTTTTTACCTTAAGACTAAAGTAGGCTTGCACAGGAAGTGCTATGTTGTACCTCTGTAGCAATTCACCTCTTAACTAAAGAGAAAGCAAGAAGGTGTCCTGGGGTAACCTCTCTGTGCTGGGAATAACACAGTTAAGGCAGGGAACTGTGCAGCCTGGAAATACCCCAGTCAGAAGGGAGAGTGGAGAGACAACAGCAAAATCTGAGGGAGGGTGCCTTTGTTGGAAATAAGCCTGAGGGGAATAGAGGGGCAGTTGCCCTGAATTGTGAGACAGGTTATATTTCTATAATATCTTATGAGTTAACTGAGCATTTAAAATGCAACCAGAAAAAGAAAATAATGGTTTTAATACCACTGACATTTAAAAATTATTGTAAAGCTCAAGCTGATTTGAAAATGGCTGTAAAAGGCCTTCATCACCACATGCATTTCTTTGCATGAACATTTTTAAATTAAATAGAGTTTTTTACAACTATGTAAAACTCCTGTAATTCTGAACTTCAGTTACGGGGTTCTGAATAGAGATGTCTAAAGAGTCAATCTTTTAAAAGTAAGAATACTCAAGAGTCTGCAGGAGTGCTGGAACAATTTGTATAGTGGGGGTGCTGAGAGCCACTGAACCAAACTGTAAACCATGTACATGCTGGAAGTTACTTCAAACCATGTACCCTACCGCACCCTCAGCACTCCTAGTTCCAGCACCTATGAGAGACTGAGTACCTGCTGTTAATAACTGGACTGTGTATTAATGACATGAAACACTAACTGCTCTAACTGAAACATAATCATCTAGTCTGGATATGTGACACCAAACTGAGATTGTGCTATTTGGGAATAACTGCACAAAAGTAAAATCCTTAAACCTAACTGTACTCAGGAAGCGTATCCTATCCTATATTCTTAGAGTAAACCACCAAACCTCTCAGTACTGGAAGAGAACTTAATAACCACAGTTTGCACTACCTAATTTCCACATAGTATCCATACAACGCAATATCACACATTCAAAATTATATATATTATATCCCTTAACATTTTCCTTAACATGTAAATTAGGAATGGAAAGAATGTATCACTCAATTAAGTTGATTTTTCTGTTTTCATAGGAAGCATTATGATGTCTGTCCCTTTTGGGACACATTCGTCAATCTATTCCTGAACTGGAGTTTAAAAAGCAGAAACTCAGTAGCAGTACAAAAACACTGAGCTGTATAAGCAAACACTAATTGTGATGTCTAGTGCATTGACAGATTGAAAGCCAGGAGCTCTGGAATTCTAATTCCACCTCTTACATTCATTCCCTCTATCTCAGTGGGGGATGAAAACTATGCAGGTTTTAGCAACCTTCATGGAACTTAAAGGGAGGACAAGTTGGAAGAGTTTTGAAGAGCACCAAGAAGTCAGTCTGTGTGCATAAGGATAGCTGCAGATACAATGCCTTGAAAAATAGTTCTCTTAGTAAAAAGCTAGTTTAGTTTTAGAAACATGGAGTCTGGCATCCAATACGTTAAATAGTTTCTTCTTTGAAAGAAAGAGTGGAGGGGCTTAAATGGAAATTGAAGTGAAAGGCCACGGAAGCTAGCATAGAGAAACACTAAAAGTAACAACAATCACAAGGAGAAAAGGCTGTCTGACAGCCAGGACAGGAGGGAGGTGGAACATGAAGGACGACAGATGCATCAAGCAAGAGTACAAGTTGTAAGAAGAGCAGCAAGGAAAAATGTAGGGGGCCATTTAGCCCTGATACCTGCAGCAAAAATAGGAGAGGATTAAACTGAAAGAGATCCTAAGCAGTGGATGTATTGTATTGGGAAAGCAGTGGATGTATTGTTTCTTGACTTTAGCAAAGCTTTTGACACGGTCTCCCATAGTATTCTTGTCAGCAAGTTAAGGAAGTATGGGCTGGATGAATGCACTATAAGGTGGGTAGAAAGCTGGCTAGATTGTCGGGCTCAACGGGTAGTGATCAATGGCTCCATGTCTAGTTGGCAGCCGGTATCAAGTGGAGTGCCCCAAAGGTCGGTCCTGGGGCCGGTTTTATTCAATATCTTCATAAATGATCTGGAGGATGGTGTGGATTGCACTCTCAGCAAATTTGCGGATGATACTAAACTGGGAGGAGTGGTAGATACGCTGGAGGGGAGGGATAGGATACAGAAGGACCTAGACAAATTGGAGGATTGGGCCAAAAGAAATCTGATGAGGTTCAATAAGGATAAGTGCAGGGTCCTGCACTTAGGACGGAAGAACCCAATGCACAGCTACAGACTAGGGACCGAATGGCTAGGCAGCAGTTCTGCGGAAAAGGACCTAGGGGGGACAGTGGACGAGAAGCTGGATATGAGTCAGCAGTGTGCCCTTGTTGCCAAGAAGGCCAATGGCATTTTGGGATGTATAAGTAGGGGCATAGCGAGCAGATCGAGGGACGTGATCGTTCCCCTCTATTCGACATTGGTGAGGCCTCATCTGGAGTACTGTGTCCAGTTTTGGGCCCCACACTTCAAGAAGGATGTGGATAAATTGGAGAGAGTCCAGCGAAGGGCAACAAAAATGATTAGGGGTCTGGAACACATGACTTATGAGGACAGGCTGAGGGAGCTGGGATTGTTTAGCCTGCAGAAGAGAAGAATGAGGGGGGATTTGATAGCTGCTTTCAACTACCTGAAAGGGGGTTCCAAAGAGGATGGCTCTAGACTGTTCTCAATGGTAGCAGATGACAGAACGAGGAGTAATGGTCTCAAGTTGCAGTGGGGGAGGTTTAGATTGGATATTAGGAAAAACTTTTTCACTAAGAGGGTGGTGAAACACTGGAATGCGTTACCTAGGGAGGTGGTAGAATCTCCTTCCTTAGAGGTTTTTAAGGTCAGGCTTGACAAAGCCCTGGCTGGGATGATTTAACTGGGAATTGGTCCTGCTTTGAGCAGGGGGTTGGACTAGATGACCTTCTGGGGTCCCTTCCAACCCTGATATTCTATGATTCTATTCTATGATTCTATGATTCTAAGGGAGGTTACTAGCCCAACCAACAATTAAAGAGGCCACAAATTAAATGAAGCCTACAGCAAGACAGAATTGGCAAGTAATTCTAATTGCTTATTATAGTGAGGTGTGTGGCCTGAGACGTATGTTTCCCAGATAAAGAAAGTAGGACTGTATTCAGTCTCCATGATACCAATAGAATGTATATCACAATAAAGGTGCTGGCTAATGTAAAGAATGCTGGGGAATCCCCACTGTTTGTAGTCCAGGAACAGAAAGGCTACAAATGCTGTTGTGGTGGAAGGTGCATCACATAAAGCTCTGGAGTCAGACCCAGACAAAATTGTTTGGTCACAATATGATCTGGGTCTCTTTTTGTTATTAAAAAGTTAAAGTCTCCATCACAAAATCCACTGTGGAGGGAAATCATTCTGTCTGTAACATTGTACTCTGTCAAATAAGAGACAGCGAGCCTGGCTTTTCAGAATATGGAGGGAGCAAGGTTATCTCTGATTTCAGCCCAGCCACACGCAGCAGGTATAGAGAGCTCATTGAAATGAAAAAGCATTTACAAAAGAGGAACAGGAGTCACACTTTTGTATCAGATGAGCTGAATGTTTTGCAAAGAGCAAAAGACTTCCATCTTCTTGAATGGGAGATCGGTGATAAAACTGTTATATTAAGGTGAAGATTGGCAATTATCAAGATGACTCTTCTAATGGAGCACCCAACAGCAGATGTAATTCAGGTTTGACTTCTAAATTTATAGACTTAAATTGTGGAATTCAGTTTCTGTTTTGTAGCAAAACTGTAGAATGAAATAGGGAGTGTGGAATGTTAGTTTTATGCTCTCGATTAAACTATTTCAAAAACTGTAGCCACTGAATTTAATCTGAGTCAACATTATGAAAGCTAAATTAATAATGCTCAGGTTAGCCTTTAATTTCTAATTGACAGAGGTCTTTCTGACCATCAAGGAAAATAAATAACTAATATTAAGTGACATCATCTAAAGTTCTGGCATGGCCCTACTTGAAAATAATTGGTGTATTTCCCCACTCTTTCTCAATGAACTATTTAGCAGTGCTATAAATATAGAGTGTCTTTGTTTTTACTTTTGGATTTCACTATATGGTAAAGTTACTTTGGTTATTACATGATTATTAAGGATTATTCCTACTTTCATGTTGTTTTCTTGAACACTTACTGTTTCATCACTGATCAGCTGCCAGATGCAGAATTCTCTCACAGCTACATTTATGTGCAATCTTTAGAGGTTGCTCTCAAAATTTTTGTGGTGATTTATTTATTATGCAGGCACTGACATAATGGTATTCTTTTTAAAAAAACATTAAAATGCTCTGCCTGTATAAATGGCATTACTAATTATCCCTTTTCTATCAATGTTTATTCATAATTTCATCCTTAAGACATGAAATAGCTTGATGCAATATTAATTTGTTTGAAGACTGTTACATTCTGAAGATGAGATAATCGTAACCCATTGTTGTTTTTGAATGTGTTAAAAAATTAACCCGGTATAAGCAGGTGAAAGTAAAATGAGGGAGAAACAGTCTTTTTTTTTTTTACTCCACAACCTCTCAAATGTAATGAGGGCAAAAACTGGAGGTTGCACACTGGATGTTCTTAACAGCTACACTAACTATCAGCTTCAGACTGCAGTGATTATTTATTTATATAGGTGACATGCAATGAAAGCAAAACTGAAAAAAATATATAATGCCTTGACTCTACTTATGCCATAAGGGAAAAAAAAAGTCAAACCAAAAAATATCCTGATGCAAATATAAATTATTTCTGAAGCCTTCCAAAAAAAATAATTTCCCCCTCAGTCCCACTCCCTCAGTCCCACACACAAAAAAACCAGATATCTTAGTTTTTAGATGAACTGAACATTAACACTAAAGCATTGTTTGGAACTGAACAATGCTAAATTACTACAAGCCTTCCAGAAGAACCTCCCAGGAGAGTTATATACAATACAAGAAAATTGCATTTCAAATGAAATAAGTGAGGCAAAAAGGTTTACTTTAGGTCTGCCTCTTGGCCCACTTTGACTGTACCCTAAGGACACCTGAATAGACAATTTAAAGCTTAAGCTAACCAGTGAGACTTTAACATTTTCTCAGTTACATCAACAATAAAGAAAAATACACGACAAGCTTATAGGAATATAAAAAGGATTTAAAAGAAAAAAAGTCAGACTAAGTTAAAAATATATTTTGGGTCCCCCAAGATATATTAGAGAGATCTGGCTTACTTTCCCAGTCCCCTCTTTAAAGGCAAAGGGAATAGAAAACCCTCTAAGAGCCAAACAGAATTCAGAAGCCAAAGCATCCATCCAAAGACACTGGTGGCGAAGGAGGTCGAACTGTCACAAGACAAGGAAAAAGAAAAGGAGGACTTGTGGCACCTTAGAGACTAACAAATTTATTTGAGCATAAGCTTTCGTGAGCTACAGCTCACTTCATCGAACAAGGAAGGAAGTCCATAGTTGCTGCTTTAAAAGCCAGAATAAGAGATGCAATATAAATAAAATCTAACATGGTGAAGGCAAGCTCAAATGAGGACACAAACACACTATTTGTTGAAAATGGATGAATTTTTTTTAAAAGCCACAAGTTTATTTAACTTGAATCTGATAACCCTCTGTAAACCCAAGGTCTAATCATGCTAGTAGCTTAGAAAGATGGAATTCTCTCATTCCTTGTACTGGCTTCTGGCTCATTTCTATGTTAATCAAGACCTGCTGTACTGATACACTGCGAGCACCATACCGGTATCACCACCCCTTCTCCCTCAGAAAGACACTTATTCTTCCCAAACTTGGACTGATGCCCATCTGTTCAAGTAGTGGATGATTTGATATCCATTCTGCAAAGAGAAACATGTGCCCCATCTCTTCAATGTTGCAAGACAGAAAGACTATTCCCATTCACGCCCCTTTAGCAGATGGGATATTGAAATGGAACTCAAGAGACCTGGGTTCAATTCGCAGCTCAGGCAGACACATTCTCTGTGGTTTTGGGCATATCATTTAATGTAGCTTCTACCTCAGGTCCCTGACTGTAAAATGGGGATATATGGCCCTCATCCACTAGTAAGTACCTAGATCAGTGGTGGGCAACCTGCAGCCCACGGGCTACACGTGGCCTGTCAGGGTAATCCACTGGCGGGTTGCCAGACACTTTGTTTACATTTGCACAGCCACCCGTAGCTCCCAGTAGCCGCGGTTCACCGTTCCCAGCCAATGGGAGCTGCGGGAAGCAGCACGGGCCACAAGGACGTGCTGGCCACCGCTTCCCGCAGCTCCCATTGGCCGGGAATGGCAAACAGCAGCCACTGGGAACTGCGGGCGGCCATGCAAATGTAAACAAACAGTCTGGAGGCCTGCCAGCGGATTACCCTGATGGGCCGCGTGCAGCCTGCAGGCCACAGATTACCCACCACTGACCTAGATGATCTATTTGATCACACACCCATCAATAAGAGGCATGAAGTTTGAGATCTTGTCATATAAATAAACCCTGCACTAGCACCATTGCAAAAGCTATGCATAAAAAAATCAGGGAAGTCACAGTGTACTCCTGTAAGAAGAAAATTAAAACCTGCATGTGATGGGGTGGACTAGTCCGAAGGCCCTCTGTTAGAGGTCTTATGGCCCTGCCTCTGCTCACTCCAAAAAAGAGCAGAGGTGAAGTCCTCCAGGCAGCCTAGAGTGGCTGCAAGGGAGCAGCCAATCAGAGGGACTGCTGGAGCAACCAATCAGGGACCAGAAGGGCCACATAAAAGGAAACAGCAGCAGCAGAGCAGTCAGTTGCTGCTTGGAGCTTGAAGAGGGAGAACTGGATGCCTGGCTGGAAGAGCAGCAGGACCTTGGACAGATCACTGCAGACAAGTTGATCCCAGGGGACTGAGCCCAGAACTTAGCCAGACCAGGCAAGGGTATCATGATGGGCCCCGCTGGTCTGGTTGAAGACTGAGCCCAGGCGAGGGCTGCTGAAAGAACACTAACCAACGGTACCGAGAAGGGACCCTGTTGGGCTATTAAAGAAGGCAGTGTCTCCAGGAAGGATGCTGTTACACTGCACCACTAACACTAGTGTACCTACAGGCACATAATATTGCAGAAGCCAAGCATCACTTTGAAAAAGCATGCAGGGGAGGGCAGCAGGAAGATGTACTCAATGGTTGTGCACTGGAGAAAAGAAAGAGCTCCATGGTATACTGTAACCTAATGTTAGGGTCAACCTATAAAATAAGTCTAGCCAATCAGGTGTCCCAACACAGGCCAATGGCTTCAGGCAATGGCAGCACGCTCTCCTACAAAGACATGTACCATTGGCAAGCACCATATTTTGGTTTTGTGCAAGGTGATGTGGGAGCAAACTAGTCTCCCTTGTTTCCCTTCAGAATAAATAATTTTGAAATTTTAATTCATTCCAGGCTTAGGGTCAGTCTTCACAGGCCTAATTTTGCAAAGTCTTATACACACAGAGTAGGCCTTACCCATGTAGTCCCACTAAAGCCAATAGGACTATTCATTATTTACTTGGTTCATTTGTTGTAATAAAAGGATGTGAAGCACATTAGTTACCTTACATTTGTATTGCTATTGTCTCATTTCCTCATTAAGAGGAGAGAATACTAACTGAAAATGAAAAGGTTTACACAATGAAAATATATCTCATTCTAAATACACAACTAGAAATAGATACCAGAAAAGGGTATATGGGGCTTCTAGAAAAGTTAGTCTCTTTATTAGATTAGATTTTGAAAGGAGAAGAGTAAAAAAAAAAAAAAAGTGTCTCAAAGAAGCCTCAAAGTAATCTACCATAAAATACCAAAATCACTTTTAAAAAAATCGTTGTTTTTTTAATTTAAAAAAAACCCTGAACAATGCCCCATGCTTTACAATATCCTATTCCGATAGTGTTACCATAGTAACAAGGTCATCATCAGTAGCCCTAATATATTACTTCATTTTTGACAGGGGAGTTAGAAATCTCTCTTTCAAATATGCATTTAACAAGCTCTGTGAGAAAGCACAGCTTACGAGATCATTCCACTGAAGCAAAACAAGGAAAAACACACACAGTGCTGAATGGATCATCTTTTATGGATCATTCCCATGTACATTTGTCACATTTTCAGAAACAAGACTGCCATTCTAGCTACTGTGCCAACACTAAAAAAAATATGCCCTATGATTGGCTTAATTATCAGACAGTGATCAAACAAGACAAATAAATGGTTATGTGAAGCAATGTTCAAACAGTTATGCTAACAGCTCTATGGTGTATGAAGCTACTTCACATACAAACACTGAAAATACTGCATAAACAAACCCAATGGATAAAAAATTAATTATACGTTTCCTTACTATGGCAATTTCACTGAGGACACCGTTAATTTAACTACAGATAAATCAAATGTTTGGGTTTATGAAGAAGAAGCATTAGAGCCACAAACACCTTGCTGTAGCAGAATTACAAAAATGATTACCACAACAAATGCATGCAGTGAACCATCTGGAACACTGCAATGCCAAGTATTACTCGAAGTGCAGTAGAGTGCTGGACTGCAATTTCTGCCTGCTCATTCAGCTGAGAATGATGTAATGCTGTTTTTATTTACTGTATAGGTCAACCTTTTTTTGTTTTCCCCTATTTGTTTTCCAGTTCTGGAATTTGAAATAATTGTTTTAATGAACAGTGAAATGTCAATATTAATTACATTAATTTAATTTAACATCAGTTCCAACTTAACCGTCCCCTATGTGAAAAACAGTTAGACATGACATTTCAAGGACATCTACTCTCAGAGTCATCATTTCTGAAATTACTGTCTTCGAAGGAGAGAATGAGAAGAAATAAAATATCTGAGATAGTATGTACAAGCAACACATCCTTATGAAAAAGTAGATTTAATCTAATAATTTTAAACCATTACATATTAACCCAAAAAACATGCAACACAGCATTAAGGGTGTGCTGTAGCACAAAGATGAGCAAGAATACAGAATTTTAAGACTGAAACACCATCCTCAATCCATACTACTTTGAACCGGATTAGGCCATTAAGGCACTGACTTCCTTTTGCACTCATGCACCATTCCGGGAGGAATTCTGGAATAATTGTGTCTTAGGAGCCATGATTTCTCTGCCAACACTCCACCATGTGCGGGGAATATGCCCACTGAGCATCCTTTATACAGTTGGCTTGCTACCTAGACTAGTACTAGAACAGAGCATGACTATGGCCATACTTTCCCCTTTGGAGTAATTCACACGCCCAGATGCAAAATGGAAGCAGTCCCTATGCTCTTCCAAACACACAACTGCTACTGTAATGGTCCCTTGCTCAGGAAATGGAAGAAAAAGAATGCCCCTCCTTGAACCAGGCACAATCTTTCTTTTTTGTCGATGGAACCTGCTGCAATAGTGGGCGATCTTGCATGCCATGTGTAAAATGTTCTAATCCCAGGAGACAGCTGCACAATGTAGGTGAGTTAGGGATGAGATGTCAGCCATAATGTGAGTAAACTACAGAAGAATTTAAAACACCACATACGTAGCTGCATCCCTTCCTTTTCCCTATATCATAAATTCTAATTTCAATAGACCTGAATGGCAGGTTTAAAACAACTTTTCATTTTGCTATTAGTAAAATGTATGTTATTTCCAATCCTTAAAAGAGACAAGACTTGGTGTTTTAGTTCTACACATACAAATGCAAAATAATAAATAATAAAGTTCATAAATTAAATAATAAATAATAAAGTTCACTCTGTGGCAGCCAGAAGTGATAAAAAAAATACTTACACTAGTGGGCCAAGGGTTGTTGTCCTTATCATCACAATGACCAGGATTACAGTGGTTAAAATCAGAGAAATAAAAGATACCTGCAAATTACAATCCAAATGTTTTATCAGTTCCCTGGTCAGAATTTCAGTAGTTTTAGCAATGTATTACTCTATTTGAAAACTTTCTTCAAAAAAGTGAAATTAATAGCATAACTACATTTTTAAGTGTCTGCCTTTCCATAGAAGCAGGTCTTTGTTTTTAAAGAAGCATTCCAAGATTTCCATGTTTTATTTGCTGTCATTGTCTTTTAACAGCTTTATGACCAATTGAGCCTTTAGTCCACTGCTACTACAAAGAATCTTGTTTGCAGAAATGCTGGGCATCTCTGGTTCCCCCTTATTTCATTTAGAATTGTGAGTGCAGACCCACTGTAGCTATCATTAAAAAAAAGCTTATTTATGAGTAAATGGCAAATGCAATTATGAAGGTCCAGGATTTTTATTTATTTATTTATTTTTGTCGACAGACCAATATTTGTGTAGCAGCATATATGGCTCCCTGCCCTTGTATTTTGAGAATGCAGGCTGGCTAGTCCCTTCCTGTGAACAGCAATGTTTTCCCGTATTTGGGTAGTTGTATAACACAACATGATTTGAAATTATGAAACATCAGACAGATTCTACCCAGATGTAAGCAAGTACAATTTCATAGAAGTCAGTGAAGTTGCATCTGCTGACAGCTGGTCTGAATTTGGCTTTATATCTTTTAGGACACATGAGACATCTATAAATGTTTTACGCTTGAGGTGTTATAAAGCATGCAATTGTAAAGACATTT
Organism: Lepidochelys olivacea; assembly: GCF_965140295.1. Taxonomy (NCBI): domain Eukaryota; kingdom Metazoa; phylum Chordata; order Testudines; family Cheloniidae; genus Lepidochelys; species Lepidochelys olivacea. Next base: position 36,233,741 of record NC_140421.1, read on the forward strand.
AATATACATAGGCATTAATTTTGCATTCTGATAAGCAAGGACATAAGTGTCCACCTGCAGAGATGAGACTGAATAACTGGAGTAAAAATTTGCCCTGATTGGCTACTATTGCTTCCCAGCTGTCATCATTATACAAATGATTTGAGCTACATTCTTAGGGGGAGATGATGATGTAAGATTAAGTAGCTGCAAACCAGATTGTGGTCGCCCCCGGGCATAAAAAGGGTTGCAGTTTGCAGCATTGGTCTTAGAGCCAAATGCAGCCCACCAAATTCACCTTACTTCAATCAGTTGAGTGGCCTTAGTAAGGAGAGGAGCTGATTAATACTCTAGGCAAGCCACCAAAATGTTCTACTCTTTCATTACAAATTAAAATTCATTTCAATATAAGCAATCCATGCCTGTGAAGAAAGCAATCAAAAATTCAAGTTAATCTAAGACTGATTTCAGAGCACAGTGAAGAAAGTTCATTTTGTTGAAAGTTCCACATTAAAAGAACTAGAATTTGTTTTTAATACTTTTAAAAATTAGCAATATTTGCAAGCAATCCAAGCAACAAAGGTGATATTTACAATAAATGAGATTTTATTCATTCTAAGAGGGAATGTTTGCTCATTAAACTATTTAGGTCTTCTTCTATAGAAAATTATAATTTAATGAAATTACAGAATGTTGAGCTGTTTTATACTGCTAATAATTCCATCATTTCAACATTTACTATAAGTATATTTCATTTTCATTCAATCAAGTTATCATGAATTTAAAGTGCTTGTTCAAAATGTTTAACATGCAAGTGTGATAAGTCCCTTTACATTCATTAAGGACCATATTGTGATCTCTTTTCCCACTTTGTATAGTAACATGCAGCATAAGTATTCCCACTGAAATTGATGTACTTAGTTGGGGCAGTAAGGTACTACCACATCGGGCCCTAAATTTGATGTGTGGTTTCTTTAGGAGGGAAGTAATAATTTAATCTCTCAGCTAACATGATGTTATTGGCTTGTATTCTGTTGTACTTAGGACTTCAGAACAAGTCCATCAGCACCAGAACTATTCAGTCATAATGTTAAATTCACACAATAGGACTCTTCAAATGTATTCTACTCTCCTAAAATGCACTGAAGGTTCAATATCCATTTAAGTCAATGGAAAGTCTCCAATGATTTAAATGGGCAGTGAAACATGCCATGAAATCCCAATGGAAACAACAGGGAATACACGAAAGAAGGGAGAACAGAATAGAGATGTGTTTTGCAAAAGAAGATTTTAGCCTATCATGTGCTTTACTGTGCTGTAAAAAACTGTTGGCAGTGTAACTGGACATTCTCTAAAAATATAATAAGCTGCATTTAAAACAAAGATTTGATATAATTGAACCAAGATATTCATTGGCATTATGATTTACCTTTGCCAGTTTTGCTATGTCACGATAGAGAGACATAGGCAGGGTAAAGATGATGGTAATACACAGAATAATGACTTGGCGGTAAGTAAGTAAGTTATCTGGACCAACTAAAACAAAGAAAAAAATTATATATTTAGATTTCTTTAAGAAATGGATGTAAGGAACAGATAAGTTAGATTTGAAACCCTAGTAGCAATGTACTTTAGACCGTGCCCCAAAACTGAAATCAAGGAAACTCCTACAGATGTCAAGGTTAGGCATTACCTGGCCTTAGGATAGGTACACCTGCCCAGTGCATGCTCACAGGGATTTTGTGAGAATAAGTTGAGTACATGCCAACATACGTACAGTATTGTGTGCATCTAACTATGCAATTCCGACCCAACGTGCATAGATATATTATAAACATCCATCATGGGTGGGATTTTAGAAAGTGCTCAGTGTTGGCCAAACTACTCCCACTGAAATCAGTAGAGTTTTACCACTGACTTCAGTAGAACCCAGTTAGGCTAAAACTCAGTGGTTTTGAAAATCCCATCCTACCTGCACATATATAGCTTACAACAGAAAAATCTAGCCCTCCAACGTGAGGTCTGAAGCAACATCAAAGTTTCAGCTGGGTAATCCATCAGTCAAGAACAAACCCAAGAGTGTGTCTTGGCCCATTTACTCTTTGCTTTCATATGGCAGCAGACAGAATTTGATGTGTGGCTCCAAGTGAACCCTGGTTTTATTATTGGTAGTTTGCTCAGTTGAATAGGTTGGTATTGTTTTAACACTCATGCTGGTAAGTCAGATTTTTTTCCTGTGTATCAGAGGATATTTTATTTTTAAAAAATCTTTTAACGGGGCCACAATATTTTGGATTTATCATATTAGAGAATGTCCTAAGTGGTACATTTGTAATACATGTTCAGCTATGTAGAAATTTTATTGTTTAAACAGACATTAAAGAAACAATTTGCATACAATCTAACATTGATCAACAGAGGAACAACAGTTCTGGATGATTATCATAGCTGATACCATTAAGTCCCTGAGTGCAGGATATGCACTGCACCGGCTTAAGCCATGACCCTGAAATCATATGACTTGGCACAGGAATCTACTACCATCAGGTAGTAGGACTGGAGCTGTAGAGTGCAGGAGAAGCACATGTAGATATTAAAAATATATAAATAAGGTTCTTTTAGATTATTAGGAGACTGTACAATAGGTAATTCATGGAGGAAACAAGGGCCATATTTACTTTAGACAGTGGTTCTCTACCTGTGGCCTGGGCCGCATGTAGCTCAATTAGCACACAGCTGTGTGTGCTAAAGGGAGCCCGTGTGGTGGGGTCTGGGTTTCCACCTGCCCCGGCGTAGTGTGTTGGGGCTGCCAGTCTTCCCCACGCGGCAAGCACCAGGGGTCCTGCAGGGTCCGGGGTCTGGGGCTCCAAGCCAGGGTCGGCAGTCTGGAGCTGCTGCCCAGCCCCCAACCTCCAGGGCAGCCGCCCGGCCCCATGCAGCGGGAGTCTGGGGTTGGTGTCCGGGCTGCTGCTGCCCTGCCATCTGGCCCCTGCAGCCCAGGTAACACATTGTGGGCCGCAACTGCTTTAGACTGACACTCTACCTAGTTAATCTCACCCCAAAAAATGTTATATAACCACTTACCTCCAGGAATTGTTTGAAAAACTTTAGTCAAAGTGTCTCCTGCTATTATGTTGTAACTAATCATAGCTTTAAAAAAGAAAGATTGCTTTAATACACATCAGATATGATATAAAGGCCCAAACATATATTACAGACTTTTAGATTGCATGCAGCTGAAACCCTTGCCCCCCATCCTGGCTGCCTCTTTTTTGGCTGATTTTCTGATCTCCCTGCTGCATTCAGCTGCTCTTCACAGATCTCCTTTCATGTTTGTTTTAAAAGTTAAATCAAGAGTTACAGAAGCAAAACTAGGAGCATTAAGTAATAGATGTGAGGACTTGAAAGGGACCCAGACAGATGAGCAAGACAGTTGAGTTTTGTGCCCAAGGACACTTACTTCAAAAGGGAAAAAAGGCTTTTATAATTGCCTCTGCTTTCAGCAGTGATTCACGGACAGTCAGACCACTTTCAACTTCTAGTTTCTATTAGAAAAACCAAATTATGTGCATTCAACAGTTCTTGTTTTATTTTTATAGCCAGTTCCATGGGATGCCAAATGCATGGTGCTGTATCACCACTTACTGTAACTTGTAAAATCAGCTATTGTCCATACTTGTTCAAGAACAGTAGTTGATTTTACAAGACACAGTGAGTGCCACTAAAACTGAACATTTGTCCATCTGCAGTGATCCAGTTCCACAGTGTCTCAGATTTAAAGATAGGAAGATACCAAGATTACTTCAAGTAGCTCTTACAGAAACACACATTTTAAATGGCAGCTGCTATTCACTATGTGGTGATGTGTGTCTAGATAAGTGAGAGCTGGACAGAGGCAGTAAGTTAAAGATTCCCTAGCACTAGTGCAGAGTCACTGAACTCTATCCAATATAATGGCAGAGGGACTAAAAACGATAATGCAAAGAGAAAGCTAAAATACAGGGCTCCTCACTTAGGCATCCATTGACTTTATTAGGAACCTGAATAAGGACTGAAGGATTGGGGTCCAAATTTACACACACACATTTCTGAACTAGAAAAAATACACACATGTGGTCTTTATTACTCTATCTCCATTCATTTATCACACACAAATCCTACAAACACTTATGCATATACTTAACTTTACTACTGTGACAGTTCTGTTGGACTCAGTGGAACGGCTCAAGATACACATGTGCTTAAGTTACTAAGTCTTTGCAGGTTACTTCCATGGTCTTTATTATGCTCCTCTATTTTCTCTGATAAAGCAACTATTATTTTCCATACAGAAAGATTATGGGCCAAAGTTTTCCAAAGTAACTAGTGATTCTGGGTGCCTCTATTTTTGAATGCCCAACTTGACATGTTAAAGGGGCCTGATTTCCAGAAAGGGCTGATCACCCACTCTGTGGATTTCAGACCCCTTTAATGTACCTCATGTTGAACACCCAAAAATGGAAGCACCTGAAATTACTACTCACTTTGGAAAATCTTGGCCATGGTCAATAGAACAGATTTTTACATTTAAAAAAAAAGATAAAGAACCATATATTGAGGCAGTAGTCTCACATATGTGTTCTTTCCAACACACCCGGACCTATCACTGGCCCTTGAAAGCACAAGATTCAAATATAACTAGAGTGAAATCCTGGCCCTACTGAATTCAATGGAAGTGTGGCCAGTGACTTTAATCGAGCCAGGATTTCACTTTTTAGAATGTATATGATAACCTGATTAAATACATATTAGCATGTTTTCTTATTTCAAGTAAGCAAATATTACAAGACAAACTCTGAAGCTTTTGATCTATAAAGATGTTGTTTATTAAAAGGATTTATTTTCTTGGGTTTTTCGTGAGAGTCATGAAAAAATTGCCTAAGGATAGGCAATATTTCCATTTTCCTTGCCAAAATAATGAAAAACAAACTAACTCTTTTCATGGGTCCATTTCTAAGTATTTTTAACTTCAACAGTATCTCCCTCTGGTAATTCAAAAAGGATCATTAATTATAAGTTTACAATATATAACTTTATAATGATCTTACCAATAAATGGATATAAAAACTGTAGTGTTGAGAGAATTAGGTATCCTATAAAACCATATGATTTATTGACCAGTTCCTGGTAGCTGTTCGTACTAGAGAGGTTTCCTCCTTTAATCAGTAATATAATGGAATAATCTGTTAAAATAATATAGAAGTAATATTTGAGACCGTAATTTTTCTATGTTCTGAAGAAATAGTTTGCAAAGTATTTAAAAAAAAAAGGCAAAGAAAGCAATCATTAACTGAAGCAACTATAGTCAACAGGAAGGGGAAGGGAAAGGAAAACACTGTGGTTCAGTGTGTGTATATGCCCAGCTATCATCCTCTGGAAAGAGAGGGATTTGCAGGCCTATGGTTGTGGCATTCCAACTGTCAGAGATCCCTGAGAATCCAAAGAGAATTGGAAGCCCATCTTTCCTGCCCAGGGACTATGTAACCCACCCTTTCTCCCTCTCTAGTAGTGGTTACAACACCTATAGAAGTTGGTGAGCCTGCTACAGCCTTGGCGAACAGAGCAAGGTCTTTTAGCCCAGGCAGTACAGACTCATGCTTTTAGGACCAGAGGGCCCAAGGTCAAAAAACTATCCAGTAGCACAGCATTATGGGTAGCAGCCCCAGACAATGTGCCTGTTTCCTAATACAGCAATGTATACTGCTTACAGGCCCCTACAAGTGCCCCACCATATTTTTTTAAAAGGGCACTTCTCTCATTAAATAATTGATATAGTGATTAACAAAAAAACCCAGCAAACGTGTTACTAAATACAAACAGTATGAACCATTTCTAAAACTATCTGTGCCAGGGTCCTCAAGCTTTCCCACTAAGCTGTTGCTCTTTCCCAATCACCAACAGATGGAAGATACCCGATCCTTTCAGTTGCAACTGCAACTACCTATTTGGCATGTTGGGGTTTCCCTCCTCCCCAGCCCACCACTGCAGCTCTTCCTGTTCTGGCAGCCAGTGAAGAAACCTAGCTGCCACTCCTACCACCACTGCTTATTCGATGGGCAGGAAAGATGGGGCCCACATCCCACTACTATGTCATGTGGATCTGGGCCTCCATCTTCTCAGGATGGCTGCTGCTTGTCTGGCTTTGAACCCTTTCCTAGAGCATTGGGCCCTGTATGTGGGGAGGGGCCTTGCCAACATACACCTGTGAAGTAGAGGACTTTATAATCTCCCCCTCCTGCACATATTCCTCTATTGGGGTGAGAGAAAAGCCCCCAGGGCCTGCTAGCCTGTAGGGGAGGACTCTCTTGCCATCTCTGTGAGGGCTGAGATCTCCCTCCTGGTGGACAGACCACAGCCCACCTGAAGAGAAAGACTGGTGGGCTCATAGAGGAGCAAAGTCCTAAGTCCCCTGAAAAGGAACAGCAGCAGCAAACTAGACTTCCTCTGCTCTCTAGCCTGCCCAAAGACAGAATGCAGGTCAGGCAGGAGAGAACCCGCAACCCACCTGAAGACTGGCACCAGGTTTCCCCCACCATTCCAAAGGGCTCTTATGCAGATGGCATATGTCACCTTATCTTGAAGAGTGGAGAAACACAGGAACCCTATGTTTGGGTTTGGCTAGAGCTCTGGATTATTTTAATCCACTACTAGTTGATGGGTTGTGCTTTAGTTTGGGGGCTTTGGGGTGTGTGTGAGAATGACCTGTTTTTAATTCACCTTTACTTTTTACTTAATTTCTATATTTATGTTTTGTCTTTTATATTCATTTTACTAGACACAAATAACGTTTATACACGAAGATTTATTTTATCACAGAGACCAGGGATTGAATGCACATGAAAATGAATTATGCTCTTATCCAAGACAATACCACTTCAGGAAAGAATTAATAATACTGATAGAATTACTTCCAGACCAAACCTCAACCATTTCTGAAGTATACTTTGGCACCTTTACCAAAGCATAGCTTGAACTAACACTAAGAATTAGCTACAGTAGACTGCTGGAACAATTTTTATAATGGGGTTCTGCTGATGGAAACCATGTATTTGGTGTTTGTTATTACTACTTCAAGTCAGGGGGTGGAGCAGCACCCCTAGTTCCAGCACCAATGGTTGGCAATGCTGAGATATTCTGGTGAGGACGAGCTACAATGCAGAAGTTACTGCCCTAGTGCTGATAAGTTTTGCCAGGTAATTCTGCCTTGCCTTGCCATCCCATTTCTATTCAGGTTTCAATCTGTCTGTTGTCTACGTGCAATATGCTCTAGTAGCTAGTAGCTGTTCCTTTCAGCGAACAGCATCAGTATTTATCATCTCCTGGCAGATGTTAAAACTGCAGGGCTTGTTTGAAACACTGCTTAGTATAGTTATAAAATGCCAACAGATAAGTGCCTAATTCAATAACATTTCACATATCCTTTATTAATTCTTCACAATGATTAAATAGGGAATTTGTATGACATATTAATAAGGACACAGAATCCAGAGAGATTCCCTTAAGCATGTGGAATTCACGTAAAATATACACACATCCATTATAACTGGTAGCAAACAGCCCCCTTGCAGATATTCAGGGATGCACAACATTAATTATTCTGTATTCTGAGCTGCCCTGTACAAGAAATTATAGCAATGGATCTTAGAATCATAGAACTTAGAGATGGAAAAGTGCAGAATTGTTCTTAGTAATTAAAATTAAAAAAAGAAAAGAAAAGAAGCCACAGAAAACAATTAAAAAAACAGTTAACATTGTTTAGTGACAATATATTTACCAATCATATCATTTTAAAACAAGGACATTAAATGCACAAAACTATATTAATATACTTTATGGGGGATTTTAAGCAACATTAGAAGTCAATAAATTCAGAAGTATATTTCCCACCACAGTAACTGTATCATGGTTACTTGCACGGAACACATTAAGGGCCCAATCCTTAATATGCCAGAATGCTGAGGCACACAAACTCTCAGGTTTTGGACATATGACTCTATGCAGTAATGCAAAATACTATATACTCAGATATGCAAGGGAGCTGAGTCAGTCAGTCATAGGATTTTTTTTTAAATTCCTGGTCTTTGTGCATGCAACCAAAAATTCCATTAAAATGGGGGGGGGGGGGAGTTGGCCATCAGACATAATGAAAATTCTTGGTATTCAGTAGTATAAACATGTTGCCTTTGGGCCAAATCCTGACTTTATGGCCCCTTTATGTAGTATTTGTAAGCCACAGAAATATACCCTATAAACATATTAGTACAGTGCAAAAGTACTACTGTAACCATGATTTTTATTGATACAGGGGTGAATTTTCTGTTTGTTATGGCTTATAGCATCAAGGATGATTCACTGCTTGTTATACTACAGTGTACTTCTGTAAAGAGATGCTTCCTTATGGCTATGTTTTCAGTATACTAACGTAACACTTATCTCTCATAGTGTACTTACAGATGTTTTTTTTTTTTAAATGAAGATTTCATTTCACAGATATTCATGGCATGAGATACACTTGACACTAACCCTTTCAAGAAAAGTTTGCTGAAAACTACCATGTACAACACATAATTGATAGATTGTGAAGTGCTCATGTATGGTAATGATTAAAGCGCCTTTTGGATTCTTACCCAAAAATCAGTTATGAACATTAAATCATGATTTATATCCTAAAATTATTAATTAACACTATAAAAACACTATCTTTTTTAATCATGGCTTCCAATCCACTAGAGTGATTCAAGAAGACATCTTTCAAAATCTGCTACTACACATACTAATCTGTAACTTTACATTTGTTGTTGTTGTTGTTAGAAATGGTCTTCCTGCAGCGTATGCTTACTACAACAGTCCTTTTTGCTAAACAAAATTCTCTCTTCTTGTGTAATTTTTTTATTTGATAACAATGCCCACCTTAAAAGTATTCTGTGGTATATTTTTCCATTTAGAAGCAGAATTCTATTGGCATGTTGTTTTATAATTATCAACAGCGCAACAAAAATTGTGGAATTCATGAAAAAAACCACTTCCAGCTAGAACAGTGGTGTCCATCCTGTGGCATTTGAATCTCTTAAGTTCTGACCATTAATGGTGACTATAGTCAGAAGAAAATTTGTATTTGATTATAAATAGAGCCATACTCTTCAGCCTAAATCAGTTCCATCCCTACGCCTTCTAAACTGCCTGCCACTGCTTTGCCAGCTGAGAACTGTGGGTACGTTTCTGCTTCCTTTGCACAGCTTAAGTGGTGCCAAAGATGCGGAATAGGGCAAAGATTCAGCCTCAAACTACTAATGTTGGGCCATTGACCTCTGAGATATTATTGTTATGGTGGGAGTCACCAAATGTTGCTGTTACAGAGTTTTTCAAGGTCTTTTTCCTACCATGAGAATACTATTCAGTTTCCTGATATGGTTTCAAATCAGGACCTAGGAACAGGTGTCTGAATTGAGTAATCTCAGCTCTTCCCTACAACAAATAGTTATTTTGATATTTCCTAGGGATAAATTCCTGATTATTAATGAAAGTAGCTAGGGAGATGGCCTTTGGTACAGGAATTTTAAAAATGTGCTAAGGTGGCCTGGATGAATGGGTAATATTTTGGGGGTGACTTAAATTTCTGTTTAACCCAACAATTATTATGAATAGTTATATTTGGGCTCCAGTCTTGTTTGAAGTTTACACAGTGTTTAGATTGTCTATTGTTTACCCAGTTGATTGTGTCTTTTGATTTGTGGCACCTTAGAGACTAACCAATTTATTAGAGCATAAGCTTTCGTGAGCTACAGCTCACTTCCTCAGATGCATATCGTGGAAACTGCAGCAGGCTTTATATATACACAGAGAATATGAAACAATACCTATTCCCACCCCACTGTCCTGCTGGTAATAGCTTATCTAAAGTGATTTCCAGCACAAATCCAGGTTTTCTCACCCTCCACCCCCCCACACAAATTCACTCTCCTGCTGGTGATAGCCCATCCAAAGTGACAACTCTTTACACAATGTGCATGACAATCAAGCTGGGCTATTTCCTGCATAAATCCAGGTTCTCACATCCCCCCACCCCCATACACACACAAACTCACTCTCCTGCTGGTAATAGCTCATCCAAACTGACCACTCTTCAAGTTAAAATCCAAGTTAAACCAGAACATCTGGGGGGGGGGGTAGGAAAAAACAAGAGGAAACATGCTACCTTGCATAATGACTTAGCCACTCCAAGTCTCTATTTAAGCCTAAATTAATAGTATCCAATTTGCAAATGAATTCCAATTCAGCAGTTTCTCGCTGGAGTCTGGATTTGAAGTTTTTTTGTTTTAAGATAGCGACCTTCATGTCTGTGATCGCGTGACCAGAGAGATTGAAGTGTT